>NC_139512.1:332847097-333467722 GCF_947247035.1 Vipera ursinii
CCGATCAGACAAAGAACTAGCCAGCGGCAGGTTTCTCCCCTTTTCCCTCCCATCTCTCTTCCCCCAACCCTTGGGTCCCACAGCAACTCACGAACTCCAGCTGCCCCTTCTCCTTCGAAAGGTCTAGATCCCGAGATAAGATATATACAGAAATATTCATAAAGAGAGACGGACGCAGGCTGTTGGTTTCTCGCCTCATCCCACGCACGCACGAGGGGGAGAAACAACGCTCTGGGCGGCAGAGGCCTGGAGAAGGAAAAATCGGCCGCAGCCTCGGGGTAGGCTTCTCCGGGGGCGCCGCCGCGATTCTGCAGGGGCCAGGTAGGGAAAACTCGCCGGGGAAAACGGGTGCCGTTGCAGCGCCCGGCGAGTTTAAAAGCAGCGGGTGCAGATGCCTGAACAAAAGAGGAAACTCGGTTGAACTCTTCATCTCCCTGTCTGCCTTATCTGGTCTTTCAAGAGGAGGGTATTCCTCTCACTTCTTGAACTTTCCCAAAGACTTGCAAACTTTTCCAACCATTACTTCCAAGGATCTTTGATGGGGAGAGAAAGCACGGGTGAGCGATGGGGAGAGAAAGCACGGGTGAGCGATGGGGGGGGGGAAAGCACGGGTGAGCGATGGGGAGAGAAAGCACGGGTGAGCGATGGGGGGGGAAAGCACGGGTGAGCGATGGGGGGGGAAAGCACGGGTGAGCGATGGGGAGGGAAAGCACGGGTGAGCGATGGGGGGGAAAGCACGGGTGAGCGATGGGGAGGGAAAGCACGGGTGAGCGATGGGGAGAGAAAGCACGGGTGAGCGATGGGGGGGAAAGCACGGGTGAGCGATGGGGAGAGAAAGCACGGGTGAGCGATGGGGGGGGAAAGCACGGGTGAGCAATGGGGAGGGAAAGCACGGGTGAGCAATGGGGAGGGAAAGCACGGGTGAGCGATGGGGAGGGAAAGCACGGGTGAGCGATGGGGAGGGAAAGCACGGGTGAGCGATGGGGGGGAAAGCACGGGTGAGCGATGGGGAGGGAAAGCACGGGTGAGCGATGGGGGGGGAAAGCACGGGTGAGCGATGGGGGGGGAAAGCACGGGTGAGCGATGGGGAGAGAAAGCACGGGTGAGCGATGGGGGGGGAAAGCACGGGTGAGCGATGGGGAGAGAAAGCACGGGTGAGCGATGGGGGGGGGAAAGCACGGGTGAGCGATGGGGAGGGAAAGCACGGGTGAGCGATGGGGGGGGAAAGCACGGGTGAGCGATGGGGAGGGAAAGCACGGGTGAGCGATGGGGGGGGAAAGCACGGGTGAGCGATGGGGAGAGAAAGCACGGGTGAGCGATGGGGAGGGAAAGCACGGGTGAGCGATGGGGGGGAAAGCGGCAGCGGCATTTTCGGGAGCAGCGGGTGAGCGATGGGGGGGAAAAGCGGCAGCGGCATTTTCGGGGGCAGCGGGTGAGCGATGGGGGGGAAAGCGGCAGCGGCGGTTGTTGGGGGCGCAGCAGGCGAGGCAGCTTCTCTCAGCAGCCTGTTCCGAACGAAGGGACAGTTCTTTTTTTTTGTTGACTGGAGTATAAGCCGAAGTGGAGTTTTTCAGCCCAAAAAGTGGGCTGAAAAATTCGGCTTATACTCAAGTATATACGGTAGTCAACTGCATTTATCCTGTAAGAGATTTTTGTAGTTAACCAAGAAAAACAACCAACCAACCAACCAACCATCTTAAAAACATTTAAATGAATAATAATAGTATATTTTTGTGGCCAGTAAGGCATTGGAGTTTGCCATGTCCATTGTGCAGTTTTCTCTGTCTTCAATCAATTTTAGACTACAAACGCTTCAAAAACAAATGTGGAATCCCTTGTCTTACACAATTTGCATCATCAGGTCCTTTAGTCCTTTGTTGTTAAAATTCAGCATAATGTATAAAATATCTGAAATACTAATATTGCACTGCTTATCCAATGATATATAACCAAGATATATTTTTCCTGTTTACTCATATAAATAACACAGATGTATTCCTATACTTTTACTCCTGAATTTTTCATTCAGAATTTGTTACATCCTTTTTCAGTTTTGTCTTAGTATTTATCTTTCAACTCTACTAAATATTCTATCCCATATTTTTTCAGACTTTAATTCTGGAGTCTAACAACTGGACTGCAAAAGTCTGTAGGCGTGATTTCCTTCAGAGATTTGTACTGTGGAAGTTACATGTTTCTTTTCATTGAATTAAAGGTCAATGTAATTGGTTTCAAGTTTATACTTGACTTCTGTTCACTTATAAAGCCAGAAGAGGCTTCTATGTAAGTGGTACCCCTATGCAGAAGCTGCATTCAGTTTTGACAAAGGTAGGCTAGCAGTGTCCTGTGAAAGCATTCACTGGAGCTCGTGATAAGTTCTCTAAAGAAACTGTGTCTAGGATGGGCTGTAAAACAGGGTAAAGCCATTTTTCTAACTCCATGATTCTTGATTAAAAATGAATGTAAAACTTTTCAAGCATAAAAATGTAGATCTGAATATATGTCATGAGAGCAGGGAGCTCAGGATTGGTTTCATCACAGACATACGACATTGTTTGAAAATACATCTTGGAAAAACATTACATAGCCGGTGATAATTTTAATAAACACAAATCTTGAGGATTCACTCACCTGTTGCATTCCATGTCTTCAGGCCAAGACACACCAAACATCTCCATGAGCTTTGAACATTCACTATATGCTCGTTGACAAATTCTGCGACATGGGAGTGTGACTCTACCGTATTCCATGCAAACAGGAGCATAGAGAGCACATAGGAATGGTCGAAAGTCTCGGGAACAATCAAGGTTTACCATAGGATGAAATGGCTATAAAAAAGAAATAAAAGTAAGTAGCTCTGAGCCAATATTTCAACAACCAAATTCTATATTGTGTACTGTGATTTCTCAGAATCCTTTTTATTGTGCCATTTCTGACTAATATAACTCTAATTTGTGATTTAAAGCTGAATGCTGCCTGTCTGCCAAGAGCATGATATACCCTCTCCCAACTTGTTATACAATAAGTTATACAATATTTATACAATAAGACCTATAAAATAATCAATTCCATGATGCCTTCAATATTTTACTGTTGATCTGCATCAGTTTACTGTGCTATCTGCATCAGTTAGAACAATTAACCAGTGGAACAACCTACCTCCAAAAGTGGTGAATGCTACAACACTGGAAGTTTTTAAGAAAAGACTGGACAGCCATTTGCCTGAAATGGTATAAGGTTTCCTGCCTGAGCAGGGGGTTGGACTAGATGACCTCCAAGGTCCCTTCCAACATATTATTATTATTATTATTATTATTATTATTATTATTATTATTATTATTATTATTACATAAGTTATATAATAGGTTTTCATGATACATTGCTAAAGCATATCAACCAAACAAAAAATGCTAAGCACTCAGACACAAACCTCCTTTTCTTGGGGGGGGGGGTGTTTGTTAACTTCTTACATTTTTGGCAGTATTGGATTTATACTCCCAATTATTCAATGTTGTATATTCAGTCAAAATTAATCAAATGTTACACCTAAAATATTGGACACCTAAAATATCAGATTACTCCAGGTAGAAAATAACTTTAACGTGAGTACAAAGGATTCTACACTTTGTTGGCCACATAATAAATGCATTAAACCAGAATTTACATTCAAATTAATAATTCTGTAGAAAACAGGCAAATATTAAATATTTAGATAGCATATTCAGCCAAATATCATATTTTTATGTAGAGAACTTGGAGAAAAGAGGTGGGGAAAAGTAAAAGGAAATCAAGGCAATAACACTCAGTTGAATATTGCTTGAAAAACAAATACGATTACAGCTGCAGACATAGCTGAAGAAAATAATGTACTGATAATGAGTTAGAAGTTAGGAAAATCTTGACTGAAATGACTACCAAAAAACCCCACTTGGTGGGGCTTGAACAAATCATTCCCTCTTAGTTCGGTCTTTTTCAGAATTGTTGAGGTTGTAATAACATGCATGGTATTTAGAATTATTTGGAGGAAAGGTGGAAATCAGATGTGAGGCAGTATCTCAATTTCATATTCCAATATTATTATACACTGTCTAGACATAAGAAGCACTGGAAGACAAGCTGTCAGCACTCCCAATGACAGCCAATATTCCCAGTGAATGCATATTATTAGAGTAATGCAAATTCTGAATAAGTAACTACCTATATGCAGAAAGTCATTTTATCAGTCTCTTACCCCTTTGGTATTTTAAATGCAGGATTTAGGAGAAGGATTAACTCTATAGCCAGATTTTAATTTGAAGCCAAAAGCAATATATTATGAACTAAAATTTCAGAAATTATACAGTACAGAATCCTTACAGAAGCAGTACAGGCTGATAAAATCTTGAAGTTTAATGGGGGAGAGTATTAACACTATGAAATACTAGAAGATAAGGGAGAAAAAGAGAAGGAATGTTTTAATAATACATTTTTAGCTTGAAATTTTTTAAAAAATTAAAAAATATATCATGCAAAGAAAAGCATGTATATGAAGGCAGCTAGCAGCAAAAGGCTGTTTCTATAAAAGGGCAAAGGAAGCTTTATTCAAACAGTTTTTCTTTTAATTTTTAATTAGTATACTCTATTATAATCAGTGTCAAGATAGTTTATGTACCTCTTCCGCTCTTTTAATAAAAATGAATTCCATTTTAATGGGATTCTTGCCTATGCTTATATTTATTTTAAACATTGAAGAAATATTCATACTCTGAATTCCAGTAGCAAATTACTTCCTTTACCCTTCCTCTAAGAGAGAAAGTGTCAAAATATAGAGTCCCCAAAACACAATGTCCCACATTTCTTTAGCTCACAATCAATTACATAATGTAAAAAAAAAAATCAATTTTCTTATAGATAATTCTCTTGAATGCATGGCAACTGCTCATGCCTAGGCAAGTAAAATTTCTCTCCTCCCTCCTTTCAACTGCATGTATTCTGAATTTCAGTTGGAAACTTCTCTGCAAAAAAGAAACTAAACAGAAACACAATTTAACGTTTGTTTTGCTGTTGATCACTGCCTTTGACGTGAACAATTTAATTTCATCCAAATCAAGAAACAGAAAATATAAACAAGTTTATAACCTGGAAAAAGTTCTTTTCTACTAACCAATTACTGATCCTTAAAAGTTCCAAGGAATCTTCCTCCTTTGTTTACATTCAAATTAATAAGGTTTGCATGTTCTATTCACAGTCTGCCCCCTCCTTTCAGTGTTCCATACCTATTACCATGGGAACATTGCATTCATAGAATTTTAAGCCTACCACAGGCCAAGATTAGTCTGAAGTGTGAAAAGAGTAGAGTCAAAGGATATAATTTGGCTCATGAGAATCAGAACACTAACCTTTGTCACACCACAAAAGGCTGGTAACCATAGGAACAATCAAAGAAAAAAGGTCTTGCTAATATAAACAGAGATATACAGCAGAGGCAAAGATACCATGAAATATACAATCATGGCAAATACACAAATCAACTTTATCAGGGAGTTATGCTGAAATAATAATTTGAAAACCCTGCATCTTCATCGAACAAGTCTGCATGCTACGAAATAGCAAATCTTTCCCTGAAATACATGGCAACACTTAACACTTAAATCCTGATATAACGTTTTTTCTGCCATTCCAATAACTCATATGTTGGAGCTTTAAAGAGATTAATAACTAAGGGAAAATATAGATGAGGCTTTTATCATAATATCACTGTTTTCATTCACAGATTTTCACTGTGATTCCAGATAATTTGAAAGTCCTCCACTGTAACTCCCACATTTTCATATTTCCATTGTAACAGGGAAAGTTTTGGAGTTTAGGGAAATTCTGGATGGATATGTAAAGCTTAAAAGCAATAGAAAATTATATCTGCATTTCTTAATATTTTGATGTTGAAATTCAGCAGCATGATTTCTGAGAATCACAAAACGATTTGTTAGCTACACAGTGAACTTGAACTGAATATATATACACTGTATATGTGTATGTATATATATATATATATATATGTAAATTTTTTGGCTTGCTAACAAAGAATAAAGGGAGACAGATATGATCATTTCAAACTTATTTGTTCTCATCAGTCAGCCATACCCTTCTGAGATTCGAACCTGGGCCGACTGCGTCTTAAGCAGTTGTTTTAACCCCTAGGCCACAGGCAAATATGAGCTGCCATTGCTGTGGGTACTGCCTGTAGATGGCCTTGGGCTAGGCTGAAACAGGAAATAAGATTTGTCCCATGTCTGGGACTAAGCAAGTGTATTCTGAATGCTTAACAAACATTTTAAACATATATGGGGGGGATGTCTGTGGAGTTACTACTGTATTGAGTTACTTAAAATTACAGAGCACATTTCTCATGATTCTAAATAAAATAGTTATATTCTTATTCAGTTCTCCTACTTTTTGAATTGGGTGGCTGAAAAGCCGGCAGCCTAGCTCCTGCCAAGCTGGCAGTTCAAAAGCATGCAAATGTAAGTAGATAAATAGGTACCACTTCGGTGGGAAGGTAACAGTGCTCCATGACCATTCATGCTGGCCACTTGACCATGAAAATGTCTTCAGACTGCACTGGCTCAATGGCCTTGAAACACCGCCCCCTACAGTCAGCAACAACTAAGAGAGTAAAATCCACAGGGACTCCTTTTTTTAACATTTTGAATTAATCCTAAATACTAAGACATTAAACTTGATTCTAAAACAAAGCCAACATTTAAACATAAAATTGCTTCAAAATAAATATTATTGAAATAAAATCTTCATTTTATTTACCATCTTCCATTCAGCTTGCTGAGGGAGATGGAAGTTTTAATAACAAGATATCTCAAGGGCATTGACTTCAGGAAGTTGATAATAGCATAAGACAAGGAAAAAACTTGAGAAATGATTGAGGAAGGAACCAACTGTTCCAGAAATAATAAAAATACCACAAAACCCCAAGGAGCAATAGAAGCAAAGCAACTGTACTATAACTGATTAATACACATTCCTAATAAAAGCAATATGCTTAGATCAGGCCTAGGTATTTTATGGTCCACGGGTCACATCTGGCCATCCTTGTCTGGCCCATGGCAGCAGTGGCAGGGGAGGGGGGTGGGCCAGTGGTAGGCTGAGGGGTAGTGTGGTGGCAGTGGCCTTCCACACAGTCCGTTTCTCATGTGGCCCCTTGAGAAAATTAATTGCCCACCCTGGCTTAGATGTATCTTTTTGAGGAGGGGGATAAATTAACAGTTCAAAGTACTAATTGCAGATGGACAACTCCTAGTCTCTTATACCAGGCATGTCAAACTTGTGATATCATGTGACATTGTGTGACGTATCAGGACTTTTACCCCATTGCAAGCAATGAGGTGGGTGCAATTTCAGTATGACGCATCTGGCCCATTGGCTGGCAGTTTGACATGCCTGGCTTATACAAACTGGATATCTCAGACTACAAATGCAACCCTAATGTTTTATATAAAGAAGTCACAAAGCACCTTAGCTTTCAAAAAGTTACAGCCTCAACCATTAAAATTTAAGGGACATAAAGCTACAAAAATGCACAAGATGGAAAATAAACTGTACCCCTGTCAATAGATGTAAATGTTTATCAGTGAAAGCTTGAGGAGTTTGATTAAAAAAGTTATAAATCTGAACCTTCTGGGAAAAAATCTGTCTAAATTGCAAGATATAACAAGCAAATCAAATTTCAATCTGTACTGGAATAATATATCGTGTGGATTGCTTTGGATTCAATATTCATTTGATAATATTTTTTTTAAAAAACCAGCTTCATAATAAATGTGGACATGTGATATCTATCAGTACCTCCTTAGCGAGGCTGCATCTTTTTCTGAACCTGCAGAAAATACAAGCCCAGAGGAAAAAATGCAAAAGAATTAAAGGGATGCTGATATGCTGTTGAGGGCTTTAGAGTGTGGATGCTACAATTTTAACATCAGTCAATACTAACTGGTTGATATGAAATGACAATACTATTGTACCAAATCCTAGTATTTACCTCACGTAAAATCCCAAATTTCATAATGACATTTCATTTTTAAGATGGAGTAAGATTTTTGTTTTACAAAGTTGAGATGAAGTACAGGAGGAAAATACATATTCTTCAGGCACAATTTTCCCCCAAAGTTTCTATACTCCAACGTCAAATTTTCTCCCATATCTTAGAAGAGTAGATGATAATATATTCTTTCAGAATGTGTAATTTTACTGTTTATATATTGTGAATTTTGGAAGCATTTTTATTGAAAAATCCCATTTATAATTTTATACAATCTACATCTGAGTGTCCTCATTTTGACTGAGTGAAATAATTCTCATGGTACCAGGTACCACACATGAGGCAATATAGGCCTGTATCATGTAAAGATAAGAGCAAACAAGCCAAGCACAGCCATCAGCCTTCTACAGGTGAAGTACCAAAGAGTCTTTAAATAGATTCCAGTATTGTATTTTTCCACCTGAAAATAATTTCAGGTTAATAGAATGTTCTTACATTCTACTTCAGAGGGTTTTTTGAACTTCTAGAATTGATTCTGAAAGTACACATGGGACTTAAAGGAGGAAGAGCAAAAGAAAATAGCACTGGAGGGCAGACATCATTTTACTAAAGTTAAATTATATCAAGATTCATGCCTAGAGCCAGAAGTAAATCACAAAGCTCCAGAGTTTAAATTTTTAATTCAGCTCCTGTCTAGACTTTGCAGAAGATGCCCAGGCAGTACTTGGAAATATTGCTAACAGTAAAGCCTTGAACATTACATTGGCTAGGCTCTATACGTGTCAGGACCCACCCCAATCCACATCCTAGGAAAATAAATATAAATGGATTCTGACAATAGGTCTATGCTGCAAAATTTAAAATCTAGGCTTCTTCCAGTCATCTTTATAAATTAATATATAATTGGCAAATATTTGATAGCTTTAGCAAGTGAGTGAGTTATGGTTACACAATCATTTTCTTTAGTTTGGAAACAGGTAGTTCTTGCCTTACCTCTTACAGATTGCACCATTCACTTTGGGTAGAAAGAGTGTTTATGGAATTGGTCTACATCAGGGGTGTCAAACTCAATTTCATTGAGGGCCTCATCAGCATTGCAGTTGCCCTCAGGGGGCTGGGTGGATATGGCCTGGCTGGGCGTGGCTTACTGGGTAGGCATGGCTAGAATGCGTATGGCCTACTGGGTGGGCATGGCCAGCTCTCCATCGTTCACATCAAGGGTGCCTATGGGGGCCTGGGTAGGAGTGGGACAGATCTGAGGGTCTCTGGCAGAAGGAGGGCCTCTGGGCCAGGGCCAAGGCAGTGGGGGCCATTCCCTCACTGTTTCCAGGATGGCTTCATGGGCTGTATGAAACCACTTCATGGGCCGGATCTGGCCCCCGGGCCTTGTGTTTGACATGTCTGGTCTACATTATAACAGCTATAGAAAGATATTAGAAAAAAATAAGAAATAGATTCTTCCATTTCTCCTTCCTTCTTGGAAAGAGAGCAGATCTCATTAGTGAAGTACAAAAAAGGTATGAGGCACTAGATATATCTTCTTCATTTTCCATTTGGTGTCTCTCAGTATGTTTTATTTTGTGTCTCTTACCATGTATAATGGTTCCCCTACATTCTTCCCTATCGGCACTTTCATCATCTTATAAATTAACATCTCCAGAAGAATCTTTGCAGTCTCAATTAGAAACCCGCCCCCATGAAAATATATTCCCTTTCAAAAAACGTCATTCCAGTTGGAAATTCTTTCAAGAATATAAATATTTGTTTTGTAAAGATTACCAACAACATTAATCGCATGTGATCCACCAAAGCATAGGGTGTACTTGTTTAACTCTATAATTCCTCAAGATCAAAAACTGTCTCATGAGCAGTTTACTAAAAATAAGTACAAATTGGCACTAATCCATGACAGCCACTTATCCACGTTATATATTTTCATTTTTAAAAATTCTCATCACTCATAATATAAAAAGCGATTTTATATATTAATAAAACTCTCTGGATCCAGAGAACATACATGTGATGACCCCTCATGAAGGTTTCATGCTTTGTAAATGCCCCCAAATAGCACAAAAGTAGTAAATGCATTTAAGTTGTTCTCTGTTAATAATTCTGAACTGTAGTGAAGATCTTGACTTATATTTTGAATGTAAATACTTACTTCCATTGCTAGAGCTGCTGTTTGTTGATCATAATGATTCAAAAGGTTAGGCATAAATGTGGTATTGTACGGAAGATCTTGGCACATCCTCAAGATTATGGGTTCACATGAGAATAGGCTGTGGCCACCACTGCATCTTGCTAGAACTGCCAAAAGCCAAAGATAATGGATCATCCAAATTACAGCCATTCTTCTGCAACAGTCATGAGGGTCTCCAAATTATTTATCAGCCATTGGTGGATATTTCAACTTTTTATTTTAAGTTTCTTCAGAGACTGAATAACTCTTCACACTAATAGATTTTAGCATTGTGCAATGGAATATTTTTATTTCCAAAACACTAAGGTACTTCGTCTTGTTTTTTTCTTCCATACCACCATGCATGTTGTATTGTATCATCATAATATATTGACTAACCACATTCCCAATCAGACTTCACGTTGACAGCTTTTTTTCTTCTATCAATAATCTAAGGATAAG
Source organism: Vipera ursinii (assembly GCF_947247035.1). Classification (NCBI taxonomy): domain Eukaryota; kingdom Metazoa; phylum Chordata; class Lepidosauria; order Squamata; family Viperidae; genus Vipera; species Vipera ursinii. Next base: position 332,857,768 of record NC_139512.1, read on the forward strand.
AACATAAATACATTATTAAAGTTCAAAGTAATACTGGACATAGATTAAAAAGACATAGGCTCAGGTTCTGACCATGGAGCACACAGAGTTGGCTCTGGAGCAATCATTCTTTTGTAGCCCAATCTACCTCATAGGGTTATCATAGGGATATAATTGATGTAAAAGCGAAAAATTTATACAATCTGAGGAGAAACTTTTTTTATAATCGATATAAGAGCCAGATGGGTGCCTAACTGGTTAAGGCACCAGGCTAGAAGTAAGAGACTGTGAGTTCAACTTCTGCCTTAGCCATGAAAGCCAAATGGATGACCTTAAGTCTGTCGTTCTGTCTTAGCTCAACTCACCTCACAGGTTTGTTGTTGTGGGGAAAATAGGATGTGGTCGATATGTTTGCCACATTTGAGTTATTTGTAAAAATAATGGTGGGATACAAATAAATAAATAGGGGTTCCTGTGTACATCTAAATAAATAGGAAACAGAAATGCAATAAATACTTTATTACTTATTAAATGTATGCCAAATATATGAAAGATGCATTACTTTCAATTGTGCAATGATATCTCTTACACTATCAAATATTTGCCTATTCTGGGTCCTTGGGAAGCACTCAATAAAATACCAGATCTAGCCTAAACATTGGGCTATGTGACCAATCATAAATAAAAGTCTCCTCCAAAGAAATAGTACTTCGTCATGGTGGAGGGGCTTGAACGCTTTAGTGATGTCAAGGGCTATGTTGAACAAATGCAACCATATCAGCTGAACAATCAGATATAATCTGTTTTAAACCCAACCCCCCCCCCCCATTCAATGCTGTGAGAATACATAATTTGAACTTCATGCTGGATCAACTGTTGCCCAGATTACCAAAAGTCACATTGGATGCTATGGCTACTAGATATTCATTGACAAATGTGCTATTCCCCCTGCTAAGCAACTAGGTGTGGAGCTGACAGGCTACTGGAAGGCAATAAAAATGAAGAATTTGTTCAAAGGAAGAAAACTAGTCAATTATAGAATATTTCTACTAATCGGAACCACTGAAATGCAGATTTCAAAAGTGAATGTACCAGCTTTGGAAAAAAAGACATTTGCATTTAGTGATTAATGAGCAGAAATTTATGGACCAAAAGTGTGTAATTCTGAAACACAAATTCTTTATTAATACTGAACTGGAAGCAATTAAAAACAAATTCAGATTTATTCAGAACTATGAATAATACCAATTTGCAGAGTGAGCAAAAAACAATATATAGTAAACAGACTATTGATTTCAGTGAAGAACAAGGAGAAAAAACATGCTAAAGTGCTAAAGAACCTCAAATACTGTATTATCAGCTAATCAAGCTAATCAAAAGGAAAGAAGCCAAAAGAATAGGGTTGGCAAAATTGAAATTAAACAGAAGTTTAGCTAAAACACTAAAATATTAATGAAGTGATTTAAATTGTGACCCAAATGAACCAGCTGATGTATGCTATATCTAATGTAACAATGGAAGAATTGAGGCTTAAAATATGAAGCAATAAAGTCATTAAGAAAGGAAAAGTTAAAAGGAAAATGCACTTGGAACTGGATAAAGAAAATGTGCATAGATTTGAGCAATTTGAGACAAGGAAACTAGAAAACAGCTAGTCCTTGACTTACAACTGATCGCTTACCCTAGGTCAGAGGTCTCCAATCTTTTGGGGATCAGGGACCGGTTACGAGATTTTTCCATGGACAGGAGGGGGCGTGGTTTTGTGTGCTGCCTGCTTCCCGCGGATGGGGCTTTGCTTGATTGTACAGCCACGGCCGGATACCGGTCCCCCGACCAGGGGATATTTACATTTACAACCCTTTGCAGCATCCCATGGTCATGTGACCAGGTTTTATTATGATTTTGCCAAAAACCAACATTTACTTCTACTTTTGGCAAATTGCATCCATAGCAAACCATTGGTTTGCTTAACTACTGTGGCATTCACCTAACTCACAGGTCTGCAACCCGCGGCTCCGGAGCCACATGCGGCTCTTTAAGCCATCTCCTGCGGCTCCCAGTCCTCTGCCATGTGCAGTCCAAAAAAAAGTGGGACTAAAAAATTTCAACTAATCAATTCAAATATGCAGGGTAGGTGCATATCTCGCCTTGGCTCCACTCTTCAGTCAAACCCTGTTCTGCGCATGTGTGCATGTACGCGCATGCGCACACATTTTTTTGCGGCTCCCAGTTTTTCCTTTTGTGAGGGAACCGGTTCCGAGTGGCTCTTTCACTGTTTCAGGTTGCTGACCCCTGACCTAACTACTACGGCATTTGCTTAACAAGTGCAATGATTTGATTAATGACCACAGAAAAAAGGTCATAAAATTGGATCAGTCATATGACTGACCCACTTTATGACTGTCACAAGTTATGACAGTGATGGTCAGGCTCCATTATGGTCATAACTCAAGGATTACCTATAATAAGAAAATCAAAACTACTCTGTGTGCGAAGTACAACCTGGAGAGTAAAGGAATTGCAGAGGCTATTATAGAACAACTGAAATAAGAGCCATGGCTATTGCAGAGAAGATCAAACAATATGCCAACTGAATAATTCAATTCCAGCAGAATTTGCAGGTTAGAACAAATCAGCATGAATTTTACAAAACATGACAAAGATAGCTTCATATAACCAAATATCACATTCTTATCATTTAATTATGTTTAATCTTTCCCCTGTCTAGATTAATCTGTAGATTTCCCACACATAATAATACCGGTAATTCCCTCCTTTCAAAAAAAATCTAAAAGTGGAAGAAACATAATGAAAGTACTAAACATAGGATTTTGAAGACGGGAAACATGAAACATAACTAAATGATGAAAATATAGTATTTGGTTATCTCTATCATTTGTCATTAAATTCCATAATTTAATATGATATAATACTTACCTGCCCTGAATCCCTCATAATTCACATTCATTATAGGAATCCTAATACAGAGAGAAAATAAAAATTCTATCTACTTTCTGCAAATTCTGCACTATTGGATATCTAATATGATATTTCAAATGAAAAACTGCTTAAGAAGCAAAGGATACTTTTCTTTCCAAGTCTCGCTGAATTTTCAAAAACTATCTAGTAGGTCACTACAGGAAACCAGTTTATTTATTTATTTATTGATGGGATTTATATCCCGCCCTATCTCCAGAAGGACTCAGGGCGGCTAACAACAAAACATATAATAAGTACATAAATCAAGATAAAATGAAATTGAGAACATCAGTGCAATAAAAAATTAGAGAATTTAAAAAATGAATTAAAAATACTAAATATTAATTAATTAAAATGCCTGTCAGTCTAGGTCAGCCTGGTGGAACAGGTGTGTTTTGAGGCCGCGGCGAAAGGATTGGAGGTTTTGGGCCATCCGAAGCTCAGGGGGGAGCTGATTCCATAGGGTTGGCGCTCCCACAGAGAAGGCCCTCCCCCTGGGGGTCGCCAGTCGACATTGCCTAGCTGACGGTACCCTGAGGAGGCCTTCTCTGTGTGAGCGTACTGGACGATGGGAATTTGTTCCCGGCAGCAGATGGTCCTGCAAGTATCCCGGACCTAAGCCATGTAGGGCTTTAAAGGTAAGTACCAGCACCTTAAATCTCACCCGGAGGGCAACTGGTAGCCAATGCAGCTCACGCAGGAGGGGTGTAATATGGGAGTATCGGGGAGCTCCCATCACAACCCGTGCAGCCGCATTCTGCACCAGCTGAAGCCTCCGGGTGGTCTTCAAGGGCAGCCCCATGTAGAGAGCATTACAGTAATCAATACGGGAGGTAACGAGTGCGTGGGTGACTGTACGTAGGGCATCTCGGTCCAAAAAGGGGCGCAATTGGTATATAAGACGAATCTGTGCAAATGCCCCCCTAGCCACGGCTCCAATGTGATCTTCAAAACTGAGTCGTGAATCTAGGAGGACGCCCAGATTGCGTGCTCTATCAATGGGAGGTAACATCTCTCCTCCTATAGTCAGAGATGGAACCTCTTGGACTAAACGAGATGACGGTATGTACAGCCACTCAGTCTTGGCCGGGTTGAGTCGAAGCCTGTTTTCTCCCATCCAAATCTGTACTGCTTCCAGACAATGGGACATCACATCAAGGGCATCACTGGGTTGGTTCGGGGTAGAGATGAATAGCTGGGTATCATCAGCATATTGATGATATTTCACCCCGAAGCTACGGATGATCTCTCCCAGCGGCTTCATATAGATGTTGAACAGGAGGGGCGAGAGCACCGAACCCTTAGGCACTCCACAATTAAGAGGCCTAGGGCTTGACCTCTGCCCTCCTGCCAACACCGTCTGCGAACGGTCCGAGAGGTAGGAGAACCACCGCAGAACGGTGCCTCCCACTCCCAGCCCCTCAAGACGACGCAGTAAGATACCATGGTCGATGGTATCAAAAGCCGCTGATAGATCTAATAGGACCAGGACAGAGGAATAACCTCTATCTCGGGCCCGCCAGAGATCATTCACCAGCGCGACCAATGCCGTCTCCGTGCTGTGCCCTGGTCTGAAACCCGATTGGTACGGATCTAGATATTCAGCTTCCTCCAGGTTCAAAGGGAGCTGTCGTGCCACCACGCTCTCAACGACCTTCGCAAGGAAGCGAAGGTTGGAGACAGGACGGAAGTTGTTTAAAACAGCTGGGTCCAGTGCCGGTTTCTTGAGGAGGGGCCTTACCACCACCTCTTAATCTTGCCAGATTAAATGTTAGTTTTATATTTACATTTTTCTTACATAACTTTGGAGATAGGATGATGTTCCCCTGAAATTTAGTCCTCAATGCTAAATAGTCCCTTCAGTATATTAAATGTAGTATGGTCATTTTGTCATGCTTAATAGTGGTTTTGTCATTTAAGATAAACCAACAGGGAATTATAAGTTTATAAAATGTTATGCCAAAAATATAAGTTACCTGCTATATTTATCTGGCAGGAAAACTAAGATTTGAGAGTAAAATGTTTAGTACCTTAATTTGATAAATATTTTTCCCCAGTAATAATTTACCATTAAAGCAAGAAGTTTATTTCAGATTCACTAAGAAAACATAATATATAAGTCTTCTCTCTTTAATATACTTTGGAAGTAAACTAGAACATCTTTTCAGAGAAATATATTGGGCCTTGCACATGATTAAAATTAATGATCATCCAAAATAATTTATTAATAGAAGATTCAGGACATAGGACCTATATATTAATTTCTAATTTTCTTATTTTAAAGTATACAGCTTCCATACATAATCACATAAATATTTTTAAAAACTATAATGCTTTAAATATAGCAATAAAAAAGCAATGATTATTTTCAGATGCAGGTTCATGTTTAAGCATAATTAGTACTGTTTAAACAGAAAACTAGTATTTATATATAGTAATGGTCAGGGTGAATTTCATTTAAATCAACTCGATTTAAATCACTAGTAAAAAGGCTTGATTTCAATCAACTTGATTTAAATTATACTTTTTGAAGAGCAACTGTCATCTCTGTCCCACAGCGGCTCCTCCTCTGACCCGCTATTGACTCACCAACAGTCCCATTCACTTTACTGGGACGGCTGGTGATGCGGCAGTGACACAACAAAGTGAGGGACGTGGAGGGTAGCAGGTGAGTGGATGCCCACTAACAGGCATTGCCATGATGGATCTGAAATGACAAGTGTTCTTTAAATGTAAGGACTCATCCAGGACTGTTACGGACCTGACAGCTGGTAGTTAGAATCTTTAATATTATTATTTGCAAACAAAATGAAGGTTTCGTATTTAGAATAATAAGCTGTCATGTTAGTAAAACAGCGATATCAGAACCGATTTTAGGTTAATAGCTTAATCACACATAGTTGGAGTACTACTCAAATTCTTTTATTTAATTAAAACACTTAGAGCCTGGTACAGATGCATTTCTCTTCAAACGATCATACAGTTTGTAGTGTACATAGATTTGCAAAGCAATAGGATAAAGGAATATTCCTGAACTTTGTTTTATGATTTATCTCATGGTTACTGTGAAACTGTGTGAATGCATCAATGCAGTGCATGTTATCTCAGCTTGCAGAGCTTGGATTCATTGAATGAGTTTACCAAAAATGTAAATACTGCAGAATATACAGCCTCATGCTACATAACTAAGCTCCATTTTATGCTGAATAAACTAAATTATTAATGCACCTTAAATAGAAAACTGTCTTTAGATTTTTACTCCAAAAGCATTTTATTAAAATAAATTCAATAAAAATAAAAAAATCCAATTTAAATAAAAAAAATGATTTTTAAAATCGATTATTATCCACCCTGGTAAAGTATATATGGTGAAGGATTCTTGCGCCAGTTTAGAATGTTCTGTTATTAAATACTTATTGGCAAGGTTAGATAGTCTGTCCTTCTGTTAAGTAACCTTATGTCTAAGCTGACTTGTATTGGACTGTTCTTTAAACAGAGGCACAGTTATAGTATCTGTAAAGAACAACACAAGTTTTTTCTAACAATACAGTTATAAAAATTTAAGAATGACAGAAATGATAATGTGGAATTTTCAGACTGCAGATAAGGAATGGAATGGAATCTATGATTAGAACCTCATTTCCTATAGTTAGCCTAATATGGTGATATAAGAATTCTCATATGATGCAAAAAGGGCTTATCTAATCCACTATCCTATGATTCAGAGAAGCCAAGAATGTCCTTACTTCCAATATTTCTTCACAGAAAGTTGTATTAAAGAGCATAATGAATCTGGAATAGCAGGTACGGTAATATTTACCATTATGGCTAGTAGCCATTAATAACAAACATAATAGAAAGTTCTACATATAAGTGAAAACTATTGTATTATTTATTGTGAATTTATTCAATCACAGAAACATCCAAGAAATCATAATTAACAAAAGAGGAAGGTAACTTGAGTCTTCCCTTTCTAGTTGCATTTACTTTCACCATCCCTTTCAAAACTCAGTTTTACTTATGAAGATTCTTTCATCCAAAGAAAATAATTTCTGCCTAGAAAACAAATCTGGCTGAAAAAGATGGCAGTTGGCACACTCAAACTGATTGGCTGGCAAATCTATATCAACTGTATAAACAGTATGCTGAGTCTCAATCTCAGTAATTAAAAGGGGCAGATGCAAATTTTAATTTGCTATTAAAACTTTATTATTTTCTAAACATATTTAATACTACTTGAGGCATTTAGGCCACAAATGTTAGAATAAATTTTCTGTAATTTACTATTTATTATTATTTTTCTGTAACAAAACTGTTTTTGTTATGTATGGCCATTGCATTGGGTCTTAAGATTACATCTTGGGAACTGATATACAGATTTCCAAAAGAACAAGTGTGAACAAATGATAAAACATGTGTCACATCAGCATGATGCAAATCAACTGAAACACTTCTTTACTTAAGTCCTGTACCATGACACAGGTACACAGCATCAGGGTTTGTGTCCTGATGTGATCATATTTCATCACTCAAGATATCTATGGCTATATGCCAAAAAGTATATAGGATCAAGATAAAAATATAAGGTATTTTTTCCATTAAAAAAGTTAATATAATTATTTCCAGACCATTTAATAATGTTCATATTTTGTCATATTAAACATTTTGGTGATATCTCTTACAGGGTCTCTGGCAACTAAATCAAGCTATCAGGCTTTACTGAAATTCAACATATACAATTTTCAAAAATATACAACTAAGAAACATTTATGTATTTATGTTTATATACATAACTTAGATTCTGCTCACCTCCAAATTAGTTTACACTTCAAAAGCAAATAAATGAAATTAATAAACAGGTGACAACAGTAAAAAAACAGACCCCCAAAACTTATTAGGGAGCCAACAACCACCCTGCCCAATAAAGTATATGAACTGCCACCTAATATAAAACATTGCTACTTCAATTTCCAACAGCACTACCAGCTTTTCAATCTCATCACAATTATTTAAATTGTGCTGCCACTCACATTTTATTCATATACAACAATCAAGCACATAACAACTCATTATATATGATAGTAAGGATCATGTAACTTAGGAAAAAACCCCTCAATATTTCTGCATATTACTGAAATGATTCATATAATCACTAATGACAATAATGATAATGTACCTCTGGAACTTAGACAAAGATGAACTCTATCAGTTAGTGGTACAATTTTTAATTTTTCAACAGCAAATTACTAGTTCTGAAATTTAAGTATGAAAGAACAATCCAGTAACATGAGTAGGAAAGAAAAATCAGATTCCTTAATTGTCAACTAATCGATCCTATGCTGTATCAACAAGAGGGATAGAATCAGGATCACATGAAGTGTTAATACTGCTTTATAGTGCTTTGGTAAGACCATACTTGGAATATTGTGTCCAGTTTTGGTCACCATAATACATAAAAGATATTGAGACTCTAGAAAAGTGCAGAGAAGAGCAAACAAGATGATTGAGACTGGAGACTAAAACATGAAGAACAGTTGAAGGAACTGGGCATGTCTAGGCTAGTGAAAAGAAGGGCTAGGGGTGACATGATAGCAGTTTTCCAATATGTAAGAGGCTCCAAAGCACCTAAAGACGGGACAAGAAGTAATGGATGAAAACTTATCAAGGAGAAATCCAATCTAGAACTAAGGAGAGATTTCCCAAGGGTGAGAACAATTAATCGGGGAACAGTTTGCCTCCAGAAGTTGTGGGTGCTTCACCATTGGAGGCTTTTAAGAAGAGATTGGGCAGCCATTTGTCTGAAATGGTATGGTGTCTCCTGCTTCAGCAGGGGGTTGGACTAGAAGACCTTCAAAGTCCCTTCCAACTCTGTTATTCAAGTTTGTTCTATTCTTATGGCTACTGTCTTGTTTTTAAAAGAAAGCAGACACACAAAATAGAGCATAATCTCTTAAAGCACTAAAATAATTAGTTCAATGATTCCTCTATCCTGGTCTTGTCAAATAATCAGTGGTTTGCAGAAGTCTACCAGATTTTCAACTACAGCTTCCCACCATCCTCAGTACTAGACAGGAGCTTAAACCAAAGTCTACTAATCACCTCAGTGCCCACCTCCTAGATTCTCTGTAAGTTCAGCTAGTTCATGAAAATGAATCAGTGGCTGAAAAAAAGTTCATTGAAGCATACAGGTGATAAAAATAGCAATACACCAGAATTCACAAAGCTGACAACAGAAAATAGATCTCAAGTTACTGACTCTAAGTCTGCAAGTGGATGCTAACTGCAATTGTGATCCCGCATAAGTAATTCAAAAAGAAAAATGCAAATAGAAAATACATAGATGAGTATCTTAATAAAGGACATAGAGTGGAGATCAACTTGCCCCTATCACCTTAGTACTCAAGAAATTTCTACAGAAGATCATTCCATCATGTTTGTGCTAAAATTAATATTATGGCACAGGATATACAAAATAATTTAAAAGTGAAAAAGCATAGATTTTTTTTGGTTGAAAATTTAGCTTAAAATAGCTTTTAAACAGGGAGGGAAGGGAAGCATACACAAATGCAACTATAATAATGATCTTATTCATCAAAAAATTGCTCTTAGTTTTTCAAATAAAAAATGTTTAATTGAAATCTTTAATTTCAAATATTTATTTAGGAGTCCACAATTGCCAAAAGTTTATGAAGTAGTGATTTGGGAATCTCTCATTGCATCATTGGAATAAAAATAATTCACATTAAATAACCTTTGCTTATAGGATTATTCTATAATATCTTCCAAAGAATTATCTTATAAATTAAAAAAAGGAAATTCACTCTCTATACTACCATCTGCTGAAATGAAAAACTTTCCCATACATGTTCCTTAGTACTCAATGCCTTGTATGGCACTCAGTAAAATTTAACTAATAATTTTCTCCTTCTCCATTAAAACACTAATCTCTTTTTCTTTGCATATTTAATATTTTAGTTTTCCTATGAAGCACTGCTTCTATCATTACTGGATGGAAATTAAAGTAGGGTAAAAGTTGTTATGTAAAATATATTTGCTGCTAGAATTATGGTGGCGACAATGAAGGAAGCATCTCTGCAGTATTAAAATATCATAAGAATAGGAAAAATGTTTTGTGGAATCAGAGGATCCTGTCTATAATTTCTTTTCCAGCATCAATAAGACTGAAAGGCAATCCACAAAAGGAGTTCTTTATGTATTTATCACCTCTTTCTTCTAGAGAAAGAGTTAAGAAGCAAAGAGATTTTCACATTTGTTGTTGCAACTCATTGTTTTTCTTTGTGTACTATAGATGATACACTATTGATTATTTGGAATATCAGTTTCTCAATGGAAAGTTGTTTTCCATCTAAAAAGGTTATTCTAAATCAACTCTGATCCAGGATTACTTCTAGCTCCTGCAAAACACATCCTTGGTGAAAATAATTCAGTATACATTCCTCCTCATTTCAGTGCCTACATGTGAGACGCAAGTTAGTAAATCAAAAAGATTGTGTTTTCTTTAATTGCTCCCCCCGCCCCCAGAATGAGGTTCAATACAGACAAGCTCAGTTACATTGAAAGATTTGACCATTAATTAAATATCACTTTAAAAATCTTATTTCACACATTTTGCCTTATTTGTTTGACAGTCGCTATGGAGGTTTAGGTTAGGTTCAGTCAGACGTAAAAAGCTTTAAGAAAATTAATGGTCACATCAACAATTATTATTTCATGATGTACTATGTGCTCCCTCATATCGTGGGGGGGGGCAAAAAATGGGGCAAACAAAGACAGAAAGCCTCCATTAATCCTCCCCCTTTCTTTCCCCATCTACAAAGATAGAACATAATCAGGTATGTACTTAATCTGTCTCGTCTTTCAGTGCCAAGCCCACTTTGACCTGAAGATATGAGAAAATATGGGAGAGACAGAGAAGGGGCCAGAGGACGGGAGAGCGGCAGAGAAAGAGAGATACCTGCAGCCTTTTCCTACAACCTCCTCTCCTTCAGCAAGGAGAGGCTGAATCACGTTTTTATTGTCCCTAAGGAGCGAGCAAGAGAAGGCAACCTGCCTTTAGTTGCTGAGACGGAGGATGTTAGGCACTGTAGTCCAACACAAATGGCCTAGCTCGGGGGGGGGGGGCGGGCAGCTACTATGGGGCGAGAGAACCTGGTCTCCACACAAAAGAAAAAGCGGAGCGTTCAATACTTCCTTTTTGGAAGAAAATGAAGGACTCCTCCTATTCTACCGGCTGAGGAACGAGGAAAAGGAGGAGGATGAAAGACACCCGTCCCTTTTCTCCGCCACCGTTTACTGTACCTGCCTCCGGCTCCTTTGCCTCCTCCTCCTCCTCCTTCAGGTGCCTCCGCCGCTCCACGTCCATCGAGTACAATATGCCGGCGAAGAACTTCCTCAACGGCCGCCGCCGCGCCTTTTCTCCTCACACTCTGCTCCGCCCCCTCACGAGTCTTGAATGCTGGTGGGGGAGGGGGGGGGAGAGAAAGACGAAGAAAGAAGAGAAAAAAGTAGCCAATGAAATCCCGAACACTGCCGCGACTCTGGCTTGGTTACTAGGTAGAACAAAAGAAGAGGGGGCAGGACACTGTGCTTCGGATGGGCCTCTGCAACTAGGCAACGGTTTCCATGACGAACAGAATCAACTCGCAGGCGGCGGTAGAGGAAGAAGTACTGTACAAGAGACTAGGCCGTTGTGGAGTGTGAAGGGTGGGGGAGTTGTGGAAGAAGACAACCTCATCCTTAATGGCCCTATCGCCCTCGCCATCGTTAATGGCGACGCTGAAGCGTTAAAGATTCAAGTAGAACAGGTGAGAGCTTGTATGGTGGCAAGACAGTTATCCATATTGTGGTGCTGATAGAAGAGAATATTTCTAGCTTGGAGTTGAACTGTGGGGTTATTATGGGATAAGTCATGTTGCTTCGTTTGGTAATGAAAGAAACTTTTTTTTTTGCAGAGCCCCAAGGACCCCACAGACACGGTGTTCTCTCTACACATCTTGACATGTGTAATACATTTTTTAATTCAATGCCGCTGCATTTTTTTTTGCTTTGTTTGAAATTATAGCCTATATTTAAAAGGTGATTATTACAATGTCTCTTTTTATGATGGAGAAATATGTATAAGAAATTATTAATATAATTACTTAACTTTTCTCTTTGTAAGCTGCTTTGGACACGCTGCAAGGAAATATGAGCTATCAAAGTAATTATCATTAGAACCTCAGGTTCAAGAGTTGTGATCTTGGAAAGCCTCTGCCTTACATCCTTATCTATTTGACAGTGTCAGTGAGTAGGTGAATTGAAATCTGCTGCTCTGGGCTCCTCAAAGAAAAGATGGACTAGAAAACGGAGAGTGGGATAATTACTTCAGAAACACAGAAGTATAGGTAAATAGGTGTTAGGGTAGTCACTATTAAAAAGAAATCTTCATTATTAGTCATATCAGGTTATTTTAAATAGAAGCATTATCCATATATCATTTACAAACATTGAGAAAAGAGTCTGTACACTACAGTATATCCTCCATTTTTTTTAGTGTAAAACAAAACTGGGGAGGGATTTTATATATATATATATATATATATATATATATATATATATATATATATATACCCATATATGCAAACTATCCAACCTTTCCTCAAATATAAATTCAGTATGATATGCATCAAGTAACAAAAGATTGAAAGCATAGAGTTTCAATTATTTACTTTTATTAAATCTTCCAATTAGTTAAGAACACAATATTTTTAGAGCAAAAAGTATATTTTTCTTTACTTGGAAATAATCTAAATGAAATCATCTAGAAATTGTTTTTTACCTTACATTTGAGGAAGTATGTTTCTAATCTACAGTAGTAATTGCTTATATTAAAATGCTATTTTACTATTGTTAATTATGCTAGTATATCATTGTTGACATCGAGTATATGATTGCAATAAGATGTAGACCTCATTTTTTCCTTGTTGGAATCCCTACAGACAGGGGAACAATAAATACAGATACCAACTTCAACAAATAATGACAATATATCCAAATTAATAAATCCTTTTAAATTTGTTTTTACTTGTTCTTGGAGGCCTGACACCGGAGGTCAGAAACCCAGGGCCAGAACATTCCTGCTGTCAACTTTCAAGGCCACTTTTATTGCCAACAGAAAACTGGCATCAGGTAGGCCTCACGTGATGCTACATGAATTGGGCAAGAGTCCAATCTTCAGTTTCAAACCCAAAATCATAACCTCTCAAAAGAGAGAACTTTTGTCTAGATTAATTTAATTTAATTTAATTTAATAATTTGATTTCTATACCGCCCTTCTCCCGAAGGACTCAGGGCGGTGAACAGGGCAATACATAATAAAAATCAGATACAAAAATTAAAAAACTATTAAAAAACCATTAAACATCATGCCCATAAAATCAATACATATTAAGTTAAAAACTAATTTTAAAAACCCAACCCCATCCCGTCAGACCAGGCCAGCTTGTTCGAAAAAAAATGTTTTAAGATCGCGCCGGAAGGAGCGAAGGTCGGGGGCCATCCGGAGCTCAACCGGTAAGCTGTTCCAAAGGTCTGGCGCGCCCACAGAGAACGCTCTCCCCCTGGGGGTCACCAATCGGCATTCTTTGATCGGCGGCACCCTGAGGAGGCCCTCTCTGTGGGAGCGCACTGGACGGAGGGAAGTTGACGCCGGTCGCAGGTGTTGCCGTAGGTAATCCGGACCCATGCCATGAAGGGCTTTGTACGTCATAACTAACACCTTGAACCTCACCCGGAGAGCAACCGGTAGCCAATGCAGCTCGCGGAGCAAAGGTGTAACATGGGAGTATCGGGAAACTCCCAAGACGACTCGCGCGGCTGCATTCTGCACCAGCTGGAGTCTCCGGGTGGACCTCAAGGGCAGCCCCATGTAGAGAGCATTACAGTAGTCTAGACGAGAGGTCACGAGCGCATGAGTGACTGTGCGCAAGGCATCCCGGTCTAGATAGGGCCGCAACTGGTGCACCAGGCGAACCTGGGCAAAGGCCCCCCTAGTCACAGCTCCAATATGCTCTTCCAAAGAGAGCTGTGAATCTAGAAGGACCCCCAAGTTGCGGGCCCTATCTACGGGGGGTAATAGCTCACCACGAATGATCTCACCCAGCGGCTTCATATAGATGTTGAACAGGAGAGGCGAGAGAACCGACCCCTGAGGAACTCCACAAATGAGAGGTCTCAGGGTCGATGTCTGCCCCCCTGCCAACACCGACTGCGAACGTCCCAGGAGGTAAGAGGAGAACCACTGGAGAACCGTGCCTCCCACTCCTAACCCCCTGAGACGTCGCAGCAGGATACCATGGTCGATGGTATCGAAAGCCGCTGAGAGGTCTAAAAGGACTAGGACAGAGGAACAACCCCTGTCCCGAGCCCGCCAGAGATCATTCACCAGCGCGACCAATGCCGTCTCCGTGCTGTACCCGGGCCTGAAACCCGATTGGTACGGGTCTAATTAAGAGATTTGTAATACTTTGGGTATTCCATAAGGGAGCATATTTGTCTGTGACATCTACCAGTGGAATCGATTTCTCTCAAACATGCTTCAAACCGCTCTGTTGGATTGAGGAACCTGTTGGTAAAGATTTGAAGGGGCAGGGAAGGTCTGCTTCATTTATTCATATTAATATTATATATAGCCATCTTTAGCTTTCCCACATTAGGTTCTGAAAGCTTAAATAACTTATAACTTCAAATAGACTCACTAAAGAAAAATCAGCAGTACAAAAAAGACTAACAGTTATATTAATGAATGCTCAAAAAACCAATTGATTAGGTGTTTTAAACACAAGGTCCTCCCTCAATATATATTTTCCATTAATGAAGGAATCAGTACCTTTCATTCTGTATATGTTCTGTAAAACATATTTAATCTTTATTTATTTAATCTTGTTTTATTTATTTAATCTTGTTTTAACTTTTGTAATTTGTATTTTTTATTCTTGCCCTGTTCACCGCCCTGAGTCCTTTGGGAGAAGGGCGGTATAGAAATAGTATTAAATAAAATAAATAAATAAATAAAACATATGTGAAAATTAAGCACTGTCTTTAAAAAAGATCTTCATATTTGCATAGATTTCCACAATCAAACAATAATTCTGAAGTTAAACTCAGAAGTGAATTGAATTTAAGCTATTTTTCTTTCTACTATAAAACTTACTTTAGCTTTCTAAAGTTATTGATTTTTATAAAATCAAAGTTCTACTCTCACTGGAAATGTGAAAGATTAAATCCACATTTCCTCCTAATTTTTGTAATTAAATTCTTAATTGAATGGTTTACAAGGTTTCATGAAATGACATGAAGATTGAAAGATTAGAGTAATACCTTAAAATATAGAATTACCAGTTGTATTTATTATGCGAGAGACATTTGGTGTAGTGTTTAAGGCATCAGTCTAGAAACTGGGAGACTGAGTTTTAATTCTGCCTTAGGCAAAAATACTAGTGGGTAACTTTTTGCCAGCCTCTGTCTTTGAACCTTAGAAAGGAGGCAATGGCAAACCAATTCTGAAACCTTGCCAAGAAAGCTGCAAGAATTTGTGCAGGTAGTCTCTGAAAAATCAAACACGACTGAACATAAATGAAAAAAATCATAGGTCAAATTTGGAAGGAAAGTCTGTTTAAATCATGCTTTATGAATAGTATACACAAGGTGGGATAAAATTGAATTAAGTATATTTGAAAATTCTTTAGGGACTCTTATGTAAGGTAAAAAAATATTCTAGATACTACTAACCCTTTCAAGTCTTTATTACTTCATTAGCGTTGTTAGAATCCAGTGGCATCCAATCTAAACTGTTTATTTTATAAAAGCCCTAAATGTATGTACTAAAGAACTTATGGACATAAATTTAAAAAGTATCTACAAGACATAAAATAATATCTGACCATAAAATCAGCCTTTTCTAAACTAATATCTTTAACATATAAAGATATTTCTAATAGCATAAGGCAGCTCTAAATACATAATTTTAATAGGAATTGAGAACAACTTGTTTATTTATCATGTCAATATTTAATATAGTTTGAGGCAGCTTAGAATGTTGCATGATCTCAGTCTATGTAGCTTATTCAGAAAGCCACAATAAAGAAAATAAGAAAATAACCCTATGAGTGTTAAATAATAATTGAGGGACACTTATACTTAACCAAGTTCCAAAACCTCAAAGTACTTCTGAAAATATTGAGTAATCCCAAGTATATCAAAACTCTTTCCTGGTTACAAAGAAATAATTGCAAGTGGATTGTGCTCATTTTAAGATAAAAGTGCTATATCAGAAGTGTAATGCAAACTCTGAGACTAAAATAACAGGTTACAACTATAAATCAAATCACAAAATTCTTGTTTTGGGGAGAATGTTTGCAAGAAGATACTACAATAGGCTGCTTTTTCTACTTTTCTATTCAGAATTAGTTTACAAACAGACATTTCTGTTTCTTCTGTTTTTAAATAAGTTTCAAGATTTTTCTTACATTCTTGATGTAAAGAAATGTATGCTCTCTAGTTACCATTATAATATAGTTTACAGTGAACTCTGGTTTCTCCCAGCTAGAAGGCTCATACTTGAATTCTGTTTTTTTTTAAATTTTCTTAATGGATTTTTATGGAGAAAACAAAAGATTTGATTGTTTAAAGTTTATGGCTACCCACTAATGGAAGGAGTGAGGAAATTGAAAAGGCTGCAGTAGAAAGGGCCAAAGTCACTGCTGAAGAAAATCTTCTCTTGAAGCCATTCTACCCTCCCTCTTTTCTTAGTTCCAGTCTTTATATAGGTAAAAGACTGTTTTAGTTTACAAATTGTATCCTATGTTTTTTCTCATGATTTTTGAAATCATAGACCAGAGGTCCCCAACCTGTTGGCCGTGGCCCAGTACTGGTCCATGGCCTTTTGGCCACCGGAGTGTGGGCTGGCGAGTGCGCACACGTGTGCATACTCTCCCCACTCGCACTAGCCCCACTGCGAGGGGGCTGCCTCTATGTGAGCGCTAGCGGTCCCATTTGCCAATGCGTGCAGGTGCTAGTGCTGACACCAACTTTGCACAGGCTCTAGAGGCCCGTTTGAGCATGTGTGCGTTTGGGGACCTCTCATAGATGAATAAAAAGCAATATGTATGAAGAAGAGATTGAATCAATTCCATGTTTATATATTAGTTGAGGGATTGTATCGCCTTAAATTAAATAAATTGATTTATTCAACCATAGAAAAAAACAGACTTGTAAAGCCTGTGTGTCTTGGAAGACCCAGTTTGGCATTTCTGCTGAGTTAAACTGGGATTAGCACAATGTAAAAAAAAACACTCTAATGACTTTAGTTAATATGATACAAGCATTACAATAATTAATCTTTCTTAAATATAATTCAATTATGTCTGTGAACAGCTTACCTTGGCTCCTTGCCTTTCTATGAGTTTATTGGGAGTTCAAATTCCAGTCATTTGGTATTGTAAAGTGACACAGCTAAAAATAACTATAGATAATCTTGTTCCATTCCCTAATTGCTAATTCTTCAAATAGATACATCACAACACATAGAAGCACATTTTTGAATGGTTAAAACAGCTTTACATAGAGGCATCTTCAAACTGCTTATGAAGCAGCCATACTAGCCAGGAGAAAGATTGTGGCTGCTTTCATAATTTGAAAAAAAGTGTATGTTGCAATTCACCTCTTTCTAAGATTTTGCACAACCCTTCTAGACTAGAACACAAGCTAATACCAAGGCTACCTAACAAAAACCATAGCATTCCAGCTTAATTATAACTAGTTTGATTACAATTTGTAACATGGATATTTTTATGTTTCTAGGAATCACAGTCCAATTCTGTTATGATTTTGATGTTGTAGTAAATATCATTATCTTGCATTTCCAAAAAAAATGGGTTTTAGACTAGTGTGGCAGAAATACTTGTAGGTGGGAATGACCTGAGGAGAACAAGCAGAATGATGTCCTATAAGAAAAAAAAAACATAGGAGGAATAGTTGGAAACGTTGGGATATGTTTAGCCAGGAGAAGACAAGAACCGCCCCCCCCCAAATCTGCTGGGGTTCTAGCAGGCTTCTTTGTGAAGTTGGTTGGCTACTATGAGAGCAGACTGCTGGACTAGATGAGCCAAGGGTCCTATCCAGTAGCTTACATTATGTTCTTAACAGTGCCAGATATGAACTTTGGTTTTCTTGGGTAATTTGGGCCATTTAAACAAATATTTATGTCATACATAATAATTACATTTAAAATATCTTCACTTTCACTAGTGGTTTACGGTCCATAGGCTGAAACCCATTGCAGTAAACCATCAGGAACTACAGAGCCTGTGATTTTGGATTGGATCCAGGCTAAACTACATGTAAATTTTACATGTAACATACCAGTTTCTTAAACTGTCAAAAAAAAAACAACTGGTAACGTGCAAGTTTTTCACCATAAGCCTTTAACATTAATAGCATGATGTATTTGAAAATAACTGAACATTACATCAGATTAGGCGTACATTACAGATGGAAACTAATCAAGGAGAGAAGCAACCTAGAACTAAGGAGAAACTTCCTGACAGTTAGAACAATCAACCAGTGGAACAACCTGCCTCCAGAAGAGACTGGACAGCCATTTGTCTGAAATGGCATAGGGTTTCCTGCCTGAGCAGGGGGTTGGACTAGATGACCTCCAAGGTCCCTTCTAACTTTATTATTATTATTAAGTTCATTGCAACAGTAGAATTGTGATTATAATTAAGACAGAGATCATTGTTGCATATCCATTTGGCTCAACCTTGCCCAACTTATCACCTTTTGGTTATGTTGTACTTCTGACTGGAACTTCCAGAATTCCCAACCAACATGCTAACTTAGAATTCTGGCAACTATAATTCCAACATCTAAGGAGTACCAGACTGAGGGATGCTCATTTATAATCATTGAGCTAGAAAGTAACTTAGAGATCATCTAGTCTTATGCCCTGTCCAATGCAGGAATTCTATATTACAGCATCCTCTGCAGATGGCCATCTAGCCTGTGACTAAACACCTCCAACAAATAAGGGTCTAGCATCTCTCACTTTGACCAACTTTTATCATTATGAAATTTATGATGTGCAACTGAAATCTACATTTGCCAAATACTTCAAATATCATCATTGGCATTTTAATTATTTTGGCTTCTTTTCTATGTACAAAGATATGGCATTTGCACCTCCCAAAAACCTGAATGGTGCCAAGATGCAAACAAAGATGAGCACCTGGACACCACTGAATAATCAGCTAATGAATGATAAGGTAAGTTTTAGGAACCTTATAAATTATGAATCATTTGTGTCCTTGCCCACTTTCTTAACAAGTATGCAGGCCTCCAGCATGTTATGCAGCAACAGTATCAAGATCATTCTTGTGTGATTCTAATAAGCCCCTATTCTGCTTGGAGAATTGCCCTAGATAGAACTCAGGTAGATCACATTATAGCAATACTTCAGACTTTCCAAACTTGGTTTCCTTCACATACATTGAGACTATAAATTGTCATTGCCTGGCAACCTCACAACATTGCAGAGAGCCGCAGTCACATGATCATCACTTGCAACCTTCACTGCTATCTTCCCACAAGCAAACTCAGTAAGGAAACCAGCAGGAAAAGTTGCAAGACACTCCCTTCTTCAGCTCCTTGGATGAGAAGAGAAATGTCTTCTAAGAAAAACAAGAAAGTCCAATTGCCTCTTGAAAAAGCACCTTTGGAACAACCATGACCTGGATGACTGAGAATCTCCATAGACATCCCTCGTTGTTTACCACCACAGCACCCACTCTCCCGCCCACACACAGCCTATGTCAGCCCTCCTTCAATTCACTTTTGGCCAGCACTGGCTCTGTCCAAACTCTCCAGCCCCTTATCTGGGACTCCTGTGTCTTCCTGTGTATCTTGGGTTGCAAAAGCAACCAGGAGGTCCCAGGCTTTCCATCACTAAATAATGTGGTCATGTGATGTTATGCTTTTTGATCATAGTGCTTAGCAATCCAGTCCCAATTTCCATCATAAGAGCAGTTCTCTTTAATGGCTGCCTTGTACAGTGACTGTTAGCAGTTACGATAGTAGCTTGGCAGCCAGTCCTTGCATTTATGACCTCTGCTTGTCTAAAGCAAAGAAAAGCTGAAGTAAGATCATAAGCACAGTCATAGTTTCACTTAGCAATCACTTCTCTTAACAACCAAGTCACTGGTACCAATTGTGTTAGCTGACTTGCTGTATTTTTTTAACTTCCTCATTTAACTTATAGCTATAGGATTTTCTGATGGTCTCTCATCCACCTGCTAACCACATCTAGCTCTGTTTAGCTCTGTGAAATCGGGCAAGGTCAAGTAGATGTTGTATTCTGTGTTTTTAAAATTGTGTTTTAATTGTTAACAAAATTTAAATGACTACCTAGTTAATATACTTTCTACATACAATGGTACTGGGTATGTCAAACATTGAAAAGAGTTTTGAACTCTCAGTAGCTAGATTTTTGTTTGTTATCTCTTCCACCAAGCTCTAGGAAAACACTTTACAATAGTGACCACTTCTAAATCTAATGAAACTAATTTTGTTGTTTAAAAGTGGTTACTGGTGGTTTTAAATGTTTGCATATTAGTTTTTAACTTGTTTTTAAGATGTTGTTTTTACCTGTTGTGAACCTTCCCGACATGCTTAGGTGAGATGGGAAGTCATACAAATTGAATAAATGAATAAATAAATCTGTAGGTGAGGAGATTCTCTGTTCCATCTAAGTTTCTTACCAGGCATGGTTGAACATACCTTAACCACATTTTTCCATGTATCATTTCTCTCTCTTCATTTTTCTGGACTTATAAAATCATTATGTCCACTGAGGACATACTGGAAATTCTAATTATTACAATATTTTATAAACTTCAAATTGATTTTTATATATTTTAAATGTATATTGCATATATACAAAGTTTAGGCAGATTCACAGTCTATAAATAGCCATGTAATAGTATGATATCCTCTTGTCCATATTGATGCATCTTTAAATGTTAGTTGCTGCTGAAGATTCCCTATCCTAACTGTGGGCATCGGAGTAACATCTGATTAGCTAGGGATGGTGGACTTGATAGACTTTAGGTCTAAGAGGCTGGATAAGATGGATTCGGGACATCATTTTTTAAAGTATTTAACAAGAAAAGTGGAACTTGTGTAAACTCAAACACCAAAACACCAAAAATTGTATTGTACAAGTCTTCTGATGCAGACAGGATTCTGATTATTTCTTAAATTAGAATTGCCTCTTTTATCATGTTCTTCTGACAGCTTCATTTACTTAATTGTTTCTAATAATATTATGAGTCATTTCTTATTGAGTCTTACAAAAAGTAATTTTAAAATTAGTTTTATTTCTTTATAGGTATTTGAAGAAAGAAGAAACTTGTTGGGGAAATGGGTAATCTTTTATTTCAATTGCTCTGTCAATCTCGCAGGCTTCAATATTTATTGTACAATAACTAGATGATGTTGGGAAATGTAAACATACTCCAAAACCCTTACAATCAGCATTTTTTACCATAGAACATAGTGTATGAATTCTTTTAAAAAGAGCATAACATTTATTTAAGAGTATTTCCGAAATGGTACACTCAGAGTGCAAAAGATGTTTACTTCCATAGTTCTATAATTCCTCAACTACAGGAATTGTCTGAAGGACATTCATTTGAGAAGGCTGATTTAGAGGTCATATACATAACGTATTCTAGGTCTTCAAATAAATATGTTCCCCAGTGTGTATTCAGTATATGACAGTGTTTTTATCATGCCATTTCTGTGAAATTCTCAGTAGAACCTGACTTTCTTCTCTTAGGAACAGAGTTTGAAACAGGTGGCCAGTGATCCAGTAGAAAACTTTCGTATCTCTCAATTTCCTTCCTTCCTTCCTTCCTTCCTTCCTTCCTTCCTTCCTTCCTTCCTTCCTTCCTTCCTTCCTTCCTTCCGTTTTTCTATAGCCACCCATACATTACTTTAGCAGCTTACAATAACATACATCAAATATATTACAAAGTGATCGAGGAAAGTTATGATAGACATATCTGTACCTGAAGGAGTTTCTTATACAACGTTGCCTGTTCTTCATCTAAAGACAGAATGCAGAATAATGCTCTTGTTATAGGAAGGCATATTCTGATTGAACGTTAAGAATATTTTAATAGTAAGAGCAGTTTGAAAGTGGAACCAATTATGGAGGAAATGATGGGCTTTCTTTAGTTATATGTTTTCTAGCAGAGGCGGGACAATCATTTGTGGGAAATACTTAGGAGCTTGACAGTTCCTTTCAACTCTTATGATTCTGTGTTGTTGATTTTAATAAAAAGTGCAGTCTACTTTTGAATGGTATCCAGTGTTGAGGACAAAGCAAAATGAATCCTGTTTTTATTATGGTTATGAACTGTCCATAAGTACCTACCGTAGATACTAGAGGCAAAAGGTGACCTGAATGAATTATTGGCAGACATTCTTGTCCTTTGCAACAAGGAAAGGTGCAGAGAGCTCTTTCACTTTTGGAATTAGTTTAAGTTCATAACTGGCTTTGCAGTTTATTGCTTGTAAACTATAATGAGGGAAAGTCATTTGTAAATGGTTCTCCCAGAACTCATGAAAATCACAACTCAGTTCTTTCCCCACAGTTTGACAAGTGGACAGACAGTCAAAGGCGAAGAATCCTGACAGACTTCTTGGAGCATTGCTCCCTTTCACAACTGAAATTCTGTTTCAAACTGCTGCAGGATCAAGTGCCAATTGAAGCATTGGATTTCTCCACCCAGCTTCCCCGAGTGTTAACTTTGTACATCTTTTCTTTCCTGGATCCTCGGAGTCTCTCGCGATGCGCCCAGGTAAAACTCAGCATGTTGGAAAGGATGCATCGGAGAGATACAAAGCTGAACTCACTGGGTAGGTTTAGCCTAGAGAAGGGAAGGCTAAGGGAATTATGTTAACAGATTTCACATTTTTAAAGGAGCTGAGGCAAAACAATACTTACCTATGCTGCTTCATAAAAGGCACAAAGAAATGTCCTACTTAATAGATATTGATTATAGTTTAGGAAATATTTCCTACTGGAAAAGCTCTTGATCAACAGAATGAGCTGAGTAAGGAAGTTCTAATGAATTTCTTTTTTGTAGTTTTTCAAACTAAAACTGGTCAACTCCTATATGCCTTGATGGGGACATGGGAAGTAGATTAATTATCTGAGTCTTTTCCAGCTAGAAATTTTACAACACTTGAACATAATTGCAAGATCAGTTTAGAGTCACAGTGGCATTGATGAATTTCCACTCATTGTTCAGGCTCATCAGCATACCTAATTTAGGTTCTAAACTTTGCATCTAGTTTCTAGCAAGTCCAATTAAAAGATTCTCAAAATACATGTTTTGGTTGTGACCTTGGAGACTCATTTTATGTCAGGATAAACAATAATGGGCTAGAATTATAGTCTTCCCTATCCTAAAGACCTTTGGATGGATACAATTCTAGTAATGGTTGGCTAGAATGCCTGCTAATTGTGCTAGCTTAGGATCATGCCAATTGCAGTTTAATATACGTACAGTGGGTCAGATTGGATTGTAAAGTAGCCTTTATCGGTGACTAGGAGAGTTTTTAACTCCCTTATAAAACACCAGCTTTATGTACAGAAGATTTCAAGCTCTCTTTTAAAAGAGATTGAGTGATCAAGCCTGGGAAAAACCCTGGAGATCATTGCTTGTGAAATGGCTCAGTGGCTTAATACAGTGCTAGACAACTTTGTATGTAAATCAGAGCAACTTAATAACATACTTAATAATTCTTTTTCTTATTGATGGATTTATTCTACTGTATAAGATTCTTCTTAAAGCAGCACTGACCAAAATATTTGCAGGAAATACATCTAACCACATACTGCAAATTAGAAGATATGCAATTATGAAATGTAACACTGACATAGTCTTCAAAAGTCCAGAGTCTAGGTTGTATCAAATAATATATATTCAAATAAACACTTCCTTAGAATTATCAGTTCGAATTAAAAGAGTATTGTGTTTTAAAATTGTCAAAACGTGCTTGTTTTTGGAGAATATGCTTCATAGCTCATAGGTTTTTGCTATGATATACTCCTTTGAAACACAATAAAGGTCTTTTTGGCATTTTCAGGTAAATTGGCACTGGAACTACTTAACCCAGCTTGATCAACTTTGGATGCCAAAATGTCTGCGTTTTGGATGGCATATCAACTTCTCTCCAACTCCATTTGAGCAAGGAATCTGGAAGAAACACTATATTAAGAAGGTAGAAGAATTTCGAGTCACCAGACCTAAGGTATTTGTGGAACCTTTGGGAGATGAGTATTTTGGGCAATAAATCTGAATGTTTGTATTATATATTAGATGTTTGAAATTTCCATATGCAAGTTGTTTTAGTAAACATGTGAAACATTCAGGCTTATAATTCCATGTTGAAGCAGAACAGTTTTATAAGATTGTATTAGATGCTATTTTGAAATTCTGAACTCTCTCGCAAAATGTATAATCTCCCAAAAATTCATGTGTGGATATCTGAACTGGTGCTTCAGAGCATTTACATATATAAAGGCATAGTAACGTTAATGTTAAAGGAAGATCTGTGTTTTGATGATAGAGCACATTGTTTCCATAGAGATGGCTCCATCTATATTCCCCAACAAATTTAAATTGTGTTTGGAAAACACTGTTCTCAGATGATGTTGAAAAAGCTGGAGCAGCTTTAATACAACTCAGTTATATTTCTAGTACATAAATTGAAACCATCTATTTAAATACAATGGCCAGAGATTCTGGGCATACTTAATTTGTAAAGAATGGGTGAAATTTATTGCTACAAGGTATAATGATGGTCATTGACTTGTTTTGCTTTAAAACCTAAAAGCAATTTCACATGAAAACATTTGTCATAGTTGGTCATGACCTCCAAAGAAAATTTACACAATCAAAATTAATTTGCATCAAAATATTGGTACCTGACAACAAAATATAAGGGAAAATGTTTTGTTTTCATTTCTAGCTAAGGAGGGAGAATCTTGGATTGTTCAAGATACACTAAATAAACAGAGCCATTTTGTCCAATTCTTTTGTGGCCTTTAGTATCTGTAACAGATTCAGAGAGACTGTGAATTAATGGTGAACCAGTGCACTGCTACCAGTGCACTACTCTTTTCAAGCAATAAATAGAGATACTATGGGGGACATTAGGGGAGAGACTCAGAGTAATAAGGAATATCTATAACAGCTCTTGGATTACTTTGCTTATTTTTTTTACTTTCTTTAGACCCCACCAAAAAATGGTTTTGTGGTGGCTGATGTTCAGCCAATAACAAAAGATGTCCCAGAAATAAAGCAGTGTTTGTTGTCCGTCCTCGAATCAGCATCTCTATTAAGAAGAAAGATAAACAAAGAGAAGAGAGAGCTCCCACCTTGGCGTTCATCAGATAAGCATCCAACAGATATCATCCGTTTCAACTATTTGGATAACTTTGATCCCATTGAGCAGGCAAGGCAGGCGTAAGACACCTTTCTCCTACAGTAATTTTCATCAATGTCTATTTTTCTCTGGCATCGCAACTAATGTTATGTTTGATGTCACATTGCCAAACCTTTTATTCACTATTTCATCATGTATCTCCTTTCAAGATTAATGGCACATCCTAGTTGGACTCTAATTTCAGTCAGTAAAATACGTGACGCTCAGATGTTTTGGCTAAGCCTGGGCTCCACCAGAATTCTGAAAAAGTCATAGAAGAGTTGCGTTGTTGTCTTCAGATATGCTTAGAGCCACTCCAAGCACTGAGTATAATCCCATTGTGCTAGATCTATCTTCATGTCTCTGACACTGAACGTTGCTAAGAATCTATCATGCAGCAACCTTGGTGTCGCCAAGGTTTTCTGATATTTTAATTGTTTGATATTTTCAGATCAGAATGAGCAAAATAAGAAATCATTTTGCAGCCAACTGCTAGTAGTGCTTTCAAAACAAGCCAACTCCAGGCTATGGATTTCAAACTGATTTTTAAAATTCTACAAACTCCAGAATCTTGAACCATCTGCATATCTGCTCTTCAGCCCTCGTGCAATTCAGCTGTGGGCCTGCTTTCTCAATTTCAAGCTAATGCTTTTGTCCTAACCCAGGGGTCTTCAAACTTGGCCCTTTTATGACTTGTGGATTTCAACTCCCAGAATTCCTCAGCCAGCTTTGCTGGCTGAGGAATTCTGGGAGTTGAAGTCCACAAGTCATAAAAGGGCCAAGTTTGAAGACCCCTGTCCTACCCAGTCTCACTGCAGGTCCTGGTATCTGATCCACAAATACATCTCCCCCATCTTGTCTGTCTTAAGAAGCCATTGTAGCTTTATTTAATAGATCCATTTTCTCTACTCTTGCAGGAGAAGAAAAGGAGGAGGTCTCACGCCAGACCTCAGTCAGTCAGCCTTTCAGAAAAAGAGGAAACCAGGCAGTGGAACATACAAACTCAGAAAAGCAAAGTCCCTGGCAAGTATTCTGATTGGTTGACTGTGTAAGCCAAGCAACAGACTCAGTGAGGAGTCCAACCCTCGGCTATTGGCAGCTTTCCCAATGCCCCTTTATTTGTGCCCCACTGCATTTCATTGCTGTTTGAGTGTAGCAGCCTACAATTTAACCATCAGACCTCAAAGCTTCTATTTAATCTTTGCATATCAATTGTTATCACTGCTGGCAAGACAGGCCCTTTTCGGACAAAACATTTTTTTGCAGGGTAGGATTCACAGGAGGTATCCTTGGGAATCAGCTTTTAAAGACCTCCTAGGCAATAGAGAGAATGTAAGTGTGCAGAGTAAAGCCATGAATAAAATTATATGTTCTACTGGACAGTGTGATTAAGTTTTGTGATTCCCCCCCCCCTTCATTAATGATAGTTTGCTAGGATGGGAACAGCAGCACACTGACAAAAGATCTCCTAATAGATAGATTGCCTTATTTCATTTTATGCATATTTGGAAAGTATTCAAGAGAATCTGATTCCAACTTACATTAAAATTCCTTGTACTTAAGCCCTAAGAGATGGATGTGTATAGAAATTCTCAATCATCCAGATCATGGTTTCCTCAAAGGTCTTTTCAAAAGACAACTGGACTTTCTTGGTTTTTTTCCTTGAAAATGTTTCACTTCTCATCCAAGAAGCTTCTTCAGTTCTGGCTGAATGGTGGGGAAGTAAGGATTTCAGAATGGAAAGGATGAGAAGTGAAACATTTTCAAGGAAAAAAAATAAGATAGACCAGCTGCCTTTTGAAAAGCACCTTTGGGACTAAGATACGGATGTTCAGCATCCCCTTTCTGCTGTTAGTATTTATCTCACAGTAAAAGAGTAAAAAAGGTAAAGGTAAAGGTTCCCCCGCACATGCGTGCTAGTCGTTTCCGACTCTAGGGGCCGGTGCTCATCTCCGTTTCAAAGCCGAAGAGCCAGCGTTTGTCCGAGGACGTCTCTGTGGTCATGTGGCCGGCATGACTAGACGCCAAAGGCGCACGGAACGCTGTTACCTTCCCACCGTAGTGGTCCCTATTTTTCTACTTGCATTTTTACGTGCTTTCGAACTGCTAGGTGGGCAGAAGCTGGGACGAGTAACAGGCGCTCACTCTGTTACGCGGCACTCGGGATTCGACCCGCCAAACTGCCGACCTTCTGATCGACAAGCTCAGCATCCTAACCCACTGAGCCACCGCGTATTAGATGCTAAATGCCCCCCCTCCTCCAAATGAGCTAAGTAATGAGGGCCTTATACTGGATTGCTCCTAGGTTTTGTCTCACTAACCCTGAGTCCTGGGGTGAATTTTGGTTTCTGAGGAGTTCCAGGAGATGAAATAGAAAACAGTTGCATAGAGTGCTTTTGGAGAAAGATAAAGAATAAGTCCTACTTAACATATGTAGGAACCCATGCTGGGATTACATTGTGGTGATAAGAGAAACAAAACATAGCCATTTTTCTGCTCTTATGGCACAGATTGCTGTCTGCAAGCCCCATTTAAATGACCCTTCCTTGTTTGGGCACGATAAGTAGCAGAATCATCTACACAGCGTCTCTGTAAGGTATCTAGTAGACAAAAATGACACTGAGCTGGATTCTGATTGGACAGTTCTTTTGAGATGACAGAAGCAATGTCTGTGGTTAAGTGAGCCAGATTTAAACTAATAAATCCTGAGGAAGTGGACAGTATTCTCAGATGCTAACCTTCTACCTTTTTTTTTTTGATCTCTGCTCCTCTTGATTGGTATACACCAGACATGTCAAACACAAGGCCCAGGGGCCGGATCCGGCCCGCGAAGTGGTTTCATGTGGCCCGCGAAGCCATCCTGGAAACAGTGAGGGAACGGCCCCCACTGCATTGGCCCTGGCGCAGAGACCCTCCTTCTGCCAGAGACCCTCAGGTCTGTCCCACTCCTGCCCAGGCCCTCATAGGCACCCTTGATGCAAACGATGTAGAGCTGGCCATGCCCACCCAGTAGGCCATATGCACTCTAGCCACGCCCACCCAGTAGGCCACGCCCACCCTGGCCATACCCAGCCGGCCCCTTGAGGGCAACCGCAATGCTGATGCGGCCCTCAATGAAATTGAGTTTGACACCCCTGGTATACACTGTCTGGAAAGTGATAGATGGTTGGGTCCATGCTTCAAGACCATGTGCAGTCTTGAAGGGGGCAGTGATGTACCACTTCCTCTAGAGCACTTCACAAAATTTTTATTCAGTCTCTAACCTTTTCATTTTAGTGAAGTTTGTTGAGAAAGTGGTGGATTGTGACTACAAAGGATCCTGGTTTAAACTGATTATCTGGACACCTTTCAGTCAGATTTCAGGCCCAGGCATAGTAGAGGAATAGCAATAAGTTGTGTTTGTTAATGACTTTTAGTGGAACTGTGACCAAGATTCTTGCTGATCTCTTTTAGTGTCATTAGGCATAGAACAGAACAGAATGGAAGAGTTGGAAGGGATCTTGGAGGTCTTCTAGTCCAACCCCCTGCTCAGGAAGGAAACCCTATACTATTTCAGACAAGGAGGCAAGTTGTTCCACTGGGTAATTGTTCTAATTGTCAGGAAATTTCTCCTTAGTTCTAGACTGGTTCTCCCCTTGATTAGTTTTCAAATATTGTTCTAGTCTGCCTGCAGTGGGAGGATAGTGCTGAGGTAGTGTCTTCCTTTATCTGGGTTTGAGTCCAGTCAGTGTTGACGAGAGAAGAGCTTGAGTCCCTGCCCCCTGGTCTGTGGGGTACCTCTGGGCATTACACCCTCACCCTTTGTTAGATACTACATCCATTTAATTATTCACTTTTTGACTTGTTTAGTGTCATAATCATATTCCAGTAACCCTTTCTAAATAAGTCTTATGAATTTTGAGGTGGTTTTTTTATCAGGTTTCTGAATGTTCCATCTTGATTTACCGTAGTAATTGCTTTGAATTATGTTACGTATTTGAAGATATTGCAACCAATGAGATATTTCTAATCATTCTAAGGCGAGACAATTGAAAAAATTCATCTTTATTCTATTAAAGATTTAATCTTGAATTCCTTGGAAAAGTATTTCCAAAATAGATCTTCACCTTTCCTGGCTTATCATCATTGCTTCTACTATTATTGTTATCCTTATTAATGTGGCCTTTTATAATCTACTGTTAAAATTTGAAAATATGGACACCTATATGCTTCCAAGCTCCATTGTCCACTATGGAATAACGCCAGTGTAGATATGTTTAGAATTTTGTTGAGCCATCTATCATAATGATTTTGTCATATGTATATATTTGAAAAGTAATATGGTTAATTATTGATTAAGTAATTAATAAGTAATTCAGTAATTATTTTTGATTTAATGCTGGAATGAAATCCCCAATATGTGAGGATAAAAGATTAACCTTTTAAAACAATGCTTCAAAACATTGGATTCCAAAAGACACTTTCAGTTGTCTGTCTTTTTCCTTGCTCTGAGAAGACTTACCAAGGCCTTGTAAATTAACATGTTTTACCTCCTCCTCCTCCTCCTTTAGCATCCTAATACTGAATTATCAAGAACCCAGGACTGTGGGAATCAGGTATATTGAAGCCCGTTGGAGCATTTGCTTTCCATTGTTCATTACGTGCTACCTCTGTTTCTGTGGGCAGAGAGGCAGGAGCAGGTTCCCATTCTGCCAACCATCCTATCCTGTCATGCAGTATCAGTATCTTTGACCCTTTAAGCTCTAGCATGCCCATTTTCTGCTCTTTCAATTGCTACCTGCCAATCATTTTGCAAATTAATCTCTGTCATTCACATATTGTCTCTAACTGTAGTATTTTCAACCAAACGCCACAGAAATGGAAAATGCTGTTACTAGCTTTTCCAGCGTTAAACAGTCGCCAGGCAAGCTTTCTCTGCCACAATCTCTTTATAATAAGTGCTAGAGAAGATATTAAACAAATAAATTAAGGCTGCAATCCTAAAGTATGCCTCCTTCTGATTGGAAGTCATAAGTCTTGTTGATTAATGTGCTTTTTTGTTTTGCATTACTAAGTAGTAGCTATCATTGGGGTTAGTAAATAGTATCTGCAAAGTATCACTTCAAATTTTGAGTCTGAAATCACAGGCCATGACAGAATGCTCTGTCATATAAAGATGAATGGCTTCCTGCGGATGTCTCAAAGCAGGATTCTTGCAAAGAATCAGCAACTGTCAAGTTTTCATCATGATGGGTGACATGCAGGCTGCATAGATAAATTTTATAACCTACAAACATCTTGAATACCCAAAGTTTTGACAGTGACATTTTCTGTCTAATCCCCCTGCTTGTTTGAACCAGTAGTACTGCAGGAGACCAACCCAACCATATATGTGAAACAATTCTGTCATAGCATGAATGAGACAGATGAACAAACTTTTGGATCATATGTTTTCCTGCCAAGAGGGACAGGTGAACAGAATATGGACATTTATTTCATGATCTTTTTATGACATCTGAACTAAAACTGTGGTGCTGTGAGCCATAGCTTGATTTTTGTTTCTTTATGTGGGGAGAAGCAAGCCAAGGATCCCAATTTACACAGCACAATAAATTAAGACAGAGCTCAGATCTGTTTATCTGCTCCTGGTAGGAAGAGTGAAGGGAGGGTTTGGAAAGAATCCACAGGCACACCAGGACATTCAGGATAAGTTAGAGACTTCCAAAACTTTAATTTAAAGTTAATGTTGTAGAGTCAGAGGTGTGTTTTAATAGTTTAATAGATTTTTTTGTTCCAAATTGTTCTTTGATTCAAAGAAAGGAGATAGCTGCATTTCTGAAGTTGGCATTATTTGTAACACTTGTTCATCATTATTACTGTTACAGAAAAATAAATAATAAATGAACAATTAGGGGAAACCTGAACCCAAAGCCAAAATACAGTCATAGCCAGAGACCCGTGGACATAAAGAATTATGGCTTCCTATTCTGAAAATGCAAAAAGTAAAAAAAATAAAATTAAATTGGCTTACTATTGTTTTCCAGGGTTATTAGTTTTTTATTTCCCCTTCTAATTTTTAGACCTAGTAGTCCTTGATGGTTTGCCTTTCAGGTGAAAACTAGTTCCAACCCCACTTAGCTTTCCAGCCTATACCAGTATAACTGTTATAGGTGCTATAATCTATTCAAATCTTGATCTTGAACTGATCAGAATAAACTGGATTTATATCATTAAAGCCAAAAGTCAAAAATTTTACTATCTCCTACATGAATCTAGAGTTTATCCAAACTTTTGTAAAATCACCATTCCAGGATTCTTCATTCTTCCTCTCATGTTGTGATCATATTGCTTTTATCTTATGGGGAAAAATTCTCACCTATTTTTTCAGATATTTGTATTTTATTTGTGAGACTGTTATAGCTTCATTAAACCTCACAGCAAGAGCTTCATTCATTCATTCATTCATTCATTCAATTTCAATAGCTGCCCAACTCAACCATGTGACCCTGGGCAGCTTACAGTTCTAAAATGACAGAACAATTAAAAACAATAAAGAGTAAGAACTCCCCTAACATACAGGTATATACAAACATCTAGAAAATATATGTAAACAGCAACTAAGATCATTGTTTCCTCTCATTGTATCTTTCTCTTGCCTTTTTATCTATCCTCCTTTCCTATTAACTATGGGGCAAACCCATGGCCTAATTGATTATAGCCTATTTGCAGGGAAAGGTGGGTACTGTAAGAGGGCTTGAGGAATTATGGAGATCTAGCAGCTTGGTTCCTGCCCCATCCGGACACAGGAAAATGCTAGGTAATGCAGCTGAAACTATAGCTTTCTACTTCTAGCTTTACTTTCTCGTTTTTAACTCCCTTAAAACTAAGCACACCTTCAGGGTCCTCCGGTTCACCAAGGGCAGGGGTAGGCAACCTCGGCTCTTTTATGACTCATGAACTTCAACTCCCAGAATTCCTGCTGACTCAGGAATTCTGGGAGTTGAAGTCCATGAGTCATAAAAGAGCCGAGGTTGCCTACCCCTGACCAAGGGTGTCTATCTGTAGGGTCAAGGGGAAGCAAATTATGAAATGAACATCATAACACAAATTCTGGACATTGTATGTAACTTACAAGAACAAAAAAGACAGAGCTTGCATTGTGACATTACAACATGCATTTCATGGTTTTGCTATTACCGTGTTTAGGAATGGATGACTATGCCCTTATAGACAGTGAGGCCTAGGATCATAAAAGCTGTGATTTTCAGGATTCCATATTAACTTTTTTGGAGGATATTTTGGTATAACTATGGCTCTTTATGCTCCAAAGTTTACTACCCCCCAAGAGCATTTTAGCTGTTAGCATTATTTACTATGCCATATACTCATCCACATCCCTTAGCAGAAAATACTTGACAATCCATAGCCAAATCTAGGCTCAGGGCAAGGTACCTCTCGAAGTTCATCTATCTTTTTCGATTTTATCACTTACACCGTGGAAGTCAAAGCTTCATTTTCATGTTTACCAGAAATACCATCACTTGCTTTTGTTCCAAATTTTATGTTCATCTGCTTTGTTTACCAGATGTTCCTCTCAGCAGAACTTGACCCACAGGCAGAAGTGGCAGTTCGCCCAAGCTGGGCTCTGCATCAGCCAAACAACTACCCTCTGACTAAATCAGCAGCTAAAATGTTTGCTCAAAGTCCTCAGTGGAATGCTGAAATACGTCCTGCGCCTGCACGAAGGCCAGTCCCAAAGCTGAGTGAGAAAGGAAAGAAAGCCTTTACCCGAACTAGCAGAAGCTCACCAAGTCAGTAAACTGTTATTCATTTTAAAAAATATGGGGTGGATGGTTGAAAAGGAGAGAAGGTTGAAGAGAAAATTAGAGGTGCTGTCTGCTCTAATGTTTGTGTCTTGATCTGAACTTTAGAGAGACCCCATTTGGATCTCTCTTAAATATGAATGCTGTAGATTGGGCGTCCCCAACCCCTAGGCCAAGGCCCACCACCAGGCTGTGGCCTGTTCAGAACAGGACGGTGGAAGTGGTGGGCGAGGGCACACATGTGCTAGTGCTGTGCATGCATGCCTACAGCTTGCGCAAATGGAGCTATGCACACTCACCTGCCGCTCACATGGAGCCATCCTCTCTCCCTCCCCCCCCCACCGCTGGTCCGCAAAGCCAGAAAGGTTGGAGACTGCTACTGTAGATGACAGAAGAGAATTTGCTTAGTTTTGCATTCTACTTTATGGCTTCCTAAATTGGTTGATCCTTGCAGGAAACAGGATGGTTGACTACATAGGTCTCTGATTTGATAGCATGTTCTTAAATGCAATGTATAGGATAAAGATAGGAATTTTCTTTTCTTAATACTAAACTTAATTATTTAATCTCCCATCCTCTTCCAGCATCACCACTGTTTGAAAGTCAACCCTGGGAAGTTCTATCATCCAGCTATGTATCTGATGCAGAGGAAGAAGCTGAAGAAAAGAGAACTTCAGCATCACTATTGACTTAGTCTCCAAAAAGAAAATGTGCTTGTTCAACTATTGTCAAGCAAAATGTCTCTTTCTCAAAGTTGGTGTTTGGACAAGGATTAAGAATCAAGTAGATAGTTGACAGATTTATCATGACTCCATTTCCACAGTCAATCAATTAACAGATATCTTAGTTTTAAAAAAATGTGAAACCAGGAACTTATCACGTAGCCTTGGATTGTTTCCCAGCCTTAATTTCTCAGCTGTGGAATGGAAATTGTCTTAATGTATTTCAAAGGAACGTTGTGAGGGTGAATGTTATGGGATTACAAAAGCTCAATTCTGCAGTGAATTCTCAATTCACTGTGTACTCAGTGAAATTTACAGATAATTGAGTAAATAATTGCAAATGAAGGCACTTAGAAACTAAAACAATGCATCCGAATGCAGAATTAAACAAGTTGAAAAATGGGGGAATATTAAAAATTGGTGTATATGGTTGAATCATACTAAGTAATAATAGCTAAATAACTATTATGACCTGGGCCAAATGTAATTTTCACATCCATTTTGACATCTTCTTTTCCTTCTATTGTGAACAAATGCTTATATAAGATGAGTAAGTATTTAATGTATATAAGCAGAAAGGCAGGGTGTATATTAAATAATTATCACCTTTCAAGTCTGCCATTATGAGCATGAGGTTTGAAAACTCCTTGGAAGGAGACCAATCTTGCTTTGCTGATGCTTTTTTAAAAGCCATTCTGTAATGTGACAATGTTCACAGAGCACTGGAACATACTAATTAACTTGAATGTAAATTGGGGAAGGTCAAATATAAGACCAGGAATACAATGTACCAATTCATCAATGATGGTTATGATGATGATTGTTTAATGTAACTCAGCATGTAGTACCTACCAGCATCTGTTCTATAACCAAGCTACAAAAACATTACTTGATTTTTTTTTTAAAAAAAACCCCACAATATGGAATGGGGAGAAGGCATTTAGCTTGTCACATTTTTTAAAAAAAAACTATACCCAAATAGATTGACCCAGACTCAAAAGAACCACAAAAGCCCTGGAGGGTCAGATCTGCTATCACACTGCTTCAACCTTGCTTCATTTTGATGGCAGTCTGCCATAAAATGTAGTGGGCGGGAGGCGAAAGGAGGATACTGGGAGGGGGAATGACAGGAACTAGAAATGCCAACCAGAGACAACGGTTGAATGATCCAAGGACACTGGCATGGGAACGGAGTGCCAACGCCCACCAAAGAGGCACCAGATGTAGAACTGTTATCCAAACAACCAATTTGAACTTCATTGGACAATAGCAAGATAACCAAGGGTAGGGCCCAGGGAAAGGGAAAAACAGCTTTGTGTGGGAATCTTCAGATTTGGCTTTTCTTATATTGTAATCACTTGGTTTTAGTAAAAGTATACCTTTCGCAACAAATGGAGTCAAGGATCTTTCCTAAATG
Organism: Vipera ursinii; assembly: GCF_947247035.1. Lineage (NCBI taxonomy): Eukaryota > Metazoa > Chordata > Lepidosauria > Squamata > Viperidae > Vipera > Vipera ursinii. The sequence continues at coordinate 332,893,221 of NC_139512.1, forward strand.
TCCAAGCTGGGACAGGCCTGACACTGAGTGTTTTCTTTTTTCTCTCCATCCTATATTATATTCTATTGCTATTATTAATACTATTAAATAAATTAAATACTATTATTATAATCATTATATTCTACTATATTACTATTCAATTACCCTTATTCTATTACTCTCTATAATACTACTAGCAATGCTTTTAATATATATGTGTGTGTGTGTGTGTGTGTGTGTATGTGTATATATATATGTATATGTGTGTGTGTATGTATGTATATATATATATATATATATATATATATATATATATATATATATATATATATATATATATATATATATATATATATATATATATATATATATATATATTCTGCCTTAATTCTTCTCTGGGATTTCTTCTGCTTTTTCTTTCCCTGTTAATGGCTAACGTGTAGAATACTTGCACTTTTCTACATTATGCTTTGCTGGGCCTCTATACTTCTTTTTCCTTTGGACCATCCATTCCTTTTGAAAGAAAAACCCTCCATTTATTTGGCACTTTTCTCTGTTTTCTGGTGGTTGCAGAGCTTCTAAAACATACATCTCCTCCATTTTCCTTCCCCAGCTGTTTCAAAGTTGTAGTTTTACTGGCAACTCTTCTATTCTGATGCTGGGGAAAAACTCATGGGAGGGAGGCCACATGGGTGCCTGCAATTTTTATAAGCAGCCTGCTCTTCCACAGAAGAGGAAGAGGCATCATGGAAAGGAGAATTAATGCAGCCATCAGAAAAATACCAATAGAGCCAGTTTGGTCTAGCGCAGGGGTGTCAAAAACTGCTGGCCTGCAGGCCGGATGCGTCATCCGGAACCCACACCCACCCCACTGCCGGCAATGGCAAAATAGTCCAGATACATCTCGTGACGTCATGTGATGTTGCGAGTTTGACAAGTCTGGTCTAGCGGTTAAGGCACCAGGCAGGAGACCATGAGTTCAAGTTCTACCTTAGCTATGAAAGTTGGCTGGGTAACTTTGAGCCAATCACTCTCTCAGCCCAATCCACCTCACAGGGTGTTTGTGAGGAAAATAGGAGGAGGCAGGAGTGTTGGATATGTTTACCACCTTAAAGGTGAGATGTATGTAAATAAATATCCCTATTTTCAGAAAAGCTAAACATAGCAGGAGAAGTTTAGTTTGCAAGGTGTTTTCTCCTAAATATTACTGCGGCAAAATCCAGCCTTTGAGGTTCTATGGGAAAGCCTTGACTACATACGCAGTTTGGAATTGTTGGGGAATTACTGTTTATATTTAGTTTGAAAAATTTTGTCCCCATGTGACTAAACACCTTCAAGAATGATCTTAAAGAGTCCAGTTTACATTCATTGGGGCAGAGTAAATAAAGTAGTGCACATTTTGAGGATTAAGAAGTTTGCTCATTCAAATGAATCAAATGTTGACAAAGTGATAACAGAATAGAAAGCAAATATTGATAAAACATTTCTTATGAACCACCCTTCACTAGATTATAGGCAGTTCAAGAAAAGTTTTCAAGCAGCTGAGTTGGCTCAAAAGAAATCCAAAAGTAACAATTCAGTTTAGTGCAAGGCAGAACCAAATGTTGCACTTTGCATTATATTGACCTTTATATTTGGAAAGATGATATGGTCTTACTTCATTTCTGTAGCCTCTGATAGAACTTTGAGAACCTTAGATTTAAAAAAGTTGTTTCCCTTAGTAAACAGTATGGGAACTTTACAGGCAATGTGCATAAATTGGATACCTTCTGTAGGGCCAAAGTAGATGTTCAATGAATGTTGCCACTTCATTCCAATTCTGCAAATTCCATTACACACTTGCCTCAAATGCTCCAGCAAGTTCTTCTAGTACTGATGAGGAGGTTTGGAAAGCATGGACAGAAGGTCACCTTATTTCACACATCATAAAAACCATGATCTCCATAGTCTGCCAGCTATTTGGTGGAGGGAGAACTGTTTACATGGAGACAACGGGAAGTGGGAAAATGTGAAAGGAAAAAGCAGATTAGAAATGATAGAAAATATTTGTCGGATGGTAGATAGTGGTGGTGGTTTGTTCTCCAAGTTTAGCTTCCAAGTGTTTCATCACCAGGCTTGGTGACATCTTCACCAGCCATTTGTCTGAAATGGTATAGGGTTTCCTGCCTGAGCAGGGGGTTGGACTAGATGACTTCCAAGGTCCCTTCCAACAACAACTTCTTCTTCTTCTTCTTCTTCTTCTTCTTCTTCTTCTTCTTCTTATTATTATTATTATTATTATTATTATTATTATTATTATTATTATTATTATTATTATTATTATTCAGCGGGCCTTTGGTTGAAAGTTAAAACATCAGATTCCTAGTAAGTAAGTCACAGCTACTGATTGTAAGTATCTGCAAGCTCAGAGCTGGCTAAGGTCACAGGCTGGTCTGCCAAAAGGGCAGATGTGAGGGTTGGAAAAGAAGGTTAGGGACAATGGCAGATACCAGAGCACAATGATAAAGAGAAGATAAAGGAATTGCTGGGTGTTCCCTTATCAAGGACTGTAAAAACTAATTTGTCACCTGTCTATGCTGCCTTGTTGAGACCGGGCTGATTTGTCAGGCACTATATAGAGCTGGTTCCTCTATTCCAGGGGTCTTCAAACTTGGCAACTTTAAGACTTGTGGACTTCTACTCCCAGAATTCTGGGAGTAGAAGTCCACAAGTCTTAAAGTTGCCAAGTTTGAAGACCCCTGTTCTATTCCTTATGGGAATAAAGGTAGAGAATTGTCACTTGTCTTGTTTGCTGAGGCTGGGAGGCCCAGTGAGTCTGCTGGTGTAAAGGAGGATATCAAGCTTCTAACTACTGCTGCCTATCCCATTTCTCTCACTTAGTTTGAATATTTTATATTTGAGGATTTTTCTCTTATATGCTTTGTCTGGACTGCTAAAGAAGGGCTTTTTGTTTTCAGCCCTTGACCCTGAATGCTTAAGAGTCTGCAGCAGGTTTTCTACATCCTTGGAGTCCAATGTTTGTTTGCTGTTACTCATGTGTCAGCTCCTCTCCTCTGTCTATAGGGGACTTTGCCACATGGATTAACTCTCTTCTTTCCATGGTATGCGGTGAGGGCTAGGATTTCCCTGAATAGAAATGCTGATTGTGCCAACAGCCATCTACTATCTAGAACCCAGCTGGAGAAAAGTAAAGGAAAAAGATAGGAAAAAAACAAATGCTGGATTTAAACTAGGGTGTGTATAAAAAGGGATGGCACTTTTGTGTTAAGAGAGTGCAATCAACTTCTTGAAGTGACCTCCAGGTTCACACTGTGGAGCCTGGCAATGTGGTGAAAGTTTGTGCATACAGGGTAGTGGCAATGGGCACATGGTTAGTGGTAGATTGGAAGAGAAGAGTACAAATTCTGAGCTCGTCCACCAATTCTAGTCATATTCACTGGCATACAGTTCTCAGTCTACTCCACCACCACCTACTATTCAAAACTCTACCACCAACCCTATTCCATTTACAGTGCACATTTAAAGTATCATTAAGGAAATTTACATTATTCCTGCAAATCCTTTCCCCTTTTTTATCAAAGTGCTTAAATTAAGGAGAGACTGGAGGGGAGGAGTCAGAACTCCAAAACTGAAAAATGTAAGAACAAAAAAAAAAGATAGTCTTGAGGAGTAACCTTAGAAAGACAGAAAGGAGAGTAATGCCATCTAATAAACAGGTGGATCTCTTTTGATTTTGATTGTGGGCTCATCTGGATTTTATTGTAGAATAGAAACCTGAATATACATACAGATCCATGTTCTAATAAATCATGCATGTAGATAAGGGGGATGCTTCCTTTACCTATGAAATAATAGCAACAATCCTTTACCAAAGTTCAGCAAAACCGAAAATACAAATATGGAACACCTTCTAAACCCAAAAGAATAAAGCAAATGAAATAAAATATGTTCAGAGATTTTTGTCTCACTTGTTGCCTCATTTTCATTGCAACCATGCAGAATTTGGCTAGTGTAATAGGGATAACATGGTTGACTTCTAAAAGGAGAAGGCTGGTGATCATACCAAAATTGGATAGTTTGAAGACAACTGCAAATCATGTAATTCTTTCTTTCTAAGAATTGGAGAATGGAATGGAAGCATCAGCAGTATGGAATCACCCAGAGGGTCACAAAATAATTTGTGAATAAAGAATTGGGAAATGACAATTATTGTCATACTATTATTTCTCTTAAGAAAATGGGGAACAGTGGATTGTATTTTAATTGATGCAAAAATGTTACCCCTTCTGTTACTTTTTCCTCCATTTCCCCAACACATTTAAATGCACTTCTGGGCAATCTAAAAGCAATGTCCTCTTTGCAACTTGGTTTGGCATCAGATCCCAGCAAATAAATGTTTATCCATCCAACCAGAATAACCACAGAGAACTCCTTAGTAAGGGGCTTGTCCATGTCATGATCACCTTCTCTATTGAATCCCTCAATAGAAGACTCTCTCCAGGTAACTATTCAGAAACATTCCTCTGGGGTCTAGTTTTTCACGAATACAACAGAACTTCTGAAAATCTGGGTACATCTTCTCAAAATCCTTCCGGGTACATGTATGGGCCTGGTGACAGAAAATACATTTTATGATACTGGTCTTGAAAATGATGTCAACAAGTATAGGATCACAACATCTACCCAGAAATAATTCACCTGTTGCCCTCTCAATGTGATTATATTGGCTATGGATGTTGCAAGTTGTAACCCAAACTTTGGGTAAGCATCCTTCAATGATTCCTGATAGTAACTACAGATGGATGATACTGTAAAATATATCAGTCTATATATATATATACATCTATCAATCTGCATGTCTTACTTTAGTCTGCTTAAAGTACTTAGCCTGAATTGGTTGTAATCTCTCAGTTTCTAATATAGCTTCTAGGGACACTTAGAGGATCTACCAATACCTCATCTGCTACATTTCTTCCCTGCCTGATTTTGTTTTTGTAAAGTATAACAAGATCTCATAATCTGAACTACAATTTATATTTCCAACATACTGTTGGAAATAAATGCCAGAGGCATTCTTAGGAAATAGAAAGATTGCTATCTGCAGTTCAGTGCTTGCTTTCAAAGTTTATGTATTTGTTTGAATATTTTAAAGCAAGATACAAGAGAAGAGTTGTGGATTTGTATAGTTTTCAATTGGACACACTGAATACATGTATGTGAGAAAAAATAGAAAAATACAATTTAAGAGATGGAAGATAATCTGCTCCACATGCAGGATCCGCTATTGTGGCATTATCGAAAAGTGGGCATTCAACCTCTTCAAACGCCTTCAAACCGGTGGGAGAGTCCACCATCTCCCCTGGCGGTCTACTCTATTGCTGTACAGCTTTTATCAGTAGTATGTTTTTCTTAATCTAAATCTACATCCTTCTAAGATAAGCCAAGAGGCAGAAGTTCTCAAAGACATCAGGGATGTTCATATGAGAGACAGTGAAAAAAATGTCAAGGTGGTAGCATGCAGTACAGTGTGGGGAAAATGGGTGGGACTTTGATCTTGCAATGCCAGACAGCAGTTTCACTTATTTCAAATCTCACTTTAGATTTGTCTGTGTCACAGTTTTAGTGCATGCAATGCAAGGGCTGGAAAATCATAGAGATATTGTAGTCTTCCTGCCAACTTTTTATTTAAAGAAATATTGCATTTTAGCCTAGCTTGTGCAAGAAAATAGGTCCCTTGAAATTGTATGGCCTTGAAATTTCAGAGCAGTTTGCTCTTTTTTTTGGACCTAGATCAACTAATTTTCATATTCATTTTATTTTTAATTATAGTCAAAAACTCCAAATCTATAAGAGCTGAAGCTATTGTGGTAGGAACCAACAATGCTAGAGCCAAACAAAATTGTTACATAGCCCTGAGCAGATGCCTTAGTCTTCCTATCTCAAGACTGACAAAAGAATTATCAGAACTGTACTGACTTTAAAAAGGTAGGAAAAAAGGTTTGGGATTTAAACCCTGGAGCTGCTGAATTCTGTGTCCTCTTCATGTATATGACTTCTGCAATAAAGCAGTTATTCTAAGCTGGGTTCAGCAGGGGCCTGCTTGGAGCCTGTTTTGAAAACTGTAGGATGGTGAGTGTGTTGCTATGATTAAAGCTCCACTTGTTTTTCATGTATATACAGACAAACTGGGGCTTCAATCATAGCACACTTGCTATTTTGCAGATCTTGTGACATCCATCCGTGTAGACCCTTAGAGTTGAACATATGAAAGTTCTGTTGTGAGGTCACTATTAAATGTATGGATGAATCCCTACATAGTAGAGATTTATTGCTATATCTGGTGGGAAGTCTGACAAAGCCCTGTGACACAGTTGGGTCCAAGGCCAGCACTTAGTAAGAACAATTATGGAGCAAACAGTCAATCTTAGTATGGTACCCAACTTTGGGACAGCACACAGGAAATAGTCGTATCAAGTCAGGCTGTCTCTCTAATTGATAAATGACTGCACCATGGTGGTACAGTAGAATGCAGTACCGCAGGCTAATTCTGCTGACTGCCAACTGCCAGCAGTTCGAGTCTCACCAGCTCAAGGTTGACTCAGTTTTCCATCCTTCAAGGTTGGTAAAATGAGGACCCAGAATTTGGGGGGCAATATGCTGACTCTGTAAATCGCTTTAAGAGGGCTGTAAAGCACTGTGAAGCAGTATATGTCTAAGTGCTATTGCTATTTTTAAAAAAATTGGTTTGTGTTCTTTATGTGCAAAAATGATCTAACTCTGCAAGGGGAAAAGTGTCTGTGTTTACTAGAAGAAAAGGAATTAACCTAATACCTTTGCCCAGTGTGGTCTCCCTCCAAACTTCTTCATGACACCTTCGTAGGCAAGCCAGTAGTTAAGGCGTGGAACATCTTTCCCGTAAGGCCTTGAGAAAGAGGAAGAAGCAGAAAGTGAGAATAGGGACTGAATGACTCTCTCTTAAAGAACATATTTGAGTGGCTCATTACAGAGGGAAGCTTCTGCTTTGCCACATCACGACCACCATCACCCCCATTTGGAAGTCATCCTGAAGGCACCTTAAATGTGGATTCTTCGTACTGCCTGGATTTCAGATACATTTAGCTTGCTGTTTAGCTCACAAGGAGCAACTTCAGCTCATTTGTTTGATTTACAGTACTCAGTAGCTTAGTGCTATTTCAGCACTAAGGGAGGGAATGACATTTGTTTTAACCTGGCTTTTTCCCAACAAGTCAAGATCCTGCAAGCCCGCACGGTTAAACAATCTTTGTTTTTTTCTTTTCTTTTAACTCACAAAGCCGAGCATGAGAGGGAGGGCTGTTAGCTCAGGCAAGAAGGCAGTAAGTCACAGAAAGTGCATATGCCATAAACACTGGGTGACTTTGCTTTCAGCCATCTGTGAAACAGGGAGCGGGTGGGGGGGGAGAATAGTGGTTCAAAAGTAGTGGTGAGGAGAGAGGTCATGTACATTTTGTAATGTGGTAATGCTGCTGGATTCCTGTCAGCATGATTGCAAATGCAAATTATATATTCAGTAGTAGTAGTAGTAGAGGCATGATGAGATCATTGTAGGGGGTGGGACATCTTGAAGAGCTTCCAATCTTCTACCACAAGAAAGTTTCAGTCTAACTTTCTGAATTTACATATGTGCAGTAGTTTGTAGAATGATCTCTAGCCTGAGCTCTTCCAGATATGTTTGAACTTTAGCTCTGTGAAATCTCTGATGGGCCAGGAATTCTGGTAGTTGCATTTTCAGTAAATCTGAACAGGGAAGGCTGTTCTAAAATGACTCTTTGTAGGGAAGGAAAGTGGGTGTTGAGGAATAGAAACCTGTCTCTCCAGCACTTCTGGAGGAGTGCTGCGTAAATTGACCAGTAAACGTTCATCTCACCAACAAGCACCACCAGTTCAGATAGTCCTCTGAAAAGCATTGTTCCAGACAACAGATATGTGTTACTGAGAGTGACCATATTGAATGTCATTGACAAGCATTGGGTCAGAATGTACCACTACTTCTTTTGCAGCTGAGACTCAGCTTCATCATGATGATGATGATGATGATGATGATGATGATGATGTAGCAAAGTTCATGTATTATATTGATTTATGCTTGTGAAGTGTAAACTCACTGCCAGAGTGTGGGTTCTTCAGGGTGCTTTTCTGGTGGTTGCCATCCACCCCCACCCCCCAAGAACACCCTATGGACCACCTTGAGCATCCTAGGGAGGAAGCTTCTGGAAATAAAACAATGGCTACTGGTAGGAAGGCAGCTACCCTTGTTTCCTCAGAAGCTCTCTCTGTGCCAGACTAATATCATAGATGGGAGATTCTGAGAAAGAAAACAGAGGTGCTCTGCTAGAGACTTCCATTAAAGTTGAATGGAAGGTGTAGGAGTCATGAGCCTTGGTGGAGCAGTGGGCTAATGCCTCCTTAAGTAACACCAGCTGCCTGCAATTAGTGCAGGTTCAAGTCCCACCAGGCTCAAGGTTGACTCAGCCTTCCATCCTTCCGAGGTAGGTAAAATGAGGACCCAGATTGTTGGGGGCCATAAGCTGACTTTGTAATAATGCCGCTTGGGGGGCGGGGGCGAAAGCCCTAATAAGCAGGCATATACATAGAATGAAGGCTACTGCTAAGCTTGTAGGCCGCCCTGAGTCTTCGGAGAAGGGCGGGATATAAATGGAATTTTAAAAAAATAAGCTCTGCCTTTTTGACCTAGGGTTAATTAAGGTTCACTTTAGTTTCCATTGGTATTGAAAGAAACAATGCCTCCAGTCACCCAGCTTGCCTTCTCCAGTTATGCCTGTCCCCTTCTCACCTGTACATAATAATGTTGATGTAACAGCTATTCCTCTGGAAACAAGGGCTCAGGAGGAGGTCATCCCCCCGGGTGAAGCGCACTTCTACTGGATAGTGGGCTACCATTTTGGGGTTGGTCTCCAATATCCCCTTTAGTTCCAGAAGAGCATCTTTTGTTTTTTCACTACCAAAAAAAAAGACTCACTGGTTAAATCATACAGTTTTTTAGAATGGAGATATCTTTCCATCACTATCCATGCCTTCTCATGAGTTGTAGGAACCATAGAGATGACCCTGGACAAGGAATCCAGAAATTGTTAGGCCAACAGGTATTGCTGATGGCCTAACAATTAAACACAAGATGGGGGAGAGAGTATGAGGAAGAGACTTAAACTCCCCGGTATTTATTTATTTGTTTGTTTGTTTAGAAAATGTATATTGCCACCTAATCACACATGGCGACTCAAGGTGGCTTACAGGACATAAAAACACAATATAAAAGAAGTAAAAATAAAAATAAAATAAAAATAATAAAATAATAACCCTACAGATGATCTTCCGTATTTGAAAGTGTTACCAGAATGGAACCAATTTGCAATTACAAGACTATACATCAAACGGGCAAAGGTAAAGTAATAAAGATAGTCTGAATTCAAGGTTGATCACAGTGATCATCATGTCAGATAAGCTTCACGGTAAGGTCTTGTTTCAGCAAACATGGAACGGACTGAGCCTCTGAGTCAAGACCTGAATGACAAGGGCCAGAAAGAGTGGATCCTGATGTCCTCTCATCACAGTTGCTGGGATGGGTCCTCTAATGGCCTTTTTATCAGCTGAGGAATAACTCTTTAGCAAGGGGCATGATAAATTTTATTTCACTTGTTTTCTGTTTCTTATTCCTTGAATACTTTGGACATCATCCAGCCTACTTTGGTCTGGTTTCAGTTCTTCACCCTGCTGCACTGGAACCTCATTTACAGTATTGTAAGATAATGATTATATGGTGACTTTTTCCTTGTATGGAACTATAGGCAACATTTATGATGGGCTTCCCTGATCTCAGAGACCTGTTTCCTTTTCTTCTTCAACCTTTAAGTTCATTGTACTGTGGAGTTATTATTACATATTTTAGTCTAGATGTATATTCAACTCTGTGTCGGTGTGTGTATTCCTACATTATCCTATATGTATATTCAACAATATATATATCGAATCCTACATTATCAATTCAAGGCAGTGAACATACCCAATATTCCTATTTCCCCCATAATAACCACCCTATGTACTGGGTTATTCTGTGAGAGACTGACTGGCCCAAAGTCACCCAGATGGCTTTTATGCCTAATAAAATCCTAGAACTCACAGTCTCCTTTCTAGACCAACATCTTAACCAATACACCAAACTGACTCTCAGTCTCAAACAGTTCAGGGAGAACAGGATCATGAACACACAGTGAAATAGATTTAAATTTTAATGGTAGAGGTCTGCATGTTAAATGTCAAATATCCTACAGATATTGTGGAATCTAGAGAGACCCATTTGACTTACATGGGAATGGCCCAATCTTGCACATGCTGCTTGAATCGACATTCATAGTTGAAGATTTTGTAGCTCAAATTCACATTTTCCACTTTGCCAGTGAAGAGGAGCCAAAAGAAGAAGCGGTTGATCCAAGCTACCAAGAAGGGCAGGAATGTGCTGAAGGTGAAGGAGAAAGAATAAGCTGAGAAGGACTAGCTCAGTGCTGGAACACCTGCTCTGTAAGCCAAAGCCCTCAGATGATATACAGTAGCTACAGCACTGATTCTCAAGCTTGGCAATCTTAAGATCTGTGGATTTCAACTCCCAAAATTCCTCAGACTGCATGGGGAATGATTCCTCTCCTGGCAGTCAGGAAAGAAAATCTTTCCCAGTTTGGCACTTTCCAAATCTTTGATTACAACTCTGTGACCACCCTTCCCCGACCTGATATAATCCAGATATGATGTGATTGCTTTGCCCATAATTTCCTGATGCCATGGCCAAGATGAGTGCCCCTAGTCAAACATTCCTGGGCTAGACTGAAAAATATCTTGAGCTTCTGAAATTCTGCTTCCCTCATTCCTACTTTGCAGAAGCAGCTGGGGCAGTGGTGGTGGGGAGTCAATGCTGGAAGTCATTAAAGAGAGCTTTGTAGTGCAAGACTTTTGCTGGATAGGCAATAAAAGCCTTCACTATTGTTGCATTTAAGCATGCTGTTCATCTCGCAGAAGTTATTGACTAGCACTGTGTGGAGTCTTTTTGTAGCTTACAAAAAGGATGAAAAGGAATCCATCTAGGAGTGGCAACATATGGCTAGAGCTGTTGGCATTTCTTCCATGGTCTCCTTCTTGGTTAAGTACAAGGCTAGAAGCATCAGCTTTCTATAAATAAAGTACTGGAGAGGTTTGACTTGGGCCTGTAATCAACTTTTTTATTCATTATTTCCCTGGATGCATTCTAGCAGGCAAAGAAACCTTGCTATCACTCTTCATAGTTATTTGGCCCTTGATTTCAATAAAATAGCACAATTATGGAGAAAACTCTAACCAAACTTGGCTGATCTTGAAAACCTATGCAAAGACAGTTCTCAATTGATTTGATGAGAAACCACCAGGAAATGTCTGGCCTATGGTCTAAACTGAAAATTAAAAATAATAATGATAAAGCAATGGCAAACCACTTTAGTACAGTTGCCAAGAATATTGTCTCAATTTGTGAACACCATGCAAATGACTTTACTTTTCAACAGCTTATGGATGGATGGATGGATGGATGGATGGATGGATGGATGGATGGGTGGATGATGTGCCATCACGCTGCTTTCAACTCCTAAGCAACCACATAGATTTTTCTCCTTGACAACCCATCCCTAACCCTCTTATTTCAAGTCTCCCAATGGTGCACTCATCGCCACTGTAAGTGGGTGGAGCAATTTTTTTTCTGTATCAATTCAGCAACCTCACAAAGGTGATTTCATCTTCTGCCCACCAGATGACAGCCTAAGTTTGGCTATCACACTACTAGAATAAAGAGTGAGATTTACAACAGTAGTAGGAGATTCTGCATGTGTCTGTCTATGAGTAATTTTGCTTGATTAATAGTGTGGGATGAAATCCCTTGACTTCCAGGAGTAAAAATTAATCAGAATATCAAATATTCTGTCCAAGGTTGATATATTTTAATTCATTTTTGAAGTCTTAGAGAAGGGGTGGATAAATTCTTGAGTCACAACTAAAACAACCCAACCCAAGTTAACCAGTATAGAAAACCTCCTTGGAAGCAGAACATTTTGAGATATGAACAAGACAAATGCAGTCCTTCCATCCACCAGGCAAGAAAATTTCACTGTATTGCAGAGATGTAGAAACTAACCTGATCCAAAGAAAGAACTCCAGCAGATAATATCCAAAGGCATAATCCCAAAACCAGTTAGCTGAGGAAGAGGGAGGCTGCAAAAGCAAGAGTATTGGATTTTTATGAACTTTTCAGAAGGCTGGGGATTTGACTTTTAAGCCCATGGTACTGTGAGAACCACTTATTGCTCAGGTCATCATAAACCTCAGTATATACCAACATGGAATTGATTGATTGCACTGATATCCCATCTTTTATTTTTCAGAGCTCATATAGGGGCTTATACGGGGTCCTGCCCTCAATTTACGCCAACAGCCACCACCTTGTGAGGTGTGAAGTAGTTTGGTTGGAGAGACTGAATGATTGATCCAAACTCACACAGTGAATTTCATGGCTGGGTCTGTCTGATCCAAGTCCAGTGCTTTAATCATTTAATTTTACTGGATAGACTAGCCTCTCTCAACTGAGAGCTTTTGAGATGGTCTGGGAACAGTTGACAGGGATTAGCATTGTAAGGTCCTATTTGTATTGAGATTATATGTAACTTCTTGATCTATAAAGTGATGACAGTTATGATTTACCCAAGAGGGAGGTTGAATAGAAAAAAAAAGATAATGGGTACCCTCTGTTGGAAGTCTTGTTGAAATGAGTAAGACTTAGGTCACCCCATAGCAACTGGAATGTTCTTAATCCCTGCCTCCCTAGTTTTCTGTCTCAAATAAAGTTAATGATAAATTACTTTCATCACGATAGAATGAACTCACCTTGTTGGTATGATCTTGGTAGATGATGCTCACATTTTCACTGTGAGGGAACCAAAGGAAGCGGAAATACTCAGATTTCTTCAGGTGATTTTCTAGGTTGTCAAGAACCTGCAAGATGTCCAAATTCAGAGCTGAAAGGATACATCTTTAAATTGGGTGATATTGCTCAGGTTTTTAGTTTGGTGGGCCACCTGTGTGACATGCTAAATAATTAATGTTCAAGAGTAAAATTATGAATGTAGTATTTCTCACCCTTCCTCTAGATCAGGGGTGTCAAACTGCCGGCCCAGGGGCCAGATGCGTCATGCCAAAACCGTGCCCACCCCATTGCCGACAATGGGAAAAAAGTCACAATACGCCGCGACACATAACGTGACATTGCAAGTTTGACACCCATGCTCTAAATCATGGGTGTCAAACTCACCACATCATGTGACATGTCGCGATGTATTGTGACTCTTTTTGCATTGCCGGCAATGGGGTGGGCATGGCTTCAATATGATGAAACCAGCCAGTGGGCTGGCAGTTTGACACCCCTGTGATCCTCAAGGAGGCATGCATCATACTCTCCTCCATTTTTACTCACCGCAACAGCTGTGTGAAATAGGTAAGTTGGGTTGAGTAGTAATGACCAGCTCCCCCCCCCAAGAGCTTCCTTGGTGAGGTTAACCTGGGTTTCCCTACTTTTAATCCAATATTTTAATCATCACACTAGCACTGCTTCTCCTCTGCAAAAAGATGATTTTTCCCCATCCTATTAATTTGCTGCAAGAAAAGGACACAAACAGTCTATACTCTTCCTAACAGCAAGAATAGTTCAACAGTGAAAACAGCTGTCACCCCTTTCATTGGCTGGACAGTTATCTTCTGGGGACGTTTAACTGGGGTTCCTGCCCTGAATAGAGCAGTAGTTTTTAACCTTGGCAGCTTGAAGTTTCCTTTACTGGCTGGGGAATTGTGGAAGTTGCCAGGGTTCAGAAACGCTGGAGTAGAGGGTTAGATCTGGTGGCCTAAATCTTCCTTCTTGCTCTAGGATTCTATGGAGAATCCTCATCAATATGAAGAGCTCAAAAATATTTCAGAGGAACAAGAACATTCACATGGGAGTTTTATATAGGGTATATAAAATACAGTTTTTACAGCTTAAAACTACACTAAAACATTTCGGGCACCTTCTGTTATTCCCTCTTCCCCACTTTCTAAATGTTTTGCTAGCAAAATTTGATCAGTGAAACTTCATGCTACCATTGTGCATGATCAGTAGTTGTTTTATGAATTAATTGCTGCTTCCTTCCGTGAAGTTGGTTTAAAAATGGCTTTAAATGGCTTTTTAAAATAGAAAATGAGAGATTGATTAAACACAGCAATTTGAATTTCTTTCTATGTGAAAGCTTACACCTTTGCTCTGGAGATGGGAGCCAAGACTGCGGAATTAATAAACCAGATAGCCAATTTGCTGCAGCAGTTAAAGTGCTGGCTTAGAAAGCAGGAGACTTGTGAGTTCTAATCCCACCTTAAACCTGAAAGCTGACTGGGTGACTTTGGGCCAGTCATTCTCTGTCAGCCCAACCCAGATTACAGGGTTATGGTTATGGGGAAAATAGGACGAAGGAGTGTTATGTATGTTACCTGTAAAGTAATAAAGATGGGATAAAAATCTTAATAAATAAATAAACTGGCAGCGAAACTGACACAGTTGAGGACCACATTAGATCAGCCTCTCTCAAACGTTTTACACTGGAGGAACCTTTGGAATAATTTTCAGGCTCAGGAAACCCTGCCCTCTTCTCTGACTGCAAATCATTGCCAAAGAATAGGTTGAGTTTTCTCAACAGAATGAATAGAATAGAATAATAACTTTATTGTCACTTTGAATGTACACTAATTGGCATACATTAAAGTGAAATTTCATTGCATGCAGCTCTCAAAGGGTCACCACCTCTGATATACACTACATAAATATGACTGAAATAAATAAATAAATAAATACAGAATTATGCATATATACCCACAAACATTATATGACACAGAGAAACAACAGTCTAGTTCAGGTTATGTATACATGTGCATGGCGAGGAAAAACAAATCTTGTGAGTTTGCCAGACGGATGGCATAGGGAACAAAGCTATTACAGAATTTGGTAGTCCTGCTAGAAATACTTCGAAACCTCCTCCCAGAGGGGAGCAACAGAAACAGACTGTAAAGTGGGTGTGTGGGGTCTCTAACAATGCTTTGAGCTCTAAGCTCTTAACACTTATCAGCAGCATCCTGAATACCAAAGAGTGAGCTTTCTATGATCTTCTTGGCTGTCTTTACCATTCTCTGTATGGAGCTTCTATCTGAGGCACTGCTGCCACCAAACCAGGCAGTTGATGCTGTTTGTTAAAATGCTTTCAATTGTGCCTCTGTAATAAGTGGCCAGGGCAGAAGGAAAAAGATGTGCTCTCTTCATCCGACCTAGGAAATGCAGATGCTGGTTTGCACGCTTCACTAAGGATGACATGTGGAGAGACCAACTCAGATTGTTAGTTATCTGCACCCCCAGATACTTAATACTGTTGAACATCTCTACAGCTGCATCCTTGATACTGAGTGGAGTATGACTATGCTGGCTCTTTCTGAAATCTACAATGATCTTTTTTATCAACATTTAGAACCAGGTTACTTTTATTGCACCAGTTCACCAGAGCTGTCACCTCTTCCCTATAAGCATCTTCACTGTCATCCTGGATAAGACCCACCACTGCCGTGTCATCTGCATACTTCACAATATGATTCATAGCAGATTTGGCACAGCAGTTCCTTTCTGCAGCCAAGGAATTTGGTTTGCCATTATGTTCTCACCAGCTTTTAGTCATCTTAAACTGGAAATTTTGCCTTCCATTTGGAAATGTTTGGTAGCTCACTATAGATTTCTGTTGAAATCTACCTAGGAAAGAAAACGTTCAAAATGCAAGAATACAATAACCACTGATTTTGCAATCTCTCTCACTTGAACCTATGCCTATGAGGCCATGGGAACTAAGAAGCACAAATTACATGCAGGAGCTGAAGGATGAGTAAAATATATTGGACAAGAATGGTTAGTTTAAACTGGTTGTATAAAATGTTAAGGGAAATTAAGAAGGATGTTTTGATAATGTAACCTGAATTATGTACTGAAAACTCTGTTATTGAATCTCTGATTACCCAGTCACCATGATGCTTTCTAAATATGTAGATTTTAACTGGAAAACCAATAAAACTTGTTGTTTTTTAAAAAACGAATGGTCCATGGAGACAAAGAAGGTGAGCAGCCAGTGAAGCTCAATAATTCATGTAAAAATAGCATCTGTTTGTACAACCTAATCTGTGCAAAATCAGAAAAATGAGATATACATGTGCCAAAGAAAATCATGGCACAAAGAAAAGGAAAAAAATTTGGGGAGGGGGAATATTTTTCTTAATTTTGCTCTCTCTAGCTGCTTCAGGGAACAGGAAAAGCTTTGAGGGTAAACAATGTAATATTCAAGCATATTTATGGAATTGCTGAAAACCAGTCAAAGAAGAGGAAAGAAAGAGACCACTCTGATTCAGGGAATACATGTAGATGTGAAACCACTACCTCCTGCATCAAAGGTCAGTATTTCCCAGTGACATAATGCCTGATCCAGGTCATTCATAAAATTATGGGTTCAGGTTTATGTCTTTTGGACATCTGGATTCCGCCCTTCCTCTTTTAAAGTAAGAAGTGCTGCTTCTTATCCAACTTGGCCTTGGTGAATTAGAAAGTCTTCTTAGCATTCTGTTTCCAGTATCCAGCCTAGTGCCTCTGGAAACCTATAATCAGAATAGGAAGCCCGACAAGTCTCCCTTATTAATGGCCCTTCCTTTGCCAGTATCAGGTCAGAGATTCAGTTGTTCTGAAGGTTTAATTCCACTATTGTAATTAATTGCAACTGGATTAATCCATTATACATTCATTTAGTTAAGCATTAACATGGACCATCTTTCAAATGCTTTGTGCTTGCCAGATTTATTAGACAATACTGTGGTTCCTAAACATCTAACATGGTTGATTGCTGGGCTGGCTGTGAGTTATGGGAATTATAGTTCTTCTAAGAGTGAGATGGGTAGTGTCTAAATTAGATAGATAGATGATAGCTAGATAGCTAGATAGCTAGACAGATAGCTATAGATGTAACTGTAGCTGTAGGTATAGTTATAGAGATACAGAGATACAGAGATGTAGATGTTTATAAGGCATTAAGTCTTTCAAAGCTACAACAACAACAAAAAAGTCAATGAGAAGGGAGAAAATTCAATTGTTTGAAAAATTGGCCCATTCACCCCTATTTCTTATATGCTGCCAGTTTCAGTAACTGCTGACCACTCATGGTCTCTGTATTTCCTGAAAAAAGTATATGAGAAAATCTATGCTTGATGGTTGCATCAAAGACCTATTAAGTAATCCTTAACAGTGGATATGAGTGTAGTAGACTTTTCTTGCAGTTGGTCATCTGTGTTTGGTATTCAGAGGGCTCATCCTACCTTTTTTCACTTTTTATGACCCTGTAATCCCTTTTATTGGGATGGAGGTGGGGTGACTGAATGGAGCTGAGCGTTTACTGGCCAGATGCTCTTCCTTACGCCTAAGCAGAGTTCACAGCAGATATGTGCCCTAGTAGAGAAACATCTGTCACTGTCTGGGATTGAACTCTGAACCTTCCAAGTGGGAGGCGAGCATATTCACCTCTAGGCCACCTTCCTGCTCTTCCTAGCTATTTCTACATATTTTCATTATCTTCATTGCCATCATTTATCAATTGTCCACAAACACAAGTTGCCTGGGTCAAATATGGATTAAAACATGATAATCACACTGCCAATAAAATTTAAGTAATGAAAACTGCATGAACACTAGGCAGTCTGCAACAGTAACAGCACCATCCTTGGAATAAACTTATTCTCCATACTGGACTAAGTGTCCTTGAAAGCCAGTTTAGGAAATTCCTGTGTGCTGTATCAAAGACAACTTTCCACTAGTCAGATAAATTGGACAATTTCACTTTAAAAAGAGAAAAATATCTATTTATTTTCTCTACTCCCTGAATAGTTTTGCATACCACACCTCACCTTTTAAACTAAAGATGTTTAAAAGTTGTCATTTCTCCTCTGAGGAAAATTGTGGCATGAATTGAGCAAAGTTATGAGGCAAATTGTTCTCATCTGAACCTTTCCCTGCTGTCCCCCTCCAGATGGGTTGGGACAGTAGAGTCCCTTTTGACAATGTGGCTGGGAATTTGGAAAGCAGCCCATCTGTCTACAAAAGGCTGCTGTAAGTTATTTGTAGGTCACAGAGACAGAGAGACCAGAGTAGGATAATTTGAGCCTGGTCATTTCCACCTCAAGTGAGAACTCTGGGTCTCACTTTAATGATCCATTTGTTGGTTTTCTTGGCTGTCCACAATATTCTCAGGAGTCCCCTCCAATACCATAGTTCAAAAGCATCAATATTCACATTCTTCTTCAAATTCCTATGTTTGCTTCCACAAATTGTCACAGGAATACCATGCCTAACATGATACTGACCTTTGTAGTTATATATACATCATAGCATTTAAATATCTTTATCAAGGCCTTCATTGCTGCTCTGCCAAGTGCTAGTCTATGGCTTATTTCTTGACTATTTTTTCTTTTACTGTTGATGGTTAATCCTGAAAAGCAGAAGCTATCCAATACTCTGATATCTCCATTGTCAATTCTAAGTATTGAATTGCAGGCTGACTCTGCCCACTGCC
Source organism: Vipera ursinii (assembly GCF_947247035.1). Taxonomy (NCBI): domain Eukaryota; kingdom Metazoa; phylum Chordata; class Lepidosauria; order Squamata; family Viperidae; genus Vipera; species Vipera ursinii. Next base: position 332,911,934 of record NC_139512.1, read on the forward strand.
AGGAGTTTGATCCTGACCGGCTCAAAGTTGACTCAGCCTTCCATCCTTCCAAGGTTGGTAAAAAGAGGACTCAGATTGTTGGGGGTAATATACTGACATTGTAAACTGCTTAGAGAGAGCTGTAAAGCACTATGAAGTGACATGTAAGTGCTAAGTGTTATTGATAAGGATAGTTATTCTACCTGTTGTCATTAGTTTGGTCTCCTTTATATTTAATTTTAGCCCCATTTTTCACTGTGCTCCTAAACTTTTATTACTAGAGCTTGCATTTTGGGCTTCACGTTTAGTGTCATCAGCGTAGTGCAAGTTATTAATGTTTCTTCCTCCAATTTTAAATCCATGTTCATGTTCTTCCAATCTATCTTCCCTTAATATATATTCAGCACATAGATTGAATAAATAAATGGAGAGTGAACAGCTTCCATTTATCTTAGAAGCAAACAAGACAAGAATCTTGATACAAAATAAAGTACATTTGTACTGTAACCAAAGTCTGTCAGAAATTTGTTTTATGAAAGATAACATGGGAGTGTGGAATTTTTCAAGTATAAATATGTTGAATATACATTTTTCTTTCCTATCAGTGGAAAAAGAAGAGATAAAAATCTTTGGCACACATGGGGAATGCACATACACATTTTAGATACTAAGAAATAATTTCCAAAGACCTCCCTGAAAAGAAACTTAATTTTCCTACTTAGGATTCCCCGCTTAGAAGATTTCCTAACAAGTTAGATCCATTGAGACTGCTGTGCATAGAGAAAGAATACTTTGTTAAGTAATTACCGCTGCATGCTGGTAGAATTTTTCTAGCAGCTTTGATTTTTCTCAGACATTAAAATATCAAATGGCATTTTGGCCACGCAGGCACATCATGTGCCTCTCAAAATTGTCTTTAATTGTCCTTCCTAAATGTAGCATCTGAGCTTACCTCCTTGAGTGTAGAAGGGAAGGTGGTTTCTTGCAGGTAGAATTCTGCTACACACTGGAAGGTGACTGTGAGAATGATGCCCAAACAACCCAGATGTACACATGCTGCTCGGAAGAGCTCAGGATTCACAGTTTCAGAGCATTCCAGAATTTCCCCTGAAGCTGTCAACAGTGTCATGGCCACCACCTGCCAGGGGAAAAGCAAGGGATCTGGTTGAATCTAGTAATCAGATCAAACCCATCACAGTACAGTACACAGAGTTCTGCTTTACTGTAATTTGCCTGCATGCATCCATCATGAAAGAAGCAATATCTGTCAACCTGCCCAACTGGTAGACCCAGGACCATGAGTTACAATGGTAATGTATAGTCTGTATTCACATATCAAATTTAACCAGGCTAGATTTAATAATTACATATATACAACATACTGAGATGGCTTTTTTAAAAGACCCAAGATCAACATTTCTGTTCCTTAATATGCTGCAGGAACTCATATTTCAGGTAGTCCTCGTTTGGTGACCGCAGTTGGTACCGGCAACTCAGCCATTAAATGAAGCAATCATGAAGTGAAACTGTCACTGTGTTTATGATCTTACTTTACTTGTCAGAATCCACTTCAATCCACATCTTAAGAAAGAAAACCTCTTGAAGACAAGATTATCCAAGCAGGAACGTTTACTAAGATATAGATGATAGAGGCTATAATAGACAGGATCTGAGAAATCCCTTCACAGATCGATATTTTTAAATGTCCCCAAGCAAGCCCCACCCCACAGTTCATTCGGTCAGTTCCAGATCAGCCAAGTTCCAGATGGTAAGCCCCTTGTAGGAAAAGAAGAAACATCAGTCCATTCGTAGCAGAATCAATCCAACCCCTTCACATTCCATCCGGAGAAACAAACCAGATCCTGGAGGAGTTTTTTTCCACCACCCCCTTTCTTAGTTGCCTGTAAGATGAGAGGGAAAATGCTTCTCATTGATCTTATTGTATTGGATAACAGGCAGGCAAAATAAACAAAAAGTTACATCTAAGTAAAGGAAGTGAAAGCAATAAACTCCCATGTTTATTCCCTCTCCTCCTTGGGAATGGCAGAATCCAAGAGGTGGTGGTGGTGAGATTTGGGTTTGCACAGAAAAGAGAGTTAGAAATGAAATATAAATGGATTCTGACATTACCTTTACTTTGCTTTATAGACCCGCAAAGGTTGGAAATATGATTGGTCACAGAATTACTTTTTCATCACTGTTGTAACTGCCAATGGTTGCTAAATGAGACAGTCACTGAATGATGATTATCTGTAATATGGGTTATTGTTTTACTGAGTTCTATGAGCCAAGCCAACAATATTTCTCAATGAAGCTGGTTTAAACTGTGGTAGTAATGGTGATGTGGAAATCAGTGGCCCCAAAGCTACATGGGCCCACTTCTCTGTAATCTTCAGAGTGTCAGTGGCCACAACTGCTGAAAATCAGTGGCACAGTGTCTCACAGTTTTGAAGCAGAACATACACATACCTGTGTACCTGTGATACATTTAAATTAATAACCACCCCCAAATTCTTAAGAAAAATCCCCAGAATATGGTATTCTGATCTTGTCCTTCTGGTTGACATGGCCCTGCCCACTTTGCACCACTGTCTGCGCATTATATCTTTGGGCCCTTAAAAAACATTACATTATCTCAAACGTAACCCAAAATTTCCCTTCTTTGGTTTACACAATGACTAGTCCATATAGCACACTGGGCTAGACTAAAGTGTGACTGGAATGTTTGTAGTTCAACATTGTCTTAGCATGTTGTGCGAACCAAGCTACCCAGCATGACTTCTTCTGGTAGTATAAAAGTTGGTTCTGAAACTGATAAAGATTCAGGAGTTAGTTGTGTGAACAGACAGTCTTTCTTGTTATAAGTAAAAAATCTGCCTCCTCCCATGGATCATAGGAAGACTGTTAAAAAAATAAATCCAAACACTTCCATTATAGCAATGTAGAGATGGATTGATTCACAGAAAAAAGGCTTCCATTGCTGGAATTTATCTAACCTTATCCTGTCCATTTCAATGAATCTTGCTAAAATGACTTTTGTGAAACACAGGCTTTGGAAGAATCCCTTTTCGTTTGGGGAAGCAGCAAACTTACTTTTTAATGTTTGAAGCTTTTTATGTTGTGCTCTTTTTGGGTGTTGCTATTATTTATGGATTTTATTTGTCATATTTTAAAAGATTTATTTTATTCCGAGGTTATTGGATTTTATTGATAATATCATTGTTTCAAGTTCTTAACAGCCACAGGGTGGTTTGCTTGGAGTGTGCCATATCCACATGATAAATCATTCAATATGATAAATCAAGATGACAAATCATTCGATCAAGTGAAGGGATAATGCGGTTGGTTTGGGTACAGCATGTAATGAAAGTATAGATGCTTTATTTCCTTAGCCTGATTTAGATTTTAGTGTACTGAATGAACCTAGCCACATAGTTGCTAATGCCAAACCTACAAGCTCATTAACACTGCTCATGTCATTGCACTTATCCAATGCTAACTGAAGACAAACGACTGAATGTAGTACATATCCTCATCCTATTGGAAAGAATTACCTTGAGTCTGAAGCACCACAATTTCTACTGCAGCTTTCTCCAGCTTGGTGATTTTCAGATTTGTTGCACATCAATTTCCTATAAATCTTTGGGAGTCTAAGAGATCTTGAGTCCCCACATCGGGGAAGGCTATTTTATTGCACTTGAATCTTATCTTTGGGTTGCTATGATCATATTGCAAGATGGCTTTCCTCATAACATAGTTGACCTCAGCCCCAGGACTAGCTTTTTTTTTAGGTTATGTACTGGGGTTTTTAACCACTTATATTGGGTTTTTGCTTAAAATTTGCTTGATGCCCAAAGTCACATTGGGAAGAAGGGTGGCCATATAAATACAGGACAGAATAGGACAGGACAGGACAGGTTTTTTTTACCAATGCCTTAGTAAGGCCACACTTGGAATACTGCATCCAGTTTTGGTCACCACAATGTAAAAAAGATGTTTAGATTCTAGAAAAAGTGCAAAGAAGAGCAACAAAAATGATCAGGGGACTTTTTCTGTTCCAGCCTATGACCGGCCCTGTTTGAATGTCAGGGACAACCCCTTTTTATAATCAACGGGCTGGAAAAAAACCCAACCAAATTTATTTACAAAGAGTTCAAACAAAAGTTAAATGAAAAGTTCAAACAAGACTTAAACCAAAAGGTTAAACAACAGTTAAACAAGAATAACAGACTAGGACTCTAGCAGAAGATCTTCAAACGGTTGCCTTCAGCAACCAGCACCTCCCACACATTCCCCTTTTATCAGCAGTCCCAAGGCGTGGCTTCTCATTGCCTTCTCCCAAGTTGCCTCATTGCTTTCCTCTGTTCTGTTCTGCTAGATTGCCTCCTGCTCCTAGCGTCCCTGAACAGAGCCAGCTGTGGATCATTTTCTTCCAATCCCTCATGCTCACATAGCTGAGTATGAGGAGGAACAAGACAGGAGGGGCCAGGCTGAGAGTTCTGCAGTGCATCAGAACCTTCCTCTGACACCAAAGGCTCTCTAAACCCCTCCTCCTCCTCCTCTTCAGAATCATCTGACTGAGCTGCCAGAACCACAGGCTGACACTGAATCACAACAGGACTGGAGGTTAAAACATATAAAGAACGGTTGCTGGAATTGGGTATGTATAGTTTAATGAAGAGAAGGGGTGACATGATAGCAGTGTTCCAATATCTCAGGGGTTGCCACAAAGAAGAGGGAGTCAAGCTATTCTCCAAAACACCTGAAGGTAGGACAAGAAGCAATGGATGGAAACTAATCAAGGACAGAAGCAACCTAGAACTAAGAAGAAATTTCTTGACAGTTAAAACAATTAACCAGTGGAACGACTTGCCTCCAGGAGTTGTGAATGTCCAACACTGGAAGTTTTTAAGAAGAGATTGGACAACTATTTCTGAAATGGTATAGGATTTCCTGCCTGAGCAGTCGGTTGGACTAGAAGACCTCCATGGTCCCTTCCAATTCTATTCTATTCTATTCTATTCTATTCTATTCTATTCTATTCTATTCTATTCTATTCTATTCTATTCTATTCTATTCTATTCTATTCTATTCTATTCTATTTTTTAAGAGCAATCTGCATTTAGGATACAGGAGCAATAAAAGGAATGGACAAAGCAAGCTGTATGTTATTGGGATTCATATATCTGACCTGATTCAGTGCACAGATTTCAGAAAAGGCATTCATCTGTGAGTTTTTGGTGTAACTATTTCTCACAGATAAATCAGGGAGACTTTAAATTGCTGGAATTCATGTGCATTATTGCTTCATGCTATTTGATTCAGTTAAAAAAAGTCTTGCTTATTTGTACGTCATCAGCCTCCATCCTGATTATCATGAGGGCACTTTGGAGATATGGTAAACAGGATGCCACATTACAGTCATTACAGTTCAACTTCAGGCTAATAAGTTTACCATAAAATTATTTTATTACAGCAAAGTCCAAACTGCTCATATTTTCAACAACGGTTGTGCTTGCATGTCATGCATACTCACAGTTATCTGAACAATTTTAATTGAACAAACCCATTTACTGGAGTCTCATGATACACTGAACCATAAATTAACCCCATAAGAAGGTAGGAAAAAGTTAGCCAGAATTGTTGTCAGCTACTTTGTGACTTCTTGTGTTATAAAATAGAATTATTTTGTATGTCTGTTTAGAAAATGTCTACTTTGTTATCTTCGATTCAGCAAAATCTGATTGGCTATTAAAAAATAATATCAGCTTCATTCACCATAAGACCTCTGACTGGGTCCGATCACTCATATGATTAATCTAAGAACTAAAAAGAAGCAAAGAAAAAATGAATGGTGCTCAACAGAATTTGAAATACAAACAATGCTGAAGACTCATATTGTTATATCTTTGAGAAAAGAGAGAGGAAAATCCCATCTTTCATAACTGGCTAATTTTAACTCCAAATTAAAAGTATCTAACAAGCACCAGGAAGATTTAATTTGAACTCATGATTCAGTTTTAATATTCATTTGATGTTTTCTTTCCACTAAGATTTTTCAAGTATTGATTCAAACAGAGGCATCCTCAGGAGGCAGTAAAAAAAAGGTCAAGGTAGTGGCCTTGACTTGCAGGACCACAAGTCCTGTTGATTTTTATACATTGTATGTGCAAAATATGCAAAAGAGGCCAGAGCTTTAATTGCACATTCATAGCCATCCGTTTGGCTTATTTTGGCCCCAGCATGGATGCTCCTGGTTTCAGGTTTTGTTCTGGTTCAGGAACATCTGCTTCATGAATATAAACACCTGCAGACCTGAGACATGACCTTTGATCCTCTGTAAGGTTATGGGGAATGTTATTATTCTTTTGCCCTGTTGCATCATTGGCTTTACGGTTTCATTGAGTTTACAGTTGCTAGAAAGTCAAGATCCTAAGGTACCTTCCTTAAAATGATTTATAACTAGCATCTTCTAAAGCTGGATGAGTCTCATAGCTGGAAGATGTTAGAAGACGATGTAACTTCCCTCCGCCCAGTGCGCTCCCACAGAGAGGGCTTCCTAAGGGTGCCGCCATTCGGAGAATGCCGTCTGGTGGCTCCCAGGGGGAGGGCATTCTCTGTGGGTGCGCCTGACCTATGGAACTGTTTACCGGATGGCTCCCGACCTTCGCTCCTTCCGACGTGACCTAAAAACCTATCTGTTTGAGCAATCCGGTCTAGTCTGACAGGTTTTGTTTTAATTATTGTTTTAATGTAATTTATCTTCTGAATTTGGGCATTAGGGTTTAATTTGTTTTTAATTTCTGTATTTGTGCATTTTGATATTTATGTCCCTGTTCACCGCCCTGAGTCCTTGGGGAGAAGGGCGGAATACAAATCAAATCAAATCAAATAAATAAATAAATAAGTAATTGATGGACAATGTCTTTGAGACCCCAATTCTTCACAGTGCATGATGAAAGGATCCCAGCCATCCATTTTCCCAACCTAGCCCAGTTTTTTTTTCCCTCTCAGGAAACCTTCTCCAGCAGAGGGCACCAGTGGGCTGAATTTCAGGCTGGGTCACCAACTCTCTACAATGGCTCTGCAAAGTAAATTTCATCAATCCTCTGATTTGCCTTCCCTACAATCTCACTTGCTGAAAATAACTTCCATGGGGAAAGAAAAAACAAGGGGCAGGAAATAGACAAAATTAAGAGTCTGAGGCCTTTTGCATGGTGCTGCTGTGCTTTTTTTCAATCTCTAGGCAATCTTCTGAGGTCAAAGTGGTTCAGAGGAGAAAACAACCTCTAGGGAAATCACACTGAAATCAGTTGCAACAAACCTGCCTAACATTCTGAAAACTTTGCAGCAGAGACTTTGCTGCTATCCTAGGTAGCCATTTATGGCTTTGGTTATATACAATAACAAAGATGGTCTTCCATTCTAGGAAGCAAGAGAGGCCACAATATGAGCCAATATTATTGCTTTAAAAGTCTGCTCTCTGCACAGTTCTACGTTACTCAGCAGTCTACTGGGTTTGGGCTACATGCTACTGTGAACGTGATGACTGCTTCACCTCTCCTGTCTTTCCTCTCATGCATATATGCACACACAGGCAGAATAGAGTCAACATAATGCTAAACTACTGCTTAGTTTTGCTATTTGAACCCTGCCATACTTGTTATAAGCTAACATTTAAACTTAGTATGAGGTGTGAACTAGGCAAATATAGCTAGTTTAAATAACTGTGATTAAACAAGCAATGACTGAGCACAAACTGTGACCAATGGCAGTGGATGCTATAATCTAATTTATAATGTGATGAATTTCCAGTTTGTCCTGAATCTCCTACCATTAATCTTCCAGAATCATGTCATGATATTGAGCCAGGTGGCACAGTGGTTAGAATAGAGTATTGCAGGCTAACTCTGCCCACAGTCTGGAGTTCAATCCTGACCAGATCAAGGTTACTCAGCCTTCCATCCTTCTTAGGTGGGTAAAATGAGGAATCAGATTGATGGGAGCAATAGGTTGACATTTGTAAACCATCAGAAAGTGCTGTAAAGTATTATGGAGCAGTACATGAGCCTAAGTGCTAAGTGCCATCTACGTACTTTCTCCAAATCATGCCTTACATGCTTATATCATGCCCTGCTTCCTAATCTCAAGATGCATCCATGGATATTTGAAAGTTAGGTTACTTTAGGCTTCTGGTTCACGCGCGTGGCGTTTCTGGATGTGCAGGGACAGTCTGTCTCCTGCCGTCCGTCTCTTTCTTGTTTGGAGGACCCTGAAAAGGGTCAAAAATTGCCCTGGAGGGGTGATTACTGAGAGGAGGACTTCCCTGCGATCCTGGAAGGAGTGCAGCCCTCCTCTGGAATTCGGGATCATCTCCTTTGGCCTGAAGAAGAAGATACCGGCCATAAAGATGGCCAATCACTAAGCTGCTCCCTGCCGAACAACAAAAGCAACCTACCGAAAACCTTAAAGTCCAAACTTTAATAGCAACTACAAAACTTACAAGCCAAAAGGTAACAGCATCTAAAGAAAGCAACACCAAGAGTGAAGACACTAAAGGCTTTCAAATACACTATTGTAAGAATTCAATTAATCAAATGTCAGACATAATACTAGCTACTACTTTCTACCTAACTCAGAAGAATTGGAAGAACAAAAAGATTTGACTGATTTAATGACAATTATATTATATCAACCACCCAAAAACCGAACTACCAAAGCAAAAATACAATGGTTACAAAGGGGACATTTTCCTTGCAAAACTGACATTTGGATATGCTCCCTGGATTCAAATAAGGGGTCTAGGAAGAAAGGAAGATACATATGAGAATTTAAAGATACCAAGAGCAAAGTATGATTGGCACTGTAGTAGTAGGCTGTTAAGGTTTCTGTTACTGCATCCTACTTAAAGATCTAAACCAGGGGTCTTCAAACTTGGCCCTTTTATGAATTGTGGACTTCAGCTCCCAGAATTCCTCAGCCAGCGTGGCTGAGGAATTCTGGGAGTTGAAGTCCACAAGTCATAAAATGGCCAAGTTTGAAGACCCCTGATCTAAACTGAGCTCTCAAACCTCACAATTGACAGCTGAGGTTCAGGAGGCAGCCCTTTTGCTCCACACTCATTTTTATTGTTTTTCAACAGAAACAATGCTGAGATGTCCTTGGCTGAGCCTGCCTTCTTCTGTATGTTATTGGCTCATTTTGATTCATTTGAGGGCAGATCTGTAAAATGCCACACAATATGTCAGTTCTGTGCCTATTTAGATATGCAAACATTCACTACAAGCATTCAGAAGCAAGACAAATGGCTTTTAAAAAGCCTTATTGTCTTAATGCATTTTTTTGTCATCTCAGTCGAGGAAAAGCTTTTAAAGATCTTACTTTCTGTCAAACTGCCATCTGGTACATTTTCTTTCCTCTTGTCACTTTACTGACTTTATAGGGACTTTCCTATAAATTAATTGCCTACACCCTATCATCACAATTTTGAATCAGATGTCCATGTGAGTTGCTCTTTATGAGTTGCCAGCTTGGGAAGATTCTTGCACATCTTCTGAACTGGAAGTCAAAGATGGTCTGGATCCAGATCAGAGACCTAGTGTGTTAGCAAAGTCTTAAGAAAGTCTATCACAGCTTTGGAACATGAAGGAAAAGTTCTGGGCACTAATAATTCCTTCCAGGGTTATCTAGAGTAAGAGGTGAGATGGGAGGGGGCAGCAAGTACACTGTGTGAACACCACTTTACTATCTGCCAGATTCCTAACGGTTAAGGGAAATTCTCTTCTAACTCAAATCAGTGACCCCATGGACATATATGTGTAGCATTTGGGGCAGTAATATAGAAGTAGTTTGCTAGTATATTTCTCCAGGATGTTTTTCTGCTTCCCAATTTAGTCTATAGCTCTGGGATATCCCATCCAAGGACCCACTAGGCTACTGAACTCTAGGAAAGAATTGCCTTTTGAGTAATTACTCTCCTGTGGGGCCTCGCATAAAAGGGACTTCAATGTGATTCTGCATTATTTTCATTTATTTTCCCCCATCGGGGAATAAAAGTTGACACAATTAGCTTTCTAATAACTTGCTGCTATGACATAATGACTAGGACATTTTTACACCCTGCTAGCTACAATCCACTGGGGGTCTTACCTGAGTGGCCAAGATGCCATGACTGAAGCCAGTGTTGTGTGTGCCAGTTCCAATGACTCCACCAGCTGCCACATCGGACACAGCTCCTAAACTGGGCCCCAAAACACATAAAAGGGAGAGATTTAGCTGGGATTCATTCCAAAGGTAACTGTTGAGAAGCTGCTATTAACAAATGTGACATTCATACAAAAGAGCTAATTAATTTCACCTGCTCTGACTTCAAAACATGTCCCAGTGAGTGTTGAACATGTGTCAAGCCATAGAAATCAAGCCATAGAAATAGGATTGTAATGTATTGGGCTTGCTTGTTAACATCATGTGGTAACGGCTGGTAGGCTGCTGGAGCAGGTAGCTAGCTAACGGCTCCCAGCATCTCAGACAACCCGTCTCCAGCGCTGCCATTGGTTGCCCCTAGGCGGCAATAGGTTGCTTCAAACCTATTGGCCGCTGCCTAGGGGCCAGGATATAAATTGCTGCATCTGCAGCCCTGTTCTCTAGTTCAGATCCTGCAAGCAATAAACCATGATCTTTGCTGAACTCACTCGCCTCGTCTTCATTCCTGCGCAACAAACCCAGTACACAACACTGGCAACGAATGTGGGATCCTGCTTCTCCGTCGAAGCTGAAAGTCACTAGGGGAGAGGCAGCGTTCACCTAGTGGGAAAAGCAAATTCTCCCCCCCTACGGTCGGCTAGCTAAGCCACGCTAGCAACCACGCGCTCAGAGGACCAGTCCCTGGGCAACGGAGAGGCAGGATTAGAAGACGCTGAGATCCAGCTGCGAAGACCAGCATTCCTGCGCAACAAACCCAGTACACAACACTGACTATGAAGGGATGTTGGATACAGATTTGTATTTCTGATCTTGGAGTGATTCCTTGGATTTGTTATATCCTGGCAAAGATATAGTCAGGAGTGCATGGATTTCTGACCCTTGTGAATCTGAAATCTTGTTCCTGTGTGTGCTCAATTGGCAGGGGAACCACCTCCATCCCAGGAATCCTTCCATGCTTCCTGTAAAATCCAGGAACATTCGTCTCTCATTTTTGTCCAAATCCCATTTGGGGGGAAAAACGCAGAACAATTCTGGATGCCCATGCATTGGTAATTACTCTTGGATAACCTTGCCTGTGAAAAAAATCCAGTCTTATTAAGTCCTTCTGTGATTAAAGTTCTTGTTGTCACCACACATGAGTGCATTTGCATATGCTCCCATAAGTCCACTTCATTTTCCAGTTTGCTTTAAAAGAATTAATTTGGTACTCTGAAAAAGGGCAATGGGGTGAAGGATTCCCTCTGTATGTAATTATAAAGTCTTTGGAGTTAACTATACCTGAGCTCCTGTGCTAAAATCATTCTATGCTGCCATAGAAGCAAACTTGTGCCTTGAATCTTACGTTTGTAATGTATTTGATTAATTTAGATAAGTTGAAACCTGGCCCTAGAGACCTTCACTAGATGGAGGATTCTAAAAAGATCCTTTCACCCTTCCAATGTCTATTTCAGAATCAGAATAGACATTTGAGCTTTTCTAGTCCAAGCCCCTGCTCAAGCAGGAGACCGTACACTATTTCAGACAAGTGACTGTCCAGTCTCTTCTTAAAAACCTCCAGTGATGAAGCACCCATAACGTCTGGTGGCAAACTGTTCCACTGGTTAATTGTTCTCACTGTTAGGAAGTTTCTCCTTAGTTCCAGGTTGCTTCTCTCCTTGATTAGTTTCCATCCATTGCTTCTTGTCCTGCCCTCTGGTGCTTTGGAAAATAAGTTGACCCCACTCCTCTTTGTGGCAACCTCTCAAATACTGGAATACTGCTATCATGTCCCCCCCCCAGTCCTTTTTTTCTCTAGACTAGCCAAACCCAAATCCTGCAACCGTTTTTCCTATGTTTTTGTCTCCAGGCCTTTAATAAATAAATAATAAATAAAATAAATAAATAATCCTCTTAGTTTCTGTTGGTTTGATCCAGTTTGCCACTGAGAATTCCATCACATATCTGGCTACATTTATAGACTAGTGATAATGTTTGGTCTTACATGCATCACAACTATCTGAGCAAGATGCCTACCATCTCAGTGAAGGTTTACTTACATAGGTAAAGCTAAGCCATGTTTGCTCAGCTCCACATTCAGATGAGAGAGTAAAATCCCTGCCTCTACTGTCACTTGCTTCTTCTCTTTGTCCACCTGCAAGAGACAATATATTGTTGTGTTAATCAAAGAAGCAATCCTGCAGGAAATATTCACTTGGGACTTATTATGGCTGTCCATGGGCCAACCATAATTTGGAAGAAATGCATCAGACGTCTCACAAGTATTGCACTAAATATTTGATTCTAAAGCAGGAGCATCTTTTTCAAGCCTGCCTGGAAGTTTTAAAAAATATTCATGCTGTAATAAGTTGTAAAGGGGTCCTGTGCTTGTTTCTTTGGAATTATTTTCAAATTGGGCACAAGGAGTTTTAAATATAGAGTCAAACGTTGAAGAAAAAAAAACTCATTGAGAGAATTAACATTGTAATCTTTAAACATGATTTATAGATTAATATGAAATTAGAATTTTAGTTTACTTTATCTTTTGATGATCAGCCTTGCAGTAATTAAAGCAAACTATGGTTTGGCGTGATATGTGAACCTAGCCAGAACTACTCTCCACTTCTTTACCAACATCTAGGAGTTATTTACACATTCCTAGCAGTCTTTAGCCTTGTTGGTTTGGCTGCCTTTTTCATAAAAGAAAGGAAACCTTTAGGAATCTGAAGCCAAGCAAGAAGAATCATGACTCTGACCCAGTGGCCACAGCCCTTTTACCTTAAGGATCTTATTCATCCTTCCCATCTGGATCATGAAATCCTCTGTGCAGGCAATGTCTGATGGGGAGTGTCCACCACCAACCACTTTCACTTTCTTGCTTTTCTGCCTGGCCAGAGCCAAGATCTGCAAAGATGTTAATCACATATTTGCACATTTAGAGTTAGCAATAGGACTAGCGCTTAAACTTATATACCACTTCATAGTGCTTTACAGTTACTCTCTAAGCAGTTACAGAGTCAGCATATTTCCCCCCCACAACAATCTTGGTCTTCATTTTACCGACCTTGGAAGGATAGAACGCTGAGCCAACCTTGAGTGGTCAGGATTGAACTCCTGGCAGTGGAATGCAGAGTTAGCCTGCAGTCCTGCATTCTAACCACTGGGGCACCATGACTCTTAAGCAATACAATAAGCAATGCAATACTTTTTCTAGGGCATATAAGAATTCCCATTAGGTGCAGGTGGCACACTAGAGATAGAGAACAATAGGTCATATTGTTATTTGTAGAGAACAATGGGATATAAAGAATATTAGAGAACAAGTAAAGAATACAGAGAACAGGTAGAGAACAATAGGTTATAATAGAACAGCTGGCTGGATGTTCCTTGCTTACCTCTCTGATCTCATCAACTGATGTTGGCTGGAAATACATTTCTGGAGAGGAACCATAAGTTCTAGCCCAGTTCTGGAATCTGACTCCACCTTCACCATGTACCTAGTGCCCAAAAACACACAGTGGAAGCCCATCCATTTGAGAATTATAGAAGGTTTCATGAAAACTGCCAGTTTTATCTGTTCCCTTCTGGGAGGATTTTTTTTAATAAAAAAAACATGGATGATTACTTTGCTTGTAATTAACTTGCTGGATAAGCTCCACTTAAAAATGGTAAACTACATGCACAAAAGGAGATACAATAAGACAATTCACAGATTCTAAAATGTAAATCTTCCAACTAACACATCAAGTATTGAGACAGTCTACTTAAAAAAAAGGCAGGACAAGACTTTTGGAACAGTTGAATGTAGCCCCTACATTATGAAAGAATACTAGCTGGAGAATTCTGAAAATTAAAGTCCACACATCTTAAAGCTCTTGAGGTTGAGAAACATTGATCTAACTGACCTTAAAGATGGACCAAATTAGCCTCTGATGCTGATCTTAAAGTTTGGGCAAATTCAAATGCTTGCACCATCTCCATGATGAACAAACAACCTGGACTGAGACCATTTTGGCAGGTCTATTTGATATCCTCAGCAGATTTGAATGTCCCACTGCTAACTGACTTTTTACAAAAGTGAATGCCAAATTAATATTCTTAATAGGATAGAAGAGAAAAATTCTTTTAAAATTGAGAGGAGGAACATATTCATTTATTGAATTAATTTCTTTTTAATTTAGCATTTAAATTCAATTAAATCAAGTTTAATTGCTGTCTTGGTCCTGCCTACTCTGGTTTTATTTATTTAGTCTCATTCACTTTCTGGAGGATGGGCCCTTGATCACTACTCAAATGTCAGTCTCAGTTTTAAAAAAGGACTTGAAAAACCAGAGCCAAAACTTCAGGGGCGAGAAATTCTCTAACAATCAGTTTATGTGATGAAGAATTGGATAGTGTTTTGTCTGACTCTGCTTAGGAGCAGAGCCTTTCTGCACATGGATGACTTTTGGTATCTGAACCACCCCTTTAAGGGAATCTGTGTTCCTCTGGTGAAATGAAAATCCACTGATATTCCAGCATCTGACTTGGAAGTTGGAGGTTCCAATTGTAATCTCTCATGATCAATAACTTTTTGCTTTTGGATGGTGGCAGTGTGTAGGCCTAATACTGCACTTAAATAGGAGACCACCAGGAAATCTAGACCTATAGGCCAGATTAGGAAGTTAAAAAAACCATATTGGAAGAAGGCAGTGACAAATCAGGACACATTCCCAACCCCTGAGCTGTTGCATCCATAGCAAACATGGTTCACAAATATTTAAATTCCAAGCCTTTTTTGTGCCATGGAAATTGGAATTCTAATGGCAGAAAATGTTTGCCATGGGAATCTTGCTAACCATTCTCACAGCAGTTTATGAGAAGATGAATTGTATTTTTGCTTCCCATCAGGTTTTCTAGTGCTCAGTTTATTAATTTTCTTAAAACATTTGTCCTCTGCTTCCCATTTAAAAAAAACCCCTTAAAGTAAATTTACTTATGGGTTCTTACCCTTTCTGGTTAGTGGGGATATTTCCAAAGAAAAGATTACATACAAGGCAGTTATTTTCAGATGCAGATTCTCAGAAAGAGCTAATGCAAGGGATTAGCTTTGCTTCAGGGCACACAAACTATATATATATATTCTACCTAGGGGAGGGCTCTTGGTACCCCAGTATTAAAAGACTTCTAATCCGTGTTGTATCTGAGTAGGTGGTTGCCCAAGGTTTCAAACAAACCATGCTGGAAATGTTTTAAGCAGGTGGAGGAATGAATAGAAACCTTTTTGCTTCTGGGCAGAGTATGGTGCACCATGAAGTAGTGTTCTACAGAACCTGCTTCTGAGATAGTTCCTTTTGGAAATGGTGATAAAATAAGTAACATAACACAAAAACCGCATTTTTCAAATACTATAAAAACACCACTAGTCCCCTGTCAGTTCAGTGCCATCAATATAATTTCCGATGACGGGCTCCTCAACCCAACTCCTTTATCATTCCAAGTGTAGTTTCTCCCGCCATTAAAACAAATATTCTTACCATTATAATTGGCTTTTGGTGAACCTCAAGAGGGAAGATTTGCAGAACGGAAAGTCCTCTACTAAAGAGCGCTAAAAAAAAGAAAAAAAAAAAAGAAAGGGGATGGGGGGAATTTAAAAGCTGAACTTTTTAGATGTTCACCGAACAGCAGAACTAAAAAGATAGGAGGCTCAAGACTGCTGAGTTGGGAGAAGCCAAGTGATGGAATGCTTCTCTGTTTCCTAAGGACTTTTCTCCAGGAAAAAAGGGGGTTAATGAGTAACAACTGCAATGTTGGTTTGAGGTTTAAGAAATTTAGATTTGGGATGAAAGCTAAGCAGCTATCCTATTTAATTAACAGATAGCCCTAAGAGATTCTTTTTTTAAAAAAAAATGGGTTGAGTAATAAAGAAAGCAATATTATATGATTAAAGATGTTTGGAATAGGTGTTTGGAGAAATACTAGAAAATCAAAGAACATTATATACACACATTTATATGCAGTTTCAGGATTAATGCCTACTCTGATTTCATTGCCACTGGGTTTTTGCTTCTAATTCTTTTACTTTCATTAAGTCCTCCCTCATGTTATACATTTATATTTTATATGAATAATATTTTTTTTAAAAATGGCTAAATGAAAATGGTTGATATTACAGAAATACTATATAAAATGTCTCAGTAAACCAGAGATTGCCCATATCAGATGAAAAATCTTTTTTTATACTGGATTATTCTTGAGCCAAATCTGTACCAAAGCATAGGACAACTTTCTCTCTCCCCCACCCCATTATTACCAGTTTGCCTTTATCTCACATCAATCACTGTGTGCAAAGGCAGAAACATTTACCAATAAGGATTCAAGGCATGCTTTGTTGATCAGATCTGACCAAAGTCCGTCAAACTGAACAGTCTCTTTACAAAAATGGTCCTTACTTATTTATTTATTTTCACACGAACAGCTGCCCCCTTCCTTTCCCAGAGTTTACATTTATCACATTGTTTTCATTCTGGTATTTTTTTCCCCAGGCAATCCCTTCTAGAATCTCGAATCTGACTTCTTCTATGTGCTAGCTAGAGTCTATTCCATTTAACTATCATTAGATTTAACTGCACGTGAAGGCAGGACAAGAAGCTTTGGATGGGACCTAACTAAGGAGAGAAGCAACCTAGAACTAAGGAGAAATTTCCTGACAGTTAGAACAGTTAATCAGTGGAATGACTTGCCTCCAGAAGTTGTGAATGCAATTAGAAGAGACTGGACAGCCATTTGCCTGAAATGGTGTAGGGTTTCCTGCCTGAGCAGGGGGTTGGACTAGATGACCTCCAAGGTCCCATCCAACTCCATTATTCTATTCTATTCTATTCTATTCTATTCTATTCTATTCTATTCTATTCTATTCTATTCTATTCTATTCTATTCTATTCTATTCTATTCTATTGTAGACGAATAAGCACCATCTTGCTTTTCTCTTTTGTATGGAATTCAATGAGAGCTTATAACATTTGCCTCCTTTTTTAGAGGACTTTCTCCTGATCATTGTATGCCACCTTGCTCTCTGGATGTGAAGACAGCTATGAATTTCCTCAACAAGTCTTGTTTTCCAGTTATGGTGGACAATAACTGGCAAACATAGAGTCATTAAGGAATGGTTTCTAGAAACAATTATTTGTTGTCAGGAGAAATTTTAGATATGGAAAGAGAACAATAATCCATTGATTCCTGGTTAGGAGAGCAGCAAGATTTGAAGATCTGTTCCTTACTCTGTTTCAGGATCCTGTTCAATTTGGTCTTAAACAGCATAGTTTAACAGGCATAATATAAATGTTGAACTCTTAAGTAGAATAATCCACAATTAAGCTGGCTAATGGAGAAAGTTCAGGGCATATTTCATTTGGAGGTATTGAATGCATTGCATTGTACTGAATTATTATTAGGATGGTCAGCCAGCTGTTTCAACTGGAGTTTGCCTTTTAGGTTATCACTAAACATAGGTTCATCATTCCTGCAATAGGCTCAGGCTCTTTCTGAACTCCCTCACAATTATTATCTTTTCTTACTACAAGCTTAGCTTAACCATGTCAACATCTTTTCAGATATCCTTGAAGTTTTATTGCTCAACAGCATGCTAATTGCTACTCAAAAATCTCCCTTTTGAGCCAAGTGCCAAAGTGTTCACAGTCCCCTTGGTTGAGTTCTTGCTGGCAGAGTGAGCAAATTAAGTGACTCACTTAGAGCAAGGTGCAATGAAACAAAAAGTTGGCTCAGTTTTTCATGGTAACTGGATCGTTGGTTAACTCATGCAGCTCTGGAATTAGAAATTAAGTACAGAAGAGTAGAAGAATTCTATATTTATTTATTGATTTTTGTCATATTTATATAGTATATATCAGAGGTGGTGGCCCTTGGAGAGTTGAATGCAACAAAATTTCATTTTAATGTATGCCAGTTAGTGTACATTCAAAGTGACAATAAAGTTATTAGTCTATTCTATTCTAGCATTGATAGATAAGGAAAAATGCTGCCTTGCTTAACCTCCTGTTTCCTTGTTTGGTCAGTCAGGTGATTTCACTGGGGTGATGCTTTTACATAGTCCCCTTTACATATGAAAGAAGCTTGAACTGGAGAACTTAAATTATACCTGTCCTTTCGGTCATTCTGGAGTTTCCACATTGCACAACCAGATCTGATCACACATAGTACTAAGGCCCAATCATACATTAGTACTGTTTACCTTTTGATCGCCTCTCTTAAAATAGGACAAATTCCAGAATGGAAATGATATTTTACCTTCCCTGCTCCTCAAATAAGCTCTCTGTTCCATGTACAACTTCAGTATGCAAAAAGTTACTCCTACATTCTTGCATTGCTGATCAATATTCATCAGAGTACCGTATTGCCTACAGTAATCCCAAGTGTGAAATCTTGCCTTTTACTTTAGCATCACATTTTAAAATATTTTTTAGATCATCAGATTTCATAAATCCATATGCCTTTTAAAAATTGATTTATAAGGATGTTCCATGTGTAGGGGAAGCTTGTTTAAAAATGTGCTTGAAAAACTATCTTCCTTCTTATTCCTTCTTGCACTACAGCCATTAGCAAGATGGAAGGAAATATTACATGCAGTCCTTATGCTGATGCAACAGGGATACAAGATACAGACCAGAAATGCTGCCTTTTTTTTTGGCAACAGCTGAGTCTGCTTTCACTGGTGGTTCTTTTGACATCCAGATACTGAATAATAGATTTACAATATACTTCTTGTCCCATCCCTCTTTTTCAACTCCAGGCAAAAGGCTAAAGTTCAACTGAAATAATGACCCTGTTAATCACAGAATGGTTAATAAGAACAGTGCATCAGCAAGTTAGCTATTACCTGGTTCAGAGTCCCATTAATTCTGGAGGCCCTTGGGCACAGCTGAACACATGGAATCCCCTTGGTGGGGGTGGGGTGTCTGCTACTGATCAACAAAATTGCGTAGGCTTCAGAAAACTGAAGGCTGATGAAATCACAGTCCAAATTGCATAAAACATTTGGACATGGCATCCTATACCTTTGCAGAGCTCACAATGTGTGGTGCCTCACAGATTCAGTTCAGATTCCATGTGTTCAGTCTCACAGATCTTCTCAAGAGGCCTAAATCTGCAACCGGCAATAAGAGAGCAACATGGTTAGAGAGAGTCATTTATGAACAGAAAAGTATGCATATACTTAACTTTTTTTTAAAGGTTTAAAGATTTCCTTTGTCTAGGTGTGACTGACTCAAGGGGTCGGTGCTCATCTCCCATCCTCAGCAGAGGGAGCCTGAGTTGTTTGAGAGACATTTGTGTCATCATGTGGTGGTCGTGAAAATACGGAATGCAGTAAGCTTCCCACTGGAATGGTACTTATTTATCTACTGGGATTTGCACATTTTAGAACTGCTAGGTCGCCAGCCTAACATTTTTTACTGCGGGAAAATAATATTCCCAGAAATCATTGTGTTGGAAGGGATAATTAGACCAGCGTTTCTTAGTTTTTCCCCAAAAACAAGCAACCTATGACTATTCTTTTTCCAGAAAAAGAAAGCTACAAGGCTATTGGGTTATGGTAGAAGCATATGATGGCAACTTTCTGTTTTCTACCTGCATCTCTACTTCCATCTGTTGGCCAAAGGCAGGGGTAGGCAACTTTGGCTCTTTTATGACTCATGGACTTCAACTCCCAGAATTCCTGAACCAGCATGGCTGGCTCAGGAATTCTGGGAGTTGAAGTCCACGAGTAAAAGAGCCAAGGTTGCCTATCCCTGGCCAAAGGGAATGCCAGTTCTCTTAACCCACTGGAACCACTGCATGGTTTCAACTCCACACTTTGCAAAGCCTTGAGCAGATGCAGAAGACATACGCAGTGCAGAAAAATGGTTGGATACATAACTGAGCCTTTTCCCCACTTCAGTTTGAAGGGTTAGAGTAATAGCACTTAGACTTATATATTGTTTCACATTACTTTACAGCCCACTCCATGCGGTTTACAAAGTCTGCATAATGCTCCCAACTATTTGGCACCTCGTTTTACTGATCTAGGAAAGATGGAAGGCTGAGTCAACCTTGAGTTGATCAGGATCGAACTGTTGGCAGTGGGCAGAATTAGCCTGCAATACTGCATTCTAACCACTGTACCACCATGGCTTATGGTGGAGAAATCTGCTTCCCACACAGGCAACATAGCAAGAGTGAGGGCAATGTGTTGAATTGCTTTGCAGAAGATTTCCACTGCTCCATGTATGTAATAGTGACTAAGTTTCCAAGCTGAAGGTATTTACAAACACTTAGACACACAGTATCTGCATGGTTTTTATAGAATATTAGTTTTTCAGAATCTAAGAGATACTGATTCAGGCCATTAAGCCCAGTGTAGAATCCAAATCAAAACGTCCTTGACAAATATCTGTCCATCTTTTTCTTGAAGTCTTCCAAAGATATCTAATTAGAGAGTTTGAGGTTGGTGTTATAGTAGTTCTGGAAGAAAGGCTTTCTATGGCTCTATATTATGTAAATATTGAGTGTTCTGCTTCTCAGAGTCAGCCATGGGAATAGCAGAAGATTAAGATTGCCCATATAGTTGTTTGGTATGTTCACTGTGAGATACAGGATGATCTAGCTTCCTATATCACTCGTGGGCAACTCACAGTTTCTAGGGATAAGCACCATCATCAACCCTATTTGTAGCCCCCAGAACTTACTCTGAATGGGCAGGACATAAATAATACCTTTCCCCAGCTGATTTATTGTCCCATTGTTGAAAGTTTTAAGAGACAAAAGAAATGTTTCAACTCCCCAAACTTTTCCCTAAATCTTAAATCCATCCCCAAACTTCTTCCCACAAAAGGAAGG
Source organism: Vipera ursinii (assembly GCF_947247035.1). Classification (NCBI taxonomy): domain Eukaryota; kingdom Metazoa; phylum Chordata; class Lepidosauria; order Squamata; family Viperidae; genus Vipera; species Vipera ursinii. The sequence goes on from NC_139512.1 coordinate 332,932,964, forward strand.
CTTTAGAATTTTAGAAATAGATATTTTGTTATGCTGTGAAACCAGGAATAGGGAAAGAAAACATTGCAGATGCAGAAAAACCATTGACAGCAAAATACATTAAGAAACTGTAAAAATTAGAGTTAAGAAACCAAGCAGAGAGAGCATCAAGGGGAAAAAATACACGAGCTCTCCACCAGAAAGTTTTTTTCTCTTTTCTTCTCTGCATTTGGAAGGGAGTTTTTGAAATGTCTCTTCTTAAAATATTATCCCTACTTTAGGGCTTAAATTTAGGTTTCATATATTCCTACCTGAAAATAATGGTAAAATGCTGTGGTTTTTCAACAGTCATCATCTAACTGGACTATTTGGAGAGAAAAGAGAGAAAATGATTTTTTTAGTGTCTGTTCCACATGATTGCAGGCTCCACTTGTTTTTGCACTATGGTCTCCTAGTTGTTACAGAAAAGCTTATCAGTTCATGGTATGGTGTATATGTGTGTGTGTTATTTATTACCTGGCTTGTCACGGAGCCTGAAGCTGAGTTATACCTATATTTCCCTCCTGCCCTTGGGCAAACAAGCTACCTACAGCCTCTACTAATCCATAAATCAAGGTTCGTAAATCCACATAGCACATTAAACTAAAACCAAATGGATCTTATTTTGAGTTATGGCTTCATGCAAATAAGATCATTTTCTGTCATTTGCATGTACATCAATATTTGCTTTATGTACAAGAGGATAGAGAACAGTACAGACTCACAAATACCTCTAAGGAAAAGATGAATTACTTAAATCTGAGACATTGCAAAAAATGCAATTAATGCCACTCTTTCTTTATAGCCCTGTAAGTTAATTTTCTGCTGACTCCAACTGGACAATTCCCCCCTTTTTCACTTCTTCATTTGCAAGGATCTTTTTGCTGTCTCTCTCTCTCCCCAGCCTACCCTCTGAGTTGGAGTAGTATCCTCTGAGCTAGAGATCACGTCGAAAAGAATCTGAGACAGAACCTCAGTTTTTAGGATCACCTTTTCATTAATTCCCATCGAGGAATTCAGTCTTCATGTTTGAGCAACCTGGCATCAACCCAACGTTGAACAGTTAGCAGCTTCCATGATGACATGGTATCCATTGAACAGGGACAGCAGGGAAAACACTATTGCTGGATAAGACAGGAATGGCCAAATGGCATACAATATATAAAGCACATAATAAATACAAATGCAAATCTGCACAATAAAGTATGGACATTTGTGACTGTGGGGCTATAATTATAAATGATGAAGGGTGAAATGTATATTAACATCTGGTGAGGGGCATGTGGCTATGGCTTGGAATATATATGCTAATTAAAGGCATGACACTGAATCAATGCAAAATGGACTAATTTGCATACACAGGAAGAGCCTGCTGCTGCTAAATATTCACAGGTCATTTAATGCCTAGATTTCAGGTCTAACTCTTGCTGAAGGACAATAATCACAAACTAGAGAGGCATCAGGAAAAACAGAATCTTTCTCTAACCCAAAAAACATGAGGACCTTTATAATCAATCAATCAAATCTTTATTACGGTCACCTTTGCTCCGCGAGCTCCATTGGTTACCAGTTGTCTTCCGGGTGAGGTTCAAGGTCTTGGTGATGGTTTTTAAGTCCTTACATGGCTTGGGTCCGGAATACCTCGGGGACCACCTGCTGCCGGTGTCGACTCCCCTCCGCCCCGTGCGTTCCCACAGAGAGGGCCTCCTCAGGGTGCCTCCGGTCAGAGAATACCGGCTGGTGGCCCCCAGGGGGAGGGCCTTCTCTGTGGGCGCCCCGGCTTTATGGAACCAACTGCCGGTTGAGCTCCGGATGGCACCGGATCTTCGCTCCTTCCGGCGCGGGTTAAAGACCCATCTATTCGAACAAGCTGGCCTGGCCTGATGGGGGAATGTTAGGGTTTTAATGTTTTTATACTTTGATTGTTTTAATTTGGGCAATAATTTAATTCTTTTTTAACTTTTGTATTTCTATTTATATGCCCTGTTCACCGCCCTGAGTCCTTCGGGAGAAGGGCGGTATAAAAATTCAATAAAACTAAACTAAAAACCAGCATAAGGTGAGTTTGGTTTCTAGAGATCAGAAAGTAGTGTTTGCCCTTGTTTGCCCTAAAGGAAGAAAAGAGATTTCCTTGGATGGTGTAGCTATCTCCCCAAAATTTCCCCTTTGGTTGTGCAGTTCATACTACTGAACACCTACAAGCTATCTTCTAAAGTCTCCACTTAAAGCTGTAGTTGAGATCCACTGTTATTAGCCTTCGGAGATTTATCGGCTCCTTTTCACTATGGAGCTGAATTTATTGCTTAGAAGTAGACAGATTTTTCTCTCCACCCCTCCAAAATATATATTTGATTATCTGATTTCTTGTGAGAATCTATTCTACTGGGAAGGGAACCTCAATAATATACATCTATAGAGAAATTGTATAGATTTGTGCCTATTGGTACTTTTAATTTTTCTTTGGCTTTTGTTTCTAGTTCTCAGGACTGTCAGCAAATATTTGAAAAGGCATGCATGGCACTGCATACTCTTCAAAGGTAAATGTGTATATTTTACTATTCTTACATTTCCCTGATCAGTGTTTTTTTTTTGTAAAAAAAAAAGGTACCGGAACTCACACACGTCATACAACCCGCCTTGCCTACCCTACAAGGTTTACCTTTGTAGTTGAAAAAAAAAACCCTTCAATTTTTAGTGTATCTAAAAGACTAGGATTTTGTTCAAGGTAAGTTAATACTATTAATATTACCATGCACTGTGTGGCTTTAAATTACAAGAAGGCATTTTATTAATTTTTTGGGACATTTAACACTGGCATACCCATTTAGTTTAATGAGTGGAAATGTCAGCTTTCTGTGTGACCCAATTAAACAAAATTTGGCTGCTTGTAAAAGATTGAATTATTTTTAAGAAGTTGTCAAACAAGGTGGAAAAATTTACATTTGGAGTTTAATATGGATATTGACTTGAAACAAATTAAAGTTGAAACTTTGTCAGTGAACAGATTACTTTTAATTTACCTTTAAGTTGAACCCAATTTAATAAATAGATCTGATTAAACCTCATACTGTAGGTCTACCTTTACATCTGACCAATACACAATTAATATATATTATTAATAATAATAATACCTCCAAATCACAAGAAATTGGATTTATTCTTATTCTTCTCCTCTGCAGTTTGAATATAAACCATAAAAGACTAAAAAGAGATTTTCGTAGACATTTCAGCCTTTGAACTACCCAAGGAACCAGCAAAGTTTCGCTGTTGGGCAAGCTTCCACTCCAGCCGCATTTCTTTTCTCTTGCTTTGCCTCTTTTTAATTTCACAACCCACTTTCTGTAAGGGAAGGCAAAAGGCTCCCTCACCCTCTTGTGAAAGATGGCCTCCATGTTTATGTATCTCCCACCTCCACCATCGGCTTCCACACCACATGGTCCGACCCAGCCAATCAAGTCACACTCTGGCTGTGGTGCTCAGGCGCTTCATGGCTCCTCCTAGAGAAGGCAGACAGTGCCAGAGGGGACCCTGCTCCCACCATACCGCCAGCAGGGCATTTTCAAAAGCAAACGAGGATAGGAAGGGCAACAATAGGAAAAGAAGAGAACTCTGGAAAATCTGTTGAAAAAAGGTTCCAGAATACCATTCCAGTGCATTCCATGACAACCCTGTCCTTGATCATTTCTCCAAACTGAAGATCCAATCAATGTTCTCCATTCTGGGATCCCCTAAATGTACTTGAATCCTGTTGGCATGTAAATTTTACTTTAGTGCCAGAATACATTCTTTGCATTGCAGATTGAAAATTCCTGTTTTTGTTCTGGTCTGGCAAACCCAGACTATGGTTAATGTGAATTTAATAAGGCTTGTCTAGTCACAGGAATCCACATGAATCCAGAAAAGCAGCAGCAGGAGGAGTCCTACAAAGCTCATGATGACTCAGTGTTGGAAGGATCATCACAAAACCATTTAAAACCTGTGCTGGAATGAGAAATAAGGCCATTTTTGTACAATCACAGGTGAATATTGGGGTCACCAAGGGGTTCAATGCTGATAGAAAGTGTAAGTAAGAAAAGAGCTTTTTTCCCCCAATGTAAAAGCTTTCCACTAAACACAGAGCACCTGTGAATTTTTCTGGATCATCCTCTATGGCCATTCTTGAGGGAGAGACATGAAATCTAAAAAGACAAAGGTTCCATATTGTACTAGATAGAAAATTGGATTATGGCTTTGTTTCCTGTGGTTTGAATTTTCTTAACATTTTTCTTAACATTTTTATTAAATCCATCTTTTGGATCCTATTACCGAATGCTAAGAGGACACAAAAACAGGGATCTTATTTTTCTGCAGTAACAGAGCATTTCGACTAATAGAAAAGATATTGGCTACTTCCCAAGCTAATTAAGGACTGTTGCAGTCGGTCAGATAAGAGGGAATGCAAAAGGGCATCATCTGCCAGAAAGTTCATGGCTCTGAATTTATGAACTGCTCAAAACTGTGAAATCCATGGTTTCAAGATGTTTCCATTGGAACACAGGGATTGGCAAAACCAAAATAATGTAAATGATTTTACCTTTGGTGAAATAGCAAGATGCAAAATAGCAGTTACAGCATCAAAGTGGTGTTTTCTGCTTAAAAATCACCTGTCACTTGCAACTTGTCTCTGACAACATAATACTTCTTTTATTTCTCTCGCATCCAGTATCTTCATATAAATAAAGACAAATAAAGAACCAAGATAAGTAATCTTGAAGATTAAAAAACAGTCCATGTGTACAGAACAAGGTCAGGAAGTTCTACAAGTCATACATTGTAGAGTTTCTCCTTTGCTTCTGTTTCAAGTCAAGGCAACAATTTCATACTAAGGAAGGGTGCCCCATCTGAGTTTAAGCCTGATTGCATGTAGTCAGTTCAATTGTCTCCAGTTTATTTGTTTTTCATATTATTTTTAACAATATGAGTAGATAGACATCTACTAGGTATACAGAGTCAAGCTATTTGTTTCATAGTATTTTTAATCTATTTTTGGCATTTAGATCTACATTTTTCTGAGATGATATTTGTGATCTTGGGCTCTCCACTCATCTTATCACTATAACAGCAGCCTTGTGATGTCAGTTGGATTGAGAGAGAAAATCATCAAAATCCAAAATAATCCAGTTAGCTTCTAGGGATATGTAGGGACTTAAATTTCCCCTGATCCAGGTTCAGTCATTTAACCACTTCATTGCCTATTCTTTGCTGATATTGTGAGGAGTCTAAAAAAGTCATGTCAATAATTAAATGTCCAGACTGGAGTTTTATTAAGGGATAAAACTTTGACTTTAATGATTAATCCAAGTAAATTGAAATTCAGTAGCAATTCCATTGAGAATCAGTTTAAATGAATGCCACTGGGATTTAGTTTTAGAGTTCATGAAAAAGTGCCTACATTGAAATACCTCCAAAAAAACCACTCACTTTTCTCATTCTATTACTTGTGACCTTTTAACTGGTAACATCTGGGACTAAGTTTAGCTACTTAAATAGTGTAAAATATATTTAGATCTCTTTCAAGATACTATATTCTTCTAAAGCAGTCTAAAAACATGTACAACACATTACCCAAATAATAGAAACTATTTCAGTGACAAATCAGAAAGATTATAGAACACCGCTGAGCCTTTAAGCAAGATTAGCAAAATAGTGTCTGTAAGGATTTTTTTTTGATGTTGTTGTTACATTTATATCCTATCCTTCTTCACAAAGCTCAGAGTTGAATTTATATGCTAGGTCCCCCTCTTTTCAGTCTCTCCCCAAAGAGAGAAAAATAGTAGGACCATAGGCATCCGATGAGATTCCACGAGTAAGGCTCATCTTGAACTTGGCTCTCCAAATTGTAATCCAAAATCTATAATTTATAAATCGCATAAAAAAAACTTGCTAAATCTTCTCCAATCTCACTGAAATCATGCAACATTTAATGTGTGCAAGGAAACTTTATTCCATTCTTTTGTTTTTAAAAGTTAGATTGGTGAACCTATTCCTTGCTATTCTCCTCCATGCTGCTATTTTGGCAATTTTAGGAAGGTAGACAGAATTTGGCCCATTTTATATTCCACTGATATTAAAGTGCCAAAGAAGATTAATATGCATTGGAAATATAGAGTATACAGTACATTTCACTCAAAAGGAAGATCCATCAATATTAGGCCACTTCTAAATAAGGAACCTATCCTGCTTGTATTGGGAAGAGTATGAGGAATTCCCTTGAAATCCATCACATTGTTAACATATTAATAAACCCCAGAAGGCCTCGATTCACTAGGGTTGGAAATATTTTCAACGTGCACCTACCCAGCCCAATTTTAGTCCAGCATAATAAGTATCATGCATTGCACCATTAGCTTCTTTTATTTACTGAGGGATTGGCAAAACCAAAATAATGTTAATGAGCTTTAACTTGTGAAATAGAAAGATGCAAAAATTTTAAAATGTGTATTCAATTTAGAAATGAAATCTGCAGATATTCAATGAAAGGTACCTGGTTGGCTATAACTAGGAAAAAGATCTAAATTCACATGGTGAACTTATGATGTAAAAAAAGAAAGAATGGCAAACATAATTTTAGGCTGCATTATGCCACGCTTCCAGTCTCAGGAAATAATAATTTCGTTGTTTTCTGTACTGAAAGTCTTCATCTCAAGTAGAGTACTACTTCTGAGCATCCTGTATTTAAAAAAATTGTGGAAGCTAAAATATGTCCAGAGAATAGCAATGATTGTTGTTGTTAGTTGCAAAGTCGTGTCCGACCCCTCGTGACCCCATGGACAATGTTCCTCTAGTCTAGGCCTTCCTGTTCTCTACCATCTTCTGGAGTCCATTTCAGCTCACGCTGAGCAGAAGGAAGGATCTCATTCTATTCTTCAAATATCTGAAAAGATATGGCTTAGAAGAAGACCAAGCCCTGTCCTCTATTTCTCAGAAAGCCAGACACAGAGTAATGAGTTTAAGTTACAGGAAGATAGAATCTGATTGAATGTTAGGAATAAAGTCCTAATAGTAAGAACAGTTCAATAAAAGACCCATTTATTCAGATGGGTGACAGGTTCATTGGATGTGAACAAACAGAAGCTAGACTGACATTCATCATTCCTGTATAGCAGTGTTTTTCAACCTTGGCAACTTTAAAGATATGTGGACTTCAACTATCAGAATTCCCCGGCCAGCATGGATAAAGAAATAGGTCTTCCGTGATCATCTAAAAGATGTCATAGCACAAATCTCAGAAAGTTCTATGGGTTCCATCTGTGGTCAGCGTCATGTATTTAGTAAATTTATATGGCCGCCCATCTTTTATACATGATTCTGAGAGGCTAACAGTCTGCTGTCATCATCATCATCATCATCATCATCATCATCATCATCATTATTATTATTATTATTATTATTATTATTATTATTATTATTATTTACATAATCCACTGAAAATCTGAACCTTGGAAGTATGATTAAAGTCACAATTCTAAACAAGAATAGGGAATGTCCCATTATTTACAAGCAAAGTTTTGCATGACTGTTCTGTTAATGCAGTCATGTCAAACTCGTGATGTCACGTGACGTAGCGCAATGTATCGGAGCTTTTTCCACATTGCCAGCAATGGGGTGGGCGTGGTTTCCCAGTGACACAAGTCTGGCCTGTGGGCTGGCAGTTTGACACCCCTGTGTTAATGTATTTATTAACACAACAGATGTTAATGGGTGTTAAAGCAAATGAGAATTACAGGCACTGAGTTATAGCACTGAGGTATCTGGGAATTGAGTGAAGTTTCATGCATGGCTCTTCTTGCAAAGTTCATAGCAAGCAAACATTTCTGTCTTGGTTTATAGCTATGGATGCTTTGTTCTCCTTTAAACAATAAACTAAATGGGAGAATGTCTAAATGGGCAAATGAAACTGTTTATTTCTGCATGTAAGGTCTAGCGCCACTATCAATCTTTCATTATGTTATAAGCTGTCACTTGATTTCCACCTACATGCTGGCAGAATTAACTGCTGGCTGAATGTTGCCAGCTGTTTCTAGCAATCACAGCATATTTAATCAGGCAGTTTGGTGGGAAGCAAAAAGATCAAGGATCCTGAATTGAGTGTTGCTGACCTTCAAGATAATGTATGAAAATAGATAGCTTAAAGGAAATAAAATGATGCCTGATACCAAGAAATGACACATAAAGGCAGCTCTCTTTTTTATGTTCATTTGGCAAGAATGAGTTGTGCAGTTCCCAGGAATCATGAACACTTGCAAAAGGACAATGTTTCTCTCATTTACCCTTGTTGAGAAAATGTATAGTTTTGAGTAATGAAGAGGGGAAGGATACTAATCAATTAATGGTGTCAAAATTGTTTATAATGCTTTAAGACCAGAAATCACATAGCTAAAGGAATTATTTCTCTTTTATAACTAGGAAACAGCCTTATTAATAAAATTGAGAGGTTATTTTGTGTTCATTCCTTAAATCTCCAGCTTTTACTTGGAGCTTCTTTACTTCCTTTGCCAGTTCTACATTGCATTTAGTCTGAGACCTATAATTCTGTTGTTGAAGAAAAGGGCCATCCCTGAATGACACATGGCCTATGATGCATGCAGAAGGCCCCAGTGTCAGGGTGTCAGCAACTTCACTGCTTTGGCATTGAGAGAATCTCTAGTCCCATTTTATGGAGAACTGGAAGAAAATACTTGGTGAGAAATGTTGCTTCTCAGAGGAGGGAGGCAGTTCTGGATTAAAGTAGTCAATGATTGAATCACAAAATACAAATGTTCCTTTCCTCCCTCCACCCCGAAGCATGGTCATTCTGTTCTACTTTCATGTCATTTTGGAGGAATTTTTTTAAAAAACTGTACAAAAGCTCATACAGAAAGAGTACAGAGAAGAGCAACAAAGATGATTAGGGGACTGGAGGCTAAAACATATAAGGAACGGTTGCTGGAATTGAGTATGTTTAGTTTAACGAAGAGAAGGGTGAGGGGTGACATGATAGCAGTGTTCCAATAGCTCAGGGGCTGCCACAAAGAAGAGGGAGTCAAGCTACTCTCCAAAGCACCTGAAGGCAGGACAAGAAGCAACGGATAGAAACCAATCAAGGAGAGAAGCAACCTAGAACTATGGAGAAACTTCCTGACAGTTAGAACAATTAACCAGTGGAACAACCTGCCTCCAGAAGCGGTAAATGCTCCAACACTGGAAGTCATTAAGAAGAGATTGGACAGCCATTTGTCTGAAATGGTATAGGGTAGGCATGTCAAACTTGTGACATGATGTGATGTCTCGTGACATATTGGGACTTTTTCCCCATTGCCAGCAATGGGGTGGGTGAGGTTTCAGCGTGATGCAGCTGGCCTGCAGGCCGGCAGTTTGACATGCCTGGTATAGGGTTTCCTGTCTGAGCAGGGGGTTGGACTAGATCGCTTCCAAGGTCCCTTCCAACATCATCATCATCATCATCATCATCATCATCATCATCATTATTATTATTATTATTATTATTATTATTATTATTATTATTATTATTATTATTATTAATTTATCTGTGTCAGGGCTTTTCAACTTTTTCACCCATTGTACCACTTTTAGGATATGGCAACATCCGAGTACCACCAGTTGCCTAGCAAGGTGTCAAAAACCTGATGACCAAAAAAAGAAAAAAGAAAAAAAGTGATGAAGTACAGGTAGTCCTCGACTTACAACAGTTCACTTAGTGACTGTTCAAAGTTACAATGGCACTGAAAAAAGTGCCCCCAAGCCACAGCCGAGCAAGACACCTGCCTGCCCACCTGGCAGCGCTCTTCCTCCTGTCTGAGGTTTTCATTGTTGTGAGCATTTCTGTTGAGGATTGGCAGCGGGGGTGGGGTGGGGGGTGTTTGGTTCTTATCCCCCCCCCCGTCTGCTGGGTAGTTGCAGCAGATTTGGGTCACTTCACATGACCCTGGGACACTGTGTCCATCATAAATATGAATCAGTTGCCAAGCATCTGCATGTAAATCACAAGACCCTGGAGATGCTGCAACATTCCAGCTGATTGGCGCTTCTTCTAGGCTCAACATAAGCACCAGAATCAGCGCTGAGCTCCAGCTGGAGCCTGGGGCCGATCCTGGTGCTTCCACTGAGCCGACAGCCCTGCAGCTCCAGCCATCTCTCGCTCAGGCTTGTGGGTACTGCCACCGGTTCAGCTCATTCCCCTCCCCCGCTACCACTTTTCTAGAATGGTCGTGTACCACCTGCCAGGTGCCAATGTACCACAGGTGGTACCTGTACCACTGGTTGAAAAGCCCTGATCTGTGTTACCTTTTAAGCATGCATTAGCTTCCCTTTTGGAGAAAGAAAACAATTCTATTCTTTCCAGTCAAGCTTATGGAATTCATGGGAATTTCAATCAATGTTTGTGATTTCAACACCAAGCTTAAAAGACAGTTGTTGCAATTATTATTATTTTTTTACAAAAAGCAACCAACCCAGTACACGCATCAACCAATGTGTCAGCTTTCCACTGGATGCTTACTTTCTTCCTGGAAACTTCCTTTCTTCATGCTTCCTGGACTCTTCCTTTCTTTCTGGAAACTCCAGAGGGTATCTGATATCTTCCCTCTCTGTGCCAAACCTGACAGCAATTATTCTTTTCTTGCAATCCTGTTTGCTGAATGCTCTTTTCTTGTAAAACAGATGGAACATACACAAGGGTAAGGGCATTCGCTTCAAATGTGATTGAAAAGCAAAATCAAGGCTGCTTCCAAGTTTCCAATATGCTGTCTTGGTGTTAAGGTTACCTTTTATGGGATCCTGGCTGCCAGCCAGTCAAAACAGGTGCTTCCGCGCTCTCATTTGAAAGCTCCAATTATTCACTGCAGGTTGAGGGCACATGCAGTGCTGGTCTTTCTTTGCTGTCTTGTTGTACATGGACATGATCATGTTAAAGCTGCTGCTTGAACATTCGGTGGGCCAGCAGCATCCAAGGTGAACAGAAATGGAAGTGTTCCAACAGCTTCCCTAACAATGTAAAATGGGACTGTAGTTGTATGAATTGACCTTGTAAATATAAAAATAACATACAAGGGCTTACTGTGCCACTTAAGAAAATGGTATTAGGGAAAACAGGACATATTTAAATAGTTACAGTATAAGTGCCTGTGCCTTGTACATATGGTTTCCCTTTCTGCAAAGACAACTTTCCACTCTTAGGCAGCTTTGGGAACATACAACCACAAATTTTCCTTGTAATATCTCAGTGTCAAAAAGTGTAAGCAAAGTAACACAGCTTTCAGTGCCTAAATCAGAACAAGGGAAAGTTATCAATTGTCTGCTAGCAGGAACATCCATGCAGAGAAGTTTAAAAAGTCAAGATGATGGCTGTGGGCACGTGACTGAATTCCTGCAAGTAGAGGCAGGGCTTCAGTAGTACAGATGTGGCTGCCATTTTGACATTTAACCCGCAGTTGTAAATGCCTCTGCTTGCCATTTTTTTGGTCCAGCTCACAAGTATATCTTCAGCTTTGACTCTTCATCTGTGGTCACTTGCCCTTTCTTTTATGCTATTGGAGACTAATGTAGGAAGCTTTTAGAGAAGGGCTCACAGGGTTGATTTGATTAGCTGAGCAGAATAGGACACTCTTGACTGGCTGCCCAATCTTCTTCCTTGTCCAAGGAGGCTTCAGAAAAAACACAAGAACTTCTGCAGAGAAGTGGAATGTCCAATATATAAAAAAAAATGGGGAAATGATTAAGTCGTACTGATCCTGGACACTGATTTGAATGTTTCTCCTAATCCAAATATGCAGGCATTTTTTTTATCGTGAACTTCTTTCTTAAGGGGGAGATGAAATCCATATCCAAATCTTTTACTTGTCGCCCAGTGGTTTCATTTTCTCCAGAATTCATTCACAATTTATTATTCTCTGGCTGGCTGAAATTCTATGCAGAATATAGCTTTCAAGATACATCACAAGAAGCACTTTTATAACCAATTCACTGCAAAAGACACATTTATGGATTTTTGAAAATGTTTTAATCATACACAGAGGCACTTGCCTACCAATGGACGCTACAGTGCTTGAAATTATAGTCTCAGAGTCAGGGGTCATTTATCAGATTTAGAGAGAAGAAAATGGGCTCAAAGAATCTCCTTAGGCCAGTGAGGGAGAGATTCCAGGAGTATGGGGAAGAAGCTGAGCAATAGGAATGAGAAACCTGAAGTCAGGGTGATGAAAGAGGTTGGGCTGTTAGTTTGATCTCCAAGCTTGGCGAATTGGCTGCAAACATTTCGTCTCCATTCAGGGGGACGTCTTCAGTGCACTTTGAATTGTGCTTATCTGCCAGAGCACTGACCTTTAAATATCTTTTTGTGTGATGTAAATTGGTGTGGGTGTTATTTGTCCGGATGTTGCTGAGTCATGGTCTGGTTTTGGACTATTTGATTGGCTGGTTGTTGTTGCTGGGCCACCGTCTTTGGTGTTTAAGTATCTTCTGTGTGGTGCAAACGGTGTTTGTTCATTTGTTTGCCTCCAAGTCATGGTCTGGGTTTTAGGTTATTTGGCTGGGTGGCTGTTTTTTGTTTTGTTTTTAAATAAATATTTTATTTTATAACTATAACAATCTCCAGTGCCTGGTGTATAGCGTGTTGTCTTGGTTTATATTTTAACAAGAAAAAAGGACAATAATAATGAACAATCAATAATGGTTTGATAATTCCATAATTAATATATTAATTAATAATATATTTCTCTGATCTTCCCTCCTCCCATTTATATTCTCCTTCTTCAATCTAAACCAAAATATAATTCTTAACATTTTCAATATATAAATGATTAGATGTAGATTTCCCCCCCCCCAGGGATCAAATTTAATTATTTTAACTTTTTTTTAACTCTTGTATTGTATTGATGTTTTTAAATACTTTGTAAACCGCCCTGAGTACTACGGGAAAAGGGCGGTATATAAATTCAATAAACTTAAACTTAATCTATTCTATAGTATCTAGATATAACTTCCTTTTAAATCAGTTTATATTTCACTTATATTAATAAAAGTAACCATCAACCTGGTATTTTACATTTCATATATTATGGAACATACTATATTACTTAAATCTCTTATTTCTCGCTATAGGACCCCTTTATGTTCAAAATTCTCTATTCTTTTAGCCACATTCAAACAAATGTTTGTTCACCTAATAGTCCACCTGGCAGGGCGAGTCAAATCTCTTGTATCTATCCCTGCTGTTCTTCTTTTGCCAAGTAGTTTTCCAGGTTGACGTAATCCGTTTACCCAGCGGTTCCTGTATTTTTACAAATGTTGTTGGGAATACAAAAGATGAAGTAAGTAAGATGAATAGTTTCCATCTCCCAAACTTTGAAGGTTCTCCTTGTAACTCTGTAGTCCATTCCATTTTTCTTGTTGTATCAGAACCTTGTAGATTTTTTCCTGTTTGTGTTAAATTGAAATTCTTTTCATTTGTTATTTCATCAATTTGATCATATTCTTCTAATTTGTAGTCTATCTGATTTATTTGTTCATTGTTATTTCCTGGGTGTTTTTTAATTGTAGATTTAGATTGGAAATATGCTTATTTAAATCATCTAAGTTGTTTCAAATTTCCTCATGGTTTGAGTCTATTGTCATTTGTATTTGTCCTAACATTACATATATTTCATCCTGGAAAGTATTTATCTTGCCTTGAAGTATTGCTTCTGGAGGCCCTTGATTTTCCAGGCTAAGTCCTTCAGGAGAAAATATTGAATGTGGTGTCCTGTTATTTTTTTTGATACGTATGTGAGATCTATGTTGTCTCCTCCCTTCAAATATTCTTTCATAAATGTTTTAATTCAAAAGTCAATTTATCAGTCAAAATTACAGATTCGTGTGTTAAGCCACTTTAAATACTTCCTATAAATTCTCCTCTAAAAGATTAGCCAAAAGCCAAGGTTTTTCTTTTCTATAAACAGTTCTTAGATTTAAGCAACAGTCCAGGTGTTTTTTTTCTTTCAGACACTTTTTAATCTTATAGCTGGCTCTTCCTTTGTTCCCAGTTGTCTTCAAAGTTATTTGCAATTCAAAGGAACAGCTTTTTCTTTATTTTTAGGCATTCTGCCAATTTCTGAGTCCCTGTTGTTAGTATTCTATGCTCTGATTCTCCACTAGATGTCAGCAGTTCTTTTTTCAATTTCTTTTCAATCAAAAAGTTATTTTTGTTACATATTTTTATAATTCCATCAAAAACTCTTTAGGGTATAATCTTGACAGTTTTTTAGTTCCTAGATTTGTCCAGATTATAGTATTTTAAATCAAATTTTAGTATATCTTTTTCCTCCTTAATATTAATTCAACGCTTCCGTCTATGAGGGAATGGGGATATAGTCCTCTCCCTTCACTTCCGGAGGTTTTCTTGCTTTGGGGATTGTTTTCAAGGATTCAAATAATAGATAGAAGAAAGAAGATCAATACTCTCACCAATTCCAAGCACGCTGTTTGCCGATGTTCAGGTTCGTGCTCTGGGACTTCAGCTGCAAGTTTGGGCTAGCCGCTGATCTCACGCTAGCCTTTCTCCTGTTCGGTTCGGAGGGCTTCCCCCGGATCAAACAAAGCAATTGCCATCGCTTTGTGATCAACGGGGCATCCCTCCTTCATGGTCACCTCTTTGGGGCGACTTCAGGCCCATCTAGGGTCCCCCTGGCAGGACGAAACTAGCAGTGGGGAGCAGAGGTCCGCTCTCAAGCGGCCATGTGCTATGGGTGCAAAACTGGAAGTCTGGCTGTTGTTGAGACATGGTCCCGTTTCTTGTGGGTGGGCGTGATTTTTGTAGCTGTGTGGAGAAGTGCCTGTTTGTTCATTTTAAATGCTGCCTTCAGGATTGAAGTAGTTCTTTCATTCTCAGTGGTTAGATTGGGTCGATGTCAATGTGTCTGTTTATTGACTTATTGGTGGAGAACCAGGCTTTGAGGAAATCTTTTTCTCCCCTTGATTTTGCTTGGGTTACAGCTATGGTCCAGGTTAAATCAAACTTGTGTCCTTCTGAGTCTTTGTGGACAGACATGAGGGATAGTGGGTCGTGTCTTTTGATAGCCAGGAAGTATTTAGTCTGGTAGATAGTTTTCTTTCAGTTTGGCCCATATAGTTTCAAACTTTCAAGCATTGCAAGATGTGGCTTCAGACCCACAATGGAAGTGAACTAAGAATGTTAGAACCCGCATCAATCAGTGTTGGATATCTTTCATTGTACAAGTCTTGGCTTCTGCTTGCTTAACTTTACCAGAAAGCTAGGGCTTAGTAACACTGGTGCTTGGAATTCTCTTTCTGTGTGAATCTGAAGCTATTTCTGGTAGGACCAGAAGCTTTCCACTATGTGATAGAGATGTTTGTGTATCTTTTGCTGATTCTTATTGGAATTGAGGAAGTTAGTGTTTGTACCTCTACAGAAATGAATACCTTGTTATTGAGATACAGTTCTGGGAATTTCTTAGTATAGGTCTGGGTAACTGGACTTGCTAGAAATTGCAATTTAGCAATGCTTGGAGGGTCACAGATCACCCATCTCTAAAAAAAAGAGAATTCATTACTTTACAAAAAGAAGTACTGGCAGTTCAGTGACCTTAAGACAGAATAAATGAGAGTATATCTATTTATTAAAGCTCAAGACTTTAAAGCTCAGTTTGGGCCTTTTTTTTGATGTTTTGCTTAATACTTTGAATATAATAAAAACAAATATCAGTCAAAATGAAAAGGAATGTAACTGAACTTAAAACACTGATGTACCTGTATTAAATATACACTAAAGTAAAGAGGAAGGGAATATGCTGAACAAATCCATTCCCTTTCACATTTGGTGTTCAATATAGGTGATATTTACACTTGCTGATTTGTCACAACTAGTAGATCTAGATTAAAAAGATAACTATGTATTTGGCAATTTCAAGGTATGCTTTTGTCTGATCCTATCTGAGTTAATATTTCACGATGGATTTTATAAACTGATCTATTAAATACTGTAATAGCATCCTGAATAAATTCCCCTTTACAATGCCACAATTTGTATGCAATCTTAAAAAAAAGATTGTGTCAGGCATTATTTATGTCTCAGTCATCCAGGTCAGGGTTGTCCCAAAGGTGCTTTTTTCAGGAGGCAACTGGACTTCGTTTTTGTTTGAAGACATTTCACTTCTCATCCAAGAAACTTCTTCAGCTCTGACTGGGTGGTGGGGAATGGAAGGATTTATACTCCTTGCAGGCAGCTGATCATTTGCATTCGTTTAGAAAGTCACTGAAGCCATTTCGAAGTTTATCTGTGTCCTCAGGCTCACCTGAGTGGTACAAATGTATGTGGAACCTTCTTGGCTGCAGGATGTTTTCTGTCCTTTATCCCTTCACTGTTGAAGATAGGTGCAGACTGTTGGGGATGAATCTGTGTTGTCTGCATCTCAAACTGAAGTGCAAATGGTTCCTGTAGTCTGCAATGTTTTCTTACAATTCGAAGGGTGTTCATCCCATAGCATACTCCCTTTGAATGATAACATGTGAAGATTGTCCACCATATACAATACTTCCAGATTACTGTGGAATGGGCCTTTAACCTGTGTGCCCTTCACCTGTTTGAATTGGTAGCTGGATAATAGCCAGAACATAGTGTAGACCTGCCAACATATGAACTCCAGCTCAATTTTTAAAGTTTGTATTATGTACTGTAGGTACAACTGGTAAATTTTTACCCTGAATCTTTTCACATAATATTAGTCGTGATCCTTTGCTGAAATAAAATATAATTTAGTGTCAACTCTGGTACCTTCTTGGTCCATTGCTTACTTTATGATTTAAGCATCTTGCATAATAAGTACTGTAGCAGAAAGACAACAGATTGCTACAGACAAGGGAAAAGAACTCTGACTGCAGAAGGAATATTTAATTCAAAAGCTTTGCTTTTGATCCCATATAAGTCTGATGGACTATAAGTCAAAAGCAAAGAACCATCATTACGGTTTTGCACCACAAGACATAAGAAACTAGACACCGAAGCAAATCAAGATATTCAAATATTATGTTCTTAAGTCACCAGTAAATCCCTGGAACTGCCTCTAGGAATGAATGTCTTGTAGATCCATTTCTCTCGGCAGCAAACTTTATTCAAGAACCCAAGAATACTTGTTTCCAAAACTTTATTCTATTGATTGGTATTCTACAAGTAATAGCATATAATCGCATACCCAAGAATGTGCCATTCAAGTGCTAACTAGGCATTTTCTAGTGGCGCCTTAGAACAATACTCAGTGAAGACAAGCCGCTTTATCCTGTAACAAGGCACATATTGGTATGTAAAAAACAAGATCTCAAATATTCTGTTATCTTTGTCACAACTTCCAGAATTCCAAGCCAGCTTGTAATTGCCTTAAAGCCGGGGTCCCCAACTTCCGGTCTGTGAACCAGTACTGGGCCGCGGCATGCCAGCAACCTGTCTGCACGAACAAGCGAAGTCCCATCTGCAGGATGCAGGCAGCACACAAAACCATGCCCCCTCCGGTCCACGAAAAAACCTCTCTCCACGTAACCGGTCCCTGGTGCCCAAAAGGTTGAGAACCTCTGCCTTAAAGCAGTGTTTCTTAACCTCGTGAACTTTAAGATGAGTGGACCTCAATTTCCAGAATTCCTCAGACAGTATGAAAGTCATACTGTCAAGATGGGTTAAAGTCATCTTTAACACATCTTAAAGTTGCCAAGGTCAAGAAATACTGCTCTAATTAACCTATTGCAGAGATCTTTGTGAAATAAGTATAAAAGACACATTCCTCAGCATTTCCTCAAACTCTGGGTGGAAGATATTAGCTTAAGTATCATCCAAAACCAATAAGAGACTGAAGAGAGTCTGCAACCATTCTCATAATTCATTTTAAGATGGGCGGACTTCAATTCCCAGAATTCCACTCTTCTTAAAATTGCTGAGGTTGAGAAACAGTGCCTTAAAGCATGCTTTGTTTAAAAAAAAAAAGAAACAGAAGCTGTGCTTCTTAAGAAACTAATTATTTTCTCAGCAGTACCAAAGCATACCAATACGCAGAAAAATTTCTGGTATCAGAACCAAATCCTTCTATTTAAAATCCCTGCTGAAAAATACAGACAAACCTGAGGTGAAAGAAGCAGCATCCATGACTTTTGCAAAGTAAGCGAAGAAATACTTTTGTTTATGTTTCATGTCCTTCTACTTTGTACAAGAAATTCATAAGGGCTTCATGTTCTCTCAAGTCAGCAGCCCCCAACCTCTTGGGCACCAGAGACCGTTTTTGTGGAGAGATATTTTTCTGCAGAAGGGACGTGGTTTCAGGTGCTGCCTATGGGGCTTTGCTTGTTTTTGCGGCCCAGTTTCTGGCATGCCATAGACTGATGCCAGTCCCCCAACTGGAGACTGGGGAGCCCTGCTTTAAGTGCTTGCTCAACATGACTACACAACACATACATGTAGTGCTTCAGGTTCAATTCACAAAAGGAGTTGTGTGTTGGAATATGCAGACGTGCAAATAAATCTGCAGCTCTTTGATGGAGCCATCTTTTCTCCCTTGTGATCCCAGGAAAAAATTCAGCTGCGTGAAAGACTAGTAAACATATGGCATCTTCAAACTTTTTCAGCCAAAATTTGTTAGTTAAAGGCAAAAAGCAATCCCAGAAATTCCAGTGGTAGAAATTTAGCCAAGTTTGAATGATTTTTTCTCCTCACTTTCTTGCAGAACCTCTTTAGTTTCTTGTGCAATCTTAGGGTTCGAGTGGAACCAATTTGAAAAACCCTAATCAATAGTATCTTTCCACAAATGAACCCAAACTGTTGCAAAACATATACACTTGAAATTTCATAATCATGAAGATAAACTGAATACACAATTAGAAACCTCAGTTCAGTACAGGTGGCAAATCAGAATTATGACTCTCCAGAGGTTTCTGAAGCACAACTCCCATCTGCCACAGCCAAAAACAGTTTTTTTATAATAGAATTGATATTAACATCTGGAGAGCAACCCCATTCTCAATCACAGCATTAATCAAACGTTTTTGTCCTGCCTTGTGCCTGCTTCAGAAGATGCATTCTGAATTTGTTAAATCACTTTCAGTTTCATCTGAACCGAGAAGCTTCCCACAAATTATTACTAAAACATGGTTCCAATATGTTAGGGAAACTATAACTTTATCACAAATTAGCAACAGGTTTACAGAGTCAGCATATTGCCCCCAACAATCTGGATTTTCATTTTACCAACCTTGGAAGGATGGAAGGCTGAGTCAACCTTTTGCTGGTGAGGATCGAACCCCTCACAGTCAGCAGAATTAGCCTGCAATACTGCTTTCTAACCACTGCGCCACTTCAGATCATAAATTGTGTTAAAGAGCAGTACTGTTTGGTTTGGACATAATATGCTATATAACCCATCCAATTGTGATTCATTCAGTAAACTCTGCTTAAATAAATTATGATCCAAACGATGTGTGAACACCTTGGCCATTAAGAATTTTCTTACATCAAAACAATCAAAAGTATAAAGATCAAAGGATAGCATAATCTCAGCATAGTTACATTTTAAGCATCTGAACCAAGGCTATTTTTTAAAAGTCCATCCCTTCTAATGCATTGAATTTTTCAAACATCAACTAAAAATTCCCAATTCCCAAAGCACTATGAGAGCTCCATAACCAATTATCTTATGAATTCTTTCCTCCTTCCGTAAATGAATTGGCTAACGGTTCAGCCAATATGGGGGCTGAAGTTGTTTTCAAAGCTTGGCAGTTGTTTGCAGCAAAGCATTTTTGTGAACATCTTCCAGCCATTCGATCAGGATTTTGTTCAAAGCTGCAGGCCTGCAAAAAAAAAAAATACTGTACATGTTGGCAAGGCAGGTATTTTTCAGTATGTGCACTTGCATGTGAAGACATTCATGCAGGGGGAAAACTGAATTTAGTGCCCAAAGAACCCAAATTAATGTGAAGTCACATTTTTCTGATTCCCTGCAAGCTTAATAGTCTTATTTTCTCATGCATCCAGAGAAATAAAGAGTATATACAAGAATCTGATCTGATCCACTGGGGTGACTGAAAACTGAATTATAAATCAACTTTCTGCTTGTTTCCTTTCAGACGAATTGACTTCAATTCTCAGAAAGCCCCTAGTCAGCCATGATTGGAGAAACTGGGAACTGACATTCAACACATCTAGAGAGAGTTATACTGTAGGCTGGGAATGCTGCTCTATAAACCTTTATCAACGTGAAGCATACAGTATGTTTTGCTCAAAATTGAAAAAAAAACTGTTGTGTCTCCTCTCCTTTCCCAATGTGTGTCTAGTATTCAAACTGAATTTGGATTTGCATAACATTTACATTCTGCCTTTCCTCTGGAATCTCAACATGGTATAAAAAATAAGCCTTTTTTCATTTGATCCTCAAAAGAAAACTCCGAATGTCAGAATGCAGAGTAGGAATGGAAATTATATGGCCAATTTTGGAACATGATAGGGAATTTCTAGAAGCTTGGCATTCAGACAAATCAGTCACCAATAGACACATTTGTAAATCATTCAAATGAGGCAATAAAAAAGCTAATAAATGAAATGACCAGAACACATCTTTTCCAGCAACTGCTACCTAAATAAGCAGAGATTAACAAAAGACAATCAAACAGAAATCAAAACCCTAATTCAGGCACTGCCAAGGAGAAAGCCACATACTCTTACTGACACTCTGGCAAGGCAAGCTACTATATTATACAGGTAGTCCTCAACTTACAACAGTTCATTTAGTGAGCATTCAAAGTTACAATGACAGTGGAAAAAATGACTTATGACCATTTTTCACACTTACAACCTTTACAACATCCCCATGATCATGGGATCAAAATTCAGATGCTTGGCAACTGGTTCATACTTATGACCCTTGCTTTGTCCCAAGGTCATGTGATCCCCTTTTGCAACCTTCTGACAAGGAAAGCCAATGGGGAAGCCAGATTCACTTAACAACCAGGTTACTAATTTATCAACTGCAGCGATTCACTTAACAACTGCAACAAGAAAACTTGTAAAATGGGGCAAAACTCACTTAGCAAATGTCTCACTTAACAACAGAAATTGTGATGATAAACTGAGGACTACCTATAAACAGCTCGCACACACTAGCAGTGATTATGTTTACTTAGTCATCTGCAAGCAAACATCTGCAAGCAAACAACCAAGGACTCCATAGAAAGTCCTTAGCTAAATGTAGGCACTAGACTAGAAAAGTGTTAGATAAGAAGAAGTTAAAAAGAACTACAAGAACAATCAAATCTCCATTTGGTTGAATCTGTGTAATTCTAGTCAAATCAACCCATTTTTAAAGGTACCTAGAAGTACATTATTTTGGTATTTCTGCCTACCGGCGGAACGCATGGCCTTCACCATTCAGTGTGTCCCTAGTGCTCCCTCACCCACTTTGTACTTTTCAAGTATATTTTTTCCATTCTATTTAACTGGTGATACCTTAAGCCATGTTGTAAAATGTGGGGTGTGAGAGAAAGGCACATTTGACCCTTTTGAGAAACTATAATAATTCATCTTCCTACTGCAATGTATTCATTCTTTATTTGAATTTATCATCCTTTGTATAGGAACACTACCGAAATGTAATTATGCAATTGCAGCCTGTATCTCATGTAATGGCTTTTCCCATAGTACTCTTTTAAAAACAAAACAAAACTGCCATGACATTAAGAAGATGGCAGTTTATAAAAAGCAGGTGAACAATAGACCAGGAAAGGGGTACACAGAACGAGACAAAAGATTTTATAGCATAATTAAAACATTACTTTGCACACAGGGGAACGGAAGTCTTTGATAAAAGTTTTGGGTGAACTGTAAACTCTGCTTACATGCATGTTTGCATACACACACACATCCCTCTGTCCAAAACTTTGTAGATCTCAGACTTGGATTAGATCAGGGGTATCCAAACTCTGCCCCATAGGCTATAACTGGCCTTCTGGATCCTTTCCAAACAGCGCAGGGAGAGAAAGCAGGATTGTATTCACCGCTGTTTGGAAAAGAAGCTAGGATTCCATTCCCTTGATTTCTGCTATGAGGGTTGGAGGGGCGGAGTTGTTGACCTAGTGGAGGGTTGCTGGATAACGAAGGGGAAGCTTCTTCACCTTTAAAATCTGCACCAGCTCTGAGCCAGCTGGAGGGTTGCTTTCTTTGCCAGAGAGGGGGTGATCCCTTGAATCGTTTCTCCCCCATGGAAAGAAACCCCATCCAAACTGGCCAAGGGCTGGCAGCACGGAGAAGAGGAAGCCAGCTAGAGGATTGCTTCCTTTGCCTACTGGGGGGCTGGGGGGGGGAGAGGAGTGACCTGGACTGATTGGGCCTGATCCACATAGCTTCTCTCTGTTTTTATGTTTGCTAATGTTTGACATTTTCTTATATCATAATATACATATATGTACAGTATGTATGCAATATTGTATGTATATGATATGTATGCATGCAATATTGTACGTATATGATATGTATGTATACGATATTTTTTCTTTGTCACATTTTTTTTCTGTTGTTGTGTCATATGGACACAAATGGAGCCCCATTTCCATCTGTCCTATTTGCCATTGTTCACTCCCTAGAGACTAAAATGGACAATGTGAAATTTGAGCGGACCCCGAACAAGGAGTATATATCGGAGGTGGTGACCCTTTGAGAGCTGTATGGAACGAAATTTCATTTTGATGTATGCTGATTGGTGTACATTCAAAGTGACAATAAAGTTATTATTATTATTATTATTATTATTATTATTATTATTATTATTATTATTATTATTATTATTATTGTTTTGTTGTTATTATTATTATTGTTGTTGTTGTTATTATTATTATTGTTGTTGTTATTATTATTATTATTATTATTATTATTATTATTATTATATCACATTCAACAAAATAAAACACGTTCATTCAATTAAATTTTATTCACTCGTTTATAAAATCGATTTTTTCTCCCGGCCCTTGAATGTTTGCAAAACATCCAATGTGGCCTTCAGACTGAAAAGTTTGAAGATCCCTGGATTAGATGCAGCAAGAATCTGAAGTGTTCAGCAACACTAAACAGTTCTCAGCTCTGGAAAGAGGTATCCCTGCAGCATCTCTGCGGTTGGTTCTTAAGGGCAGACAACTGAGTGGCTGCTACATTGGCCTAACTTCAGGACCAGGTCATAAATAGTTTTTTTTTGGGGGGGGCTGCTGTAACTTCAAAGGGTTGCTAAGCAATGGGTCCTGAATCAAGGACTACCTGTACATACTTATCATCTGCACATGATTCACTTTCTAATTCTGTCTTGTGTTGTTCAATTCCAGATTTCTTTCGTTTACTTTAAATCTTTCTCTTCGAGGTACATATGAAAGCTACTGGAATTCTTTTCCCATTTCCACAAACTCTGCTACCCTTGGTGGGATCTATAAACTAATGACATTTGCATTCAGATACTTTTAAAATCGATGTTTTATGGATTTATTTATAGATAAGGGATGGGATTTGGAAGGAAGAGATATTGGTTTCTAATCTTATAGAGGGTGATGAGTTATAATAGTGATGAAAGTTGTAAGTCACTTCTTTATACATTTCATCCAGTAAGTGCATTTCATCCTATTTTCACTTTAGTTTGTGACATTTTTAATGCAATCCAAAGGTATTTAAATATATATATATATATATATATATATATATATATATATATATATATATATATATATATATATATATATATATATATATATATTTAAATACCTTTGGATTGCATTAAATATATATTAGATATATATATATATCTTAAAATGCATTCACATGTGCATTTCCAAATGAAATCTCTCTCAAAATTTATAAAAAACAATAGCATGTGTGTTTTGAGTTGAAGACTGAATTAGAATATTTAGGAACCAAATGTAGGAGATGACCAGTCTTAGCCAAGGGCGGGGTCTTTTTTCTGGTGCCAATTTGCACTGACCATTAGTGGATCAGATTCTTGTGAATAGGTAGCATGAAATAAACTTTCAGAGCTTTTGAATTTTATCCTGGCTCTTGATTTCCTATGCCTGACACCAAAAATGCCAGTGAATAACTTACATTATCATGATTGTATAATGTTGGAGATGCAGATCAAATTGGTTCATGCTGCGACAACTTCGCCCCTCTTCCCTTGAATTTTTCAAAAATGCTTAATTTGAATTTGAAGGGAATCTTGATGCAGATTGTTTAACAACGGATCTCAGCAACCTATGCAGTACAATAAGCTAATGTGCTTTTTACAGGTATGCATTTTAAAATAAATCATTTGCATCTTTCTCTCCCTCCCCTTCAACTGAGCAATCAACACTACTTACCTCTCCATTTGTGTGAAATGCCCACATTCTTCAATATGGCCACGAGTCAATTGTGGAATCTAGGGGGAGGAAAAGGTACACGTCATGGCCAACTGAAATCATTTTGCTATTTTGTGAAACAGGAAAGGTCCCTTGGCTATTGTAAAGTCGCGTGCTTCACATAGAGACGGACACAGAGCTGGGGTAAAGATGAGTTTATTCTGAACAGAACTGGGGAAACAGGGAAGCCTGGCATCTATTTGTACCTGCCCAGGTGGATGGCATCAAATCAGTTCAAACCTGGGCTTCCTGCCAGTGCAGGTGACAATGGGTGTAGATCCTGGCTTCCCACCAGGCTGACCATGCCTGGGGCTGTCAACAGCTTAAGTCATTAGGCTTATCCTGAGTGAGCAGTCATTGCCTGGAGCTGTCCAGCCCCTCTGCTGATCTGCACCATCAGCCTCCTGCTGTGCTGTCCTTTGTGTATGCTGGGAGGCATACACTGCACCTATGTCAAGAAATGTCAGTCAGGAACTACAGTATGTCATCTCACCTACAAAGAAATGACAAATAACCCTAGTTCAGTAGTATTCTTGAGAGCTTTTTCCCTGTCTCAAGAAACCTAAACCTATGTGTGATAACTAAGGAGTCACTATATAGTTGGTGGTTCTTAAACAGAGGAATGAAATTAAAATACAGTGAAATGAAAAGTTGGGATGACTTTCATGAGAAGACAAACCAGAAGGTAAAAGGCACTTCCATATCACCTTGGCTTTCACACTGCAAATTTTCAAGTCTGTCAATCTCAAAACAAGAGACAGAGAAAGAAAAATAATTGTTTGACCTTGAACTGCTGCAGCACTTCCAGTAACAAGAATTGCTTCAACTCCATTCCATTAAATGAAATAGAATAATTCAGTGTAGAGAGACATTTTTCTGCCCTGTGATCTATTGTATTTAATTACGGAAAGGATCAGCCCAACACATCTGTTACTCACCCAGTTCTCCATGTGCTTGCTCATTTCTGGACTGAGAACTCTGTCCTTTCCAGCAGTGACCATCAGGGCAGGAACTGTGATCTGTGGATTAGAGATGAATGGAGATCTGAAGCCATATGCAGTGGTGATCAGCAAACACTGACACGTATGACCATTTCAGCTATATGTTAACAGCTATACTTACTCCTTCCGATAAAAGGTAAAAGCAAGATGGGGTGCTAGAGATCATCTGTAGAGTCAGATAGCTGCCTCCTTAATTTCTCTTCACAGGAATTAACGTTTTATGACTCACTGACCTCAATGTAGCACCGTTTAGTGATCAGGCAAGCCATGGCAATCAATCCCCCAGCGTGCTGTCAGCATTTTGACTGCGCCCACTAATTCATAATGATTTCCTATCCCTGCAGGAATCCAATACTGTAATTCTTATATGAATGAAGAATGTTTTTGCCAGAAGGCACAGGCACAAAGCAAGCTCAACTCATCCCCATGACAGCTTCTTGTCATTCCAAACAATAGCTTAATCTTGTAGTTTGACAGAGAGAGATGCTGATGAGATGATTAAGGCTTTGCTAGGCAGAGAACTTTCACTGCTTTTATAATTTAATACAGAATCTACACATTCCTGGCTATTAAGCTGTGCAACTGTTAGAGACAGCTGTCATTCAGTTTTATGGCTTTGTTTCTTTCTTTCCATTTTATATTTTTGCATTTGCTCTTTCAACCAAGGCTGGATTCAAAGGGAAAATATGATTTGGGGTATACATAGAGTCCAAATAATAGTCCCTGATTAAATTGAATGTGGGGTTTTCCCGGAAAAGACAAGCTCATAATCTTGATTGATGCACAGCCCAAAGTGTAAGTGTTAAAACAGTCTACAACAGTTTGAAATGTTTTATAGGAAATAGATAAAGGTAAAGGTAAAGGTTCCCCCGCACATGCGTGCTAGTCGCTTCCAACTCTAGGGGCCGGTCCTCATCTCCGTTTCAAAGCTGAAGAGCCAGCATTTGTCTGAGGATGTCTCTGTGGTCATGTGGCTGGCATGACTAGACGCCAAAGGCGCACAGAACGCTGTTACCTTCCCACTGTAGAGGTCCCTATTTTTCTACTTGCATTTTTTATGTGCTTTCGAACTGCTAGGTTGGCAGAAGCTGGGACGAGTAACAGGCGCTCACTCTGCTATGCGGCACTCGGGATTCAACCCGCCAAACTGCCGATCTTCTGATCGACAAGCTCAGCATCCTAACCCACTGAGCCACCGTGTCCCTCTATGGGAAATAGATACAAGCTGTTAATTATTGAACAGCAGAAAAATGGTAATAGTACAGACAATGCAACTCAGGCCTGGATGAAGAACAGGACAGTTGGGATTTAAATCTTTCAGTTCACATGGAGATTGCTGGGTGACTTTATAACTAAGTTTGACACTCAAGGGTTTGGGAAAGAAGTATGTAAAGAACCCATCAAAATTACTTCAAGATTCTCAAAATCTTTCAACAGGTAGGCAAGAAGAGTAACTCAAAAGTTATTAAATATTGGTACATGAAATTACAAGTCTAAAGGTAAAAGGTAAAGGTTCCCCTGCACATGTATGCTAGTCGTTTCCAACTCTAGGGGCCGGTCCTCATCTCTGTTTCAAAGCCGAAGAGCCAGCATTTGTCCGAGGACGTCTCCGTGGTCATGTGGCCGGCATGACTAGACACTAAAGGTGCACGGAACGCTGTTACCTTCCCACCGGAGTGGTCCCTATTTTTCTACTTGCATTTTTACGTGCTTTCGAACTGCTAGGTTGGCAGAAGCTGGGACGAGTAACAGGCACTCACTCTGTTACACAGCACTCGGGATTTGACCTGCCAAACTCCCGACCTTCTGATCGACAAGCTCAGCGTCCTAACACACTGAGCCACCGCGTCCCTTTTACAAGTCTAAGGGCTATTCTAATACCACAGTGGAAAGGAATGCATTGCCTACAGCAAGCATTGAAGGGGAAAAAATCCCTTGATTGGAATGAACAGATATTTTCCCCAATACAAATCACAGAAATATGTATTAATGTCTACACATTTGTGTGAATAGCTAGGGGCAATATTTGTGTGTGAAAATAACAACTACAACAAAACAGTGTGTGATGGTCAGATCAATTTTTCATTTCAGCCTTGTTCATTTTTATTAGGAATCTTTAACTTTTGATTCTTCAGGGAAGGTGAATGTATCTCTTGAACTGAGTTAGATTTTTTAGGTATGTCACTGTAACTTTCTTAGCAATAATATGGAACTGATTAGTCAATACCACCTTCTAATTTTTGCTTCTCCTTCCCAACCTATAGTATTATCTTGGGATTTTCTGGGGTTCCCTCATCCATGTATTAACCACACCTGAGGCTAGTCAACATCAGCCAATGTTGGCCATAATTAACTCTTTCAGGAGGAGGTGATGGGATCAATTTCAGAGTTAGAAGCTTTTGTGGGATGTTTCTGAGCTCTGTACAATGCAAAAAACCAAAAAGAACAACTATGGGGGTTTCCTTCCTGAAAGCCTAAGGCTGCGTAATACTCCCTTCAACCCTCACCTTTCTGCCCTGGGCAGAAGCACCCCAAGACCAGTTTCTTTCCATGTTTCGGTACCAGTTCAGTGGACCCCTGAAACAGTCAGACAAAAAAGCAGGACTTAGCATACATTTTTCTGGGTTACCACTAAACTCCAAGCATCTACACCAAATCCCGAGTCCTCCAAATACAAATATGTATAGCTAAGGCAATTCTCCGGCATCTCTCTCATGATCAATAATAGTGGAGGGACACATTTGTAGTTTTTCTTTCTTTCTCAGCTGACACATGGAGCAAAGGAAAGTTTTCTGGCAGCCGCTGCCTGTCATTTCCTAGCTCTCCTCTCACCTCTCATCCCCCAACAGAAGGCAAAATTTTGCATTGCATTAAAAATGCTTGGTTGGGTTGGCTTCCTGCTTCAAGAAAGTGATAGGCAGAGACGAGAAAAACAAGGTCGAGAGTAGAAATAAAGAGGAAGGAGACCTGAAGGTACATTTAAACAAGGTGGTATTTGCACATACAATGAGTTTTAGTTATCCCTTGAGTGGATTAAAACCAGCTGCCACTGAATTTGAAAGACACTGGCTGAAAATAATTTATGAGAACTTTTGAGTTCCTGTTCTTTTTATCTCTACCACTTCTCCCTCTACTCCACAACTCAACAGTTGAAAAGTCAGAGATCCCCTCTTTTGAGAATGATGGTCTACCAATCCCTACAGTTTGTTCTCAGTAACATCTAATAGAACGCTGCAAGAGTATCTTAACATAAATTTGCCCGTATACGGCCATCACCATTCATTGTCTCCAGCAATAAAACAGGCAAATAATTGCTTCAGTATAAATAATATGGGTACTGAGCACCCCAGTAAAACCAAAATAAACACACCCAAAGCTGCATTACCTGAATCCCGATTTTTGATACTGTTCTACATAGTACTGGAGGATTGGCTCTGGAAGAAGAGAAGTTGGAGGTGGGTCCTCAGGAAGTCCCACAAGCAGCCCGCCTGCATTACAGAAAAGATTGAAATAAAAAGTATTGCAGTATTGCCTGCCTCAGATGTAATTGCTGAGACCTTAAAACTAAGCTAGAAAGCTCTTTCAGAATAAACCCCTTCACTTGTTTAAACTTCATGCTTAGTATCAATGTTTTCCTCTTCCTGAATCATTTTAAGACTATCTGGCACTGCTACAGAGGCACACAGCCTTACAGGCAGAGCTGTCCAATGTGCTTGGCTCCTTAGAACAGATAAAAGGCTTCCCTGCAAAAGGCAGAAGCCAAAATGCACGGGCCCTCTCACAGCACTGGATCAGACTGCCTTGCTAACTGTACAAATGATTGAAACACTCCAATTCTGAGTAAAAATCTGGCTTTCCGAGGCAGCTTCAGAAAGTAACGCTATTAAATAAGGGCACAACTCTGTTCCCTCAAAGGTTTGACTGCAACACCTGGAACCTGTCTGCAAGTCACTGCCAACTGCAATTTTCAATGTGATAAGAGAATAATTTTTAAAATAAAAGGTAAAGATGCTCTCAGGTCAAATTCTTGTGTCCATGGGTTTTTCTTGGCTGGAATATGGATGTGGTTTGCAATTTCCATCTTCTCAGATGTTTTTCAGCTTCCCAGATTAGTCTATATTTCTGGATTTCTAGAGTTTTCCCATCCTATTTTTTAAAAATTGCAATTATTGCCATTTAACCTCCATTGATGGGTGGGTTGCCTTACCTCGCTTCCTAACTCCAATTGTACTAAGAGAAGGTCCTTCGATTTTATCCTGTAAGGAAAGCATTTTGAATGAAATGTGAGAAACCTTAGGGCAAACCAGAGAAGGCTGATAACTGAGCTACAAAGATACATTGAGCCAGTTTTTATTTCATTGGTTAAACTGCTTTTAATTCAGGAAGTCCTTAATTTTGCATTTGGTATAATATTGTGCCAATTAAATCAAATTGGCATAATTCATGCAGTATTAGCAGCCAGGTAGCACTACCCTCTATGTCAAATTCTCCTGAGCCTTGGTGGAGCAGTGGGCTAATGCCTCCTTAAGTAACACCAGCTGCCTGCAATTAGTGCAGGTTCGCATCCCACCAGGCTCAAGGTTGACTCAGCCTTCCATCCTTCCCAGGTAGGTAAAATGAGGACCCAGATTGTTGGGGGCAATTAAGCTGACTTTGTAATAATGCCGCTTGGGGGGGAAAAGCCCTAATAAGCAGGCATATACATAAATGAAGGCTATTGCTAAGCACATTGGTTTGTGCTTAGATTGTAAGCCGCCCTGAGTCTTCGGAGAAGGGCGGGATATAAATGGGATTAAAATAAATAAATAAATAAATAAATAAATAAATAAATAAATAAATAAACAAATACTACAGTATTACTGTATCTGTTGGAGATAAAGAGACATGATGCCACCCCACATATGCTAAGCCTAGAAAACTATTTTTAGTTCCAAGCTGAGCAAATTCTGCTTTTTTAAAAAAATCGGATCTTGATTTACACTTTTATTTTGAAGATTAATTTAAAGAATAAATGATTTTGACTATTGTTTTTGTTTCGAAATGGAAAAACCAGTACCTTCAATGTTCTCTTAACAAAAACCAGAAGTCCACTAGGCATTCTAGATTGCTCCTCCATATTCCTATGCTGGTCAGCTGAAAAACATATTTCTGGCCTGGCTGTACTTGTGTGAATCTAAGCTAAAGAGTGCAACTTGTCCAAAAACATCATTACCAGTGTACTTCTTTACAGACTTTTAGCATCCAATACCATCTGAGATCCCTTCTTTTCCCTTTGAGACAAAGCCATTCATGCAGAGGACTGACCTCCTTCCTGCTAGATCGGATCAAAATCTTCAGAGTTCGGTTTATATCTTTCTCCAGTTCAGCCTCTGCAACTCCCTGCCGGAGCGAAGAAAAAAGAAAGAAAAAAGTTATTCAAATTGCTCTTTGAGGGCATGCAAGGAGCTGAACAATTTCTTTTTTCTCTGGCACCCAGCATCCGCTATCTAAGACAGTGTTTCTCAATATTGGTGACTTTAAAATGTGTGGATTTCAATTCTTAGAATTCTCCAGCCAGCATGAATTCTGGGAGTTGAAGTCCATACATCTTAAAGTTGTCAAGGTTGAGAAACACTCTATAGAAGATCTATAGAAGATCCCATCACTCCTGATCTTCTCCCATCTCCCACTAACTTGACCCCATCCCTGAAAACATGCATCATTAAACTGAAATACCATCAGTGGAATCATCAAGAAAATGTTACTCTTCAGCCATTCCCTTTTTCAGGATATTCTATTCTATTCTATTCTATTCTATTCTATTCTATTCTATTCTATTCTATTCTATTCTATTCTATTCTATTCTATTCTATTCTATTCTATTCTATTCTATTCCATTCCATTCCATTCCATTCCATTCCATTCCATTCCATTCCATTCCATTCTATTCTATTCTATTGCTAAGCTTGTAAGCCGCCCTGAGTCTTCGGAGAAGGGCGGGATATAAATGGAATTAAATTTTTTTTAAAAATTCCTCTTTCATCTCCCCAATGATTTTATTTTATTTTCTCTCTCAGGGGTCTCAGCCTGTGAGCATGCTCAGTTTTTACTAAAGACTTTTGAGAACATTTTGCTCCAAAAGTTTTTTTTTTTAAAAAAAAAAAATCAGAATACATCTTTCTGTGTGCTTCCACAAACCTCACCTCTGGCAGGACTTGTCCTGCAGTTGGTTATGTAAGTCCCTACATTCAGAAAACTTTGTCTGCTGTTAGTTACAATCTATGTGGTATGACAGTATCTAAATGGATTTTTTATTTATTAGGTCTATAAGACAAGTACAGTTTTCATAATTTGGCAGTATATAAAAACTGGGCAATAAAGAAATAAACCCATAAAACAAAATAGGCAAAATATGGAGAAAGCATCTATTAAGACCTCAGAAAGAAGAGGTCTTATCACAGCCTAAGACAAGGGCACAGCAAGGAAAAAAACATGGGGGGGGGAGAGCAGGGGCAATTGGTATTCCACCAAAATACAAACCAGGACTCCCAATTTAGGAAATAGTTCTGATAACAGGATATAAAGGTATCTCTTTGTTGATTGTCACCAGGGGATATGTATTGGAGGATGTTTTTCAAAACATCCTGTCCTCCAACTGTTTTAGTTGCAAATGTTTTAGCCTTCAACTTCAATAAATCTCAATCACAGCATGGCCTTTGGATCAAAGGGCTGACATCTAATATACCAGATTGCGATAGGCTGATTTAGGGCTTTTGCAAATAGTACCAATAATTTTGAATGGCGCTCAGAAGAAGCAGTTCAAGCCCTGCATTCAGATTAAACTGGTTCCAGCCTAACTTCTCCATTTATTTTAATGGTATCTCCAATAACCTCCCCTCCTTTTGATTATCCTCAAAGTCCCAGTAGTTAAACTGGAATGAAATTTTAAAGCAAATCAAGTCACATGCACTCATAGGTTACAGGTAGTCCTCAACGTACGACCACAATTGAGCCCAAAATTTATGTTGTTGAGACATTTGTTAAGTGGGTTTTAGCCCATTTTATGACCTTTCTTGCCACAGTTGTTAAGTGAATCACTGCAGTTGTTAGCAACATGGTTGTTAAGTGAATCTGACTTCTCCATTGAGCTTGCTTGTCAGAAGGTTACAGAAGATTCTCAAACCATCCCAGAATGCTGTAACCGTCATAAAATATGAGTCAGTTGCCAAGCGCCTGAATCTTGATCACATGGTCATACGAATGCTTCAACAGTCATAAGTCATAAGTCCCTTTTTCAATGCCATTGTAACTTTGAACAGTCACTAAATGAATTGTTGTAAACTGAGGACTACCTCTACATGTTGGCTGAGATGATGACGGAAAGACTTTGAATCTTGTACTACTCTTTATTTTTCCTGCATTTTTCCTTCTCCAAATGGATCTAAACCTATCTATGCCAATGCTTCTTCTGTTTCTTGCCCCATTTAAAGTGCAAGGCTGTTTCTATAGCACAAAACTTTGGAGGCCCTTCTCAGCTCACTTCACTTTTGTGCAGCTGCCATCTGAGGGGGGAAAAAAGACAGAACTACCCTTTTGGCAACTGGACACCTTTGTTGATTTCATTTTGTCTAATGTAATAAAAGAGAAAAGGAAACAAAAGAAGAAAAATGTGCATTTCTGAGATACAAATATCTCCATAAAGCATTTCTGAAGTTATACTTTCTCAGTCCCCTGACAATCTCATTAATCATATAAAAAGGCTTCATTTTTTCCTATTCTTGATAGAATTTTGCCCTTTGTAAGTGATTCAGAAGTTTGCTCAAATTTTCATGCCACTTCTAAAAATATGTAATTTGGACCTAGAAAAGAAGAATGCATGCACTTATGTCACATTTATGAACAAGTGTTTCTCTCTGTCTCCATCCAAGAGAGGTGAACTTTTCAGTCATTTTATTTTATTTTTGGAATATTAAGGAACCGTGGTGGCACAATGGTTAGAATGCAATATTGCAGGCTAACTCTGCTCATAGCCTGGAGTTCGATCCTGACTGGTTCAAGGTTGACTCAGCCTTCCACCTTCCGAGGTCAGAAAAATGAGGACCCAGATTATTGGGGGCAATATGCTGACTCTGTAAACTGCTTAGAGAGTGCTTATCTAAATGCTAAATGCTATTAAAAGCTCTTAGGACTAGGTGATGACTACAATCCTATCAGATGGAATACATGACTACAGCAGTAATATTCCTGCAGTTAGTTTACAGACAGGTGGAGAAGAAGCCTTTTAAAAAACAGTGTTGGCCTCCAATTCCAAATATTTCATAAAAGAAGATTTTGATCTCCCTTATCTTCAAAATCTGGCCACATTTTTTTCAAAGGCAGAATTGGCCATTTTAAAACAACAATGCCAGATTAGAAGAGCCTATTTATTTATTGGCTTTTGCTACAGTATTCGCTTTGAACTTCTTCACCCCTATTCCCACATGACTGGGTGGCTTTGGACCAGCCATTCTCTTTCAGTGAAAATTAACAATGCTGTTACTATGGGGATAGAATTCAGGGAGACTTACCAATTTACATTACCTTGAGCTCTCTCAGAAAACTACGATATCATCATCATCATCATCACAAACCACTCTAAGGTACCACTCAACATAAGTGCAAGCATCATCTCTGTCAGTTAAATACAACTAGATTTTACTTCCTGTGCCTGGATTCAATCCCAACCAAGCCTATCTGCAGAGTATGGGAAGAAAGATGAGGAGGGGAATCAAAACACTGTTTTTCATTGAAACACATATAAAAACAAGGCACAGCTTTGATTGCTCTGTTATGGCCACCATCTTGAATTTGTTTGACCATACTCTGTAGACACCCCTGATGCTAACACATGAGCCCCAAGTCCCAGACAACCCAGGCAAGACACTCTACTAACCAACTTTCTGGCTTCACTCCTGGCCTTTGGAATACGTTAAAATGAGGCTTTTCAGCTATCTTTATCTCTTAGCAGTTTACAAAAGCTGTGGTGGCACAGTGATTAGAGTGCAGTATTGCAGGTTAATTCAGATCACTGCTAGGAGTTTGTTTCTCACCAGTTCAAGGCTGACTTCCATGCGTCCAAGGTTGGTAACATGAGGACCCAGATTGTTAGAGGCAATATGCTGACTCTGTAAACTGCTTAGAGAGGGCTGTAAAGCACTGTGAAGCAGTATATAAGTCTAAGTCCTATTGCTACATATAAGTAAATGTAAAAAAAATCCTTTGAAAAGCCAGATTAAATGTGTCACCATCAAATGTATTATATAGCAGATTTCAAAAAGTTTCCCATCTCTCAAAGATACTTTTCCTGTAATGGTATTGACTTTGAAACTGGCTCATATTTCATTGCACTTTTTCAGCATGTATTTATCTGGCCTCTTTTAAAATCAAGACTAAGAAGATGCATTTCTGAATTTGTTAAAATTTAACTTTCAGACAAAAATCCTAAAATCAGCCAAAATTTTAACTATGGTTATAAAAACAAGATATTTACTAAAAAAAGTAACTTTAAGTTTTTATATGTTTTAATATATACAATATTTATCAATAAATCATTTTAAAAATTCATTGATTTTATTTGTTAAACTGTAATATTTTATAAATATTTAAAATTGCATCTGTACTTTGTTCTTCGGTTTGTTTGGCCATGCATAAAAAATATTATATGTGGAATGGTATTCAGAACAGACTTTGCTCACTGGCCCCAATCCTCCACTTTATTATTACACAATATATTTTAAAAGAATCAAAGAAAAAAAGCCAAACAGATTCTCTCATAAATAGATTCTGTCAGGAACAAATTTGTAGCCCCTTGCCTCTTTGGGCTGAGAGAACCATCGGCTCGAATTTTCAATTGCCTGAATGCAGCCATAGCGTCATTCTCTGATCTCTGACTAATAGAGCCTTCTTTTGCAAAGCTAAATTAGATTACTCTGTAGCCTAGTGGGGCTGTGATTCAGCGCTCAGCCACAGCAGTATTTCTTCCTAACTCTGCAAGCTGAATTGCTGATGAGATATGACTGTAGAATGCAAGTGATGACTTAAATTGGATTTCAATACAGCTGGCTGGGGAATTCTGGGAGTTGAAGTCCACACATCTTAAGAGTTGCCAATCTTTAGAAATACTGGCTTAGATTGTTCATTTCCAGTACTTAAAGTTTTCCCTTGGCTGTGGGCAGCTCTATGAGCTAAGGATCACACTGCATTCATGTTCGCCATGTTTTCTTTTGTAAACCAGTATGGTGGAGGAGTAGGCTGGTATAGGTGATGGACTGTGATTGGAGAGATCCAAGTTCAAATTGTCACTTGACCATTGAGCTTCCTGGATGATTTGTACTCCCACCTACAGTGTTGCTTTTCCTATGAGGATTAAAGTGAAGGAAGACACATAAAGTCTGCCTATGCATCCTAAAGGAATGGCATGATGGAAATTTAGTAATAAATAAAAGCCAGAATTCATCAGAGGAGAGAATAGTCACATACAGTAAAACAAATAGTCGTCTGACCTGAAGAAATGAAGTTATTTAATATCACAACCTGTTCCCTACAATAGTCAAAATCAGTTCACAATCCTCTCTTAACAAATACAGAAGCAGGTAAACACAGAGAGGCTGTATTCACATGTAACATTAAACTATGATTTTCTGAAATTATTTTATGGGCAAACAAGAATTAATATTTTCAGAGAAAGCACAACATTCAGCCAATTTTTATTTTCTGCCTCCATTTCTTCTGCTAGACTGCAGAAGAAATAGGCAATTTGATTCATTTGCTGATGTTATATTGATAAAGGGGGGGGGAGCATGACAGGAATAAGACATCTATACAATGTAATGTTCACATGTATTATACATTAAAAGCACTGATGTGACAACTCTCATAAGTGTTAGAAAAAAATTCCTTTATAACTGAAAACAGAGTTTTATCACAATTGACCATAATTTTAAATTGCTTGGGGAACCAGGAGGTTGAAAACAAACTTCTAGGCTATAAGCTGCCTATTCTTAGCTAACCTTACAAGCACTCCTCAAACATACTGAAGTGGCTAGTAGAGTTGAGTAGCCCCAATAGAGCAGTGTTTCTCAACCTTGGCAACTTTTAAGACACATGGATTTCAAGATGCTGGCTGGGGAATTCTGGGAGTTGAAGTCCATGTGTCTTAAATTTGCCAAGGTTGAGAAATCCTGCTAAAGAGATATAAATCTTTCTTAGACATCAAACAGTGCTGTAAGCCTATGCACACTAATACAAAGAGGATGAGGAACTGGGAACCATGATCCATTTTAATAAGAAAGGCCTAATAAAACAATCAAGAAAACTTGAGCAGCAACTGGGCAATTTCAATACTCATCCTTTAAATTAAAATTGTGAGCACCGAGAAAAATGACAAGGCAATATACTGTAGTGGTCTAGAATTTAATACAAGGGAAGATGTACCTGATTCACTATGTATGTTCCCACTTCTCCCCCACCCCCCAGCAACATTACAGTGGTCTGCAAAAATTACAATTAGGCAAAAAAAACAAACAAACACGTTTATGGCAGTCTTGCAAGTTTGGGTTTGAGTTCTCAGGTCTAAATCTCTCTTTTACAATTTGCCAACCCACATTCACTGCCAAGAAAAACCTCCAGCTCAGTGTACTAAAAGTTCTAAATTATGCAAAATAAAATTGGTTAGCAGTTTGAGTAAGGAGAGTGCTTGGGGTGGGGTGGGGGACAAGATTTCAGTTCCCTCCTTCTTTTTCTACTGAGATTCATTTATAGCTGTATCAATAGAATTATAACATTTAAGTCATCCAACTAATTTAATGGAGTTAGATATTTTATTATTTACTATTACTAAACTAAGCAAGTAAGTATTAAGACAGCATTACTCCAGAATTCTCAGCCTTCCCTAACTTGGCCCCTGAAACTCCCATAACCACATGGTGACCACATTAATAGATTGGATGGCAAACTATGTTAGGCCACATTTGTATGACTTTTTTTACCATTTGTTCACTAATAAAACAAGTACAGAGCTAATCTTGGCAGAGCCTTGTCTGGGAATATTTTTCTATTTTGGAATGTCCAACTATTTTACTAAGTGGATCTCACCCTGATTAACTTATTTGAGATTGGTCAAGGTCAGCTACGTGTTTCTACAGTAAGTATATGTTAAAACTGACTGACTGCTATATAGGATATCTAACTAGGGAGATAGAAAGCCTGTAATTTAAGGATTCCCTTATAGACTGTCTCCTGCTCTTCCTCTGATCACTGGTCAGATGTTCCATTTCTTGTATGTTACATTCAGTCTCAAACTCTTTTTCATCATTCTTTAGAATGGACTGTCAAGGTAATGATTTAGAACAAACATGTCAAACTCGCGATGTCATGTGACGTTGCGCAACATATTGGGATGGTTTTGCCATTGCCGGCAATGGGGTGGGCGCGGCTTTCGCATGACGCATCCAGCCTGCAGGCCAGGAGTTTGAAACCCCTGATTTAGAAGCTAACCAGCTGGTGTAATGTATGATGTAATATTGGGAATCACTCAGCAGGGTCTATGTCCCTTTAAAAGCAAGCAGGGTCTGTATCAATTTAAGAGCCTTGTATAAAATGGAAGACTCTGCACATGAATGCTCTCTCTTCTGTTTCCTGCTGTAACTGCTCTGTGTTGGAGACTGCTGTAATAACATGTGTAGGTATATTGTTCCTGGTGTATGATATTGTAGATAGTGTAAGATAAACCACCATTTAATATAGACCAGTTTACTGTTTAGTGTGTTTACTCCTGGGTTACCTCAGTGCAATAAGACTGCATGCTCTGATAAGGACCCAAGAAGATGGAAGGATCACTCCAAATTTGGATTCCAATACAGCCTCAGTCTTACAACTATACAGTACAAATTTGTATCTTATAGTACTCACTAGCTCTTGGAAGTAGAACTGATAATCAAATACAGGAATGGCTTCCAGCCTTTTCATAATATCCACACCAGGCTTTGAAGGTGAATAGGGTGTATTTATTCCAGCCACTGCCCTAAAACAACAGCAAGATATTAGGAAGAGGAGATGAAAAATAAGGTGAGAATTTTGATACAAAAGTGCACATGACCTGAGAGGCAGCCCTCTATGCCTGATGCTACAACAACAACAACAAAAAAAAACAATTTTAAAAGTATCTTGGGTACCTTAAATACAATTAAATGTCCTACATTAAATGTCAATGATAACATTACAGGATTGAAGAATTATCACTTTATGTAGAGTATCTAAAGAACTATTTGAGATAGGAGTAGCAATAGAAAATATATTAATATAGTGCTTCCCAACTTAATGGCTTTCAGTTGTGCAGAATGGTATTCTGGGAATAAGAGTGCTAGGACATCCGGAGGCATCAGGCTAGGAAAAGAGCAAGAGGGAGGGAGGGAGGAAGGCAAATTCCAGTCACATATGGTTATTGGTCTATCCACCTGCTGAATGCTAAAATCTGGGACAAAAGTAAATTGAGGAACTTGACATCTAAGGGAGGATGGGTGCTCTAGACTCATGCGGAAAGCATCAGACTGAGAAGGCTGGCCTCTGATACATCATAATTTTTAAGGAGAAAAAAGTATAAGTAATCCTGGACAGATAGCAACAATGAAATAGAATTTAAAAAAATACAATGAAAGGGAGACGAACCAAGATGACTAGTAATATATTATTTAGGCAGATGAATAATGACAAAATAAAAATGGCTCAAAAAGTAATGGACAAAGAAGAAAGAGGGTAAAATCTGACAAGTTGTTAACGTAAGACTCATGACATTTCCATGGATTTTTCTAATTAAATTTAGAAACAAATAAAAATGGAATTTGATGCAAAAAGGTTGAAAGTTACCAACTAAAGCTAATTTACCCACATATTGAATTTTGTTAAGGTTAAGTATGTACTATACACTGTAAGACATAGTACTGAATTATATATTGTACTTCTGCTCATAACTCCAAGTGATGAGCACTTTTTGGTGTTTGATCCATCACTATCAGACATTTTGCATGCAAATATCACAGAGAAATTAACTTACTTGACCCGCTCTGGGTAAAAGAGAGCCATATTCCACACTGTGGCACCACCCCAATCATGACCAATGAATGTAGCCTGAACAATGCTCTAGAAAGGAAAAAAAAGGATAATTTCAGTACTCATGTCTTCCTATAAGCATAGTTCTTTTTCTTTCTTTCTTTCTTTCTTTCTTTCTTTCTTTCTTTCTTTCTTTCTTTCTTTCTTTCTTTCTTTCTTTCTTTTTCTTCCTTCCTTTCTTTCTTTCTTTCTTTCTTTCTTTTTCTCTTTCCTCCTTCCTGCCTTCCTTCTTTTCTCTTTTCTTTCGTATGTAATGTATATTGCAGGCAGCACCCGTTTATTTATTGGAAAGGTGCCCAGCATCCCCTCTCCCAAATGATAAAGATAAACAATAGGATATTCAAATTCTTTAGTGATAAACATTTTTAAATATCATTTTAATATTTTTAAATGGACTTTCTTGACTGGCCAGATACAAGATGACAGCCTGTTTATGAGGGGGCCTACAATAGGATCTCAGTATTTCAGATATGGACACAGGCCACCCAAGTCTGAGAACTCAGACAAACCGACTGATCCCAGGATTGCAAACTCTAAATACCAGCAGCTGCTGGTTTGTTTAATCATGATTAATACCTTATAACTTAAAATTGTAAAGATCCGGTTTTTGTTTGTCTGAGGATAACTTTCTACTCTTGCCTCTTTCCTTTTTACCAATGTTTTATTATGATCTTTCCTCCCCAGAGGCTGGAGCTTGAGGAACCATTATTTTTTTATTTTTATTTTTTTATTTTAATTCCATTTATATCCCGCCCTTCTCCGAAGACTCAGGGCGGCTTACAAGCTTAGCAGTAGCCTTCATTCTATGTATATGCCTGCTTATTAGGGCTTTCACACACACACCCCAAGCGGCATTATTACAAAGTCAGCTTAATTGCCCCCAACAATCTGGGTCCTCATTTTACCTACCTTGGAAGGATGGAAGGCTGAGTCAACCTTGAGCCTGGTGGGACGCGAACCTGCACTAATGGCAGGCAGCTGGTGTTACTTAAGGAGGCATTAGCCCACTGCTCCACCAAGGATTTGACAATATCACAGCAATTTAACCAATGGTTTCAGCCAGACAAGAAAATGTGCTATCCCTTACATAAAGAAGGAAATAGCATTACTTCGGTGCTATATTTCAATGGAAAAGGGAGAACAAAGCACAAAGCTCCAGCTATTAAACTACTATTTCACTTCAAGGGAAAAAAAGGCATTTTTAGATTGAGGTTACTAAATAGGATGCCTTCACACATTGGTTCAGTCACTTAAGTTAATGGAAGCAGCCTGCCAAATTACTTTGGAAAAGAAGAAATGGGAGGGGGAAAAATCTAATTCTGAGCATCAACTCCTCACTTAACTTGAGAGACATTTTTTTTACTTTTAAGCACCATCTGTTTGTACAAAATAGGGCCTCATGCTCAGCTATTCTTCTTCCAGTCTCTTTCCTAGCTTATTGCAAAAGGAGATGTGTCAAAGTTCCACAAAGTTCATTACTTGCTCAATAAAAAGTTTTCCTTAGGGAACTAGGAAGAGCTGAAAGGTTAAACTCAGCAGCTGCCCAGGATAGAGGGGAGAAACCATCCTGTGGAGGAAGCTCATTTCAACTACATCATAGAAAAAAGAGATCAAAAGCTTCCTGGCAAATCCATGGCTTTCCAAACCCAAGTCTTCTCAAACCCTCTCCATCCTTATGAATTCCTCCTGCCCATTTGGAAATCCAGGAATATACCGTATGCCTGTATACTATAGAAGCCATGACATGTCAAAATAATCATCCATCTTCCAGCCCTGGCTCTTAGGGACCTAGGATGGAGGGAGATAATTCAAATCAATTTACTGCTGGAGCCTAACAGCTTGAGATACCATCAACTGAATTTGGGGATTCTATATGCAAAACATTTAATTGGCCATTGGTATCTCCCTCTCTTGTTGAGAGCAGTCAGGAACATTTTACCTTCCCCAGTGAGGGAAGCTAGCAAAAAAAAAAATCACCTCTATCAGAAAACACACAGACCTTTTAACAATGCAATAAGAGACATTAGCAGAGTTGCAGGCTAGAAACTGGGTTGGCTTTTTCAGCAATTTATAATTTGGCAGAGAAAGAAAAAGATTAAGAAGTTCAAAAGATAGTGAAGCATTTCGGCATACTGCAGCACTGAAAAGCTTGAAGTAGTTTTATAAAAGAGCCCGCACTTTTATTCTTTAACTGTGAGGTAGAACAGATGTCTAGTGTGACCTACAAAGTGGAACTTGCTCACACAGCACAAAATTTACCATGGTGTCAATCTTACACTTTCCATCAGAGCTGTGAATGTTCTTTTTCTCTTTCTGAGCTATTGCTCATGAAAAACTATGCCCTAAACCAGGGGTCTTCAAACTCGGCCCTTTTATGACTTATGGACTTCAACTCCCAGAATTCCTCAGCCAGGCACACTGGCTGAGGAATTCTGGAATTTGAAGTCCATGAGTCATAAAAGGGCCGAGTTTGAAGACCCCTGCCCTAAACTAAGCTGGACCATGCTATTGTTCATGAATACTTATGTCTTAATAAAGTTGGTTAATCCTGAAGGCACTACTAAACAACTCCTCCTCCTCCTCCTCCTCCTCCTCCTCACTGCACTGTTTTGTACTTTTTACAAATTGCAAACCAACAAATGAGAGGATGCAAGCTTCTATAGCCGCAATAAAAAAGGCAGCATAATAGCTGGACAGGTTGGATGACAAAGAAAGCAGTTGGAAAATACATAAGATCCACTAGAATCATGGGTGTCAAACTGCTGGCCCACGGGCCAGATGCGCCACACCAAAACCATGTCCACCCCATTGCCGGCAGTGGGGAAAAAGTCGCGATAC
Source organism: Vipera ursinii (assembly GCF_947247035.1). Lineage (NCBI taxonomy): Eukaryota > Metazoa > Chordata > Lepidosauria > Squamata > Viperidae > Vipera > Vipera ursinii. The sequence goes on from NC_139512.1 coordinate 332,975,374, forward strand.
GTCTTGACACGTCAAGTGACGTGAGTTTGACACCCATGCACTAAATCCACTATGACAAGCAGTAAGAACTATTTTAGAAAAAAAAATATTCAAGTCCTCCAAATATTCTTCACATCCTTCACCTTCTACAACATAGCTTAGTATCATGTTGCCTAGATTAATAACACATTTTTCTCATGTTGGAATTAATGTATTACTTTTAGATGTATTTGAGTAATAAATGCAGCAATAAGAAAGCACACATGAAAGACGAAATAAATGAATAAATGGTCTGACATTTTTCCTTTCGAAATTTGGTAAAGACAGTTGGATACTTTTATCATTTAATTTAGTTTATCTAAGCCGCCTTGAGTTGCCATGTGCAAGTAGGCGGCAATACAAAATTTCAAAATAAATAAATTTTCTAAACAAACAAACAAACAACAAACAAACAGACCGTTAGATTTTTAATCCACCTATTCGTGAATGTTATCTGGACTGGGTTTCTAAATTAAAAAAGTAGGAACAGGTTCGCATCCCACCAGGCTCAAGGTTGACTCAGCCTTCCATCCTTCCGAGGTAGGTAAAATGAGGACCCAGATTGTTGGGGGCAATTAAGCTGACTTTGTAATAATGCCGCTTGGGTGTGTGTGTGTGAAAGCCCTAATAAGCAGGCATATACATAGAATGAAGGCTACTGCTAAGCACATTGGTTTGTGCTTAGATTGTAAGCTGCCCTGAGTCTTTGGAGAAGGGCGGGATATAAATGGGATTAAAATAAAAAAATAAAAAATAAATAGTATCTGTGGACTTCACATGGACTTTTCCTGAGTTCAAAGCCTTGCTTTGAAAAGTATATTGTTTAAAGCTTCTTTTCCCAGGGACACAAGAGAGATGCAAAGGTGACAAACAAGGGGGGGAAAGAATAAGGAAAGAGAAAGAGAGGCAAAGACCCAATATCTAGAGAAGAATAACTGGAGGAATGACTCTCCAACAACTTAATACTAATGTAGATTTTCTCAAGATTTTCATTGTAATACCTTTTGGCAAGGAGCTCAGAAAAACATACAATTAGTTTTTATACTTCCATTATATTATCACAATCTCTCCATAAAACACTTAGTTTTAATGATAGCGGTGACTAGGAATGTGTAAAATCCATCCATCTGGAAGTGGCCCTTGCCAGAGAACACCAGAACATTCTGGTTTTTTGGGGGGACATTGTTGTGATTCAGGGTCAGCCTGTGGGTTCGGCAGTTGGGTCGGATGACTCAGAGGAGGAGGGGGGTGTTGAAGACCTTGCTGAGGGGGTTGAAGATCTTGCTGATGATAGTCCTCAGCCAGGCCCCTCCCACTTGGTCACCACGGAGACCCAGCTGTGTGAGCCTGACAGTGTGGATGAAGATGACCCACAGCTGGCCCTGTTCAAGGACGCCCGACGCAGGAGGCAGTCAATTAGGAGTAAACAGAGGAAGGCAATGGGGCTTCTCGGAAGGAGGCAGAGAGAAGCCACACCCTGAACTCTATATAAGGGGAATGTGTGGGGAGGGCTGGTTTGCTGAAGGCAACCGCTCGGATAGTGTTTCAAAGCTCCTGTTTCTTGGTTCGTGTCTTGTTTGTTTTTGTAGTAATAAATTTGGCAGGCGTAATTCCAGCCTCTTGCCGTTTGTAAAGGGGTTGCCTTTTCTGCAGGGCCGGTAGCAGGCTGGTACAGAACAGACATGCAGATCTGAGGGAAAGGTATTTTGGGGGATTTCAGAAGTAAATCTTTCAAACAAGAAATGATATGAAGTGTCCTGAAAATAATGATCTACACAAAAAAGGTTTATTTGGGCCCAGAACATCTCTGGATTACCTCATACCCTTTTTGCCTAGGAGAATTTACTTCAAGAAACCACTGAATCCCCCAACCCAGAATGGTACAGTTCAGAAGAGGTTCAAAGGGAAATGGAAACATTCTGGAAATCTCCAGAATAGTCCATTTCCAAATCAATTAATTTTAAACATACCTAGTAGTATCCCAGAATTACCCAATAAGCCTCACAACTAAACACAGATTTGAATCTGGCCATTCTGATCCAAAGTATTGCATTATCTACCCCTCACCTCATGTTCACATTCATCAATATTTTGACTGGTGTGAATAGAATAGAATAGAATAGAATAGAATAGAATAGAATAGAATAGAATAGAATAGAATATTGAAGAGACCTTGGAGGTGAAGACATTAGACTTCTACAAAGACTACTCAACAGTGATCAGAACACCACAATAATTGTAAACTCATCTTCTCCCTATTTTGGGTTGTCTTTCTACAACTTGACCTTTACCTTTATACACAAACACACAAAGGAACTTAAATCTGATACATTTTTAGCTGTGCATGATTTTGCTTTCGGCCTCTAGGCAAACTGCAATGTTCTGTTATTATGCCTAACATCCTATCTCCACTCTTGACACCTACCCCCAAAGCTCACAAGGTTGTCTATGAAGAAGATCTAGGACTAAAGAATATGCATTGCACATTATTGTTTGGTCAAGCAAAGCTCACCAGAACTGGGGTCACAGGGTGGGAACATAAGCTACTTGGAACTTTTTTTCATGGGTGCAGAGCAAGAAATTCAAATCAACACAAAGGTCAATAATGGCTGTAATTGTGCTGCTGAGGACTGCAGTTGCATATATTGAGGTCAATGTCATCTGCCTCAACAGTACAGCCAGCTATCGTCTAGGAAGCAAATTGAACCTCTGCTGATTTGTTAATGGTGTTGCCTGATGCTCTCCATTGGTCAAATCTTGGGTTTCTCTTATTGTGATGGCATTGGAAAGAGTCCAGAGACACTTTTGAGTAATTGGTTGGGGACTCACTAGTATTCTATGCAAATCTGAAACTATATCTGGTAATGCTGTGAAAATCTTTAGATTTACTGATTAGGTCTCTCCATCCAGCCTCAGAGACCCTGCCCATTTCAGTGGAAGATTAAGTATCTGCACTTCTTCTAATTGTGTTTCTGCAGAGATTTATTTATCTTACTTTTATGCCACTCTACCTCTCCATATTTACCACATTTATTTGCTCTCTTGAATTTTATTTGGTCATTTAAATAGGTTAATAAGAGCTGTGGTGACGCAGTGGTTAGAATGCAGTATTGTAGACTTAACAATGGCTGATAAGAAAGCCAGAAAAGTCTGGATAGTGGAGACAGCAGTACCTGGAGATAGCAGAAGAGAAGAGAAAGAACTGGAGAAAATCACAAACAATAAAGACATGCAAATAAAAGTAGAACCACTGTGGCAAAATGGCAAAAGAAAGCAAAGATAGTTCTAATAGTGATAGGTGCCTCGGGTTCAATTCCAAACCATCTGCGCCACCACTTGAATACCATCGGCACTGACAAAATCATCATCAGTCAATTGCAGAAGGCACTTTACTTGGAATAGCTTACATCCTGCAACTATACTTTTAACATTATTAAACGATAGCATCTGCCTATTCCAGGTCCTTGGGAAGGACTTCAATAGGTGGACAAAAATGCTAAATACAGTGTAACCACCTGGCTGTCCGTGCAATCAACTATAATGTAACCTAAAACGTAAAGCCAGCCACATTTCTGTCAATTAGTAGGACTGCAGCAGGAACAGCAGAGGTGCCCTCTGCTTTTACAAAGACACACTACTGTTAACTAAGCCACACATTAGAACAGCAAACAGTTTTACAGCATGAAACGAAACATCTGAAGCATGGCAAGATGTTCATTTACTTTTGGCAATTTTATTAGACTATTTCTTTTTCTATCACAACTGCTGTATCTAATACAATTCCAGTGCTCTTGCTCCACTAATTGCTGAACTTTCACTACCCTGAGCAAATTATTTTTATAGTGATTAGGCCAGCAAGATCTCATTCTTAGGACATCACAAATAGTTGCTAACCTCAGCAAGAAGACAGTAGACAGAAGACAAGGACTATTTTCCATAAAAGAACAGATGACACAGCAAGTTTTTGAGTCAATTCAAGTTGGTTGGGGCAAGAGGATGAGCAGCACAGACATATGGAACATGAAAAGCTCACAGGAATAGGGAAGCTGGGTGGAGTTTAAAGTTTTGTGATTCCTAAAACAGCCTTCTCCCAAATGATGCCATTCTGATGTACTGAGGACCAATATTTCTATAGGAAAACACACACTGGGGACATCTGTTCCTAATCTCATTTGAATTCTAAGTGATGAATGCAGAGAAGAGCAACAAGAATGATAGGGGGCTGGAGGCTAAAACATACGAAGAATGGTACCAGGAATTGGGTATGTCTAGTCCAGGGGGTCGGCGACCGGAAAAAGGAAAAGAGCCACTCAGAACCGGTTCCATCACACAAACAAAAAAGTGGGAGCCGCAAAAAGTGCGCGTGCACCTGCATGCACGCGCATGCACCTGCGCGGCGATGGGTCTCCCCTTTGGAGAGGTGCGTGCCGTCCCGTTCAGAGACCTGCCGCGTTCGTCAAACATGGACGAACGCGGCAGCTGTACAAACGGGACGGCGGCGGCTTGGGAGAGGTGCGCGTGCACCTCTCCCAAGCCGCCGCCCTGTTCGGAGACCTGCCGCGTTCGTCAAACATGGACGAACGTGGCAGCTGTGCAAACGGGTGCCACTCTCCATTTGGAGAGGTGCGTGCGCACCACTGCCCGTTCGAAGAGGTGCACGCGCACCGGGCGACTGGGAGCCGCAGGAGACGGCTCAAAGAGCCGCATGCAGCTCCGGAGCCGCGGGTTGCCGACCTGTGGTCTAGTCTAATGAAAAGAAGGATAGGGGAGATGTGATAGCAATGTTTCAATATCTCAGGGGTTGCCATAAAGAAGAGGGAGTCAAGCTATTCTCCAAAGCACATGAAGGCAGGACAAGAAGCAATGGATGGAAACAAACCAAGGAAAGAAGTAACCTAGAACTAAGGAGAAAATTCCTAATGGTGTGAGCAATCAACCAATGTAATAGCTTGCCATCAGAAGTTGTGGGTGCTCCATCACTGGAGGCTTTCAAAAAAAACCCAAAAGTGGACAACCATTTGTCTGAAATAGTGAGGGTCTCCTGCTCAAGCAGGGGGTTGGACTATAAGACCTCCAAGGTCCCTTCCAATTTTATTATGCAAAGTTTTATATTCTATAAAAGTAATTGCGAGTGGCTCCTAGCCAAATAAAAAAATATGTGAGTGAGTTCCAAAAAGAAGTATTGATCCATTTTTGTCCCCACTTCCCTGGTATGTTTTACAAGACTCTGAGAACAGTTGTCTTTACCTCAATCTACTCACAGATAACTATTTACCCTTCTACTTCTCATCTTTTCAATGTGTTCGTAGTTAAGAAGACATTTCAATCCTCACTGGCACAGTCCTATATAAAATATGGATTTGGTCCCTTCTTGTCTTTCCATCAGGCAGAGAATTTAGCATATTTGTTTCCATTTTCCTAGCACTGTGTTTCCTCTCTGTCTTTCAAAGCTGAAAGACAGCAATCGCATCATGGCTAAATTCTCTCACAAATTAGAGGCGCCAGAGAAAAAGAGTATAGCTAGAAAATGCCAAATAGACAACTGCTTCTCAGTTTAAAAGAACCTGAGATGACACAGCAACCCTAGTAGGGTATACAAAACATTCTCAGGAAAGTTCGTGACTTGCAGTATATTATTTGAGTGTACTGTACCAAGTCCAGATCAAACATTCCATATTCTGAAGTTCTTCCTGATTTTAGGACAAAACAGCTTTTCATTTCATGGTGTCTCTCAGTGTTTTAATGTTACTCAACACTTATCATTATGTTTTCTTAATTTCTTCAACTATTGAAACTTTAACTAATTAGGTTCCAATTCTGATACCAGAATTTCAATGAAGTGGCTCCAGATATTCTGCCCCTGAACCAGGAGTTCCCATATAGAAATATGCCTAACACTAATACCTAATACTTTCAAATAGATTGCTTCTGTGCATTTGTTCCCATTTAAAGCAGATTTGGCCAATGATGTCTTGCAATAGCAAACTTCAAGTCTCCAACTCTATGTGTAAATGTTAATGTCTAACTGTTTATTATTTAGCTCAAAAAATAGACTCTGTCAGCAAAACTACTCTCAGTAACCCTGAGCAATTAGAATACTTGATTGCTATTCCAAAGGCACTAAATATTCAGTGAAGAGACAGGTTTTTTTTTATCAAGGACTCTGCATGAAACACTCTGCATCTATGTCAATTATATTATCCACCACTACTTCATACAAGTAAAAGACTTTATTCTCTCCAGTTCAAATTATACTCTTATCCCCAAGAATAAAAGTAGCTGGTCACTCTAATAGTGTGCCATTACTGAAAAAGCCAAATTTCTACATAAAGTCAACCTGTTATTGAACACAGGTTCTTCATGTATTTGTTCAGAACCAATATAAAATACATAACAATAACTATTCTAGAAGGCATCGACCTGGTAACCCTGTAAAAACCAAGTGCCCTGAGTGTAAGCCAATTCCAGACCAGGATTACTGTAGGCAGTAGGTAGAAATTTCCATGAAAAAAATCTTCAAAATTCTTTGTAAATTAAAACAACCACAAAGGAAAATTCTCAAGCTAGTTTCCTACCTGATAGACTAAGTAGATAAAGGGATTCTTTTATATGTGTCTCCAATTGTCACCTTCTTTATCCAAGATGGAAGCATCTGGTAAGTTTCTATCAAATAGATCTTGCTTCGGTGGGGGCATCTCTATGAAGCCTTAGACCGGGGTGGGGAACGATGGCCCTTTTATGTCTTGTGGACTTCAACTGCTGGCTTAGGAATTCTGGGAGTTGAAGTCCACAAGTCATAAAAGGGCCATCATTCCCCATCTTTGCCTTAGACTAAGAGCTTATATGAGAAGATAACAATTCTGAAGAACTGCAGCAGGGGCAGTTGGAAAGTGCTGCGTATGGATTATTCTTTTAATTTAGAAAAATGGAAATTTGGGATAGAATAGAACTTTTTAAAAAGCTGTTCTAAATCTTTTAAAAGATTTTAAGTTTCACCAGGAAAACAAAAATCTGCTGACATTAATGTTTCAGTTAATCAGTTGCCAGCATTTCAAATACTCTTTCTTTATGTACCTATCCCTTTTTAATAAATCCCAAATTGATTCTTTCTCTCCATTCGGGCAATCTGAATTATAATCCTAATTATATTGTCAAGACAGATGAATGCTCCCAGAAAGGTTAAAGGAGGAATTGTTATTTAATGTCATGGTGCTGATCTGGTGACCTCTCTCTTTAGTTTCTGCTTGAGACAGACCATTTATCAGGGGTAAAAAAAGAAGCCATTTTGTCAGGAAAGGTCAGAGACACAGGACTGCCATATCTCAAGTGGCTGGAGTGAAAAAATTAATCCTCTTCTTAGTTAAACACATTAGCCCTTTTAATTAAACAGAATTACATTAAATTAATTAAATTAAGTTAAATGCATAAACCCTTTGAAATCTTAGCTCAGTCATTATCCAAGTCATACGATCATTACTCCACCAGGTTATGTCTCATTATCTTTTCACAAGGTAAACATTATTGTATGGAAAGTCTGTCTCGAAAACGGTTATTACTGTACAACTGTTGAACCAAAAGCCCACACCTTAAAACTCACAAACTTGTGTCATATTTAACACCTTCAGAAGAGCCTTTGCAACTGGTATCTCCCCAATTAGTCAAAGACAATTTTCATCTTAGCTTCTGCTGGTATGCATGAGCTTCAGCCCTTTACAGTCTTAGTGACCAGTTACTCACACCCTCATCAGCAAACAACAACAAAAAAGAATCTATTTGCATAGAATTAAGAAAGTCTATTTTCAATAGTTTGTTAGAAGTCCTGCAAACTAGGAAGATGAAACCAACTTCTTTAGAAAGCAGAGAACCATGTAAGCAATTATAGAAATGGTTCTTCTGTTCCCCGTTTTTACAAGCATCCATTTCCCTGCTACCCCTCATGTATGACAATATTGTAATACAGAAAGCAGTGTCTTGCTCACAATCAGCTGGTTTCAAGCACACAAGCAAATAACCATGTAGATCTCAAACAGCTGGCAAATTAAATATAAAAATGTATGTTCTTATAGAAACTTATTATTTTGTATAATTTTACTAGTTTTAAGCGATACTGTATGTGCAAAAAGGCACGAAACAAGGTGGCTCAGTGGGTTAGAACGCTGAGCTTGTTGATCAGAAGGTCGGCAGTTTGGCGGGTCGAATCCCGAGTGCCGCGTAACAGAGTGAGCGCCTGTTACTCGTCCCAGCTTCTGCCAACCTAGCAGTTCGAAAGCACGTAAAAATGCAAGTAGAAAAATAGGGACCACTACGGTGGGAAGGTAACAGCGTTCTGTGTGCATTTGGCGTCTAGTCATTTATTTTATTTATTTTATTTTAATTCCATTTATATCCTGCCCTTCTCCGAAGACTCAGGGCGGCTTACAAGCTTAGCAGTAGCCTTCATTCTATGTATATGCCTGCTTATTAGGGCTTTCACACACACCCCAAGCGGCATTATTACAAAGTCAGCTTAATTGCCCCCAACAATCTGGGTCCTCATTTTACCTACCTCGGAAGGATGGAAGGCTGAGTCATGCCGGCCACATGGCCACAGAGACGTCCTCGGACAAGCGCTGGTTCTTCGGCTTTGAAACGGAGATGAGCACCGGCCCCTAGAGTTGGAAACGACTAGCACGCATGTGCGGGGGAACCTTTATCTTTACATAGCAAATCACAGCCTCCTCCAATACTGATGGAAATTATTCATTTGCCAGATAAACCCTTTCTATGTCCCCAAATCTCCACCTTGAAAATCAACATCTGAAATTCCATGGCTGCCATTGGCTTAATAAAGGATTATTAAGCTCATCTTGCCCATTTTGTCAGCATCAGGTGATTTTGTATGTAAAGATGAAATCAGGGTAATCTAAATTTGTGAGTCAAAGAAGCCTACAGGTTAGTTATGATCCAACTGTGGCAGAAAGCAATAATGCACATATGTTTTATTGGACAGCTGACTGACTCTTCCATCTCTAACATAAAGCACCCATCTCTATTTTAAAAGCAATAAAAAAGAATATAAAGCAACCATCTCTTGACAGAGGATACCTGTGCTATTAAATTTGTAAGAGACAGTATCAGTCACTGAGAGAAAATTAGTTGCTCACATAGGAAAATTGGAGAAAATTTACTATTTTTTCCAGACACTTTGACAATAGACATAGCTGTGCTGATAAATCCTGTTTCAAGGATTCTCTCTCTTTTCTATAATTGAGGATCTAGGACCTCTCTATGCAGACACCACTGCATAATATAAATATACTGGGTTAACTTTGATTATTGAAATATGGGGAGCCATTTTTGTCTTTTTAGACTCTAATTTCTATCATGCGGAGATGAAATGATATAACATACCTGGTCACCTGTGGCCAGTTGACACTGAAGACTCAAATACACTATGGAATCCTAGGGATGGTATGACCTTATTGATACTACATGTTGTAAGATACAAATCAGCATTACGCTTATCAGAACTTACCATTTTGTCCAGAAAGATCACCAAATCCTGAGGTAAATAAGCAAAAAAAGTCAGACATAAACATCAAGTTCTTCTCGAGAAAAATCCTCTTAATTTTGTCTTTCACTGCTTAGTCCATCCTAGGTCAGCCCAGCCCAGATTGGGAGCAGCAGGAACACAACATCATGCATATTCTTAATGCTATTTGCACTGCATCATAGTTGAATTTTAGCAGATCATAATAGTGCACTTTGGGCATGCAGCCAATTCAATTTACCTAGGGTAGACACTGTATCCTCTCCACTTAAAACCTGAAACGCCATCCGTATATGAAATGAAATCTTCCTATGGCTTCCACTGGTCACCTTCTGAATCATACTCCACTATGTTTTGACAAAAGTGTGGATACTTTCTAAGTTGAAATTCAGCTCTTCTAACTTAGGCTATTTCCTAAGGTCCAGATGGCTTCAGGATAGGTGGAGACACTCTTTTAGTAGAAACCTGCATCTTTTACTAGCTCTTTTTCCCCCAGTGCAATTGCTCTCTGCCCTATCCTTGTCTGCATGGAAAAAAGACTATCCCTAAGGATGGGCTTCTCTTAGTGATGGAATGTAACTTCCTTCTGGGCTATAGTATGCCAGATACTATATAAAAAAGCAACATGGGCCTATCTAGCTCATGAACTTTAGATTCCTTATTACTGATTTAACAGAAAGCAGACAGATAATTTATATGTATAAGTATAGCACTGTGGTGGCGAACCTATGGCACACATGCCACAGGTGATATGCAGAGCCCTCTATGTGGGAACACGTGCCGTCACCCCAGTCCTAAGCCTTCAGCTGGGTTTTGTAAAACCTTTTGGCTTTGGGCCTCTGCCGCCGTGTGCAAAAAACACAAAAAAACGTTCAATCAATCAATTTCAACTTCTCGCGGGGAAAAAAAGATCTCGCAAAGTTGGAATTGATTGAACTTTTTAGTCACACCCAGTCTGCTGTTACCACTGCAGCCACGCCCACCCAATGGGCGACAACCACCCAACGGGCCATGCCCACCCAGCACCCAATTATACATAAGTGGGTTTTGGGTTGCAGTTTGGGCACTCGGTCTCTAAAAGGTTTGCCATCACTGGTATAGCATCTTCTGCCTTGCTTATCAAAGGCTTAATTGTCCTTGCAATCAAAAGTATAATACAGGAATCTCACTGTTAGAATGCTGCCCATGAATGTGGTGTTCCAAAACCATAATTACAATCCTGCAAATTCTCACACAAATCACCACAGTTATTTAAAATGTTCAGGACATTGATGTTTTAGAGCTGGATGAATTAACAATTCTCAAGTGTGGATTGTTAGCAGAATTGAAAAAGTGGAAATCACTCTCATTCAGCTTTAAACAGCTTTGGTAATATGGAGGAAGAAAAGCTGGCTAAGTTACAATTCCTGTAGTATAATTCATTAAAAATCCATGTGATGTGATTTATCTACCTAGGAAAAAGCAGTAACTCTTTATTTTATAATCCTCAATTCCTAAAAAATAAATGGGCTATGATGTATACATAAACTAGATATGAATCCTGAAAGTTCTGTTGACTTTTTTCATTCCCATACTTCCTGTTATTGCTGGAAATCCCATATCCTGCCAGAATTTGTGCTGGATTACCAAAGCCTCAATTTATCTGCTTTTGTCTCTAGAATTTATTGAAAATGCACCAGATTTTTTACTATAATAATCACAATACTGCTGCCATTAAGCAACTACAACAATAGCAATAGCAGCATATTAGCATCTTCTTGCTGAGCCAATGTAGCCTTATATGAAGTATGGAATAGTCTGGTTGCTATATTGAAGGGATGCGGTGGCTCAGTGGGTTAGGACGCTGAACTTGTCGATCAGAAGGTTGGCAGATTGGCGGGTCGAATCCCGAGTGCCGCGTAGCAGAGTGAGCGCCTGTTACTCGTCCCAGCTTCTGCCAACTTAGCAGTTCGAAAGCATGTAAAAATGCAAGTAGAAAAATAGGGACCACTACGGTGGGAAGGTAACAGCGTTCCGTGCGCCTTTGGCGTCTAGTCATGCCGGCCACATGACCACGGAGATGTCCTCGGACAAGCGCTGGCTCTTCTGCTTTGAAATGGAGATGAGCACCGGCCCCTAGAGTTGGAAACGACTAGCACGCATGTGCGGGGGAACCTTTACCTTTACCTTTATATTAAACCACTTCAGGCTGAGTCAGATTAGCATATGAATGCTATTCTTTCCTATCTCTTGTATATAGATAGTTCTCAACCCACAACCATCCATTTAGCAACCATTCAAAGTCATGACGATGCTGAAGAATGGTGATTACAGTCGGTCCTCGGAGTCCTGCTGTCCCAGCATCCCCATGCTTTAGGACTTGCATTGCTTAGTGAAGGAAAATCTGGTTGCAATTGCTATCGTAAGTTGAGGACTATCTATAGAGAAATCTTGCATGTAAAAAAACTAAGCTATGAGTTATATACATGGAAGTTATACACTTGAAGAGTATCACATCAGTCATATTCTTATGGCTTTGTTCACTATTGAATACTCAGTTGCCTGAATATAGCTCTCGCTTACTGATGGCAACTGGGACCAGCATCTCCATTGTTGAGCAACATGGTTGTAAGGTGTGACGTTATGTGTCTGTGTTGATTCATAATGGGCAATTTCAGCAGTCTCAGCTGCTATCAATAGATGAATCTCACATGGTCGCAGTTTACTGAAATCTCATGATCACCTTTATAACATCCTGTTAGCTTCCCCATTAATTTTGTATATCAGAACACAGCAGAGAAGGTCACAAATGACATCATGTGACTGTGGAGATGCTGATATAATATGAGGATAAATCATAACCCCCACCTTATTCAGTGCCATTGTAACTTCTGATGGATATTGAACAACCATTTTCTTTAGTTTAAATACTACTTAACCATTTTAATGTTAATATACAATAAGTGCTATTGAGTGTATCTCAATCATGACCAATGAAGAATATATTATTGAAGATCATGACCCACCTTACAAATTTCTTCCTGAGAATATGCTTCTATATCTGCAACAAAAACAGATAGTATTAAAACCACTGTATATGCCCATAAATTGATTTTAAAATGCAAGACTTGCCATGGGCTTCTTCATGTGTGTAATGCCCCTCTGAAACTTTCAGCTTAATACCCTAAGTGGGCTTGTTTTCGTAGACTCCAGAAGGCTGTATGGTAGAGTAGTAGATTGTTGAATCAAAACTGGGGAAAACCAATTTCAAATATTCACTATACCATAGAGTGGAAAAACAAAAAAAAAAATGTCCTATTTAGGCTATGAGCGACATCCAAGGAGCATTTCAATTTCCTAGTTGTGTTGGCAGAAGGCAACAATCCATCCACCAGTCAGCAAGCCTAGACTTTTCTTGGAACACATCACTCCTGGAGTTGCCATTACTTTGATCTGCCTCTCTCTCCAATCCATCCAAAAGTCTACATGCATGAGCATTCATGTCCCACGACAATTTAGAAAGGAAAAAAAAAGGAAATTACAGACTGGCAAAATAGAAATACCAATCTTACAAATGAAGTGAGAAGTTTCAGCCAGCAGGAAAGTTTCCATCAAAACTTAGAATAAAATCAAACAAAACTTTCCAACAACAGAGCAAACATATTGACTATTTAAATTCCACCTTATCTCTGGGCTATTGAACAGAACCTCTTTGGCTTGGAATCTTGCACCCTGAAGCTCTTGAGACCACAATATTATTGCTAGAATTTAATTCCTTTTGGGGTCATGGACCTTGCATAATGATGGCACAACAGCTTCCCTCAGGATATGACATGCACTCAGAAGAAACTCTAAACAGAACCAGTTAAGAAAGAAAAGGGCTGGGGGTGGGGAGAAATGAAGAAGCAAGCTGTTTTTGTACTTCTAACAAGCTTCAAAGGATTTATGTCTGCCCTCTACATCCCTAGTAGCCACCACAACCCATAAGTCACCTGCTCAGGGCAATTTAATGGCTTTTTTCCACTCAGGGCCCAGCTGTGTCAACCTTCCATTTTAATCTCCCACAATATCCTTTACGTGTCATCACTCTGGCAGTGTGGGAAATGAAATGACAACAACCAGATTGGAGCACTCTCGTTTCTTGCCACTGCTGCTAAGACTGTCCATGAGCAGAAGTCAGGGGCACTGTGCCTTGAGAATCTGGAGCAATTTTACAGCCAAAAGCAAGAATGACTCTTACAATCTGAAATGTGAAATATAAATACAACCTGATCCAAGAATTTTCTGCAAACATATAAAAAGAAAAATTTGCTACATCTCAGTTGTTTGACTGTTACTGGAACTTGTTTACTGACGCATAATTGCATGCCCACACATAGTCAGAGAAAATAATGCTTGGCATTTCGATAATGAGAGGATTACAAATCTACATATGATGAGAAAATGTCATGCTTACTTATAAGTTCTTCCTAGTTGTGTTGGCCAACAAAGTGGCACACACATATATAAAATGCAGGTTAATCAGTAAAATGTTTTAAAAATCATGTTCAAATGCAGTGTTGATTTGGGGGTTTTGTTGTTTGATATACCAGAAATGGCAAAATGGAGCAATGAGCTTTTATAGTTAGCATCATGCCAAGCATTCAAATAGTTGCTTCGTTCTACTTCATGCCATCTGGCCTAACATTTGCAGAAGCTTTTCAGTGGGACTATGTTCTACACAGTGCTGCCTTTATAGGCTATTCAAAGCTTCAGCTAGTTCAAAATGCATTGAACCAAGTAGGAATAGGCTCAGTTTGCCTCTATGAGAGCTCTACTGTGGGCGTATTGACTGTTAGCTGGCTTCTGAGTGCAATTCAAGATGCTGGTTGTTATCTTAAAAGCCTTGTTTGACTTAGGCTCTAGCCAGTCAAGGATATTATTTTGGGAAAAGATTCCAATCTTATAGTTCTTGACTTAGAACAGCAGTGACCACTCAAAGTTATAATAACACTGGAAAAAGTGACTTACGACTGTTTTTCACACTTGTGACAGTTGCCGCATCCTCATGGTCACATGATCAACATTCATACGCTTGGCAACTGATTCATATTTATGACCACTGCAGTGTCCTGAGGTCATGTGATCACCTTTTGTGACCTTCTGACGAAGTCAATGGGGATTCACTTAACTGTGTTACCAAGCTAACATCTGCAGTGATTCATTTAACTATGACAAGAAAATAGGGCACAGCTCAATAACTGTCTCACTTAGCCACAGAAATTTTGGGCTCAACTGTGGTCATAAGTAGAGGACTACCAGTAAGCACTACTCTACATGTATGCCTGTACATTGAAAAAAATGTTACTGGAAATGGTATACATATGCAAAGTTCAAACTCCGATATCTCTATATCTACTGTTTTATTAGTTTTCCTTGAATAACTCAAGATGGTTGAGGTAGGTTGGGCCAAGATAGAATTTCTGCCCAAAGTCACTCAGTGAGTTTCCAAGCCTGAGGGTAGAGAATTTTCTTTCTTTCTTTTCCTTTATTAAATTTATATAGCTGCCCATCTTGCAACAAGTGACTCTGGGTTGCGTACAACAAAACATTTATAGTTAACTTTCCCAGTCTTAGTCCAAAACATCAACCATTACAGTGGTAGAGCTGGGAAAGGCCTATCTTGGCTTGTGACCTTTGAGAGTTGCTATCAATTACAGAAATGTTTACTGCATGAAGCCAATTAATATGTAAGCTTTAAAAAATGCAAACAGAATTGCAGGGTTCAAACTACAGCAAAGTTACAAGGGTTAGTTAGGGAATATTTAAACTCTTTGCTCATCTCTTGGATCCTGATAGAACAGTAGATTTCAGGGTCTTTCAGAGCAGGCTTAAATAGATTAAGGGGTCAATGTCACTGCAATGCACTTTCATTCATTTTAAATTATTACCGTGACTTCTTTCCTTAGCAAGATGTTTCTTGTATTGCTAAAACTCATCTGGAAGTCATGACTGAAGAACAAGTGACTTAAATAGCAAGGTCACATTTAAAAGGTGGACCAGTACAGTGAATCTGCTTTAAAACATGCACACACATACAGGAAACATACCTGGTGGACCCACAGAATCTCCATAGCCTTTCATTTGCAAGGCAATGACACGGAAGCCAGCATCAGCAAGGGCAGGAATCTAACATGGAGGAAAAGACAAAAGTAACCTTGTTGGTGCACAGGTAGTGTGGCCCTGTCTTCCTATAACCCAAAACTTCCATGTATACATTGCAGCTGCCATATATTATGCATGAGAAATGAATATACCTTTTCTTTCAAGTAAGTTGAACTTATTCCGAAGGAGGGCATTCAAGCAGATTAGGAATAAAAACGCTTAAAAATTGTGTCACCTGGAACCTCCAAGAAAACCAGGACTCTGGAAATCCATGGCAGAGGCAAATCACTGGACCACTCCCCATCTCCACAAAGTGCAACTCTGTGCCAGGCTAAAGACAGGAAGGAAGGAAGGTTTGAGTCATAATTATCAAAGGCAGAAGAAACTGAACCTCTAAACTTCAGAGTAAATTGCTAAAATGTAGGGCAGGTGTAATAACAAAAACAAGAAAGAAAATGGCATTTTTTTTCTCTCTCTCTTATATTACATGACAGCCCCAGCTAAGTGGCACTATTTATATGTAAAGGGAAAGATGGGTTGAAAAAGCATTTGCTGAGCTGCAATGAAGAGATAGAAAAGACGACCAGATTTGCTTTCAATTAATCAATCAGAATAGAGCTGGAAGGGACCTTGGAGGTCTTCTAATCCAGCCCCTTGCTCAAGCAGGAATCCCTATATTATTTCAGTCAAATGGCTGTCCAATCTCTTCTTAAAAACCTCAAGTGATGAAGCCCCTACAACAGGGGTGTCAAACTGCTGGCCCGTGGGCTGGATGCATCATGCCAAAACTGCACCCACCCCAGCTCCGGCAAAGGGGAAAAAGTCACGATATGTCACAACACATCACGTGACGTGGCAAGTTTGACACCCCTGCCCTACAACTTCTGATGGCAAGCTGTTCCACTGGTTAATTGTTCTCACTGTTAGGAAGTTTCTCCTTAACTCCAGATTGCTTCTCTCCTTGATTAGTTCCCATCCATTGTTTCTTGTCTTGCCTTTCAGTTGAATGCAGTCACAAGGTGACTGAGGCCATGTCTTGCTAGTTATTTGGGATGAGTTTAAGTCTGCTGTTTGCACTATATCAGACATGTCAAACACAAGGCCCGGGGGCCGGATCCGGCCCGCGAAGTGGTTTCATGTGGCCCGCGAAGCCATCCTGGAAACAGTGAGGGAACGGCCCCCACTGCCTTGGCCCTGGCCCAGAGACCCTCCTTCTGCCAGAGACCCTCAGATCTGTCCCACTCCTGCCCAGGCCCCCATAGGCACCCTTGATGCGAACGATGTAGAGCTGGCCACGCCCACCCAGTAGGCCATACGCACTCTAGCCATACCCACCCAGTAGGCCACGCCCACCCTGGCCATACCCACCCGGTCCCTTGAGGGCAACCACAATGCTGATGCGGCCCTCAATGAAATTGAGTTTGACACCCCTTCACTATATCAAATGACTAAACACACATTACATGATCTTTCATTTTTACACGATCCAATCACAATAAACAGAATTATTTCCCCCACTGAAAGCAATTAAAATGTCCATTTTAAATACAGTCTTTTTATCATTACCTTGATTTTTACAAATCCATGGGCTACATCCTGGGGCTCGCATGCTGAAGGAAGATATTCTTCCTGGTCAAGAAGCTGTGGAATAGTTAATTAAATGAGTGAGTTTTTAAGCACCACATGAGTCTGCTCAGGATGGGGATCTATTATGATTAGCGACCAACCTCTATGATGTTTAGTAACAAGATTTTTGCCCCCCATTGCTGCAGTCTTTCCCTTTAAAAAAATCAAGGGAGATGTCAGTAATTTAAACTAAAGCTTTCAACATACAGAGAGTATGCTCACTACTGAAGGAAGAGCTAGTATCTTTTTATTTTAAACATTCATAATCTGTCTCTATCATTACAATGCATTTTGATGCCACTAATTAAAAAAGCAATGGTTAGAGACTTAATGCATAAAATCTGCCAATAATTTCAGCAGATGCATAATAGCTGAATTGAAAGAGGACAAAATGCAACATTTTTTCATTTCATAACATCAAGAAAAAAACAGTGAATCATCTTTTCTGTACTGCTCCCAGAAAAACTAAAAAAACATGTGAACTTGAAGGAGATTTCACTTATTTACTAGTAGCAGCTAAATTAAGTCAATTGCACAAACATAAACTAATCATACTGGCTAGGTTCACACAACAACATATTTGAATGCACTGAGCAAATCTATCTATTCCAGCAATAAATCAAAATTAAAAATGGATGGATGGATGACGAATGATGGATGGCCAGTGCTGGAGGAAAATGTCACAAAAACGCCAAATATTCAGACTAACAGCTCTTGTAATAAATATAGATAATAGAGAAGCTTTAATTGATGCAAGTATGCAAGAACCTTCTGCTAAAATAGATTTTTTTGAGTACCTACAGCAGGGGTGTCAAACGTGCAATGTCACATGACCTGTTGTGACGTATCGTGACTTTTTTTTTCCATTGCCGGCAATGGAGTGGGTGCGGTTTTGGCATGACGCATCCAGCCCGTGGGCCAGCAGTTTGACACCCCTGATCTACAGTATAACAAAAGGACTGAAAACCCAATTAAAAGAGTAAAAAGGAAGCTCAAATTCATTCTGCTCAATTCCTCATAAAAAATCCATTCCTGGAAGATAATGAAATCCAGCTAAAATGATTTAAAAGCCCATATTTAAATTGCTTGCTTTTAAAAACAATCGTGCTAAGGGAAAAATGCCCTTCTAAATTTTTGTAGCACAAATCCCAGCAGTTTGCTTAGTGCAAAGGTAGAAAGAAACCTGGATCCACAGAGAAATGCAAATCTTTGCATTTTGTTTTTTAAAGGGGAAGAAGCAGATCCACTTTCAAAGAATCAGCTGGTACGTGAGTTGGATGAAGTATTTTAGGGTAGACACAATGAAAGCACTACAGAAAAATGTGTCCATTCCAGCACAAAGTAACCAGATCCTGCTGGGCTTGAAATGGCCAGCCACTGAATTAGGTTTACAAGGTTAATATTATATACCCAGGCATATGAAAATCAGCAGTCCTGGGCAGCCATCACTTGCCTGCTTAATCTCTTCCCTGGTTCAGCGATTGTTGTCACGTTCATCTTGCAGATTAGTCAAAACAGTAACTGCACAGTACTAGCAAAAGAGGCATGCAAGCTTATGACCTATACAGAACCAGCTATCAGTCAGGAGAAATTATAGTAGGTTCCATAATTCTTAGCCACACATATAGTTATCCCATGAGGATGGACCCCAAAAGAGATGAAAGTAGAAAGTCAACAGCTATTCCAGAAATTGCCCAGTTGGATTCTTTCCTTCTCTTCCACCTGCCTGCCCACAACCCTAGATATTGCCTGCAACAGTCCTAAGGAAAGGATCCTAGAACTTTTATTTCTCAGGAATGGTTGTTATATTGTATTTACAGTTGTTTATATTGCCTGCAAGCCATTTTGGGACACACTGTGATCCTGAAAGGAGGAATATGGTCAGATCCTTTGACAGCTGCCTCAGTCCAGAAATAATTCTTTCTAAGCAAGATTTTCAGAGCCTTCTTTACAAATGTTGTTATGTACAATAGTAAGGGATGCCTGTAATTGCAGTTTGACAGCCTCATATTACCAGGCCAGCCCTTTAACTATATGATGGCATCACTTTAAAGATATCTATACCAGCCTCACTAGCTACTTCCAAGCCCAATTCATAGAGTTGTTTTTGATTATTAATGCCCTAAATATTTTGGATCCAAATTATCTAAAGGACTTCCCATTGCTTTACAATACAAATCTGGGTATAGTTTTAAGACAATTCTAATTCTTGACTTGCTTATTTGGAACAATCCTGTAGCAAAGTTTGAAAAACAGATCCGTATGAGATCAAAGAAACTGCTCATACCAAAACCAAGATAAGGACTACTTACCTGAACCCCAGTCAGATCTTGAAGCTGCTTCAAAGCAGAATCAGCATCTTTCACCAGGATGGTTGTCATCCCCATCTTCTGAGCAGGCTTTAAGTTTGCACCAATGTCATCCAGATAAATAACCTAAAGTGAAGAAAGAATCAAGTTCTGCTGCAGGTGGAGGGCCCATATTCTACAAAGAAAATATTCTTTATTCAGGTAATCCAGAGAAGTGGAACTTTGCAATAAGCATGAAAAATGAATTTACAGAACAGGAAAGAATAAGGTATAAAATATTGCACTGAAGCATGCCCTCCCTCAAAATAAAGGATCTTGTTCATTAATCCCTCTATGTTTAAAAAGATCAATAGCCACTGCTGCACAAATTTTTAAACAGATCTTCAACCATTAGGACTACAATGTGAAGGTAACAGGGAAGAAGATTTAGGTAGAAAAACTAGACAATACAGTATTTTGGAGTTTTTTCTTTGCAGAGTTTTAATCTTTTTGGGGAAGGGGGGAAGAGGGGAAAATTAAGATTTGTGGCATGGAGGACTAGGTTAATTCCATCTTTATCACACTTGAGGCACATACTGTGCACATTACTATTTGCCCTTATTAAAATGTTTAATAGAGCAAATCAGTGTTGCCTGTATTAGAGAAAAGATAGGAAACCGCCTATCTTCTTACTGGAATTCTAGTCAAATCTCCCTCCCTCACAATTACTTTTCAAAGAAATTAAAATGAGAAATAAAATCTGCTAATGCAGCCGCGCGAGTTGTGATGGGGGTTTCCCGACATTCCCATGTAACACCTCTACTCCGCGAGCTGCATTGGCTTCCGGTTGCCCTCCGGGTGAGATTCAAGGTGCTGGTGATGACCTATAAAGCCCTAAATGGCTTGGGTCCGGGATATCTGAGGGAACACCTGCTGCCGGCATCAAGTTCCCTTCGTCCAGTGCGCTCTCACAGGGAGGGCCTTCTCAGGGTGCCGCTGGTTAAAGACTGCCGGCGGGTAACACCCAGGGGGAGGGCCTTCTCTGTGGGTGCACCTGCCCTCTGGAACCAGCTGCCCGTGGAGCTTAGGACTGCCCCCGACCTTCGTTCATTTCGCCGGGACCTGAAGACCTGGCTCTTTGAGCTCTCCGGCCCAGGCCGAGAGTTTTTAATTGGGGTTTTTATATTTTTTCAGGGATTAAATTTAATTCTTTTTAATTGTTTTTAATTTTTGTATCAGTGTTTTAAGTACCCTGTAAACCGCCCTGAGTCCTTCGGGAAAGGGCGGTATATAAATCCAATAAATAAATAAATAAATAAATAATAGATCTCCAAGGTTTCATTAATACTCAAAGTATCATCGTGTTTAAAAGGCTTCAAAGTGTTCCTCTGGAGGCAGGGGTATCAAATTGCCAGATGCGTCACATGGAAGCCGCACCCACCCCAGCTCTGGCAAGGGGGGAAAAAAGTCGCAACACGGTCGCAGCGACGTCATGTGATGTGGCAAGTTTGACACCCCTGCTCTGAGGTTTCATTGAATCACCTCTGAAATCTAAACTGGCAAGAGAGAACCGAATCCCAACAAAAATATCTCCAGACCCTGACAGAGTACCTTGGAACATTATCATCTCTACTACACACTAGAAGCTGAGGTAGTGAATGATGCAGACAGAGAAAGCTGGAAATCCGTTAGAGGAAAGGTTGAGAAGTCACTAACCTCCTCAGGCTTTGCCTTCAGTTCCTGTAATGTATACTCATAAATCTTGGGATCTGGTTTCTGCAGGCCAATCCGACATGATTCAATCACCTTGTCAAAATATCTTCTCAGCAGACATAAGGCAAACCCTGTGTGATGCCTGCCAGGAGTATCATCAATCCAGTTATTTGTCAGGACAGCAATTCTGAAACCTGAGAAGGGGTAGGAAATTGAACAGATGAGGAGGAATGAAAATTGTTGGGGGCAATATGCTGACTGTGTAAACCACTTAGAGAGTGCTTTCAAGCACTATGAAGCAGTATATAAGTCTAAGCGCTAGTGCTATACCCAAGTGTGTGTGTGTCAACATGTATGTGTTAAGGAATTTCAGCACTTTCATTTGTTAGCTTAAAATAAAAAACGGGAAATATTTTGTTGAGTTGTACAAAACACTAAATATAACCTAGCAACTGGTCATGCTGATAAGTCTTAGTAAAAATAAATAATGGAAGTTTTAATCTTTTGGTAAGTTACATATTTATTTCTTTATTATTTTAGAGGGAAGTGATATTGTGAAATTTGATAACTCCTAATTCAATTAATTACATAGATCACAACATTCAAAAAAAATTTTTTTTTACTCCCACAAAACTGAAACTTGATACACGATAAGTAAAGCAGACATGATTATTAGGCTCCGACAAGAAGAGGACATAAACAACAAAAATTTTGCCTATTGCTCATGAAAGATATCTGTAGCGGCAATGTTGAAGGCTATTGTTATGTTGAGGAATTCAGTGACATATTTTGATTTCTCTGTCATTGTCAATGCTGTGACAAACCGAACTGAAGCCATTTTTCATTTTGTCTTCATTGTCACAATTTACTTTAGAGCAGGCATGTCAAAATCCTGACCCACGGGCTGGATGCGTCATGCCGAAACCGCAACCACCCCATTGCCGGCAATGGGGAAAAAGTTGGGATATGTTGTGCAATGTCACGTGACATCACGAGTTTGACATGCCTGGTTTAGAGATTTTAGATGAAGAAGGGGGAGGGGGGATGTTTAGTTTTCAGTTAACCAAAACAATCCATCTGTGTGAGAACCAAGGTCAGTGCCGATAACGTTTTGGGTGGGCTGGAGAACTGGGAGGAGAGCCCATTTTTCTAACAATTGGTGAATGTGATTAATGACAGCACATTGGGGTGGGAAATGCAACTGTAACTTTGTAACCGGGAGGGGGGATTTTTTAGTTTTGGGTTCACCTTTGTACATCCCGATATCTTGTTTCCTAAATAAAATGTTCTTTAAGGAAGAAATCCTTGCCTTGAAATTGTTTTAAATGGTTTCATATATCGGAACCGTGACAGTCATATTAAGAAAAGTCTTGAAGTTCAGAGCCCATTCTGAGCTAACCTGCTCATCACTCTTTCTTGCTGAATAAAGGGGGGGGAGAAGAGAATTTTCACATAGCTGATACCTGTGAAAGTACCGTATTTTCCGGCGTATAAGATGACCCGGCGTATAAGACGACCCCCTACTTTTAAGAAGTTTTTCAAGGTTTTTTGTCTTATACGCCGGAAAATACTTACATGCCCTGCCCTCCCTGTCCGTCGCAGAGGAGGCAAAGGCCCGACTGGCCCCGCCGGCCCTCCCACTGCTCCCGTGCTTCTGCTGGCCCCCGAGACGTAGCGTTTCCCGGGCGGCAGGCAGCGCCGGAGGGCAGCCGCCACCTGCCACGGCCGGCGCCCCTCCTGCTTTCCCCCCCCAGGCCTCAAACTTCTCCCATTCGGCGCAGGGCGGGGCAGCTCCGCCCGCAGCCTCTTTTTCATGTGCCGCTTCCCTCTCACCGTCGGCCGAGGTGCGCTCGGCCCGGGCTCCCGGTCCCTCTTCCCGACCGGCTTCCCGCCCTGCCCCTCATGGAGCTGGACTGGGCGTGCAGCCTCTCGGTGTGGCTGCTTTTCCTGGGCAGCCTGGCGGTGCGGCTCCTGCGCTCGGACCTGTTGCTGAGACGGCGGCTGCTGCTACGCATGGGGCTGCTGCCCCTCAGCGCCGTGCTCACGGCGGCTGCCTGCTGGCTCGTCTCGGCCAGCACCGCCCGGCGGAAGCGCAGCATCGGACAGGAGAGAAGAGCGTCGGATGGGAGTCGGCAGGGCAGTCCTGCACACGCGCGAACTCCCCAGCTGCTAAGGAGCAGCCGGGGAGTGCGCGCGTGCGCAGGACTGCCCTGCCGGCTCCCGTTCGACGCGAGGGAAGAGCGAGCCGGCAGGGAAGTCCTGCAAACGCACGCGCACGCAGGACTTCCCTGCCAGCTCCACGCTCTTCGCTCTTGAGGCAGCTGCTGCCTCGAGAGGAAAGAGCAAGCCGGCTCTTCCCTCTTGAGGCAGCAGCTGCCTCAAGAGCGAAGAGCGTCGGACAGGAGTCAGCAGGGCAGTCCTGCACACGCGCGAACTCCCCAGCTGCTAAGGAGCAGCCGGGGAGTGCACGCGTGCGCAGGACTGCCCTGCCGGCTCCCGCCAGACGCCACCCACTGATTTTCCGGCGTATAAGGCGACTGGGCGTATAAGACGACCCCCCAACTTTTGAGAAGATTTTCAGGGGTTCAAAAGTCGTCTTATACGCCGGAAAATACGGTATCACTTTTGGTTCCCATCTCAGAGTCATGAGCTACCCAATCAAGGTCAGGTCTTGCAATTTCATGACCACAGCAGGGCCATGAAATCATGGTGCCAGGTTTTGATAAAGACCATGGGGTTGTTATACTTTGTTGGAAGCTTCTGCCTAGAACCTAGCATTAGATATTGGCTGCCCTTGAGGTATCTCTACTGTGGTTATTAAGGAGTTCCTAACACCTTGTAAGAGATTTGGCTATCATCTGGCTTGGTATGTATGCTTTTAATTTTATGTTTTGAAATTTGTGTGCTTGAGCTAATAAAAAAGCTTAAAAATTCTTTATTTACCGGTGTGCTTATTATCTCAGGATCCAAAAGAACCAATTGCCTGGGCATTTGATCGCTACCCTGACACTTGGCAGAAAAATATCATATGTATTTGAGAGCCAATTTGGTGTGATGGTTAAGGTGCTGGCCTAGAAAACAGGAGACTGTGAACAACAACAACAACAACAATAATAAATGATAATATTCATATGCATGAATAAGCTAACCTTGATTGTTTAACCAAAATTACCCTCAAAATGTTTGTACATTTTAATTTTCACAACTGCCTTATAGGCAGGTAGCACATTTTTCACAGTATTTGGGTTTGAAGGTCAGATTATCTGTGAGAATATATGGATTTTTTTTAAAAAAACTACCATATATACTCTCAAATAAACCCATCGACGGATAAGTGAAACCCAATCTTTGTAGTAGTATTTTACAACCTAAAATTCTTTGGCTTATCCTTGAGTATCTACAGGAATGATTCTTAAAGCTAAAATAACTATAAAAAGCACAGAGCACATGCACCTTCTTGGAAAAGGCAATTTAGTCTTTGCCCTTCATTCTCATGCAGAGAATGGAATGTGTCTTCTATGGGCATGGTCACCTTCTCAAAAAAATAGAGTATTTTCTGTTTAAAAATTACTGAATTGATTTGACAATAAATAAAGTGTAATAAATAGAGCAGGCATTATGCCACTGCCCTGCACAACCGAAGTTTTACCATTTTTCTTGAGAAGCATAGCAGCCTTCAGGAAGGGTACACTCAAGCCACTTTTCGCCATCATTTCAACAAAGCTCTCGCTCAATGAGAAGTTTTCAGGGAGGGGGATATTAGAAGTAGAAGAAACTTTCTTGCAATCATCTTCAAAGTCAGCAATAAGCTAAAACAGAGATGTTAAAATACAACTATTTTTATTTTAACACAAACAGAGTGGGACAGAACAAAGTGATAAGGATATCCATTGTAAGCACATTAAACAAGGAAGATGACTATGTTCGGAATAGAAGTGGAGATACTTCATAAGCTATAAAGGGGTCTCTGGTTTGGGCTTCCTGAAAAATCCCCATATGATGGTTCCTAAACATTATATTTCTAAGAAATGAAACCGATGAGAGAAAAAGTAACTGTTCTCACAATAGAGAGAGCACTGTGCCAACATAGATCAGATGCCTCCCAAGGCCATCCAGAGAATGGTCAATAATCCACTAGAAACATGGGAAAGGGGGGAAAAGTCTAGAATTTAAATCCCGTATCATCAACCATGTAAGAGATTTGGTCCACATGTGCTTCAGTGGATAGAATTTCTATGTGTACATTTTTGCCTGCAATGAAAACATAATTTTGCTGGGTGATATTTTTGTGAGCTTTCTGCCAAGTAAGCCAATATCTGAATATTTTGTTTTATTTTATTTATTTATTTTTCAATTTAGACACTGCCTCATTCCACACTGACTGCAGAGAACAAAATAAAGAATGCAAGATGAGAATCTGCCCAAACAACAGAGAAAAATATATACAAAACATAACCATCAAGAGCCGCCATCTACGCTAGCCCAAGACTTGGGAGAACAGTCAGATATTTAAAGGCTTCTGGAATGACACAAAGGTGAGAACCACATGGATCTCAGAGGGAACCTCTGAGGGCAGGCACTGCAAAATGAAGGCATACTTCCTGGGTCCCCTTTATGGATTACTGCCTTGTCGTGGCGAAGGGGCTTGCATAATTCAGTGAAGCTATGAGCTATGCCGTGCAGGGCCACCCAAGACGGAAAGCCTTCATAGTCAATAAAAGAGTAGGAAAAGCAATACTGGGATACAATCCTCAAAATGACAGAATGATCTCAGTTCGAATCCAAGGCAAACCATTCAATATCACAGTAGTCCAAGTCTATGCCCCAACCACCAGTGCTGAAGAGGATGAAATTGACCAGTTCCATGAAGCCCTACAGCACCTTATAGAACTAATACCAAAAAATGATGTCCTTATCTTGGGGGATTGGAATGCTAAAGTAGGAAGCCAAAAGATAACCAGAATAACAGGCAAATTTGGCCTTGGAGTACAAAATGAAGCAGGGCACAGGCTGATAGAATTTTGTCAAGAGAATACGATGATCATAGCAAACACTCTTTTCCAACAACCTAAGAAACGGCTCTACACATGGACATCACCAGATGGTCAACACAGAAACCAGATTGACTATGTGCTCTGCAGCCAAAGATGGAGAAGCTCTATACAGTCAGTGGCTCAGACCATGAGCTTCTCGTTGCAAAATTTAGGCTTAAACTGAAGAAAGCAGGGAAAAGCATTAGGCCACTCAGGTATGAACTAAATCATATCTCTGATGAATATACAGTAGAGGTAACAAATAGATTTAAGGAATTAGATCTGATAGACAGAGTGCCAGAAGAACTATGGACAGAGGTTTGCAACATTGTACAAGAAGTAGCAACTAAAACCATCCCAAAGAAAAAGAAATGCAAGAAAGCAAAATGGCTGTCTGAGGAAGCTTTGCAAATAGCTGAGGAAAGGAGGGAAGTGAAAGGCAAGGGAGAAAAAGAAAGATACACCCAATTGAATGCTGAATTCCAGAGAATAGCTAGAAGAGATAAGAATGCCTTCTTAAATGAACAGTGCAAAGAAATAGAAGAAAACAATAGAATAGGGAGGACTAGAGATCTCTTCAAGAAAATTGGAGAGATCAAGGGAACGTTTCATGCAAAAATGGGCATGATAAAGGACCAAAATGGCAGGATCTAACAGAGGTAGAAGAGATTAAGAAAAGGTGGCAAAATTACACAGAACTATACAAGAACGAGCTTAACATCCCTGATAACCACGATGAGGTGGTCACTGATCTTGAGCCAGACATCCTAGAATGTGAAGTGAAATGGGTCTTAGGAAAGCTGAGCAACAACAAAGCTAGTGGGGATGACAGTATTCCAGCTGAGCTATTCAAAATCTTAAAAGACGATGCAGTAAAAGTGCTACACTCAATTTGCCAGCAAATTTGGAAAACTCAAAAGTCGTCACAGGATTGGAAAAGATCAGTTTACATTCCAATTTCAAAAAAGGCAGTGGCAAAGAATTTTCAAACTATCACACCATTGTACTCATTTCACATGCTAGTAAAGTTATGCTTCAAGTCCTACAAGCTAGACTCCAGCAGTATGTGGATCAAGAACTACCAGAAGTACAGGCAGGATTTCGAAGAGGCAGAGGAACTAGAGATCAAATTGCCAACATACGCTGGATCATGGAGAAAGCTAGGGAGTTCCAGAAAAACATCTACTTCTGCTTCATTGACTATGCTAAAGCATTTGATTGTGTGGATCACAACAAACTGTGGCAAGTTCTTAAAGAGTTGGGAGTACCAGACCATCTTATTTCTCTCGAGAAACCTGTACGCGGGTCAAGAAGCAACAGTGAGAACTGGACACGGAAACACTGATTGGTTAAAAATTGGGAAAGGAGTCCGGCAAGGCTGTATACTGTCACCCTGCCTGTTTAACTTATATGCAGAGCACATCATGAGAAAGGCAGGGCTAGATGAATCAAAAGTTGGAATTAAGATTGCCGGAAGAAATATCAACAACCTAAGATATGCAGATGATACCACTCTAATGGGAGAAAGTGAAGAGGAACTAAAGAGCCTCTTGTTACGGGTGAAGAAGGAGAGTGCAAAACCTGGGTTGAAACTTAACATTAAGAAAACCAAGATCATGGCATCCAGCCCTCTCAATTCCTGGCAAATAGATGGGGAAGAAATGGAGGTAGTGACAGATTTTATTTTCCTGGGCTCCAAGATCACCGCAGACGGGGACTGCAGCCACGAAATTAAAAGACGCTTGCTCCTGGGGAGGAAAGCCATGGCAAATCTAGACAGCACACTAAAAAGCAGAGACATCACCCTGCCAACAAAAGCGCGTATAGTCAAGGCTATGGTCTTCCCAGTTGCAATGCATGGCTGTGAAAGTTGGACCATAAGAAACACTGAGTGCCAAAGAATGGAAGTCTTTGAACTATGGTGCTGGAGAAGACTCCTGCGAGTCCCTTGGACTGCAAGGTGATCAAACCGGTCAGTCCTAGAGGAGATCAACCATGACTGCTCTTTAGAAGGCCAGATCCTGAAGTTGAAACTCAAATACTTTGGCCACGTAATGAGAAGGAAGGACTCACTGGAGAAGAGCCTAATGCTGGGAAATATTCAGGGCAAGAGAAGAAAGGGATGACAGAGAATGAGGTGGCTGGATGGAGTCACTGAAGCAGTAGGCGTGAGCCTAAATGGACTCCAGAAGATGGTAGAGGACAGGAAGGCCTGGAGGAATGTTGTCCACAGGGTCACAATGGATTGGACATGACTTTGCAACTAACAACAACTTCCTGGGTTCAGATAGATTGTGTTGTTCCAAGAGACCAGGAGCATGATAACCCTGTAGGCTTCTATTGACTGGGCTAAATTACAGGAGATAAGTGGTCCCTCAGATAACCAAGCCTCATGCCACATAGGGCTATGTAGGTGATAAGTAGCATCTTGAATCACACCTGGAACCACAGTGGCAGTCAGTATAGCTCATGAAATAGAGGCATCCCACAGACATACTGAATCATGCCCTTAAGTGTTTGGAGACCTGAAATTTATAGATATGTCTCCATGAAGCATGACAACATGGATGTTAGCATTGCATTGATGTAGCACTGTCTATTCTGAAAGATGTCATTCTCCCATCCCACTTTAAGTCCAGTCTCAGCAAAAGATCCTTCATCCAGAGTTCATTTTATCTGGATGTACTAGGAATGTCCTGTGTGGCCAGGAGATCCCAAGTTAAAACATATCCTAATTTCTTCCTACTTCCATCCTTATTTTTTATCATTTTTAATAAGATTTCTATTGATTAGTTTGTTGCTCCAGGAGCCTTTTTAGCTGAAAAGTGTGATATAAATACACATTAATTAAAGCAGTCTCAGATTGTAGTGAAAAGTAGCTCCATAGTGCTTTAAAGCACTCTCTAAGCGGTTTAAAAATGTCACAATATTGCCCCCAAGAATCTGGATTCTCATTTTATCAACTTCAAAAGGATGGAAGGCTGAGTCAACCCTGAACCAGTCAGGATCGAACTCCTGGCTGTGGGCAGAGTTTACCTGCAATATTGCATTCTAACCACTGCCCTACCATGGCTTCATAACTTGACTAGGTAGCAGTGTAAGTGCTACATCTGCTAGAAAAACAACCTAAGGACGCCACAGTTCAACCCTGAGCTACAAATATTTTCTTCTATTGGTAAAACACACATTGGAAGTAAATGGTGAAATATTTACATTCAGTAAGGGTTTCTGATGTCTGAATGTTTTTCAATAGCAAACTTGGATTGTTAATCTATTTCAGTGATCCTCACTTATAAGTATAAATATATAAGTATAAATTCTAATTGATGGCTTATGATCAATTCTATAGATATGAGTTTTTAAACTGTGTATTAATGTCTGATCTACAGAAACTCACAAACCTTTTCTGATCCATAAGGATATCTAGAATGCTCAGGTTCAGGCATTCACACAAAACAGCCATCTTGGAGGGTTTATCTGGTAAGTAGGGGGTCATCCTAGCCACTGGCCTCATAGGAGATCAAAGGAAAGCCTGACTAGTGGATGCCTAAAAAGGCTTTGCTAAGCTCACTGATATTTATACACATCATTTTCATGACTTACACAGTGTTGATGGCAATTGCTTCACTCCTATACTGTACTTTTGCCCTGCTCTAGGGAAATCTCAGAATTCAACCTGAAAAAGGGTTCCTCCAAAAAACCTGGTAATTGAGCATCTCTGATCAAAAGCAAGTGTACCACCCAAGATCATCTGAAGAGGGAAAGGCAAGGATGTAGCTGAAATATCATGTAATGTATTGAATGCAACAAGGAACTGTCATGATCTGTGGTGGCACTGTGATTAGAATGCAGTATTGCAGGCTGACTCTGCCCACTGCCAGGAGTTCGATCCTGACCGGCTCAAGGTTGACCCATCCTTCCATGGTTGGTAATGAGGACCCAGACTGTTGGGGGCAATATGCTGACTCTGTAAAGTGCTTAGAGTGCTGCAAAGCGTTGTGAAGCAGTATATAAGTCTAAGTGCTATTGCTATTGCTGTTAAATAGTTTCTGTGGTATCCTGAACAATGTGAACCAGACTCATCTCACCCATCCCTTTTCTGCTCTATGGAATTTCCTAGCCCTGATGCCCAGAAACCCTTTGTGTAAAGGGAGATGGCAGAAATGGAGCATTGGTGTTTTATGTCTTCAGACAACGTGTTCTTCCTTGAACTATGTTCTCTTCCAATAGCAGCTAACTCTTACCTGAGTTAATCCAATCTGTCCAGTCATCCCTTTTGAGAAAGGTCCATCAGAGCCACCTTGCTGAATGACCTTTTGAAAGAAATCTCTGGAAGTTGAAAAACACATTCACATAAATTAGGGGAATAGTGTTTCTTTTCAAGGCAGGCAGCAGTTGGGCTTCAGTCATCACACCAATGGTAGAACACTGTGCATCTAAATATCAAACTATAATTAATCAGACCTTGGTACAGGGATATCAGTAAAATGCAATGCAAGTCTTAGAAAAATATGAATCTGTTAAATGCCCATATGCATGTCCCAAGATAATATACATTTAGAAATGGACTGACCTATTCAATCCAATAAGAAAAGAAATAATAGATTTATTCATATTTTCTGGTTCTTATTCAGAAACTGACATTATGAAAAAAATATGTAAGAGTCACTGTTTTGAGTTAGTCCTTGGTCTCTTGTCTTACACAGCAAAATCAATCCGAGGACATTTGTGGAGGACTTCTTATAGCTACATACTAGGCTTAAATGAGTATTATTGGAACATGGATCAAATAAAATCTCTTTCAAATCTAATAATATTTCTGAGAGCTACCAATGAATTTGCACAGACATCCAAAGAACCTTTATAAAGCAGGAAGATGTTTAAAGGACACACATTATCTCATTTTATACTGGAAATCATATACTGTTTTGATAGCTCTGTATAATGGACTACTATGAATGACTTGCACATACTTGTGTGTTGCTCAACCATGACCTATCTTACTTGAATCTGGATCTTACACAACGATAACCCCATGCAACATTAGCTCTCAAATATGATTTAAGCGAGAGCATCCTACTCCTTTCAGAAAGATTGCAACAGAGCTTATACAATGAAACGTGCCATATTCTGCATTATGTTGAAAGGAGAAAAAGATATAGTATGGTGTAACCATGGAAAATATCAGCAAGCCTAAAGTATAACTAGGTATAATCTGACTAGTACTATAATTTCACCTATTTGGAATGTCAATACAGAACACAATTATTCATATAACTGTCATTTAGATTGGGGTGGAAATCTAAATGTTGTAAGCCAGAGGTTCCCAATCCCCAGGCTGTGGCCTGTTTGGAACTCAGTTGCAGAAGTGGTGGACAAAAACATGTGCACCCATGCAGCTCCATTTGCACGAGTGGCGGACACGTGTGCCTGCTGCTTGTGCAACTGGAGCAACATGTGCACACAGACCCACCTCTTATATGGAACCCTCCCCTCTTCCCCCACACCAGTCCGCTAAGCTGTATTCGGGGGTAAAGGTCCACTTGCACGAGTGGAAGGCAAGCACACACACACGTGCAGCTCCATTTGTATGAGCGGCAGGTGTGCATGCCCACCGCTTGCGCAAATGGCGCAGTATGTGTGCTTGCCCAGAACTATCCCTTCCCCCCCCCACACACACACTGGTCCACAAAGCTGAAAAGGTTGGGAACGCTGTTGTAAGCCACCCAGAGTCCCTTGATAGTTTAGATGGGCAGCATATGAATTTAATAAAGGTAGCCCTAAAAATTTAATTTATTTGTATGCCACCTAATTCACCATTTTTGTTCCTATAACCTGAAAGTGACTTTGTGCAAGTACTGTCACACCAGTTTGGAGGAAACCTTTCCTTGCAAATCCTCCAGATAAGAAAAAGGTACTCATTACTGCACTGTTCAGTAGTTACAACTTTTTTTCTGCCTGGCTGTTTCTCTAGTTCTAAATTTTTAAATGTGTCTAGAATCCATCTTAAATTGTTTAAATCCATATTCTTTGTTTTCAAAGACTTTTATAGAGTTGGATTTAAATACACCTCCATACTTACTGTATATACCTCAAAACATCTTTGTTATCTCGATTCCCTACAGCAGTGGTTCTCAACTTGTGGTCTGCGGACCCTTGTAGGGCTGCAATATCCTCACAGGGGGCCCATGAAGGCTTGGAAAAATGTTATGATTTAAATCTTGAGTTAGGTCTTGTGGTCTGTGGCCACAAAAGATATTTAAAGGGGGACCGTGGTGAAGAAAAGGTTGAGAACCACTGCTCTACAATACAGTACTTCTAGCAACCTCAAACGATCATCTATTTAAGCATTACTTTTTGTCCTATGAATTTGCATTTGCCTCTCCAAGTTTTTTTCTTCTAATCAGGCATCCAGATACAATACAGTCTATATGTTGGTTTTCAAGCTCAGAATCTCATAGTAATCATTGAGTAGGATAAGCTATGCCTAAAACCTATAATGTACGGAGTGGCAGATTCTCTATAATTTCTGAAAACTGCTCCATGTCTTCAGAAAGTACGAGGTCTAGTCTAGTTTAACTATCTTTTTGACATGCTATTTTTCTGAGACAAAAGTTAATACAGGCAGTCCTTGACTTTACAAGCACAATTGTGTCCAAAATTTATGTTGTTACATGAGACATTTGTTAAATTAGTTTTGCTCCATTTTACAATCTTTTACAATCTTCATGGTTGTTAAGTGAATCTGACTTCCCCATTGACTTTGCTTGTCTAATGGTTGCAAAGGAGGATCACATGACCCTGGGACACTGCAACTGTCATAAATATGAGTCAAATAAATTAAAAAATTAAAGTAAATTAAAAAATAAACTATCTCTGTGGAAGATGAGGGTTTAAGAAATATGAAATATAAATAAATATATAAATAAGTACTGCTTCACACTTTCTGTGATATTTTTGGTTGGTCCCAGCAAAACTACTTCTCAACACCTTCAACTGGATCTTGCTAATTTGCATTAAAGAGGATCCTTAATGTATAACTCCCTTCAACTCTTATGGGAAATTTGAATACCCATTATAGTAATTGTGGGTTAACAAAAATTGCCTAGGTCTTCATGTGATATATGAATATTTTTATGTTCTTTTGGATAACTTTTTAATAATTTATTTGGTTGACTTAATTTACTGTGAGGATCCTGCTCTCAACATGGAACAAGTTCATGTAATTGTTTAATATTCTTGTGATCACATGCTTTATGTTAAACTAGAAAAATATATCTTTGATTTGTCTCTATTGCATTATTAAGACTACCATATTTCTTTGGAAGGAATTTAGATGAACCAATTAAAGTAAATCTGTTCTGAATGGGAAATCCTGCCTCCCCCTGTAGTATGAATGGACTTTTTTTAAAAAAGCAATTATCTAGTTTCAAAGAAGAGGGAGTCAAGCTATTCTCCAAAGCACCTGAAGGGAAGACAAGAAGCAATGGATGGAAACTAACCAAAGAGAGAAGCAACCTAGAAATAAGGAGAAACTTCCTAACAATGAGGACAATTAATCAGTGGAACAACTTGCCTCCAGAAGCTGTGAATGCTCCAACACTGTAAGTTTTTAAGAAGAGACTGGACAGCCATTTGTCTGAAATGGTATAGGGTATGCTGCCTGAGCAGGGGGTTGGACTAGATGACCTCCAAGGTCCCTTCCAAATAATAATAATAATAATAATAATAATAATAATAATAATAATAATAATAATAATAATAATAATAATAATTATTATTATTATTATTATTATTATTATTATTATTATTATTATTATTATTTCTTACCTTTTCAGAAGGATATGAAAGCTGTTCATAGGCCCTCTTGGTAAAAAAGAGTCTTTTATGTACACAAACCCTACAATAAGCTCTGATAGAGCATATTGCTTAGGAGACCAATGGTCATCCCGATTTTCAATGTCATCTCCTTTTAAGCAGATCTCAGACTCCTACGCAATTATTATAAGGATAATAATGTTCTACCAAACTGAGCTGTTATACATAATATCCATGGGAAAAGCAACAACTAGTGCATTATGTATTAAGGAAGTAATTAAATACCTTAAGTAACCTGTGATGATTTTGCAATACTATAAAACCTGCCTTGGTTTTTATAATGCTAACAAAATAAGCTGTGGGAATCAATATACAGAAGAAATAATAATTATTAACTAGCTTAGAAACTTTCAAAAATGGCACCAGGTATCCTCTATCCCTATGTTTTGTAAAGCATGGTCCAAGGAACTCTGAGGGTCCCCACAGAGCCTCCCAGGGCTTCACAAAATCAAAATTATTTGCCAGATAGTGAAGATACTAGCAAACATTTAAAACAATATCATTTTCTGTTATTATTTGTTAAAAATATAGCTATTTTCATGAATTTTTTTTTATTTTTGTTAATATTGAATGGTTTAATATTGTTATTTTTACATGATTCGGTAAACAGATTCAAATACATCTATTTTCATTTTTAATATGATAAATATAACCCACAGAAGCAGAAGACCATTTGGGGTCATCCCTAATTTTTAAAAGTGGGAAGGATCATGGGGCCATCATTAAGCAACACTGATTTATACTATCATCATCCCAGACATCTAGAATCTTTGGAAAGACTCTTGGGCTTGACAATTACCAAGGGGGACCCTCTTTACAGTGGCCCCTGCCCAACGGGATAGAGTCCCCTTCTGCGTCCCAAAGATGTTTTTTCTCTCTCTCTCTCTCTCAAAAGGCAGCTGGACTTTGTTTTTCCTTGACAAAGTTTCGCTTCTCATCCAAGAAGCTTCAAGGGAAAAAATTCCAGCTGCCTTTTGAGAAAAAAAGCACATTTGGAACAACTGTGACCTGGATGACTTAGAATCTCCATAGACAACCCCTTTTAAGGTATTGCTGACTCTCAACATTGCCATCCTTTAAGCTAAATTAAATCCTCTTATACTGGCCTTACCAAAGCAGTAACTTCCAATATATAAACTGCCTTTTCAATGGACTGCTTTTATAATGCTTGTAAAATACTTTGAGATTTTTACAATAAAAAGCAGCATATACATCTTCACTCGATTAGTGAGCAGTCTGTCATGACAAATCTTAAGTGCAATCATTGTGCATTATTTCCTGATTTACTTTTCCTTCCGTTTTGTTCTCATTTTCCATACATAATTTTGTAGACTTGAGTTTTCTGGCGCATGGATTTGCTTCCCCATTCTGGATAAAGTATCACACACATCAGTGGCACTACAAAAAAATAACAATTACTACAACGCCTTTGTTTACATTTATCATAATAATCCTAACTCCAAGACAGCATTGGGATTTCTCTCTCCTATTTTAAAATTCTTCAAAGTCCCGAAGAACTGAACACATCGATTCTCTCAGTGCTGCAGATCAGTGGATAAAATGCCGGCTCTGTTTCCCTATTCCTGCACTCAAAATCGCCATTCACCCAGAGACTTTCGTGAAGTTCACACCGAACTTAGTTGTCAACGTCTCATACTTGGAGCTTTTGAATAAACAAGGTTCGAAAACTTAATTGCGTATACGCAGTGCAAGTCAATCGCCACTGGTCAACTTGCAAAGCTTTTCCTCCATGTCTTGAAGTATTTTATGTTTATTAAGCCCATTGCACTTGCAGAAATGAAGTTTTGGATCGTAACTGCGGGGGGGGGCGCAGCACGTAAAGTCGACATATCTAAAGACACAGAAACAGAATCAGGCAGACCCCCACCCCCCACCCCAATCACCACTTCTACTCCTTTCGATTACCCACCCAGGCAAGCCCAGAGTCTTCTCCAGGTTTCGCAAAAGTATCTGACTGCTACCCAAAAGGACGCCGCCCAGGTCGAACAAGACTACTAGCGGCCGCTTCCCCGCCATAGCTCTCCGAGACGGCCGACCAGACGCTCTGAAGCAAGTTACAGTACAGTACAGTACAGTTCAGTACTGTACTCTCACTTAAGAGAAATCATAACACAAACCACGCCCTCCTGCAAGCCACACCTCCCCACTGTGTAGGACAGGGGTAGGCAACCTCGGCTCTTTTACGACTCATGGACTTCAACTCCCAGAATTCCTGAGCCAGCTTGGCTGGCTCAGGAATTCTGGGAGTTGAAGTCCATGAGTCATAAAAGAGCCGAGGTTGCCTACCCCTGGTGTAGGAACTCATTGGGCCACGCCCTCGGCGACTCACAGCGACCGCCTTCAAACCAGAGAGACGATAGGTCTGATTTTTCTCGGAAAGTATTCTGGGTCCTAGCGCTATCGGTTCTATAGGGAAAACAAGAAAAGAAAAGAAAGACGCAGCAAAGGTCCTCCCAGCTACTTCTTACACTGGATGAATTGGATGCCTATCAGCGACGCATGGAACAAAAGTTGGTGCTTATCGGGGCAGCTACCAACCGGAGGTGCTTCTTCTCTGAAATGGAGATTCCATAAGTATCGCTGATGGATTCATGGAATTGGCCATGAATCTTCTGCTCAGAGGCAAATGTCCACATTACTGTTAAGAGACTCAACAGATGGCTGCCTAACGTTTTTCCTCAGACAGTAGTATGGCAAAGGTTAATTCTCTAATATAGACTTTGTTCTTCTGTTCTGCAAGTTAGTTTCTTTTACAATCCGCCTTCTGGAAGGCTGCACTTCTCCGGCTCTCTTTCTCACCTGCTATACTTGTCTAGGACGGTCCTGTACCACTTGCCACTGATGGTCCGTATGGTATACCACAGGTTGAAAAGTCCTGTTCTAGGGAATAGAGCAGGTCTTAATCTTCTCTGTGATAGCCTTTTGAAGAATGTTGTTTCCCTGAGCCCAGTCTATTCCTAGTTTCTACAGACTCCATGGAACCTGATTATTCTTCTTCCTCTTTTTTGTTCAACCTGTTCAGAAAAGTCTGAATTTTACTTATTGTCTAGTACTGAACACAATGCTCACTGAGATCTGAGTACTGACCACTCACCCACTACAGCACAAACAACACAAGCTTTGAAAAGGAAAATACTACCATACATCAAAAATCTCAGGAAAAACCAACAGACTATTACAACCACACAAACCATCATCATTGTAGCACACAAACCATCTAAAGCCCTCCAAAACATCAAGTAAACCAATAGCCCAAGATGAAAAAAGTTGGAGTCATCTGCAATATATAGTGTCAGGATTGTAACAGTCCCTATGTAGGATAGATGGGCAGAAGACTAGGAGAGTGCATCCATGAACACCAAGTAGTAGTTAAAAAAAATACAATGAAAACTTTTTATTCTCACAACACATGGACAAGCTCAACCATAGTTTCAACTGTGAGCATCCTAGATCAAGCTAAATGCAAAAATTCTAGGGAATTCCTGGAAGTTTGGCTTCAGACAAATTAATCATCAATAGATGCATGGAGATAAATCACAATTACAGCCATTCAAAAGGGACAATAAATTAAGGAAACAAAAAGATCAGAACACATCCTTACCAGTAGCCAACATTCAGATAAGTAGAGATTAATAACAGAGAAACAGTAAAGCAGAAAACAATACCCTAATCAAGGCAATATTAAGGAGAAAACCATACTCCCCACCCCATCAATTTCCAACCATTTTTCTTCTCTTGCCCTCTGGTGCTTTGGAGAATAATTTGACATCCTCTTCTTTGTAGCAGCCTGTAGAGATGGAGGTCAAGGATATGAAGGGACCATGCGCAGCAAACTGCCTGCCTTAGTATCTTGTTATTCACATGCTCTATGAGCTCATTCCAATTAGCCTTGCCAAGGACTGCCAGGAACCAGCCAGATATGAGAGACTCTGCCCTGGCTTGGATGATTCGGATGTTCTCTAAGATTGACTAGGGAGTACACCAATAAACAATGCTTTTGCTGTGCCTAGTTTCCTGCTTGTTAAAACTGTATAAATACAATAAACTCTGCGTAGGCAGATAGACATATTTGGGACACCCTGCGTTCCGAACAGGGACAATAGATCTTTAAAAACAAATTAATAGGGATCATAAATCTTTTGAGACAAACAAAAGGAACCTCCCTCCGGGGAAGCAACTTTCAACATATTTACCTTCATCTGGAATAGACCCCAAAGGTACCTTCGTCCTACGGGACCCCTCCGAGGTAAGTATGGGTTGCAATCTATCTCAGCAGCAGCAGCAGCAGCAGCAGCATGTAGAGAAACTTACCTTCATGCTACAAAAGTCAGGGCTTAAAGCACCTGTGGCAGAGATAAAGAAGATCATAGGAGAGATAGGAAAACATTGTCCTTGGTATCCGGAGTGCGGGATGCTCCGTTTACAGGACTGGGTAAAGATAGGGCATACTTTACATCTTGAACCCTGGGCTCCAGTTCAGATATTACATCTATGGCTTCAATGCCGTCAAGCAGTGGAAAAAATTGCCTTTGATGCTTCGGCAGGACAACAATTGACCACAAAAACTCCACCTGATTATGATCAAATAATTTTTTTTCCTCCAAAGTTATCTTTAATTGGACCTTCAGCTCCTCATGAAGAGGTTAATTCTTCTGCTTCTTCACAGCCATTGTATACCCCCATAAGGCAAATTTTAGAGGAACAATTAGCAAAAGAAGGGGGGAATGTAGAAGAAATTGCTGACGGGTCTGGTCCTTTTGTTCCAGTTGATGCTGAAATTGTTTTACCAGCTGCCACTCTACAGGTTTCTTCTAAATACATTTACCAAGCATTTGGAAAAGTACCTGTTTCTGGCAAACCTCATCAAGCCTTCTATAACATCAGGCAGAAGGCTACTGAGCCGTATCCTGATTTTGTTAACAGATTACAGGATATAGGAACAGCCTTTTATCAAACCAATTTATTGGCAGCCACTTTATCGCAAAGCGGCAAGCCTCAAGCAAAGTGTTATAACTGTGGAAAATCCGGTCATTTTAAAAGGGAATGTCGAAATCCAGGGGGGGCACATGTCTGCAGCATCTTGCAGCCCTTTCTATCAGAGGTTGAAACCAAAAGCAAGTTTTTTCTTCTATCTTTTTCTTTTAATCTGGCTCTTTGGACTATTTGATTCTTTGGTCGGAGGTGAGGACACCGCCCACTTCACACCTACAAAAGATACCAGGTTCAATATTCCTTTTCGTCTTTTCCCACTGTCTTTTGCAGTTGGTGGGATAAATTGTAAGTAACCATAAAAGTTCCTCTCCTTTCAGTTAAAAGGGGAAGCTTGTTTTGGCTTCAAACTCCAAATTGATGTGTGTTTTGTTTTGTTATATACTTATATCTGTACATTTGGAACATTAAGCTTGGACTTGGAATGGTGAGAAAAATGGGAGATGGTTAAAGGGCCCTATAAAACTGTGTTTGGTTATAATCACCTCCTGATTTCCTCGCTTCTTGGAGGACAGGCCATATGTCTAAATGAATGTTGTTTTACTAGTATCTGTAAAATGTCTGTCTGTCTATGTTGTTCTGGAAGACTTGGAAGAGGGTATAAATCCCCTCTGATAACAATAAACAAAAAGGCCTTATTTAAAAACAAACAAACAAACAAACAGATTTGGAACAAGGAGCTCATTGGCTTGTAAATAGCTCCCTGAAATTATACTAATAGTGATTGGTTTGCCTGGAGAAAATATGAAATGAAATTTTTGTATGTGAAATTGTTTATGCCAGCAGTTGGAATGGATGTGAATGAGTTAATTTGCTGATGTGTAAATGTGTGTGTTAGCCTCAAAACCCTACCACCCCCACCTTCCTCCCAGGCTGTGAAAGAAACAGTAAAATTCCTTTTACCCCTCCAGTCTCTTTCCCCTCCCCTCCCCTCCCCACTGTGTTACTTTAAGAATGAGAGAGAGAGACAGAAGAAGGGGGTGGGGGGAACTGGTCGTTTTAACTGTTTTTTTCTCTCTGCTTAGAATTCTGATTTGAGAAAGGGAGGGTGGATGTGAAATTTAATAGCCACTCTTACAGTTTCAGCTTGCAGTTTTTTTTTCTTTTCCTGGAAGGAGGAGACAGTATTTATTGGACAATTCTTTTTGAAATCTTTTGACTTCTGACTTTTTATACTTTTTCCTCAACAGCCTTTTAATTTAATCTCTGATTCTCATTATGTGTGTTAACTTATTTTTAATCTTCCAGGTGCTTACATCACACGCAGGATTGACTCCAATCTAATGGCTTTGTTTTTAACTTTACAGCAATTATTACAAGACAGAAAGCATTTATATTTTGTTTTTCATATACGCAGTCACTCATCTCTTCCTGGACCTTTTTCTGAAGGCAACAGTCGTGCCGATACTGCTGTTCATGTTTTACCTACTTTGTTTTCAGATCCTTTTTTCAGTCACTCTTTTTTTCATCAAAATTCCAGGGGACTGGCACAAGCTTGCCATATTCCACTTGACCAAGCCAAGCAAATTGTTTTATCCCAGACATGTCAAACACAAGGCCCGGGCTTCATGTGGCCCGCGAAGCCATCCTGGAAACAGTGAGGGAACAGCCCCCACTGACTTGGCCCTGGCCCAGAGACCCTCCTTCTGCCAGAGACCCCCAGATGTGTCCCACTCCTGCCAAGGGCCCCATAGGCACCCTTGATGCGAATGATGTAGAGCTGGCCACACCCACCCAGTAGGCCATATGCACTCTAGCCACACCCACCCAGCCCCCTGAGGGCAACCGCAATGCTGATGCGGCCCTCAATGAAATGGAGTTTGACACCCCTGTTATATCCTGTCCCCAATGTTCTGGGGCATCCCTCTCAGGGGACACGGGAGTTAATCCCTGTGGTTTTGCCTCTAATCAACTATGGCAAATGGATGTCACTCATGTTCCATCCTCGGCTCCCTGGAAGTATATTCACTTATCTATTGATACCTATTCAGGAGCACTTTGGGCCACACCTCAATGAGGGTAAACGGCTAATTATGTTATTTCTCTTTTTTTTTCAGCCATTACTGCCTTGGGCAAACCCTTCGGCCCGGCCTATTCTTCATCAGCCTTTTTGCAATTTTGTACAACCTGGAATATTGTTCTTACTCATGGGTTACTCTACAATTCCACAGGTCAAGCCACCGTGGAACGTGCTAATCAGTCCTTTAAGGACTGTTTTCACAAGCAAATAAAAAAGGAGGGATCTCGGGTGCCCAATTTGTCGTGGGTAACACAACAGGTTAAAAAAGTTTTATTTACCTTAAATCAGTTGAATGTCTCTATTCAAAATTCCACCGCTTATCAGAGACACTTTCAACAGAAAACAAGTTTGCCTCTCCCTCTAGTATATTATCGGGCATTGCCAGACAAAACATGGTTAGGGCCAGTCCCTCTAATTACTTGGGGAGGAGGATATGCTGCTGTGCTTGCTCCTACAGGACCTTTGTGGATTCCAGCACGTTGCATCCGCCCAGCTAAGGATGTCGTGGCACCAGTCCCCGAATCTGGTTT
Source organism: Vipera ursinii (assembly GCF_947247035.1). Taxonomy (NCBI): domain Eukaryota; kingdom Metazoa; phylum Chordata; class Lepidosauria; order Squamata; family Viperidae; genus Vipera; species Vipera ursinii. The sequence continues at coordinate 333,017,142 of NC_139512.1, forward strand.
CAGAAATGGCCAAAATAATTTTACAGATGACACAGTGGCCAATACGATCTTGCCAGACCAGCCGTCCAGTAACGTGGGGAGATATGAAAAGCCTGACCACCAAAGCGTAGGCAGTGTTGCAACAGCAGCATGTGGAGCAAACCCCCGAGAATTTATGCGCTGCCGGTTTTGAGGTTTTAACTACCAATTCCTTAGCCATTATTTGTTTATGCTTGATTATTAATTGTTGCCCTTTAGTGTCAGCAGCTGTTATCTCACCCAAACATTCACTTAGCAAATGAAGCAAAACCTATGGGTGCAGCTAGCTAACATTACACAAAATGAATTCTTTTGCTTATCTGAATCGTATGACATGGAAAATCTGCTTTCTACATGTTTGATCCCTGTCTGTACTCCTTCTGCAGTAATTCAAAATTTCCCTGGCTTGAGCAAATTTCTATTGTATAAAAACTTTAACTATGGGACTATACCTAGTTGGGGGTTGACTGCCTATGATCTACCCCCTGATGTAATTGCTTTGCACACCCCGATAGTAGCAATCCCTGAAAATATGACATGTGCAAAAATAGTTAATTGTACATCTTCAAGTAAAAAACCTCAGTTTTTATATTAGTTCACCTGTTTTAAATTGTACAGCTTTTGAGGAAACTTCCTTTAATTTAATCCCCACCTGCCTCCACTGCTCACAGCTCGGCTGATGCCTTAGTGGAAGCCTGGGAAAGGGCAGCCACTGAGGCACTTGACCGGGTTGTACCCTTGCGGCCCCTGACCCGGCGCAGATCCCAGCGAGCTCCATGGTTTTCCGCGGAGCTCCGGGAGATGAAGCGCCGGAAACGGGGCCTAGAGAGCTGCTGGAGGTCTAGCCGATCCGAACCCGACCGGTTGCGGTTAAGAACCTATATTAGGTCTTATCTCGCTGCGATGAGGGTGGCGAGGTGTAATTACTTCTCCACCCTCATCGCGTCCGCAGATAATCGCCCGGCCGCCTTGTTTAGGGTGACTCGCTCACTTCTTAATCAGGAGGCGAGGGAGGATCCCTTGCAAGGTCGTGCCGAGGAATTTAGCCATCATCTGTCGGATAAAATCGCTCGGATTCGGACCGGTTTGGACTCCAGCTGGGCAGAGTCGGGCGATCAGGACACGGGCGGTCTTGTCAATGCTATCTGGGAAGAGTTTGATTCTGTGACCCCTGATGAAGTGGACAGGATTATGAGGAGGCTGAGCTCCTCCACATGTTTGTTGGACCCGTGCCCTTCCTGGCTGGTTTATGCAGCTAGGGAGAGGACACGAGGCTGGCTCCAGGCGGTTATATCTGCTTCTCTGAGTGAGGGTTATTTCCCCACCGTCTTGAAGGAGGCGGTGGGGAGACCCCTCCTCAAGAAGCCTGCCTTGGACCCAGCTGTGTTGAACAACTTTCGTCCAGTCTCCAACCTTCGCTTTCTTGCGAAGGTTGTTGAGAGTGTGGTGGCGCATCAGCTCCCTCGGGTCCTGGATGAAGCGGATTATCTGGACCCCTACCAATCGGGTTTCAGGCCCGGGTACAGCACGGAGACGGCATTGGTCGCTCTGGTGAATGATCTCTGGAGGGCGCGGGATAGGGGACATTCCTCTGTCCTAGTCCTATTAGACCTCTCAGCGGCTTTCGATACCATCGACCATGGTATCTTGCTGCGGCGTCTCAGGGGACTGGGAGTGGGAGGCACAGTTCTTCAGTGGTTCTCCTCCTATCTCCTGGGACGCTCGGAGTCGGTGTTGGCAGGGGGGCAGAGATCGGCCCCTAGGTCTCTCGTTTGTGGAGTTCCTCAGGGGTCGGTTCTCTCGCCTCTCCTGTTCAACATCTATATGAAACCGCTGGGTGAGATCATTCGTGGTTTTGGAGTTGGGTATCATCAGTATGCCGATGATACCCAACTTTTCTTTTCGACCCCAAACCACCCCAGTGATGCCCTCGCTGTGATGTCCCGTTGCCTGGAGGCGGTTCGGGTCTGGATGGGGAGGAACAGACTTCAACTCAACCCTGACAAGACTGAGTGGCTGTGCATTCCGGCATCCCGGGACATTCCAAATGTTCCACCTCTTTCTATGGGGGGTGAGCTCTTACCCCCCGTGGATAGGGCTCGCAACTTGGGAGTCCTCCTAGATTCACGGCTTACTTTGGAAGAGCATATAGTGGCCGTGACTAGGGGGGCTTTCGCCCAGGTTCGCCTGGTGCGCCAGTTGCGGCCCTATCTGAACCGGGATGCCCTGTGTACGGTCACTCATGCGCTCGTGACCTCTCGCCTTGACTACTGTAACGCTCTCTACATGGGGCTTCCCTTGAAGACCACTCGGAGGCTCCAACTGGTACAGAATGCGGCCGCGAGAGTTGTCTTGGGAGTTTCCCGGTACTCCCATGTTACACCTTTGCTCCGCGAGCTGCATTGGTTACCAGTTGTCTTTCGGGTGAGGTTCAAGGTGTTGGTTACGACCTTTAAGGCCCTACATGGCAAGGGTCCGGGATACCTCGGGGACCACCTGCTGCCGGCATCGACTCCCCTCCGCCCTGTGCGTTCCCACAGAGAGGGCCTCCTCAGGGTGCCGCCAGTCAGGGAATGTCGACTGGTGGCCCCCAGGGGGAGGGCCTTCTCTGTGGGGGCTCCGGCATTATGGAATCAACTGCCGGTGGAGCTCCGGATGGCACCAGACCTCCGAACTTTCCGTCGGGGCCTGAAGACCCACCTGTTCGAATTAGCTGGTCTGGGCTGATGGGGGATTATGGGTTTTTAATTGTTTTTAATTTGTACCACTGTTTTATTGGGCATGGGTTTAATTCCTTTTTTAATTTTTGTATTCTCTTTTTGATATATGCCCTGTGAACCACCCTGAGTCCCTACCAAGGAGAAGGGCGGTATATAAATCAAATAAACTATAACTATAACTATAACTATAATTTTGCTCATGTATGGCTCCCGCAAGGATGGTTTTTTACATGTGGTCAAGAAACTTTTAATTACATTCCTGCTAATATTAGTGAAGCACAGTGTTGTCTCAGCTGGTTGATTCCTGTTTTGCTTTCCAAACAGCAAATTCACTCAAATCGTTTTCGACAAGGAGTCACGCTAGATAACACCTGTGATTCTGAACCAGCTTTACTTAATAAAGCAGAATATAAAGCTTTGGCTATATCTATACTGGGTGTGCCAGCGCTTGCTACTCGTGCTCATCTTAACATTAATAATAATAATACCGTATTATCCGGCGTATAAGGCGACTGGGCATATAAGACAACACCCCAACTTTTGAGATGATTTTCAAGATTTTTTGTCTTATACGCCGGAAAATCAGTGAGCCCGGGAAGGCACGCCCTCCCCTCTCACTGTGGAGGAAGCAGGGCAGGCTGGCATCTGGTGGGAGCTGGCAGGGCAGTCCTGCGCACGCGCGCGCTCCCCGGCTCCTAAGGAGTCCTCGGGGAGCCATGGCAGGCGCCTCACGCTCTTCCCTCTTGAAGCAGCTTCAGCGGAGCCGTCCGGCATCAGGCGGGAGCCGGCAGGGCAGTCCTGCACACGCGGGCACTCCCCGGCTGCTAAGGAGCGCTCCTTAGCAGCCGGGGAGTGCACGCATGTGCAGGACTGCCCTGCCGGCTCCCGCCCGACGCTCTTCCCTCTTGAGGCAGCATCGCTCCCCGTCCTCGGATGTTATTAGATTTTTTGGCAGCGGCTGCACACTACTGGCTCATGGTCAAATGATCGTCCACTAGGACTCCAAGGTCCCTCTCACTGATACTGTTTTTGAGCCAGGTCTCACTAAATATGTATTTATACCTGTTTTTTCCTGCCTAAATGTCTTTGCTTTTTTCCACATTAAAATTAATTTTGTTGGATAGGGCCCATTGTTCAAGTTTGTCAAGATCTTTTTGGATCCTGAGCTTGTCTTCTGAGGTGTTGGCTAGTGTCATCTGCAAATTGGATGAGTTAATAATAATAATAATAATTTTATTTATATACCGCCCTTCTCCCGAAGGACTCAGGGCAGTGAACAGGGCAAATATATAAAAAAAATACAAAAATACAAAAGTTAAAAGAAAATTAAACATATGCCCGACTAAAAACAGTAAATACAGATATTAAAAATGACCATAAAAACCCAACCCATCCCCCATCAGGCCAGGCCAGCTTGTTCAAATAAGAGTGTCTTCAGATCGCGACGGAAGGAGCGAAGGTCGGGCGCCATCCGGAGCTCAACCGGCAGCTAATTCCATAGCTCCGGGGCGCCCACAGAGAAGGACCTCCCCCTGGGGGCCCCCAATTGACATTCTCTGATCGGTGGCACCCTGAGGAGGCCCTCTCTGTGGGAGCGCACAGGGTGGAGGGAAGTTGATGCCAGCAGCAGGTGCTCCCTAAGGTACTCCGGACCCATGCCATGTAGGGCCTTAAACACCATTACCAGTACCTTGAATCTCACCTGGAAGACAACTGGTAACCAATGCAGCTCACGGAGCAGAGGTGTAACATGGGAGTATCGGGAGACTCCCAACACAACTCTCGCGGCTGCATTCTGTACCAGTTGGAGCCTCCGAGTGGTCCTCAAGGGCAGCCCCATGTAGAGAGCGTTGCAGTAGTCCAGACGAGAGGTCACGAGCACGTGAGTAACCGTATATAAAGCATCCCGGTCTAGATAGGGCCGCAACTGGCGCACCAGGCGAACCTGGGCGAAGGCCCCCCTAGTCACAGCTACTATATGGTCTTCCAAAGTGAGCCGTGAATCTAGAAGGACTCCCAAGTTGCAAGCCCTATCTACGGGGGGTAATAGTTCACCCCCCCATGGAAAGAGATGGGATGTTCTGAATATCCCGGGATGCCGGTATGCACAGCCACTCAGTCTTGTCAGGGTTGAGTTGAAGTCTGTTCCTCCCCATGCAGACCCGAACCGCCTCCAGGCAACGGGACATCACGTCGAGGGCATCACTGGGGTGGTTTGGGGTCGAAATAAAAGGCTGGGTATCATCGGCGTACTGATGATACCCAACTCCAAAACCACGAATGATCTCACCCAGCGGTTTCATGTAGATATTGAACAGGAGAGGTGAGAGAACCGACCCCTGAGGAACTCCACAAATGAGAGACCTCGAGGTTGACCTCTGCCCCCCTGCCAACACCGACTGCGAACGTCCCAGGAGATAGGAAGAGAACCACTGCAAAACCGTGCCTCCCACTCTCAATCCCCTGAGACGCCGCAGCAGGATACCATGGTCGATGGTATCGAACGCCACTGAGAGGTCTAATAGGACTAGGACAGAGGAATGTCCCCTGTCCCGAGCCCTCCAGAGATCATTCACCAATGCCGTCTCCATGCTGTACCTGGGCCTGAAACCCGATTGGTACGGGTCTAGATAATCCGCTTCATCCAGGACCAGAGGGAGCTGATGCGCCACCACACTCTCAACAACCTTCGCAAGAAAGCGAAGGTTGGAGACCGGACAAAAGTTATTCAACACAGCTGGGTCCAAGGCAGGCTTCTTGAGGAGAGGTCTCACCACCACCTCTTTCAAGACGGCGGGAAAACTACCCTCACTCAAAGAAGCAGATATAACTGCCTGGAACCAGCCTCGTGTCCCCTCCCGGGCTGCATAAACCAGCCAGGAAGGGCATGGGTCCAATAAACATGTGGTGGAGCTCAGCCGCCCCATAATCCTGTCCACTTCCTCCGGAGTCACAGAATCAAACTCCTCCCAGGTAATATCGACAAGACCACCCGTGTCCTGATCGTCAGACTCTGCCCAGTCAGAGTCCAGACCGGTCCGAATCCGAGCGATTTTGTCCGACAGATGTTGGTTAAACTCCTCGGCATGACCCTGCAAGGGTTCCTCCTTCACCTCCTGATTAAGGAGGGAGCGGGTCACCGTAAACAGGGTGGCTGGGCAATTATCTGCGGACGCGATAAGGGTAGCGAAGTGATTAGACCTCACCGCCCTTATCGCAGCAAGATAAGACCTACTGTAGGTTCTTAGTCGCAATCGGTCGGATTCGGATCGGCTGGATCTCCAACAGCTCTCTAGGCCCCGTCTCAGATGCTTCATCTCCCAAAGCTCCGCCGAAAACCATGGAGCTCGATGGGATCTGCACCGGGTCAGGGGCCGCAAGGGTACAACTCGGTCGAGAGCCTCCGTGGCTGCCCTTTCCCAGGCTTCCACTAAGGCATCCGCCGAGTTGTGAGCGAAGGAGGCAGGTGGGGACCCCAGCGCTGCCTGGAACCTCTCAGGGTCCATTAAGCGCCTGGGGCGGTACCATCTAGTTGGTTCCACACACCCACAGTGGGGAGTGGCAAAACGGAAGACCAGCCGCAGGAGATGATGATCGGTCCATGACAGGGGCATAACAATTGGGGAGCCCCCACCAAGATCATCTAACCACTGTCCAGATAAGAAAATCAGGTCAAGGGTGTGGCCTCCCACATGAGTCGGTCCAGAAATTACCTGCGTCAGGTCCATGGCCGTCATGGAAGCCATGAACTCCCGAGCTAACTCAGATGATCCTCCCAGGGATGGTAGATTGAAGTCACCCAAAACTATAAGTTTGGGGAACTCAATCACCACCCCAGAGAGGATATCGAGAAGCTCAGGCAGGGCTGCTGCTGCGTGACTAGGCGAAAGGTACACCAGCAGCAAGCCCAACTGCACACCAGGGCCACATCTCAAGAAGAGAGACTCACAGTTCCCCTTCTATTCCCTCATCTAAGTCATTTATGAAGATATTAAAGAGTCATTTATGAAGATATTAAAGAGTACTAGGCCTAAGATGGAGCCTTGTGGTACCTCACTGCTTACTTCTCTCCATGTGGATGTAGGACTACTCTTTGAGTACAGTTTGTCAGCCAGCTACAGCTCCATCTGGTGGTGATGTTGTCTATCCCACCTTTTTCTAGCTTACTAAGCAGCAGGTTGTGGTCTACTTTGACAAATGCCTTACTCATATCTAAGTATACTATGTCCACAGCGTTTCGCTGGTCTACTAATTTAGTCACTTTATCAAAGAATGAAATAAGATTGTTTTGGCATGATCTGTTTTTAACAAACCCATGCTGGCCGCTAATTATAAGTTTGTTTGCTTCTAGTTGTTTGCAGATCTGATTTTTTATTATTTTTCCCAGGATCTTCCCAGATATTGATGTTAGACTGATTGGTCTGTAGTTTCCTGGGTCTGTTTCCCCCCCCCCCTTTCTTGAAGATGGGAACCACATCAGCCCTTTTCCAATCCTCAGGTACTTCCCTGTTGCTCCAGGATTTTTGAAAGATATGGTGCAATAGTTTGAGATAACATCTGCCAGCTCTTTCAGAACTCTGGGATGTAATTTGTCGGATCCTGGTGATTTATATTCATCAAGGTCGGATAGGTGTTCTCTTAGCATTTTCTTCTTATTTTAATTTTTGTTTCTAGTTTGTCTTTTGCAGTAGTTCTTTTTTGTATGTTGGGTTATAATTTCTTTTTGTGTAAAGACTGATGCAAAGAACGAATTAAGCAGTTCTGCTTTCTCCTTACTGCCTGTTACTTCCTTGCCATCTTCTCTTTTTAGTAGACATACAGTTTTCTTGATTTTTTTCTTGTTATTAATATGTTGAAAGAAACTGTTTTTTATTGTCCTTGATTTCTGTTGCAAGTCTTTGTTCATTCTGAGCCTTTGCTTTCCTGACTTCATCTTTGCATGTTCTGGCTGTCTGTGATAATCAGCCTTAGTTATGTGTCCCTCTTTCCATTTTTTGTATTTGTCCTTTTTCTCTTTCAGTTTGTCAGAGAGAGCTTTATGCAGCCATACTGGTTTCTTCTTGAATTTCTTGTTGTTGTTTTTTAGTGGTATTGTGCTGGACTGGGCTTTTATGATCGTATTTTTCAGAGTTTCCCACACTTCTTGAGAGTTGTTTTCCCCTTTAGGATTTTCATCCATGGAATCTTTCCTAGGTTCTCTCTGAGTTTGTTAAAATCAGATCATTTGAAGTTTAAGACACTGGTTGGATTATTTTCTGTTGCTTGTGTTTGCATTATATTGAATTTCAGTATGACATGGTCACTTTCACCCAAGGTTCCAGCAACTTCAACTCCCTCTATCACTTCTTCATTAGCTCCAGTATAGCTTTACTTCTAGTTCCCTCCTCCACCTTTTGGATGATAAAGGTGTTGGCTAGGTTGGTTAAAAATCTGTCTGATCTCCCACTAGCTGCAGAGTTTGTCTCCCAGTTGATATCTGGATAGTTGAAGTCTCCCATTACTACTGTGGTATGCTTCCTACATACATTTGTTAATTGGTTGGCAAAGAGTTCATCTATTTCTTCTGATTGCTTGGGTGGCCTGTAATATACATCTATGGCAATGTCACTTTTTTCGCTTTTATATTGACCCATATACATTCTGGAGGGATTTTATCTTTGATCATATGCATTTCTGTAGATATGTAGTGTTCTCTTACATATAGTGCAACTCCCCCTCCTCTTTTTGTAGATCTATTTCTTTTGAACAATTTGTATCCATCTATTGGTACATTCCAGTCATGGGTTTCGTCCCACCAGATTTCTGTAATGCCAACTATGTCATACCCACCCTTGTGTACTATTGCTTCTAGTTCACCCTGTTTGTTCCCCAAGCTTTGAGCATTGTTATATAAGCATTTAAGACCTTTATGCCTGTCCATGGGTATGTTTCCTGCATCTCCTGAATGCTGTTTGAGTTTTTCTTTTTTTCTCACTACTCCCTACCTCGTTGTTTGATTTGCTTTCTTGGGATTTATGACTGGTTTTGTGTTCTAGAGGTTCTAAAGATTGGTCACTCTTCCCCCTCAATTTTAGTTTAAAGCTCTTCTGATGAATTGGGCCAGTCTTTTTCTGAGTACATTTTTCCCTGTTTTCGTGAGGTACAGCTCATCCCTTGCCAAGAGTCCTTCATGTAGGAAATGCAGTCCATGGTCCAGGAAACCAAAGTTGCCTTGATGACACCAACCCTTTAGCCAGTGGTTTATTTCTAGAATTCTTTTTCCCCTCAATGGGGGTTGGGTAATGAAATGTCTGCAAACTCAAACAGCCAAGCTCAGAAAGCAGAAAGGACTCCATAATTCAGTCCTAAACTGTACATACAGTATTCTCATCTATTGAAAGGTAGACATACTTACATACTTAAGTTATCCTTAAGAATAACTTAATACAGAGTTAGGAAAATGGTGACTTCCGAATGCATGCTTTAGAACTGTCTGTATTAATTGGAGTTCCTTAGAGGGGGTGGGGGTGGCTCTGCTGGTGTGCCTTTGAATCACTTGATTCCTGTCAACTACATGAACAAAACCATGCAGTTTTCTTGGCAACATTAGAATGAATGCTATTTATTTTTTTCTAGGGCTGAGAAAAAGTGACTGGCTCAACGTCAGCCAGCTGGTTTCTGGATCTAAGGCAGAATTTGAATTCAAGCTTTTTGTCTAGTGTCTTTTAACTATGACATCAAATTAGCTCTCTTGGAGTTGTAGTTGGAGCAATATTGGAAAGGTCCTAGATTGGTTAAATAAGAAGTTGATCCCGAACAAAGAAGGGTGAAAAATCCTACTGTTGGGATATGAGATGATTTGGTGTTATCAACAGAACAAATTATTATTTATTTATTTATTTATTTATTTATTCGTTTTATATACCGCCCTTCTCCCGGAGGACTCAGGGCGGTGTACAGAGCAAAGTAAGTATACAATAAACCAACAATAAAACAAATAAAACCCCAGATCTACAAATAAAACCCCAAATCTATCAGGCCAGGCCGGCTTGCTGGAATAGATAGGTTTTTAAATCTCGCTGAAAGGTGCGAAGGTCGGGGGCCATCCGGATTTCGGCTGGTAAGCGGTTCCAGAGGATTGGCGCACCCACCGAGAATGCTCTCCCCCTGGGGGTCACCAGCCGGCATTCTCTGACCGGTGGCACCCTGAGGAGGCCCCCTCTGTGGGAGCGCACAGGACGGAGGGGTGTTGACGCTGGCAGTAGGTGCTCCCGTAGGTATTCCGGACCCATGCCATGTAGGGCTTTGCATGTCATCACTAGCACCTTGAATTTCACCCGGAAGGCAACTGGAAGCCAGTGCAGCTCACGAAGCAGAGGTGTAATATGGGAGTATCGGGGAGCCCCCAAAAGTGTCCGTGCAGCTGCACTCTGTACCAGCTGAAGCTTCCGAGTGATTCTCAAGGGCAGCCCCATGTAAAGAGCGTTGCAGTAGTCAAGACGAGAGGTCACAAGTGCATGGGTGACTTACGTAAGGCATCCAGGTCCAGATAGGGTCGTAGCTGGCGCACCAGTGTTTGTGTGGGAGGGTAGCGTGTAGGATTGTGCTTGGCTCTACAGGATATAACTATTCTGCTTTTAGAGGTTCTATTTTGCTCATGGGTTGAAAAATCATGAAAGAATTCTCTGTCCATAAGTTGGCCTGATCAGCTTCTCTGGGGTGGGAGAGGGAGGGGCAAGAAAGACTGGCGAACTTGTCTTCCATGATCAAATGTCCAAATGCAAAAAGTGATCATTCCATGAAATCAGTTAGCCTGACATTCTCAAAATCAGTGGCTTCACCCTCCTTATGCAACAGTGAATTCTGTAAATTGTGTGAAGAATTGTTTGCTCTCTTGTATAATTTATAGCTTCTTCATTTATTGCTTATCCACTTTATCTGAGAGTTATTAAGCAACACAGAGCAGGAGGAGTTTCCAGTGACATGGAACTGTGAGACCAGGAAGATAAGTACAAGAAAGGGAGGTCATAGATGAAACAGCAAGGGAGTAGTTTTGTTCTTGGCCCTCATACTCTAGCAGACTCCAAGAACTCTGAGCCAAATTTCCGCTGAGATATGAAACTGAACCTGAGAAATGTGATTTCCCCTGGAGAAACCTCTAAGAATCAGCAAAAATCCCATTCAAGTGATCCTGGCTGTAACACTGCAGGCTGAATGTACAAACATCTCTTCTTGCAACACGTATTTCTGAGATTGCGCCACTTGTCAATCAAAGTAGCTTAGGCAAGCAAGATGTCTTGCTCTGAAGCAGAAGACCTACTTCAGGGCTAGATCCCAAACTTTGGGGACTGCCCTGCAGAAAGTTTTCTAATCTAAGTCAAAATGAGCAGGAGTTGTATAGGAAAATATTTGAGACTCTTGTATAGTTCCCATTTAATTCAACTGGACTTGTGCAGAAGTTCTTGGAAGACAGCTCTCTTTAAATGCTGTCAAGCTCACAAAAATGTACAAATGAGACCTTGAAAGGAGTGGGCTTGCTAGAGATTAAGTATGGTACAAAAGCATCTATCTTTTCTTAGCTCCCTCCACCAAGGCCTCTTTTCCTTTCCCCCTTTATTTTTCCCTATAGGAGGAACTGCCAATTAACTCAGTAAACAGGAACAGTGAGCACATTGTTTGATGGGAGTTTTGAATACTGTGTACTCAAATGCACAGTATAACTTCTGCACAAGTCCAGTTTAATTAAATAGGAACTATACAAGAGTCTTAAATACTTTTCTATGCACAGAGTCTGTGTAGGTTGTTGTTGTTGTTGTTGTTGTTGTTATATTAGCACAAGAAGATCACAATGATATTGCAGGGTAGTCGGCTGCCAATTTACCAGTTCTGTTGTAGAACACACTCATGTGCTTCCCAAGGTGCGCCACAGGAAGGGGAGCTGGTTTTGCACCAGAAAGAAAGACAAGCAACTCTTCCTGCAGTGTCATCCATGGATCCTCTCTTCCCAGAGCCACCTCACAAACTGGTGCTGCAACTGGGAAGGTTCAGAGCTGGCAGGAATTTGACTGCCTGCATGAAGCACCAACCTGTCTCTATACCGAAGTGGTACATATTTATCTACTTGTATAGAACATGCTTTCAAACTGTTAGGTGGGCAGAAACTCTTCTTAAAAACCTCCAGTGTCGGAGCATTCACAACTTCTGGAGGCAAGTCGTTCCACTGATTAATTGTTCTAACTGTCAGGAAATTTCTCCTTTGTTCTAGGTTGGGAGATGATATGCAGACATCAAAACTATTATATTTTAATCCACCATCCAATTTGTCATATTGGGTGGCAGTGAATTCTGCTGGTTAAGTATACTGTATGTTGTGCAAATAAAACATTATTTTAATCAGTTTGGAATTTCTACAGAGATGCTTGATTTTGGACAAACATATGTCATCTTATTGCAAGGCTGCAATTTTTTCTGGCACTCATGTTTTTTTTTAAAAAAATATACTCTTATGTTGAATTTAGGGATTCTGAAAGTGCACAAGAACTGTATATCTGCAGTCGGTTTCAACTGCAGATTTTCTGTCTTTGAACCACAAATCAAAGGGGCCCTTTCAATATAAAGTACTTTAAAAGGAATATAAAACATAGAATAATAGAATTGGAAGGGATCTCAGAGGTCTTCTAATCCAACCCTCTGCTTGAACAGGAGATCCTATATCATTTTAAACAAATGGCTGATCATATCATTTAAAAATTAAATACTCACCAACAAGAAATATTATGCGAAGCAGAGGTTACGATGTTTCACTGTCAACTATGAAATTTCACTAAGTATGTTAGACCTGTTTCTCTCTTAGCTCCGTATATTTCTCACAGCTATTCCTGTGTGGGAAAATGTGGCAAAGGTCTCCTGTTTTTCTAAACCAGCACCTTATGCTGGCCCTTGTGGGCCAGCATTTTCTTTGGGGCCATGAATTTCAACCCAATTAGCTTCATCTTTCTTCGATGACAAGAAATAAGATTGGCCCTTCCTTGCTACTTTTCCAGAAGGCTGTGAAAACATGGTTTTGTCAGTGGGCTTGGGGACCACAGGTTGATTTGGAATCAATAAAGTGGCTTGTATAATCATGGTTTGTGGAGGGGTAGGTGGGTGGGTGGTTTGGTTGGTGTTATATTGTTGATTTTTAAGGTTGTATGCTGACTGGAATCACTGTGTGCTAGTTGGATGGCCATATAAATCTATTTAATAAATTAAAAATGTGCTGGTTGTCTTATCTACCACAGCTGATACCAACTGGCAGTGGTTCTCCAAAGTTATAGGTAAAAAGAGACTGTCCTTTTAACTGCTGATGTTTACAATCAAGCATTTGGCTTGCAAGACAGGTGTTCATACTTCCTCTGGCAAAATCTGTTCTGAATATTTTGAAATAGGTTTCCCATCCTGGCCCCCTTCCATCCTTCCCTTTTACATCTCTCTCTCTCATGCAAGCTTGGGTGATTTCCCATTTGGAAACACGTGCAAGATTAATTTCAGAAGAGGCAGGGATATACTGAGGCAACTGTATATTTAATTTGCTTTCTGTATGTCCCCCTATGGTTATTACATCCAAAAGAGTTCTCAAATAGCTTTCCTCCTCCTGGGAAGCAACTCAGGGCTTTGCCTATGCCAAGCAAGGTAATTCTTAACTGCAGAAGAAAGTTAAACCAGGATTGGATTTTTGGGTAGCAACATTTTTGAAGTGGAAACAAAATGGATTCTAAACAAATTATCAGAGTTTAACTGCAGAGCGAAAAACAAGTCTCATAAAAAGAATTTGAAAGACAAAAATATGTCTAATCTGAAAGAGACAGGACTGACAGGATACACATTAATATGTTGAAATGCTGAAAGTCCACATGTTGAATACAGTAGACCAGCATTTCTGTCAGGACCCACCCCAATCCACGTCTTAGGAAAACAAAAATTCTTGGAGTCAGTTCTAGTCCAAAAGGAATTTTTACTAGGACATGTTTGGTTGTGGAAATACAAGACAGGACCTGGTATTGTTTTACAGATTGAAACTTTATAAAGAGTTCCCGGTTCAACCCCACTTCCTTCAACCCCATTTGGTCAGCCCCCCATCATTTACTTTGTGTCATACCTTTCTTGGGAAAAAGGGAACTTCGGATCTTTATGGTTATTGCCTTCTTCCTTTACAGATTCAATTGGAAACACAGGCCAGATGCCCTCTTCCCTAACCCTCCCCTTTGTTACCCCAGTTTAAAAGGTTTCCCTTGGTCTTTGAAATAACCTAAGGCAGGCTGAATCCACATCCGCTCCTCCTTCCTCGGGAGATGGCAGAATCCGGGGGGGGGATAATGTTTTAAACATACATTTATGAATGTGATTATAAATTTTATTCTGACAATTTCTCAACTTTGGCAGCTTGCAGATATATGGACTTCAAACCCCAGAACCTTCAAGCTGCCAAGGTTGAGAAACACTGTCATAGACCCTTGTCCTACCTAGTCTAAAGAGCTTTGAATACAAGCTTTTTTAATGTCATTCAGACCAAGCCAATGCCCTTAAAGGGGCCTGGTTTCTTTCTCTTACTGAAAGTTCTTGGACAAAGGTTAAGCACCAGTTTCCTAGGCATGCTACCCAATGGGTTTCTTACATTAAATGGTTGGAAACATTATATCAGATAGTCTTCAAGGCTCTAGAAATTGGTGCTGAGCACATCCATTGAAACTGGTGGAGAATATATCTGCAGTATTGGGATCTGCTTGTGCCAAGTTAGCTGCCTTTATAGGCACAGGAAACTAGTAATCAGAAAGTTGAAATGAGTGTCCTTCATTTATTTATTCTGAGATCACTCATAATATGACTATGGGAAAAACTAATCATTTGCATTTCATGTGTTATCAATATGGCATGGCAAAAGAAAAAAATCTAAAGCTGCCCATCTTAGATGATACTGTTGACTTCTGGTTGAATTCCACAATGGTGCCACACTATAACAGAATAACCGAAGTTGAGACCTTGGAGGTCTTCTCATCCAATCCCTTGCTAAGGATTGTTTGATTTTGGTTGAATGTAATGTGTAAATCCATACACATGTGGCTTATTAGGTAAAGTATGTTTACAGTAGGAGTATACGTAATTCAGGGTTGAACTGTTGAGTTCTTGGTGCTCTCTGAGCTTTGTTTTTTCTTGCATATGTTTCATTACCCACTTAGCTAACATCAACACTGATAGGGAGTGTGGGGGTTTATTTACTGCTTATATGCAATAGCTTGTCCTGCCAATGGCAACTCCACAGTCACTAGCAATGATGAGGTTACCTAGTGGGGTAATGAATGTCTGCATGCAAACAACCAAACTTGGGGAGCACCAAGGACTCCAAAATAGGGTTAACCATACCATGGGTTGTTGTTGTTGTTGTTAGCTGCGAAGTCGTGTCCGACCCATCGCGACCCTATGGACAACATTCCTCCAGGCCTTCCTGTCTTCTACCATCTTCTGGAGTCCATTTAAGCTCACGCCTACTGCTTCAGTGACTCCATCCAGCCACCTCATTCTCTGTCGTCCCCTTCTTCTATTGCCCTCAATCTTTCCCAGCATTAGGCTCTTCTCCAGTGAGTCCTTCCTTCTCATTAGGTGGCCAAAGTATTTGAGTTTTAGCTTCAGGATCTGGCCTTCTAAAGAGCAGTCAGGATTGATCTCCTCTAGGACTGACCGGTTTGATCGCCTTGCATGGGTTAGCATGATGGATTAATTCCATTTGGGAGTTAGAAGCTAAAAAGTGTCTATCTTTTTAAAAAGCTTGATTGTTATTTTGCACAATAAATAGCAATAGCACTTAGACTTATATATTGCTTCATGGTGCTTTTCAGCACTCTCTAAGCGGTTTACAGAGATTGCATATTGTCCCCAACAATCTGGGTTTTCATTTTACCAACCTTGGAAGGATGGAAGGCTGGGTCAACCTTGAGCTGGTCAAGATCAAACTCCTGGCAATGGGCAGAGTTAGCCTGCAAGACTGCATTCTAGCCACTGTGCCACCATGGCTCCTGGTGGTAAGCAGAGACTATGGATCAGGAGGGAGGTGGCCATACTATAAATACTAGATTTGTGGAAAAACTGGTTGTAAAATGAGCTGGTGTCATCTGAAATCTTACTGATTCATAGTGCAGTAGTTAGAATGCAGTATTGCAGGCTAACTCTGCCCACAGCCAGGAGTTTAATCGTGATGGCGCAGAAGGTTGACTCAGCCTTCCATCCTTCTGAATTCAGTAAAATGAGGAGCCAGATTGTTGGGGGAACTATGCTGATGTTGTAAATTGCCCAGCGAGTACTGTAAAGCACTATGGAGCAGTTATACGTCTAAATTATATTGCTATATTGCAATTAGTGTCTTTGTTCATGGACTAGTCTTCTGCAAAACTTTCATTACCCAAACTAGGTAACATCTGATGAAGTTACCTAGTTTGGATAATAAAACCTCTGCAAGAAAACAAGCAAGTTCAGAGAGCACCAACGATTGCTCATTTCAACCTTGAGGTAAAATACTGAGCTCTTTTATTGGAATCCCACTTAAAGCTTCTGCACTATTAATATCAGATGAGGGGGTATTCAATCATCTGCCTCTCACAGGTATTTCCCAGGAATTCAGCCTATCATCCTCTTTTTGAATCCAGCATATCCTGTCTCTTTAGTCTCCAGGAGAGTGAGAAAAATCGATCAATATTAGTTCTGGAACACAGTAGAACAGCTCTCAGTGCCATACGCAGGATGAGTTGCCACTGACTCCAGTGCCCTCTTGTGGCACACATTATTGGCTCCTATTCTTTTTGTAGTAAAAAAGGGGAAATCAATTATTCTAAAGCTAAAAATCCTGTACTAGGCCTCGATCTTACTCTATTGCCAGTTTGTTTAAATCATTTAGCCTTGCCCTGTAAATCTAATGAAATAAAGCAAAGTTGTTAACATTCACATTCAAATACACTTACTGACAATTCATTAGACTTTGGGCATGATCCAAAATGATTTTTTTCTGTGTCAGGACTAAATGACACTAAAGACTTTGGTGGAGGTCAGAATAAACACAGGGGTCAGGTTCATATCTGTTCTGTAGCTGACTTGGCACTACAGAAAGAGGTTCAGCTGCCAGACAGAATTCTTTATCAATTTTTAAAAATGGTCTATTTTATAGGGATGTTTTGTGGGTGATCACAATATCATTAAGACCTTCATTTATTTAAGCATTTAAATTGAAACATTTTTAAATTATTGTGCAACTGATAACTGCAGCATTGAGACAGAAAATTTGAAAGTTGTAATTTTCTGTTCTCTGGGCCAGGTTTAACTTGAATAGATTTAAGTTACAGGAATGTACAGAATAAAAGAACAACAGAGTTAGAAGGGACTTTGGAAGTCTTCTAGTCCAACCCACTACTCAAACAGGAGACCATATGTCATTCCAGACGAGTGGCTTTCCAATCTCTTCTTAAAGGCCTCCAGTGATGGAGCACCTACAACTTCTGAAGGCAAGCCATTCCACTGGTTAATTGTTCTCACTGTTAGAAAATTTCTCCTTAGTTCTAGGTTGCTTCAGTCAAAAGTTTTAAGAAATATTATGTTTGTAATAGCAGCTCAGCAATGGAGACAAATCTAGAAGGATTATAGGATTTTTTTCCCCATCATTAGTTGTCTGCTAGAAAATATTGGATTTCCTGCACTGAAGAAAACCCTTTGGATTTTTGGAGAAGGGATGAGTGCTGCATTGATGCAGTTCAAACTTACCAATCCTCAGATGCCACTAAAAAGCAACTTACTACTTCATCCTTTCAATTCACTCTTTTCTCATTCATTCATTTCATTGACTTTCAAATATTCAAGGTGGCTTCCTGCATATAATACCCACTGTTGCTCCTAATCTCCACTAGAACATTTTTCAATGATGCAAATTTCTCTTTCTTTCCCCAAAATCTCTTTCAAACCATTCACTTTATTTATTTATTTATTTATTTATTTATTTAAATTTTTATACCGCCCTATTCCCGATGGACTCAGGGCGGTTTACAGGGCAACATAAAATATGATATAAAAATAGTATAAATTAAAATAGATTAAATTACATAAGCCCAACAATTAAAACAATATTAAAAGCTAAAACCCCTTTCCCCCAGACTCTTTGGTTCACATTTTTAGTTGCTTTGCTAGCCACTGAAAACTAGGTAGATGTCATTGCATTATTTCTATATGCTCCTTGTAATTCTTGCCTCATCTGCTTTAAATTCTTTCCCACCTGATGCATTATAGATTGTAAATTCCTGGAAGAAAAGATGGCTCTTGCTTCAGCACTTCTATTCTACTAGTTATTTGACCTTGAGGACTACTCGGAGGCTTCAGCTGGTGCAGAATGCAGCCACGCAAGTGGTGGTGGGGGTTTCCCGATACTCCCATGTAACACCTCTACTCCGCGAGCTGCATTGGCTTCCGGTTCCCCTCTGGGTGAGATTCAAGATGCTGGTAATGACCTATAAAGCCCTAAATGGCATGGGTCCGGATTACTTACGGGAGCACCTGCTGCCGGCATCAACTTCCCTTCATCCAGTGCACTCCCACAGAGAGGGCCTCCTTAGGGTGCCGTCGGTCAAAGAGTGTCGACTGGCGACCCCCAGAGGGAGGGCATTCTCTGTGGGTGCACCAGACCTTTGGAACCGTTTACCGGTTGAGCTCCGGATGGCTCCCGACCTTCGCTCCTTCCGACGTGACCTAAAAACATATTTATTTGAACAAGCCGGCCTGGTCTGATGGGATTGGGGTATTTTAATATTAATTATTTTAATATTAATTGTATTGATTTTTATTTTAATTTGGGCTTTATTATTTAATTCTTACTTAACTTTTGTATACTGTATTTTTATTGTATTTGCCCTGTACACCGCCCTGAGTCCTTCGGGAGAAGGGCGGTATAGAAATTAAATTATTATTATTATTATTTTATTTCCCAACCATGCCAAAATAGTTTAATCCTGATTTATACCTAAGAGATTCTTGGTGCTCTTTGAGCTTGGTTGTTTTCTTGTGGATGTTTCATTACCCAAACTAGGTAACATAATCAGTGCTAGTACTGATGTTATCTAGTTTGGATAATCAAATGTCCACAAGAAAACAACCAAATTCAGAGAGCCCCAAGGACCTCTTATTTCAACCCTGAGCTGCAAATATTCTCCTTTATTGATTTATATCTGTCTTCATTGCTGCTGCTTCTCTTGAAAACCATGGAATGTGTCAGACCATCCTGGGCCAAGCAGTACCATTCAGCTAACAGCAAAAGTCTGTAAAAATGTTATCCAATCATTGCTCAGCCCCCTAAACTGTTGGGAGTTTTGAATAAAAGTCACCTTTCCCACTTGATGCAAAAAAGAAAATGCTCCCACCATCTTCAAACTATTAGGACTGAAAGTTACACAAAAGATTGTGCCTCTGTGCGTTAGCATTTATTTATTGAATATCTATCCTATTGCAATCTCATTACTCTCAGCACTGTACAAGATAAGAGAAAACAATTAAAATATCCATAGGATGAAAACACAAGAACATAAAAAAGAATGAAAATAAATTACCAATCTCCTACACTGTAGCAATGAAAAAAGAAAGTTAAAGATGTCTTGCAGTGAGTGAAAACCACTGGAAAGACATAAGCTGGGGAGGGCAACCTGACCTCTGCAGAGACCGTTCCGCATCAACAGTACTGCCACTGAAAAGCTGCTTCTTCTATCATCAGCTATTGTGGGATCACAAGGAATTTCTCCCACGTTCTAGTCCTCCCTTAGGCACATTAGATGTTTGCATAACTTTGAACCTATCATTCTCACATAGCCCTACTCTAGTCTGGGAAGTTGGAAAACATCTGTTTATTAATCTAGACTAGATCAGCTCATATATTATGGTCATCCTATAATCATACTAATCATCTTTCAGTGAATTGATTTGGACTCATCATACAGGCTGAAACTTCCAAGCAGTCTGGTCATCATCATTATACTTTTATACTTAAAAAGGGAATCCTCTAAACCTGCCTCTTGGAAATCAAGATCAAGTGAAGTACTAATACCACTTTACAATGCCTTGGTAAGGCCACACCTGGAATACTGCATCCAGTTTTGGTCACCACGATGTAAACAAGATGTCGAGACTCTAGAAAGGGTACAGAGAAGAGCAACAAAGATGATTAGGAGGCTGGAGGCCAAAACACATAGGGAACGGTTGCTGGAATTGGGTAAGTGTAGTTTAACGAAGAGAAGAGTGAGGGGTGACAGGATAGTAGTGTTCCAATATCTCAGGGGCTGCCACAAAGAAGAGGGAGCCAAGCTATTCTCCAGAGCACCTGAAAGCAGGACAAGAAGCAACGGATGGAAACTAGTCAAGGAGAGAAGCAACCTAGAACTAAGGAGAAACTTCCTGACAGTTAGAACAATTAACCAGTGGAACAACCTGCCTCCAGAAGTGGTGAATGCTCCAACACTGGAGGTTTTTAAGAAGAGACTGGACAGCCATTTGCCTGAAATGGTATAAGTTTTCCTGCCTGTGCAGGGGGTTGGACTAGATGACCTCCAAGGTCCCTTCCATCTTCTTCTTCTTCTTCTTCTTCTTCTTCTTCTTCTTCTTCTTCTTCTTCTTCTTCTTCTTCTTCTTCTTCTTCTTCTTCTTATTATTATTATTATTATTATTATTATTATTATTATTATTATATGTTACATTAGAATTCCCTACTGCAGACAGCATGTTAGTTGGCGTTGCTGTTGGAGGAAGATGGGTGTTATAGCGCAACCTATTAGGAGGGTTCCAGGCTGGGATAAGCTATGTCTATATTAATCACCCCAGTTAAACATTGGGGTTGTATTTACATAGTACATTAAGCCAAAAATCCCAGTTCAGGAGAGACTATTATTGTGACCGATTATGTCAACAGTTTGGAAGGGTTGCTATTTTGGGTTTATAGAAACTATAAATAATGAAAGATAATGAATAAACTTCTTCTTCTTCTTCTTCTTCTTCTTCTTCTTCTTCTTCTTCTTCTTCTTCTCCTCCTCCTCCTCCTCCTCCTCCTCCTCCTCCTCCTCCTCCTCCTTCTCCTTCTCCTTCCCCTTCCCCTTCCCCTTCCCCCTCCTCTTCCAGATTTAAATCTGAGTTCAGACAATCTATGACCACCCTTATATTAAAATGTATCTTATGTTGTTTTTAAAATGCATACTGATGAAGTACTTCTCTTTCTTGGTCCTCTGCCTTCTTCCCAATATATGCAGATTTCCTAAGCTACTGTAACTAATTTCTACTCCAAGATTTTAACACACAAAGATTTTTCCTTATGTATAGCCGGAGAAATAGGTGACTTTCTAGATGTCCGTTTCTCAGCTGGAGAAGTTGTGAATGGGAGGGAGACTCAAATTTTTTGGTTAAGATTTGAAATGCGCTCAGGATGTTGCCTAACAAGACATCTTTTGGTCTTCTCCGTTCTTCCAGTAGACTGAAAATTAATCAAATTTGCCTGCCTGTTTCACATCAGCAAGTAGTCTTTACAGAAGTGAAGGAGAGAATAAAGGATTTGCACCAAAGGATGAGGAGGCAATCTAGGCAGCCCAACAGAACCACAACTGCCCCTTCCCTGAAGTAGCTCCCTGTGTTTACCATTCCATGGCCAAACTCCAAATCTTTCTCTCCTTCTTCTCACCTACAGACCAACCAGCTGGGAGCCTCTCCTCCTTCCAGCCTCTGTCGTCACTAGACTAGAAATGCTCTCTCCCTCTTTCATGCAAACACATTGCTGCATTTGGATAGGAAGGTTTCCTGGGACCATTTAGCTTTCAGAGCAGAAAGACGACTGATGCTCACTTGGCAACTTGAGCTGAACTCATAGCCAAGAAACAGCACAGAAAGAGAGAGAGAGAGAGAGAGAGAGAGAGAGAGAGAGAGAGAGAGAGAGAGAGAGAGAGAGAGAGAGAGAGAGAGAGAGAGAGATGCCCAGAAGGGTGTTTGTGCACATTTTGCTTTTCAGTTTGCCTGCTTCTGCTCTAGTGGATTTTCCACCTTGTTCTTAAGGAGATGCGTCTGGAGTTTATGAATCGAGGGATTCAGAAGAGTGCTCTCCAGGGCAAGAGGCTCTGCCTATTTAATACTGGCTAGCACATGTTTCCTCTTTTCTTCTCCCTGAAGGTAAGTCCTTTGGTTTCTAATCTTTGCAGAGTAGCTACTAGGCTAGCACCTATCCAGAGGAATGGATTAAAAGTAATTCTTGTTTGCTTTCTGTGTTGGTACAAGTCATTACATAGGGACCGCCATGCATAGTGGTTGGTGCAAAAAAGTTGGCCACAGCAACAGCAGAAGGAAGCAAAGTTTTCTCAGGGCAGGATCCTTCAGGAAATCCTCTAACACAAACCCTGTTCCAATGAATGGGAGCAGTGGAAGAACATAAGTTTCCCAATATATTTTGTTTCCTCAAGAAGATGCCAATTTTAAACCTTGAAGCAGAAACATTTCTTTCTATGGGCATATAAATAGAGGAGTGGAACTTCCTGAAATTGAATGGATCACTACCAATTTTCTGTTCATACCTGCCTTCTATGGGACCAGCTAAAGATCTTGATAATTTCTAGGAATGAGCCAGTTGAGGTGTCTTGCCTGAACAATGGTTCAAGTAACATAAGCTAAACTGTGGTTCCTTCACCTGAACAATGTTAATACTGCTTATGGACTGCTTTACAGAGTTGGTTATAGATAATTTTGCCAATCTGAACATGAGCAATGTAACTCCAGAACTTCCAGGCAACATCTGGAAGGCACAGACTGGGAAAGACAGTTGTCAGACTTAATAAACACATATAATTTAAAGAAGCAGCTGAAATTGCAAGAGGGCCATTTGTTGTACTTCCCTAAGCCTTCAGACTTGCAATAGCACTGGGAAAAAGTGGGACATCCTCAGTCAAGGGGCAGAGACACATGTAAAGTGGTGGGATAGTCTGTAACGTTCTCCAACATAAGCTTCCATTACCATGAACTCTGAAAAGCCCAAGCAACACATTACCTAAAGATTAAATTGAGGAAGGACAAAGGTATTTATTCATTTGTACCCTTAAAGTGGCAACTGTTATGTTCCCTGCGGGATGGATTATAAGTGATCAAACTAATGGGATATCTCTATAAAAATTAAATAAAACAAAAATCGTTATGATGGCAACAGTTATGATACTCTTAAACTGTAGCCACAATGTGTATGACTATGATGTTGGCGCACTATATAGGCTGAAAGCGAGTTGAGTATGCAAGACCATAAAACTCAGAAATGTAAAGTGTTGCGTTTACGTGAGCTCAGACAGCGCCTCCACCTGGCTCACTCCAATTTACTTTGACTTTTCTCGTGATCCCTCCCTCCCCCTCCCGTCCGCTTGAAAACTTTACAGTAGATATAGCAGAACGGAAGAAGTTTTCTTTCCAGCAAGCTCTAGGGGGCGCTACTAACATACAGGGCAGGCGGGAAAGACTCCGAGTTAAACTTGTCTGTCTGCATTCCCTTTACCTCCTAGCCCAGGGGTAGGCAACCTCGGCTCTTTTATGACTCATGGACTTCAACTCCCAGAATTCCTGAGTCAGCTATGCTGACTCAGGAATTCTGGGAGTTGAAGTCCATGAGTCATAAAAGAGCCGAGGTTGCCTACCCCTGTCCTAGCCCGTTCAGTCCTATGAAGCTAAAACAAGCTTTGCTCTTTTGCTCTCGATTGGGGGACACGTTCCAGGCGCTGCTGCTCCTGCCCCCCGCACATTTTCAAAATGTTCCGATTTCCAGGAGTCCATCCTTCCGTCCCTTCAGGCAGGCGGTGGCGGCGGTGGTAGCAAGGGGAGGATCCGACAAGTTGCATCCTAGGACGGCTCTCTCGCGTTCAGTGTACCTGGGGCCATCGTATCTAGGCTGTAGCAATCTGGACGGCCACCAGATGACAGCAGACGGTTCGGATTTTTGCAGCCCAGACACCAGAGCCCCAGTTGCGCCTGCCTGAGAGTTTGAGATTTGTGTGTGTGTGTTAATGATAATGATAACCGTGTAAGTGAATGCATGTGACGGATACATAAATGTATACAAATGAAGGTGTCCCTGTTTGGAAATCTCCGT
This sequence comes from Vipera ursinii, assembly GCF_947247035.1. Taxonomy (NCBI): domain Eukaryota; kingdom Metazoa; phylum Chordata; class Lepidosauria; order Squamata; family Viperidae; genus Vipera; species Vipera ursinii. Next base: position 333,041,010 of record NC_139512.1, read on the forward strand.
GACCATTGGTCCTGCAGGCTCCTTGACCAACTACAATGATAGGCATTTTGCTATTAAGCAGTGACAATCACTACTAATACAAGGTTTTTGCAGTAATGTGTCCTGCCTCCCTCCTTGCAGCCTCATACTCTGGGATCAGTTATCTCTGTCTTATAGGTGGGATGAGGACCCTGCCTAGCTTTAATCTTAGTTCCGCAGCATTTTAGAACTTTTTATAAAAATATTCAGGACTAAAGAGGTGGATTTGGAGATTATAGCCCCCTTTTGGGAAAAGAAATGCAGCTGGTCTACTGGAGGAATCCTACAAACTCTAGGACTTGCCTCCAAAACCAAAGCTGAAAGATACACCCAGGGAACCTGTGCGTTGCTTTGTATGAAGTTGTTAAATTTGCAGGATGTGGGAGTTTGCAGTGCTGGAGATATCTTTTGCTTAATCATTTGGGACAGAAGCAGCATCCTTGTTGCAGCATCAGAACAAGGGATTGATTATTCTTTCCAACAGTTTAGCCAAATGTTCCCCAAAAGCTGGCATGAAAGCAACAATGAGCCCAACGCTTTGTGCCCCCAGCTTCTTCCCCAGAGGAGAACATTGACTTGGTATTATTGCACGTGTCCAATTCCCCCTTCCAGCTAAGCCCATTACCAGTGGGTATCATGTGGCAGTCAGTGCTAGAAGTAATTATGCATTGTGAAAAAGTACTGCCTTTTTCTGTCTTGAATCTGCTGCCCAGAATGTCATTGGTTGGATGTTAAATGTCAGAGTTATGGAGGAGAGAGACAAAAAAATAAATAAATCCCCACCTGTCTATCCTTTTTTACACCGCTATCAAAACGTGGTCCCCATTCTCCTATTGTCTCTTTCCTGGGCTAAAAGGAGCTGAGTGTTTTTGTTTTTCCACATTTCAGGAAAGAGGCTTCCCCACCATTATCATCTATATTAACACTATTTTTTAAAAAAAAAATACTTAGATCTTATTTTACTTAGATATTCCTTTAATTAATGTTTTTGCAGTTTAAACTCCACTGAGGATGCATGCCAAACAGGCGGTTCTGTGCAGGCATCACTCTCTGCCTGTTTTAATTCTGCATAGATTTCTATCCCCCCACCCCACCTCCCCAGCTAGCAGCTTCTAACTGGCTTTACCATTTGAAGCACAGAAATGATTGTTCTTTGCTTCATTGGTCCCTGCTGCCTTCAACTCTTTAAACTGCTCAGTGGCAAAGCAGCAACTTTATCACAAATAAGTTTGGATTTATTTGCACTCAGTAAATGCCCAGTCAAAATCAGAACTAATAGTGTCTTTTGGGAGAAGGAAGGCACTCCTGGAAAGATGTTTGTCTTTTTGAAGGATTCTTTTCTCAGCTGGTATTTCATTTGGCTGCTACCAGTTACAGTGAACCACCACTGAGAGGCAGGAGGGTTGGGTGGCTGTAACTCACCCTCCCCATCTTCTGAAAGTTTTGAGACCCTTCCAGGCTGGGCCCCCAGATTGGGGTTAGCTGGCTTTTTCAGGGGATTCCAATTGCCTTATCAAACAAATCCTTAAATATATGTTTTTTAAAAGGTATCCTTGACGTTTGGAAATAAATATGCAGCATGTAGGACTGAATGTGTCGTTATATAGTCCTTCTGAGTGCTTGAAATGAACAAACTTAGTGGGACAGCCAAGGCATCTGAAAGCAGTGGAATAACAGGCCAAGTTAGACTCTTCGTGCTATCAGATGGAGAAGCAATTGTGCTATTAAAGCAAGCTGACTTTTTACTACGACCATCAATCAGTGACTATTGTGCTTCTTCCTAGCTTATTTCTGCTGCAATTAGGAGGATCGCTACAATTTTTAGACAAGGAATGATGCTGTAGAAGCAACAGTGTAGTGCAAATAATGTTGCATGGAACATTATGGGAACGTTGAAGAGAATGCTTGACTCAGCTTGGCCAGCATTCCAGCATTGTGGCAGTAAATTCCCGCATAGCAGTGGAAATCAGGGTTATTGGGTAAATAAGCCACAGCAGACAGAATGAAGGTTGCCAAATTGATGAATATTTGACCTGTCTGGGATCTGATGCAAAAGTGAATGTGTGATACATCGTACTGGCCAAATGGCATGCTCTCATTTGTCTGTTCTTTCTTTCATTTTTCAAATGTACCTATTCCTGTAGCATCCAGATAACTGTAAATAGTCAGAATATCCTGCTGAAGCTTCATTTTCATTGTAAAATGAGGTGACTTGGGTTGGTTGCCTAGAATTTCTCTAGTTTGTTCCATAAAGAATAGGGTTTTTTTTTTGACATGGAAGATGTGACCTTACACTTTACAACCATTGTTTCTTTCTGCCTCTTTAGACTGGTAATTGCAATAACTGGAAGAAACATCTTCCAACTGGTGTGAATGCTGGTCAAGATAGGCCAAGTGACACAAAGTGCCTTATCAGCCTCCATTGTGTCACCTCTTTGCCTTGTTAAGAGAATGGCCTGGTCTCCCGGGCATAGAGTTCTTCGCTGAAATAGGTCCAAGTAGTTTCACACATGCCTGCTGATAATTCTGATATTTTTATAATATTTTGTTTTTTTCTTCTTCATTCAGGTCTATATGAGATGAAGGGCAGAATCCTGAAAGAGATACCCTTGTGCTCATCCTCTTGGAAATAGGGACCTTCCTACCCTGACCACTTTGGTGTTGTGCTGTCTCCTATGACTGCAAAGAGATACCTGATATTTTCAATTAGGTAAAACCCAGCCATGAAGTCTTCTATGTGCCAAATGTAATATACAGCGATTTGCCAAATTGTCAGAAGAATATCTAAGTTTCCGGTAGCAACAGATTTATAGATCTGAAAGGGAAAGATTTGCATGCAAATGGTGTTCTTTCTTTCTTTTGGCCTTGATTCCAATGCTATCAAATTCCCAAGTTTTAAAGAGAAATATTTTGTAGCATCGAGAGCCGTTTGGGATTCAGACAGTTGCTTTGGGCTCCTTTTTATAATAGGATATGTTGGCTGGGGCTCAAGCATGACTGCCTCCACTCCTCATACCATACATTTATGGCACAGAAAATTCCGAACCTTTTTTTTAAAAAAATTTTTTTTTGCAAAGCCTTCCTTTTTGAACAAGCTGGCCTGGTCTGATGGGATGGGGTTGGGTTTTATAAATCGGTTTTAACTTTTAATGTGTACTAATTTATTACGGGCATTGTTGTTTAATTACTTTTTAATTTTTGTATCCTGTTTTATTATGTATTGCCCTGTTCACCGCCCTGAGTCCTTCGGGAGAAGGGCGGTATACAAATTAAATTATTATTATTATTATTATTATTATTATTATTATTATTATTATTATTATTATTATTATTATTATTATTATTTATGTAGAGAGCCTTGAAGTCTTGCTCTCATGTCATGACCTCTTCTTTGATACCTATATGCTGTTCTAACCAGTCTCTGGGTGAGGAAGTGTCGAAAAAGAGCAGGAGATCGAACCAGTCGCTCTGAATATTACAAATGGGTCTGATGTTGTTATAACCAAAAACAAGGCTGCACAGAATGTGATCAATTCCCACAATGGAAGAACAGATGGAAAAAGTGATGGAACTAGGGCAAAATTAGCTGTTTTAATTAAAGAAAAGAATGTACACAGCTTGTTTCGACTTGGAGACCACTTCTAGATTTTGTGCTCAAACCAGAAAAAAATATATATGAAATTTTGGCTTTGAGTTCTGCTGTATAGATTAGTTTGTTGTTATAGAAATGACGAGTGTCTGCTCTATATACAAAAGTAAAAAGCTGAGGTTGTAACTGTGTTTTTTGTATTTTACTGCACCTAAAAAAGGTTGGAGGTTATTGCTCTATTTTCTGTCCCCTTTAGCCCACACTTCTTTTTCCCTTCTATTTCTTCCCCTGTTTCCCTATTATCTTTAGTTTAATTTATATTTTATCTTATGATGAAGCTCAATAAAATTATATTATGTAAAGAATGTGACTTGGGGCCTTATGGGACCTGCATTACTGTATTTGTAGCTCTCAGAACCCTCCCAGAGTGGAAGATGTCAACATTTTAGTTGTTTGTTTAAAATGGGAAATAATAGAGAAAAATGAATTTCTTACATTATGTACGGAATTGATGGATCCTGGCCTTACCAACTTCACAGCTTTGAATGAAAATTGTGGTGGATCCATGAGGAGAGAAGCATTGGTCTTTTCCCCTGCATTTGACTTTGCCCAAGCTTACTCGGTTAGTTGTTATGGAAAATAAAGCATTGTATTGTATATGTTTGGTTTCATCCTCTTGCTTGCTCTGTGCTTCTTGGAACGGCCTATCCCAGGGGTAGGCAACCTTGGCTCTTTTATGACTCGTGGACTTCAACTCCCAGAATTCCATAGCTGGCTCAGGAATTCTGGGAGTTGAAGTCCATGAGTCATAAAAGAGCCAAGGTTGCCTACCCTTGGCCTATCCTGATCTTACAGTGAATGACTGTCACTCACATCCCTTCCCATCTATTTTTTCCCCTTCCTTGCTGCTATTACTAAAAAGGCAAGTAGGAAAGAGAAGTGAGGGATGTGCTCAAATCTGCCTACTGTACATAGGCTTCTAAAAAGCCATTTGCTTCACCCCTCTTTTACGTGCCTGTATCTGCTGAAAGGATCTATCTCATCACAGTGTATATGAATTTATACATGTATGTGATTTGCAAAATGTGAATGTATGTAATTCATGGGCCCTCTCCCATCCCTCCCTCTCCCCTCTCTCCCTCTCCCCTCTCTCTGTTTAAGTGTTTGTGTGTCTGTGTTTGTGATGCTTAAGTCCTAATCAATGTATCCTGTTTTAAAAAGTAGCAAAGAAACAACTATCTGAATCCCAGTTTTAGTACTGGAGGCTCAAACCTCTCCCACACTCCTGCCATGAGGAATTAATCTCACCTTCCCTCTTGTAACCCCAAGCATATCTTGTTTAAAACATACTGGATTGTTAACACCGGTCCTACTCTCTTCCTCTGGATGTCTACCTCATGATATCATTCTGTTAGGGTCCTAGGTCCTAATGTGCTTGCCGTCAGATTTGCTTGAATGTCCTGCCTTAAGCTGCAATCAAACATTTTCCTTCTTTTGTTTCCTTGTAAACATGGGACAACTCATTTGAACTATCTCTTTACTGTGTAGGTCCCTGTAGATGTACAAATCTCAGGTGACAAGAAGCTCCTCCAACGATAAGACCAGCCAGCTCTCAGCCACGAAGGAACCCAATTGATGTAGCAATGAGCTCAGCTGCCTTCCTTGGCAGAGTCAAATGGGATGAATGTGTATGTTCATTCCCTTCCTAGGTGTCATTCGCGAGACTTTACCAGTAAAAGAGGCACTGACCAAATTTCTATATCTGGGCCAAGAATTTCAAGGGAAAGTGATGAACAACAACCTTTGAGATGATGGAACTGTTTATGAGTGGATCTCCACCTTTCCGGATCATCCTATCTTTTTGTTTTGTGCTGTTGTCAGGTAAGGGACAACTATGCTTTCCCTTCCACCACCTCAATTGTAAAATGATCTACTTCCTTCTTTAAACAGTGTCTATTATGCAAATTAGTGTAGGGAGTAATTAATGGGATGTTGCAAAGAAAAAGTTTGAGATATCCCAAATGTCAAATGAGTTATTTCTCAGTGAGTATCTTCTGGGCTGTCTATAAGGTTTCAGGAATTGGGGGAATGATTTCATACTTGTTTTACTCCTATTTGGGTAGGTAATATTTGTCAACAGGGGCAGGGGGACGAGTGGTCAAGGTTATATATGGGGTGCTGCAGGGTCCATCCTCTCACCTGCCTCATTTAGCATTAATTAGAAGTTGCTCCCCCCAATGATTGGGGGAGAGGTATCATTAATTCATTGGTGGCTTTTAGTTGTACTTCTCTATCCAGAGCCAAATATGAGATGCTGTAGAAGTAATTTCCCAGCATCTGGAGTTGAATCCTGATGAGATAGTGTGGCAGTTTGTTCACTGACTATGTAATGGTTGGGTAGCTCTCCTGCTGGCTTTGGAAGAAGTTGACCTCTATCCAAAAGAGCCTGTCAATAGCTTGGTAGGCTCCTGGATTGATAGCTTTGCCTAGATTTGTACGTAGAAGCTGTGATTATGGGTAAGCACCTTTGGCTGACGGGTCAATTGCAACTTTTTAGAGTAGGAAACTCTGGCAACAGTAATTCATGTCATCATGATCTCCATATGGAGTTACTGCAATTCACTCCATCAGAGACTGGCCTTGATGACTGCTGGGAAATTGCAGTTGGTGTAAAAAGCAGTGGCATGTGTGCTGATAAGCTCCAGCTCCTTTAGCAATAGAACATATATTTTGTGACTATTGCACAAGCGCAATTCAAGTGACGGTTTTAACTTATTTAGTGCTAAAGGATAAAAAAGCCCAAGATACTAAGAGGCAATCTCATCCAAGCTGACTTTGGCTAGTCTGTTTGTACTGCTCAGAGGGTGTGATTTATGTTGAAGGCCATCTGTGGGGTAGCTCTATATCAAGTGGAGTCCTTAGATCTGCTTTTTGTCCCATGTGTCTGTTCCTTTACTCCATACCTTTGATACTTTCCCAGGAGTTTTGTTTCTTCTTGTCATTTCTTGGGGAAATGACCCTTTCCATCCCTTCAGAAGGGCCAGTGCCATGATTTCCATTCAGGTTCCATTCTGTCTGTTAGAACTTCTTTGTTTCATTTTGTGATTCTTAGCTATGTTTTCCATTTGTTCCCTTAATACTTCTCCCCTTCCCCACCTCTTTTCTACCTCCAGTTAATTATGAGCTCTGGCCACCCAGATTCCTAGCACCAAATTTGTTTCCTTCTTTCTGATGACCAACCTCACTGGCACTCATGCAGGGGAAGTGTCAAAATCAGCACCATATCAGATAAAGCATGCAGTTTGCCCCTTTTGAATTGTGTGATGCATCTTCAAAAGGGTGGGAGTGATCGTTGATTACAACCCTCTGCCATCTTGACAATTTTAACTCCTGTCCTTGCTTGTGCTGCTGGCAAAGCTCTATTCACTTACGGCCAGTTCTTCACTTTGAGTGAATTCCAGAGGCAAAATTCAGGTGGTTGACTTGAGTCCCGACCTGTACGAATATAGCAATAAATGTATGTACAGCTACAAAAGAAGTAAAATGTCCTTCTGCAATTTCCTTCATCAGCTGTGAGTTAACAGATGGGGTTTTTGGTCTTGCGTGCTTCTGATAGTGTTGGTTGCACAAGCTTCCTCTTGTTCGATCTTTCTTTCAGTGCTCCCCAAATGAGTCCACTCACACAGATGTAGTGCTGTGTCTGTATTTCAAATCCACTTGCCAGCAGCAGGAAAAAAATAATAATCTAGGCAGCCAAGGGCCAGATAAAGCCTCTCAGATGCAAAACGGCTACTTTTTCTTTGTGTCAGTCTGAGCCAACACCACCTATTTATTATGTGATTTACTAGCTTTTTCCTTTGGTGGATTTGTTTCTACCCTGACAATTGTTTGGCACAGTAGTTTGTCAGTTTATATATCCAAATGCATTGTCTCATCTTGAAGATCCAGAATATGAATTTGCAAATAAATACATAAACTGCATGAAAAGCAAATGCCCACTTTAAAAAGAATGCATATAGAAAAGCATGGTTTTACACCTAGGCGGGAAAAACCAAAGGTAAAAAGTACAGATTAGGCAAAACTGGCTCAAAAACAGTAACTATGAGAGGGACCTTGGAGTCCTAGTGGATGATCACTTAAACATGAGCCAGTAGTGTGCAGCAACAGCCAAAAAAGCTAACACAATCCTTGGTTGTATAAACAGAGGCATAGAATCAAATTCACATGAAGTATTAGTAGAGCTTTATAAAGCCATAGTAAGACCACTCCTGGAATACTGTATTCGGTTTTGGTCACCACATTACAACAAACTTCCTAACAGTGAGGACAATTAGCCAGTGGAACAGTGTGCATTCAAAAGTTGTGGGTGCTTCATCATTGGAGCTTTAAAAGAAAAGACTGGACAACCATCTGAAATGGTATAGGGCCTGTTGCTTGAGCAGAGGGTTGGACTGGAAGACCTCCAAGGTCCCTTCTAGCTCTGTTCTGATTGACATCTCAAGTGACAAAATCCAGGACACTAATTTTATTCAACTGTGACTTGAGTTTAGCTCTCAAAATGGCTTCCCTTAGGGGCCATGGATAGCTGTGAACCCATATAGTTCACCAATGCTGAAAATAATTGCTGGGATATAGCATTTCAGAAATTCCTACAATCCCTGACAACTAGATCAGATATACAATTAAATGCACTCTAGTATTTGGCCTTTTTCTTGGACAAAGGACATTTCATTCAGTTGCTATCATCATCATTTCCAAACTTTCAAATTTCACCAGCCTCGTGACTAAATAAAGCTCATCACTATTGATGACAAAGATCTATGTAACATGGAGGCACCAGAATAAATAACATTTTTTTCCTGTGTGATACAAATGACATGCAGACTGTTGTAGTCAAAGGTAATATTGAATGTGAATAACAGAATAACAGAGTTGGGAGGCACCTGAAGGCAGAACAAGAAGCAATGGATGGAAACTAATCAAGTAGAGAACCAACATAGAACTAAGAATAAATTTCCTGACAGTTAGAACAATTAATCAGTTTGCCTCCAGAAGTTGTGGGTGCTCCAACACTGGAAGCTTTTAAGAATAGATTGGACAACCATTTGTCTAAAATTCTATAGGGCTTCCTTCTTGAGGAAGGGGTTGGAATAAAAGACCTTTAAGGTCCCTTCCAACTCTGTTATTCTGTAATTCAGGACTTTAAAAACTAAGGTGTTTGAAGTAGATATTCTGTGCAATATTCAGATTACGTTTTAGACAAGGATAGTGTCTTATATTGTTAAATTCTGTAAAGCTGGCAAACTCAGGAAACAAGAACTATTTGAGTTTTTGGAAATATATTTATTGCTAGTAGGGTAACATATCAGAATCTTGAAAGCCTACCAAAGCAATTCTCCTACACAACGTATGCTTTAGTGTAATTAAGGCAGTTTTGTTAAGTCTTTTTTTTTTTAGGTTTTACGCCTCCCTTGGACTTAAGACTGTTTTCTGCAATAGCCCTGTTTCTTCCTGTATCTTTCTTCCTGTCTCCTTTATATTCCCAAAGATTGCAATCTGTCACATATATCATGCTGCTTCTTATTCAAGACCTGAGTGTTAGGTGTTGTCCATGATGTTGTTTCAAAAGGTATTTTGGCTCAGAATGCAAAGATAGAGAACCATTAGTTCTTAAGGATGTCAGCAATATGAGTCCAAATGAAAGAACTCGTTCGGTACAATGGAGGAGATACACAAAGAACCAGAAAATCTTTGCTTTGGAATAGCCAGCCTGGATGGAATACAAGTCTCATTAGTTATTTCCGCTGGCAGCTTCACCAGGTATAATTTGGTCTTAAACTTTGCTCTTGAGTGTACTACCACCTCAGAATTGGCCTCTGCAATCATATCTTATTTTATCTTGAGTTACTTAAAGATTTGCCATTGAAAGACTTGATGCAGAAAGATGGTCCTCATGCCTGCTTACCTTTCAAGGTTTCGTAGCAAAATGCATTTGTAAGACCATAAATTCTAGTCCTGTCTTAGGCACAAAGCCAGCTGGGTGACCTTGGGCCAGTGACTCTCTCTCAACCCTACAAAGCAAACAGTGACAAACCACTTCTGAAAATATTGTCAAGAAAAGTGCAGGAATTAATCCAGACAGTCACCAGGATTCAAAAAGTGACATAAAGGCACATGCACATATACCATAATGACACTGGTTGGTGTAGAACAGGGGTGTCAAACTGCCGGCCCATGGGCTAGATGCGTTGTGCGGAAGCCGTGCCCACACCAGCTCTGGCAAGGGGAAAAAAGTTACGATATGTTGCGACACATCATGTGACGCTATGAGTTTGACACCCCTGGTGTAGAATATTAAAAACAGTTGAAAATAATATGAACAGGAAAAGAATAACTGTGGTGTCCTGATACTCTCTGAGCCTGGTTGTTTTCTTGCAGACATTCCATTATCCAATTAGGTTCATATCTAGCACTGATGATTTTACCTAGGTGGGTAATAAAACATCTGTGGTTTCATTTGTGTTTTTGTGTTTTTCTACATATAAATGTGTTTTTGCATAATGTGATATAATATAAGTGCAAATTCCAGTAATGCTTATCTCTAACTTGTTTTGATAGTTTGTTCGGTGTCTCTCGGTCTCAGCCATCATTTGTTTCCAATGTTTTAATCTGGATGCCTGCACTGAGCAGAATGAATCCGCCTTCCAGCTTGAGGATTCTAGTGATTGATTGTCTGATTTAACAAATTTATATAGCTGCCCATCTACCCGAACAATTCTTAGGTACTAAAAAGTTCACTACTTTACCTAATAGTGGCTGTGGAAATTACTACAGTCTCATGCGAGTTCACACCAGTATGCAAGAGTTTATGGAGTTAGTTGTCTTTGCATAGACCTTGTCATGAGATGATTAAACTCTTGCACAATAAAGTAGTCTTGCAAGATTCGGGGTTGTGGGTGGATTTTTTCCCATTTATTTAAGCCACCTAGGCCATTATGCAAAATCATACAGATGCTGAAGGCTCAATAAAGTTGCTGATTTCGGCTTTACAGGGTTGTCAGAATGATTAATGTCGAAAATGTGGAAGGATTGTTCAGCTTAAGTATTTAAAAAAAATAGCATTTGGTCATGTTCGAATATTGATCTCGATATTTAATTTCATTGTTTAAACTGACTTGTAGTACTTATTTTGGATGATTTGGGAATGATATGCCAGTTTTTAAGGTTTGGTTAGACTGACCATAGCAGGTTTGCATGATCCTGTTTGTAGAATCTGCGTCTCTCCAAGGTCGGACACAGACCCAGGCAGAAGAACGGCTCTTCAGATATCTTTTCCATGCTTACAACCGATGGTCCAGGCCGGTCCCCAATACCTCTGATGTTGTGATTGTCAGGTTTGGACTGTCCATAGCTCAGCTAATTGATGTGGTATGTATACAAACTGGCACTTGATCTTTCTGTAGCACTTTCAGCCAAAATATTTGCAGCTGGAAAAAAACACATATTAATTGTATTGTCAAATGTACTAAGAAAATAAGAATAGAATAGAGGTGGGAAGGACCTTGGAGGTCTTCTAGTCCAGCCCCACCGCTTTATTGTTCTGCCTGCTGGTGCTTTGGAGAATAGTTTGATGTCTTCTTCTTTGTGGCAACCCCTCAAATACTGGAATACTGCTATCATGTCACCCCTTTTTCTTCTTTTCTTTAGATTAGCCAAACCCAAGTGCTGCAGCCATTCTTCATATGTTTTAGTCTCCAGGCTTTTGATCATTTTATTTTATTTTATTTATTTATTTATTTGATTTATATACCGCCCTTCTCCCGAAGGACTCAGGGCGGTGTACAGGGCAATAAAAATAAGAATACAGGATACAAGATTTAAAGTTAAATGATTGTGCCCAATGTGGTAAGTTAGTTAAAAATAATGTTAAAACCCCAAACCCATCAGACCAGGCCGGCTTGTTCGAATAGATAAGTTTTTAGATCACGCCGGAAGGAGCGAAGGCCGGGGGCCATCCGTAGTTCAGCTGGTAAGCGGTTCCAAAGGATTGGTGCACCCACCGAGAATGCTCTCCCCCTGGGGGTCACCAGCCGACATTCTCTGACCGGTGGTTGCTCTTCTCTGAACTTTTTCCAGAGTCACCATCTAATATGGTGACCAAAATTGGTTGCAGTATTCCAGGTGTGGTCTTACTAGGGTTTTTATAAAGCGGTATTAATACTTTGTGTGATCATGATTCCATGTGTCTGTTTATACAACCCAGGATTGTATTAGCTTTTTGGCTGCTGCTGCACGTTGCTGGCTCATAGTCAAGTGATCATCCACTAAGACTCCAAGGTCCCTCTCACAAACTGAAGCCCTCTTTTGGAATTAGCTTTGTGGTTTCAAAATGAATTTGTTTGGGGACTTTTTTCTAGAAAATGATTTGCGTTATATGTATCATGGAAGACATATTTGGTAACAGGAAACAGGCAGGGATATATGTTTCCTTAGATGTTTTGGAAAGCACAGTAGCAATGGCAATACCACTTAGATTTATATAATGCTCCAAAGTGCTTTACAGCACTCTCTGAGCGGTTTACAAATGTCAGCCTATTGTCCCCAACAATCTGATTCTTCAGATTGGATGGAAGGCTGAGTAACTTTGAGCCGGTCAGGATCGAACTCCAGGCTGTGGGCAGAGTTAGCTGCAATACTGCATTCTAATGACTGTGCCACCATGCCTCTTACACAACCAGCTATAACAATCATCCTTAGAAGTCAAAAGAGAAGGTATTTGTGCTCTTCATTCTGACGGAAAAAGGGAATCGCTATCCTTAGTTCCTGGAGACTGACTTCATACAACCTGCTAAATCTAGAAAAACAGCAATTATACTGCTGTATTTGTGGAATGTATTGTGCCTGAAAATACGAGTCTCCTTATGTTTAGTGCCATGGCTTCACACAACCTGCTAAGGCAACAGCTGAGGTCCTGCTCTATGCTGAAACTTCAAATTTTATCCTTATCTAGCATTCTGAACAAGCCAGGCATACAAGTACAAAATATGGCCTCCTTTCTAGGGTTAAACGCAGTGATGAGATTTAATGTGTGCATTTCCCTTCAATCCAAATACCTCCATTTTTTTTCTTTGCCTATGAAGGATGAAAAGAACCAAATGATGACCACAAATGTTTGGCTGAAACAGGTAAGCAGGATAGGTACAATCTAGTAATTTTGAATCTGGGAGACTCCCAAGGATTGATTATTCAAATACAACCACATTACATGGATCTTGTGTCATGTAAAAAGGGTTAGTGTCCTTCTTTGTTTTTTTCACTTCTAATAGAGAATCCAAAGAGCCTTACAGCAACTTTTGTGCTGTTTTTCAAACTTTTACCCAAATCTGAACATGGTGGGTGTCTACTGTAGGCTGGTCAATGTATTCTATTTTTTTAGAGCTATCATCTGTTTATTTAATTCTTTTTAAAATCCAGAGAAGTCAATGTCGGAGGCGAGCACACACTCATTGTGTTCATACCATCCAGTTCAGTAAAAAGCTATCTGCTGCTTTTGCACAATATGGTCTTGGTTACTGTTAACCTTAGTTAGGTTTTCTGCGTTAGTGTGTCCTATAAATCTAGCTTATTTGTGGGAAAATTTATATCTCTGACTCTGGATGGGTAACATTCCCCCTTCCAGATCTGATGTATAATTTGAGAGTCTCCTTGGACTCGTGGCTCCTGATGGAAGAGCACGTGGCAGATGTGGCCAGGAGAGCCTTTGCACAAATCTATCTTGTGCACCAGTTGAACCAACTGCTGCACCAGGAGGTCTTGCTCGTAGTCACCCATGGCTTAGTCATTGAGATTACTGCAATGTAGTCTTTTTGGGGCTGTCCTTGAAGACCATCCCAAAAATGCAATTGGTGCAGAATGCAGCAGCGCACACAATTTGGGTTCCCTGCTGATCACCCACGTAGCATCACAAGTAGCATGAGCGGCATTGGCTTCCAGTTGTTTTCTGGTGCAATTCAAAGTATTGATTAGTACAGGTAGTCCTTGACTTACGACCACAATTGAGCCCAAAATATATGTTGCTTAGTGAGACATTTGTTAGCTGAGTTTTGCCCCATTTTATGACCTTTCTTACCAAGTTGTTAAGTGAATCACTACATTTGTTAAGTTATAGTAACATTGTTGCTAAATGAATCTGGCTTCCCCATTGACGTTATGTATCAGAAGGTTGCAAAAGGGTGATCATATGACCTCAGGACACAACAGTTGTCATAAATATGAATCAGTTGCCAAGTATCTGAATTCTGATCACATGGCCATGGGGATGCTGCAATGGTCATAAGTGTGAAAAATGCTCATAAGTCACTCTTTTCACTGCCGTTGTACTATAATTTTGAACAATCACTAAATGAACTATTGTAAGTCAAGGATTACCTGTACTTTTATACCTCTACATGGCACAGGGCCAGGTTATTTGCAGGACAGCCTCTCCTTGAGGATATCTATCTGTCTTACAAGATTAGATAAGATGGGTGTGCCCCAGGTCCCCTCCCTTTCTTGTGGCCCTCTAGTGGGACAGAGCTGTAAAGACCTGGTTCTTCCCCTAAGCATTGATCTCAGATGGGGGTTGAGCTATGAGGATGTTTGGTCTAGTCTAGGGATAGGCAACCTTGTCTCTTTTATGACTCATGGACTTCAACTCCCAGAATTCCTGAGCCATGCTGGCTCAGGAATTCTGGGAGTTGAAGTCCATGAGTCATAAAAGAGCCAAGGTTGCCTACCCCTGGTCTAGTCAGTGCATGGAAAGTACAATATCTTTTTTTAAAATTATGTTTTATGAGTTGTTGTGAGCCACCTAGAATCATTGTGTGAGATGGGAGATCATATAACTCTTGTAAATAAAGAAATAATCTTTGTAGTGCCCTTGTAAATCACATCATCCCACTAGAGAGGATTGAACAAAGACTTTTTCCTTACCATCAGGAATGGAATGACTACAAGCTTCAGTGGAATCCAACAGAGTTCGACAATGTTACATCTATTCGAGTACCTTCTGAGATGATTTGGATTCCAGATATTGTACTGTATAACAAGTAGGTGATGGCATTGTACTTCTGGATGAACTGTACAGATGTAAAGAGATCTCAACATTGCAGTGAATAAAAAAATATCTTCCTTAAAACCTAACATAGGACTAATGAAAAGACACACAGAGGCAAATTTCACTAAATATCTTAAAATAATGCAGCGGAGTGAAGCATAGTCCAGAATCATAATACACACTGGGAAATGGAGACAGAGGGCTATTATGTATTTTTCACCCATGGGAACAAATGTGGAGACCACTTATATCTGTTGATGGTAACTCCAACTTTCTGCCTGTTCTGTATCCAAATTGATGCTCCTTGAAAGTTGGACCAAACATCTGCAAATGTACAGGCTGTATTAACATCAGATGCTAAATTTGGTTCTCTTGACCTTCACTGATTTTCTTTGGGGGCTTAATGTATGATGTGAATCAAGGTCATTCTGTGACTTTGTAAACGTATATATAAAACACAAACCAGAGAATTAATTAGTTCTGTAAGTATATTAAATATGTTGTGTTAACATTGCCTGAATAGATTTGTGGAGTGGTTGCCAACTGCTCTGATACTAACCTGATGTGGAGCAAAGTGGTGTCAAGGGGAGACAGAGAATTTCAAAGAACAGGTTAAGTCCCCTTTTGTTCTAACTTAATTTCAAAAGTTGGCTTCCACATATAGTAGTTCTGTACTTCATTTGGAGTTGATTGGTAGTGAGCAATTTTCCTTTTGTTGCATGAATGAAGATCAACAGCAGATCTGAATTTCAGGGGAGAGAGACTTTTCCATTTCCACAAGCATCCATAAGGAGAAGCAAAAAAAATCAAGATGGTGATCATGACATGTGGTCAAAACCCTATTACTGTTTAATGTAGGGGTTTCCAACCCTGGCAACTTTAAGACTTGGACTTCAACTCCCAGAATTCACCATGGCTAGTTGGTGAATTCTGGGATTTGAAGTCCAAGTCTTAAAGTTGCAAGGTTGGACACCCCTGATGTAATGTGTTTCACAATGCACATAAAAAAGGAGTGGGGTTTCCATCACAGGATCATGATTGCTGTCTTACTTTTTTTTTTAAAAAAAACATTCCACGATTTCTCCCAAATGTGGCTTTTTGCATCTCATATTTTAGAGATAGAATATTGTTTTTGTGGAAAGCTATAGCCTTCTGGTACATGTCCTTGGCATTCATCTGTCTTCTTGTGTACAGTTTGAAAGGATATTAGAAATGCAAATGAAATAGAGGAGCCTTGGCAACATCCTACATAGAAAAAAGCTACACAGAAGTTCATTTTCTTAAACTGAAGATAAGCCAAATTTTCCTGTCTGACTGTGTTAAGAACCAAGAGTTTCTCAGGGCAGAGATATGCTAAGTATGTACATTTCCACACACACAAATGCATGTGTTTAGCACTTTAAGGTAAATGGGTCAGGAAATAGGTAGCACAAGAAATACTACTTTATTGATATAGGCTATAATAATAGAATCTTGAAAGCCTGTCAGACTTGCTTTCCCTCTCTCCTACATAAAGCAAGAGATAAGCAGTCTTAAGTTTTTTTCATGTTTGTTTTGTTTCCCTGGGCTAAACCTATTTCTCATTCATGGTCATCATGTACCTTCTCCAAGATCATCTCTGTATTCCTCTACATTGTGCGTGTGTGAAAGAGACAGAGTGATGGTGTCATATGTACTGTAATTTTACTTGCTAATTTTGAATTGGTGGATCATGTCCAAGTAGTCCACTGAAAGGTGAGAAAAAAGACACAAAAACAGAACATACACATCCATATCCACACCACTTCGTTAGGATAAGTTCTATATTTTTCAGCCATAAGATAGATCTTTTTGGACACTCTTATGAAGCAGTAGGCGTGAGCTTAAATGGACTCCGGAAGATGGTAGAGGACAGGAAGGCCTGGAGGAACATTGTCCATAGGGTCGCGATGGGTCGGACACGATTTCGCAACTAACAACAACAACAATGAATATTTATATTTATGAATATTTACATCTGCATCCTAAAATAAATGAAAACATAAAATGAAAAAATAAATGAAACAAGTGTTAGCTAGTAAGAGGATGAAGACCTTCAACCATGAATAATTCCAAAGGCGTCAACCATCCTTGCATGCTTAGTAGAATAGCAATACACCTGAAATGCAAACATATCTATAAGTTATGTCCGTCTTGCAGTCGTGCAGAAAATGTAGGTATTGCCATTTCAGAAATATACATATATCCCCACCAGCTGTAGACTTCAATAAATGATATAAGAGAGAGTGATATCATGATGATATGAAACAATAAGCTCTAAGAGAAATTAAATGCATATGTACAGAGTAATAATTGTCATTCAGAAAACTAGCAGTCCTTCTACTTGTACAATATCATATGAACAATCATTTGTTTATTCCAAGTAAAGAAAAAGCTTAAGATGCTTAATCTTAATACATTCCAGTTGTTTTCCAATATGTAGTGCAATTTGCTACTTGTAACTCATGAGACTTAGGATACTGTTAAGCAAATTGGGCATTCATTTCATCCTCGTGGTGAGATTTTCTATCCAGTAAAATATTTTGTCAGAATGGGAGACATTTTAGGTGAGTCATGCTATTTTTATGTCCTTGTTGTTCCTTTCTTATCCCGCTTACCAGAAGCCCCTGTCTTCTGGTGGAAATGAGATGTTAAGTTAGATGAATCTGTGATTGCTCCAACAAATCATACTTTATCCAGATATGATCTCTCCTGCTTCATAAATGGCCTTGAGCAAAATTTGTGGCCTCTGCAGTTCCAAACTTGTGCTGTGTTTTGGGTTTGTTCTTGAAAACATAGCATAACATTAACAGATTTGGATCTTAATGAATTACTTTCTGCAATCACACTGCACACACAATAGGATGATGCATTTTAACAGCTGCTGAAATTTTGTATTCCCTCAGTAGCAACTTAAAGGACGATGTCCAGCCTGTTCTCCTCCAAGGAATACTGGCAAAAATTTCTTCTTTCTGTCTGTGTGCAAATCTTAGTTTAATTTGCGAGGAATGGCTTTCTTCAATTGGCTGGTATTATGCTGCCATCAAATGGCCCTCATGAATAATAACAGTTCTGCCTTCAGTTCTAGTCTATTTGTCTCATATCTTTGACATTTTCTTAATTGTGGCCAGGAAGAGGAGTGAGGAGGGGAGCATTTGATGGGAAGGATGAGAGACAGGATTGTCCAGAATATACATAAATATACCAGATTTGGTATATTTAGCAACAATTATGATAAGGGGTCTAGAGGCTAAACTGTAGGATGAACGGTTAAGGGAACTGGGTATGTCTAGCATATTAAAGAGAAAGATTAGGGGAGACCTGATAGCTGTCTTATAGTATTTGAGGGGCTGTCACAGAAAAGAAAAGGGACGTGGTGGCTCAGTGGGTTGGGACGCTGAGCTTGTCGATCAGAAGGTCGGCAGTTTGGCGGGTCAAATCCCGAGTGCCGCGTAGCAGAGTGAGCGCCTGTTACTCGTCCCAGCTTCTGCCAACCTAGTAGTTCGAAAGCACGTAAAAATGCAAGTAGAAAAATAGGGACCACTAAGGTGGGAAGGTAACAGCGTTCCGTGCGCCTTTGGTGTCTAGTCATGCCGGCCACATGACCACGGAGACGTCCTCAGACAAGCGCTGGCTCTTCGGCTTTGAAACGGAGATGAGCACCGGCCCCTAGAGTCAGAAACGACTAGCACGCATGTGCGCGGGAACCTTTACCTTTACTTTTACACAGAAAACAGGTAGTCAACTTATTCTCCAAAGCACCAGAGGGCAGGACAAGAAATAATAGGTGGAAGATCATTAAAGAGAGAAGCAGCCTAGAACTAGGGAGAAATTTCCTGACAGTCAGAACAACCAGTCAGTGGGACAGCTCAAGAAGTTGTGGGTGCTCCATCACTGGAAGCTTTTAAGAAGAGATTGGACAACCATTTGTCTGAAATGATACATGGTCTTCTGCTGGAGCAAGGTGTTGGACTAGAAGACCTCTAAGGTCCCTTCCAACCCTGATATTCTGTTTATAATCTATGGAGCTGGGAGGGAGTGGTTCATTTAACTCTTTCCCACATGCTGTTGCTTTGAACTACTAGCCAATTCAGCAGTCATCACCAGAAATGGTGAAGGGAATAACAGACCACGAATTCTTAAAGTATGCAAATTGTAAAGTACGTATGTTTGAATTAAAGTAATATTGAGTTGTGAAATGTGCAAACCCATGTGCTTTCTGAGCAAATAGCCATATCAGCTCTCATCTGCCGAGGCTTATACATCAATATATTATTAACCTGCACAAAAGCATCTCTTAAATATGCATTGCAGTTGCTGTGAGGTTGGAATCAGTTATATTTTCTGTGCCTCTTTGAAGGTCAGACAGTTTGTTAAAATAACTTGACATTTTTGACTTTCTAAAATGCTCTCAGTAGCTCTTTTGTTTGAAAGTTGACAGTTATTCCTCTGATTCCCAAAACAAGCACCTTCTAGACACCCCAAGTCTCTGTGAGATGTGTCTACCACTCATATTTGTGGTGGAGGACAGCCTCTGGATGAGGAAAGTCACAGGTTTGCTTACCAGCATCACCAGACAGAGCTCAGAAATTCATCTGAAATCCTACAGAAGTACTGGTAGACAGCACAGAACAAGTTTTACATTGTTCCTGAAGTGGAGGGTCAGAAAAAGTGGGTGCCAACAAATCTGAGCTAAATGGTTTGATGAACAGAGCTTGCAGGAGGGTTAATAAATATGAATTATGGCAGCTGATATTAAAATGAATATTGATTTCCAGTCTGATGTTAATCTACGCCATTTATTATTTTTCTTTACTTTCAGCTTTTTAGTTCCAAAGTCATCTTCAAGTAGTTCAGTTAACATTTCTCAAGCTTTCTAAAAGGACATTTTCCATGCAGCTATGATCGTAGGCACAGTGCAACCTAGTTATATTTATTTCATCTTCCTTATTTTACATACTTATAACATTACTGAATGATGACTTATGCTTAACTCTTAACCTAGGGTTCAAAATATTGTGCAGATGTATTTTCTTAGTATTAGTAAAATAATATTTGTGAACAGAGAAAAATGTGAGTTTCAAAATAGTCTTGTTTTGGAGGAGAGGACTGTCTGGTTCCTCAAGGCTTTTGTCACAATAAATCAATATACAAGAAGACTTTCTTGATTGGCTTTAACTCAGTGGACTACAATGCTGTCCCTATATGATGCCTCAACACTCAAGAAGTTTGTTTAAGGTTAAACAGTCTCCTCTTACCTCCTGTCTTTTCTCTCTCTCAAGTGCTGATGGAGAATTTGCTGTCACCCATATGATAAAGGCTCACCTTTTCTCTAATGGCAGTGTGAAGTGGGTGCCACCAGCCATCTATAAGAGTTCCTGCAGCATTGATGTAACCTTCTTCCCCTTTGATCAACAAAACTGCAAAATGAAATTTGGCTCATGGACTTATGACAAGGCCAAGATTGACTTGGAGAGTATGGAGCACCATGTAGACCTTAAGGACTACTGGGAAAGTGGGGAATGGGCCATTATCAGTGCAGTGGGCACTTATAATACCAAGAAATACGATTGTTGCAGTGAGATCTACCCTGACATCACTTATAGCTTCATCATCCGCCGTTTGCCTCTCTTCTACACCATTAATCTCATTATCCCTTGCCTTCTAATTTCCTGCTTGACTGTATTGGTCTTCTACCTGCCATCTGACTGTGGTGAGAAGATCACCCTGTGCATCTCTGTCCTTTTGTCCCTCACTGTCTTTCTCCTACTTATCACTGAAATCATTCCATCCACTTCCCTAGTTATCCCACTGATTGGCGAATATTTGCTTTTCACCATGATCTTTGTCACCCTCTCCATTGTCATCACAGTTTTCGTTCTCAATGTCCATCATCGCTCACCCAGTACTCATAAGATGCCACACTGGGTCCAGAATGTTTTTTTGGATTTCATTCCCCGCTGGCTCTTCATGAAACGTCCTCCAGTAATAGCTTCAGGGTTGAGGGTGACCAGTGAAGAAGTAATTGCACAATATGACATGCCTCCAGTAAATCTCAGCACTTCACAGTGTTGGCTGGAGACAGACGTAGATGATAGGTGGGACGAGGAAGAGGAGAATCACGAAGAGATGATTCAGGCTGGCAGACTACCCCTACCAAGCATTTGTCATCATCAATGCCTTCAATATCGCTACAACAGTGCTCAACATCTGGGAAGAAGATTTGTGGAACTGGTTCATCGCCCAGCCACTATCAAAACAGAAAGTTCAGCTTCATCTGAGCAGGAGATCCAGCTGTCTCCAAGCATCTTGAAGGCGCTGGAAGGGGTGCACTACATAGCAAATCACCTGCGGGCTGAGGATGCAGATTTCTCGGTGAGTTGCTAAGTTTAAGATACTAAGAACTGTTTTTCTGGATTAGAACTTTGGCCTACTCAGTCCATATTTTGTCATATATCCCTAGCTCTGAGGAATATTGCCCCAGCTTCCACTTAAATCATGTGGAATCACTTAAATTCAGTAGACTGAAGACCTGTCTGCAAGAATGTTCTTAGCACTTAGACCAGGGGTCTTCAAACTTGGCCCTTTTATGACTTGTGGACTTCAACTCCCAGAATTCCTCAGCCAGTGTATTCTGGGAGTTGAAGTCCACAAGTCATAAAAGGGCCAAGTTTGAAGACCCCTGCCTTAGACCAAAATTCTAAGATGGAATTCGATCTAAGAGAGAAATCAGCCCAGCAGGATAGAAGGATTGGAGAAAGAAGCCTGGTTGACAACCTTTTGTGAAAAAAAGGGGAGTAGGAAGGAATATAACCAGAATTAGTGCAAAATCAGAAATCACAATAGTAACACAGTAATTGAAGGACAAATATTTCATGAACCTCTCCCACTGCACCCCCACAACGCATATTTTGTTTTTGCTGACTCTTTTAACTTATTCTACAGTCTTTTTATTTGCGCATAAGATCAATTAGGTTTAATGGGCTTATGCTGATTCAGCCTGCATTGGGCTGCACTGTTAATTTATGATTTCATTGTCTGCCAGATATGGCATGCAGTCTTCGTTTTAACCTTAGGAGCTCCTTCCAGCTGAAACTTCACTGGGATTTTACAAGAGGGTCCTTTTTCTTTTCAGAAAGAATCAACAAACTGAAGTAACCCATTTCACCGAAAGGGCTTTCACCTGGAGATATGTGTGTGTATATTTGTGTTGTGACTGCATAGCACATCCAGTTATAGGATACACAAACCCATTTGGTTACCACCCATTTTCCTGGAAGAAGGAAATATCTTGGCTAGGCTTTTCTTACTGGTTTGGTGCAATTCTCTCCCCCACTGGACACTCTTTGAATGCATCTCCATACTGGCACCTTATTACTTAGGCAATGGCAGGGACTTCAGAAATGGGCTTCCTCTATGCACCACCATTCCCCCCCACCCAGCCCCTGCCTTAAGGAATAGTTTATTCTGGTTCCTGGTTATTGAAGGCCTCTGGAGACCAGGCTGCTGAGAAAGATGTGTTGCCACAAATTAATGTTGTGGGAAGCTATATTATACTGTTTTACCCCCTTGCCTTTTTTAGAGCTGTGAATTTAATAATAATAATAATAATAATAATAATAATAATAATAATAATAATAATAATAATAATAATAATAATAATAATAATAAAGTTGGAAGGGACCTTGGAGGTCATCTAGTCCAACCCCCTGCTCAGGCACGAAACCCTATACCATTTCGGACAAATGGCTGTCCAGTCTCTTCTTAAAAACCTCCAGTGTTGGAGCATTCACAGCTTCTGGAGGTGGGTTGTTCCACTGGTTAATTGTTCTAACTGTCAGGAAGTTTCTCCTTAGTTCTAGGTTGCTTCTCTTCTTGATTAGTTTCCATCCGTTGCTTCTTGTCCTGCCTTCGGGCACTTTGGAGAATTTCTTACAGGTGACTGAAACTGAGGCAGTGTAAAGCCTCCGCAATCAATCAGTCAAGCAGTCAAGTAATAAAATTTGGACGGTGGTTAAACTTTCTGCTCCAGGAACACATTTACCCCTGCCTAAAGTTGTCTCATCACAAATTAAGAAGTAGCATCAGCATTGGTAAGATATTTTCCAAGCTGCAGGTAACGCTCAGTGGGAAGGGAAACAAAGGCAGCAGAGTCCGCTGCCTACTTTCTTTAATTTGCATGGCATTAAAAGACCTTGAGGCAGAACAGTTAAGGCAGTGCCATCTCTGCTACCATGATTTTCTACAGGCTGGAGGATTACACATTCACAATTGTGACACAAACCTCTCAGCCAACCATGACGGTTAGTATCACCCACAGACCATACCTCTCTTACATCACGGGTCCAGGTTGATCTGCCCATAGGAACTCCATCCCTACAATTTCTTCCTGGGCAAGGTTCACTCTTTTACCCTGGGGGACATATTGTGACTTCACCCCCTGTTTGAAAGACAGGGCTGGTAATGGTCTAGAGAGGAAATATAGCTGGTTTATCCCTTCGTTTCTCTCTGAACACCCAATGTACAAGAGTAGGGACATTGATCTATAAGGCATGTGATACTGGTTTTAGCCTTGCCTCCCATCCTTTTTAAAGAAGGGCTCCCATTTCAGGTTTGCCCAATTTAGATGGAACTGTGGGCTCCAGATGAAGTGTTATACCTCTCCCCACAGGTTGCCAAAATCTTTCCCAGGCCACTTTGTTTTTTCTTAATCAAACTTCCCAACCCCTGAAGGAACCCAACTGGCTGAATAGTTTCATCCAGAACATTCTCTATACTCTGTAGAGCTGCCAGATCTGGAATACCAAAATCTTGACAACTATTCAGTAGATAACTATAGGATACATAAGGCATCCTCTTTGCTGCTATCTAATGCTCAGCTGGATTTTTTTCAGCCCAGTCTGAATTTTTTTTTGGTCTGTTTTAACTGATGGATAATTATTCTATGGTATGGCATATTGATACTTACTATGCCTACTTGCTTACTTAACCTATTGCATCTAGGTCTAAGTTACTGAAGCATTTGTGGTATGTTTTTAAGTTTTCCTATCCCAATCATGATGAATTCCAGTTAAGCTGGTGATTAGTTGCCCTAGTCATGATTTTTCATTTGTTGCAGGTCAAAGAGGATTGGAAATATGTTGCCATGGTGATTGACCGCATCTTCCTCTGGATGTTTATCTTTGTCTGCTTGCTGGGGACAATTGGACTTTTTCTTCCTCCATTTCTGGCAGGCATGATCTAGCTGCAGGATGAAGAACTTTAAATATATCAACACCACCATACAGTCTCCACAAAAATGCCACCCAAACTTCCATTCACCTTCCTAAAGAAGCCAATAACAGGATCATCATCTTGGTCCTGTATCTGTTGCCCAGGAATTTTAACAGATATTTTTCTCAATTACTAACATCATATAAAACCCCCCAAACTTAAACAAAGAACAATAATGTGTACCTATTTTACATATTTTTGTTTTACCAAAAATCAAGAGAAAATCATGTCACCATTATTCAGCAGTACATTATTTGGGGGCAGCTCTGTGGGGCACAGAAGGGGCTTGTGAGCCACATATAGTGCAGTGGCCAGAAATTCTTGATGCTGTTGCTCATTAAGCTTCTCTGCTGTTACTCCAGAAAGCCAAGAGGAAAGTTAAAAAGTTTGTTGCAGTGGGAAAATGTCACAATGTGAGCTAGACTAATTTCCAGTCTGGGAAAGTACTTTGATTTAACAAAGTCTCCCTATTATCTGCTGTTGAAGCAGCATTTAATTCCTTGTATTAGAAAAATGTGCTAGGGAGTCTCTTTGTTGAGGATTTATAAGTTATGAGAATTTCTGGAGATGCATGGAAAATATTTATTATGCATTCATTTGGTTTATACCTCATCTTCCTGCTCTGGCAAGCAGTCAGGTAGATAATAAATTTTCTATTAAGGGACTTAAAGTAGAAATGTTATTAAGACAGTAACTATTCATCCATACCCTCTGAGAACCACTGTTAATGAAAGTAAAAATGCTTCCAACTTATTGCATCCTGGGTTCTGTTCCTCGATAAGGGCACAGCAACTTCTCCCAATGTGATTTTTGTTAGATATGTTGGATTGCAACTCTGATCGAAGGTTGTGCTGGCTGGGAATGATGGGAATTGTAAAATGGTACATTTGGAGGGCACCACTTTGGAGAGGGTATGAATGTTCTCTCTAAGTAACTCTAATTCATTCCTTGGTTATTTGCTGCCTTCATGCATGAAAATTAGCTGATCCATTCATTGGTGCAGATTTTCAGATATGACTCCTATTGGATGTGGCCAATTTCTTGTCTGTGAAGCACAGAAGTTTCGGGTGTGCAAAGTCTCCTGTTTAAATCACACCAAGCACCCTCTTTTCCTAGGATGTTAAGAGACAAAGATGTCCCTGTATAATTTGCCTTTAGGCTTCCTCTTTCTTGTTATACACATCTCTGTAAATCTGTGGGGGCAAGAACAAAGTTTTAAAACCGGGTTTTCAGAATATCATATTCTGTCCTTCAAAAAAACCCAAAAACTATGAGCATGAGGAATGCATACAGTTAGTAGTTATAGAAAATGGAGTAACTGTTGAATAACTTTTTAGAGATTCTGCTTTGAACTGCAGGCAAAAAAAATGTTTGCAAATATCTCAGGATGGGTGGAATGAGAGAATGCCTTTCTTTTTGACTAGAAATCTTTTTGATTTCCCCTTTGCTACAGCTCCTTCTTCTGACGAACAGTTATTCTTGATGGCTTGCCAGTATCGGTAGCCTCAGCTCCTCTTTGTTAGGCAAAGTGGATGGATTCACAGAGGACAAAGACTGGCAGAGTGTGTGCAATCTGTGATGGTTGTGAGCCAACCACTGATCATAGAAAATTTGCAAATCATTTTACTAGCTCAGGGATAGGCAACCTGGGCTCTTTTATGACTTGTGGACTTCAACTCCCAGAATTCCTGAGCCAGCTAGAATTGAAGTCCACAAGTCATAAAACAGCCAAGGTTGCCTAACCCTGGGCTAGAATAACACCTTTGCAATCAAATTTTTAAAATGCTGCTTTTACAAAACTTCAGAAAGTAGAATTTGTAGTTTTGATTGAGAACCCTGTTCCACTCTCCAAATTGGTGAGTAATCTTGCCTCTGCATCAAAATTTTCTCTTGAATTGTGTACTTGGCGGTACAACCCATCTCCCTTGATGAGATGCAAGCGCATGGGGATCCATACAGCTAATTTAGTCACTTTGGGGCTTGGTTCATATGTAACACTAAGCCATAATGCAGGATTTTGGAGCTACTTTAAAAGATTTGGGGCAGTGGATATAGGTGAACAGTAACATGTCATTACAATCAACAAAATGTTTCATTTGTTTTACGAGGCATCAAGGAACTATAAATGTTATTCCTTTAATACATTTCATCCTGGCAAGCTTAGAAAAATGCTGATAGGTTTTTTTATTTTTGAAGGGGTGATTAAGTCATTGATTTCGCTTTTTAAAACACCCTCAAGCATTGGAAAAATGCCCACAAACTACCCATCATGCAGAGTATTTGTAAGAATCAATAAATTGCCAAGGAGTTTCCAACAGCAAGCGAATATACAACATTTTTTAAAACATCCAGCATAACCAATTTTGTTTTAATTGTTTTTCCCTTGGCTTTGCATTTTTTACGTGAAATGTAATTTTATTTATTTATTTATTTATTTTATTGAATTTGTATACCGCCCTATTCCCATAGGACTCAGGGTGGTTTACAGGGCAGTTAAAACCATGAAATACAAAAAATAAAATCAATTAAAACAATTAAATTAAATTCAAGCTCCAAAAGTAGAACTAAAACCCAATTAAATTAAAAACCCCACAGTCTGGGCCAAACAGCTCAAAGAGCCAAGTTTTCAGGTCCTGGCGAAATGAGCGAAGGTTGGGGGCAGTCCTAAGTTCTGTGGGTAGTTGGTTCCATAGGGCAGGCGCACCCACAGGGAACGCCCTTCCCCTGGGAATAACCCGCTGGCATTCATTAACCGGCGGTACCCTGAGAAGGCCCTCCCTGTGGGAGCACACAGGACGATGGGAAGATGATGCCGGCAGCAGGTGTTCCCTTAGTCCGGACCCATGCCATTTAGGGCTTTATAGGTCATCACCAGCACCTTGAATCTCACCCGGAGGGCAACCGGAAGCCCATGCAGCTCGTGGAGAAGAGGTGTTACATGGGAGTATCGGGAAGCTCCCATCACAACTTGCGGGGCTGAATTCTGCACCAGTTGAAGCCTCTGAGTGGTCCTCAAGGGCAGCCCCATGTAGAGGGCATTGCAGTAGTCTAACCGAGAGGTCACGAGCACATGAGTGACTGTGCGTAGGGCATCTCGGTCCAGATAGGGCCGCAACTGGTGCACCAGGCAAATCTGGGCAAAAGCCCCCCTGGTCACGGCTCCTATATGATCTTCAAAACTGAGCCGTGAATCCAGGAGGACGTCCAAGTTGCGAGTCCTATCAACGGGGGGTAACCTTAATTAGAGTCATATGTGTTTTTGTGCAGTTTTGCTATCTGCTTTGAGAATTTTGCATTGGAGTCAGAAGTAACACACACACTTCCATGCATTTTGGCTAGGGTTACAACGTATGGCCTTCAGAAAATCATTGGATCTGGAGTTTGAGACAGCTATTAATACTGGCTTACTGAACAACCAAAAATATGTATATATTGTAATTCTCTGTGAATCTAGTGAATGTAGCAAAGTATCACAAGCAGGCTACACATGAGATGTTTGAAACAGAAGTAGCTTGGCTCTTTCAATAGAATGGAAGTTGTAATAAGCTGAAGCCCCAAGAAAATTTGTATGGAGTGGCCACTACATTACTGTAATCATTGTAGCTACTTTACTGTTGCATATAGTAGCTATCAAGTCCTTTGTGTAACAGCCTATTTGTAGAATGATTACATCAACTATAGTTCTCCAGATTGTAGTCAGGGAGTCCTCCCGGCTGTAGAGCATTTTCAATTGTAAAATGTCAGGGGCCAAACCTGCAAACTCTGTGTGCAGATAGTAAAGCATGACATTGCATTATAACACCACATAAGATCTTTAACTTAGACAAAGAAATGGAAGATCAGCCACTGGAGTTTTATATTTAATTTATCTCAGGCAAAATAAACCACATTGCTTTAATTTTCTGGTCAAAACCCACATAGCAAACAAAGTTTTCTAAACTTGTTTTTTTTAAACACATAAAGATAATATGAAGAAGTATGGATAAAATGTGCTGACCTCATGTAGGTCAAGAAATATAAATACCGTGTCAATTTCTTAGGCACCTTTTCCAGATTCCCTTTCCCCCACCCCCCATCTCTACTTCTCTCCCAGGAATGAGATACTTGCATTCAAGACAATAGAATTACAAATATATTAATGGCTTCTAGTCCTTCAAAACGTGGTTGTTTTCAACAAAAACGTCAATTTCAGTAGCAAAATTTAAGCCCCATATTTATGAGATATAACATCTTTCTTTTCAAATTATAATTCAGTAGCAAATATGGGATCAGATCTGTGTTTGATATATATTCATAAGGGGAAGGAAGATATGTACAAGCACACTGCAGCTAATGTCATTTGCATCTAAAATTGCAACCTTATACCTAAAAAACCAGTAAGACTGTTGTGGCTACAAGCAACTTTTCAAGTTAATCAGCTTATAAAGGCTGAAACACCTCCAACTTATTAAACCCTGATGCCCCTCCACACTTCTTATGGCTTTATACATTTATTTGGATCTGTGTAATTGACAGAGAGAGACCTATTGTTTAAACTGATTCAAAATTTCAATAAATGAGGCTATTAAGGGAAGAAGATTTAGGGAGGGTGCACACATTCAGATATGGCCATTAAATATATGTTTCTATACAGCACAGAAAGATGCAAACAGTCTCTTCTGAGGAACCAGCATCCCCATGGGAATATCTTCAATCAAAATAGATGTAGCAAGACCTAGCAAACATATTCTCTCTCACTAGGCTTTCTAGAACCCTTGGCTCAACCAAGGAGAAATCTTACACGTCATTTTTTGGCTTATCCTGAGAACAGTGTAAAGGCTCACAAGCCACCCCACCCACCCCTGCCTTTGATTCCTTTCACCAGAGGGACAGACTGTATCACTTGATGCCAGAGGTACTGTCTGTCAAAGAAAGCAGAATATATTCAGAAGTCACTTTCTATGATGGGACTACTGGTGCAGATCCAGAGTTCAAAGTTTGGTTGAAAGTATCCTCATCTTGGGACTAGGATCCTATCATGCACAGCGCCCTTTAGTAGCATTGTCCACAGAACCCTGGGAAAAATAAGTCTCTTCCTCGCCCTGAACTTGGCTTCTCTGTTGCTCTCATAAGACAGACGTGACAAAATCAAAGACACAAGCAGTTTTTGGTGAGGCAGGATGGGGGAGAGGATGTGAAAGTTGTGGAGGGATATTTTAAAAAACCGTAAGTCAGCCCTCTTGATCACTCAAAGGAGACCTTCACAAGGTTGGCTCGCATTTTGGCTTGGTCTACAGCATCCAGGAGATTCTTTGCATCCACAGCCAGAGTATGTGAAGCTGCTAACATCTGGCGCTTGCATTCCTCGCTCAATGAGGTCATAGCGTTCTGTTGAGCCAGACGCATCTTGTTGATCAGTTCTGCAAGGTCCTTATTTAGGAGCTTCTGGGTACCCTCAATCTGCCAATGGAAAACACACACACAGGTAAGTGGCAATTAAATCCAGTATTATTTCAAGGCCAATTTTAATAAGGTGTTTTAAGTCAACCCCAATTAACTGGATTGCAGAAAAACACCTAATTCCTTATTTATTTGCTTTGGCTTTTAAGAAAAAAAGTAATACATTCAAAATGCAAAAGGATATTTTGTTAACTATTTCAAAGTAGATTAACAAACGGAAGCACAATTACGAAATACTATCAGCATATTAAAAGCTTCTTGATGCTGGGACAAAAGACTGTTGCAAAGCTGGCAACTTAGTCTATTCTGATAAGCATTAATTTCATATATACCATCTAAGTATCTTCTGGTGATGTTACTGACTCTCAGAATAAGTCCTTTCTAAATCTTGGATAAAAGGTTATCTCATTTCTTTAAAGCAGGGGTCCTCAGCCTTGGCAACTTTAAGACTTGTGGACTTCAACTCCCAGAATCCCTCGGCCAGCTTTGCTTAAAGTTGCCAAGGTTGAGGACCCCTGCTTTCAAGAGATGATACCAAGTATTGAATCTTGGACCTTCTGCAGGCCAAGCAAACTCATCTCAGTTTTTGCATTCTACATGGACTAGTAGATATAAGATTTCAAACAAATTATTCTTATAATTGGCCACAGTCTCTTGCCATAAATTAGCCAAGAGTGGCAGGCCCATTTCTGATCATTCTTGAGTTTTAAGAGGGATGGTCTCACTTAGGAATCAGAAAGATTTATTGTTGAGCAAGATTCACCTCTGTGCGTGAGGATGCAGGTAGAGCCGGAAGGATGTCATCCACGCTCCCAATGAGTTTTCGAAGAGAAAGACCCACATCCTGCAAAAGGAAGAAGTCATAATGTAATGTGAAAATTCTCTGAGCTGTTTTGGTTCTTCGCATAAAGGTTCTAATTAGATAGAGAACTTGCACAAATGGAAGATGCATTCTAGAAAATAATTGCCTGGAGTATTATTATTATTTTTTTGCAGAAATCTATCAGAACTTTGAGTTCTGTGAAAGACTGAAAAGAAACAAACAAATATTCTTTAGGACACCATCAATTTTCTATGACTACAGTTTTGCCTTTTGATTTGAGTCTAGATTTTTTTTTGTTATTAGCAGCTATGAGACCTGAATAAATTTTGACACTCCTTGGCCTACAGCATATGTTCAGCTTGCCTTTGTGGTTTTTCTGAGCTTCTGATAGGTCTCTCTTACACTCCCTATTACCTTAATGATTCTCAGCCAACTCTAACTGGCACTTCCTAAAACAATACCAATATAAAGATAATACCGACTTTATAAATCCTGGCAGACTACCGTGGCAACTGCCTATTACTTAGTCCCAACAACTGGATTCTTTGCTTGTTCCTTCCTGTTAATTCTGGCCTCTCTTAATGCATGGGCTTAGATTGGTTTCTACTTAAGGGTAGTCTCCTTTTGTGCTATACATCTCACTGCTTTCTTTCCTGGGACAGATACCATTCTGAGAACTTGTTCAGGGTTGGGTGAAGTAAAGCTCATATTGTTTTACCTTAACAACCAGAATATATCGCTCAGGTGGATGGTTGCTGACTTCATTCTTCAGCCGCAGGACAGCCTTCACCAGCCCCATGACATCACTATACACAGGATCGTCTGTTCGATCGAGATTGGCTGTGGGAGTTGGCTGCAAAGACATCTGAAAAAGAGGGTACACGGTTACTCTCCAACCAGCATTCCCCCAACCCAGAGGCATTCCTCTTCCTTATTTCTTATCATTCTTGTTAATCCCCCTTTTTACTTATTTTATTACCAGGTAATATAGACTTTGGATTCTGGAGTGACATAAAATAACAATTAGAAATGCAATAGAACATCTACCAGGATAAAGTCTGCATTTCATTTCTAACTGATATCTAATGTCCATACTATTAAGCATATTCAATACCATTTCTCAGGATTTTAACTTTTTCCTTTTACATGAACAGATTTTTAAAGATTCTACTGGACTTTTACCAATTCTGAGGTTCCTCCAAGCTTGCTAATATCACTTCCTCTGTTAGCCCATTTTTGCATCAGTTTTTTTTGTCAGGGTTCACTAGGCTGGGGTGGGCACTTTTGCAAGAATTTTTGGCATAAAGAAAGAGTCCTCCCCCCTCTATTTTTGTATAAATTTTTATTTGTTTCCAAGATTAAAATACAGATTCAAGAAAAGATAATAATAAAAACAGAAACAAAAAAATGCTAAAAACAAACCATCGAGTATGCATCCAAAATATGTCTAGGAGCGAGAGCGAGAAGGTGTTGTGTTCTTTGAAAGGATAGTAGCAAGTGCTTTGAATGCTCTCCTAGCCTGTGTATGCATAAGACACTTCCCCTGGAACTGGCAGCAAAGCTACACAGACACAGACACAGACACCACACACAAAACAAATATGGAGACACACAGGGAAAGCAAAAGCAGTGACCATGCTGAATTTCTCATTGGATAGGTCAGCCTTACTAGGTAGACCAGAAAGGAAACACAGTCAGGAAAACCAATTCTACTTTATCGTAAAGCTATTGTAACAGAATGTTTTAAGTCTAAGAGCAAAACTTCTCCACCCTCACCTTTACAGCCTTAAAAACTAGGAAGGGTCCCTCCTAAGCTTCTTGCTTTGTGGGCTATACTGTCTCTTATCTGGCTGTCCCCTGAGCAGCATCTATTCATCCCATCTCCCAAGCTTTTTCTCACATACCATTACATTGTGCATTTCAGCATTACAAGGAAAGGAGCTTTAGAGCATCCATGCATGGTGCTCTGAAACCTTTGTATGTCTCTTATGTTTGGTCCCTCAGTGTTACCATGTTTTCCCCAAAATAAGACCTGGTCTTATATTATTTTGCCTTCAGTAGGTCTTATTTTGGGGGGATGTTTTATTTTTTCCCCCTGATACTTGCCTTGCCTTGCGGTGGCGGCACCAACAGCCCAATCCAGCAGAAGCTTGTGTGGCTGCCGGCACACTTCTGCGTCTGCTCACGGCAGGAGGCCATGTGGCCTGCCATGCCCTGCCACCGCCATGAGGCGAGGCAGGTGTGGGAGGGGGTGGAGCTGCCCCAAGTGCCCCTTAGGCATCCAAACACTTTTTGCTCAGAGGGAGGCTGGAAGCTTTGTCTGCTTGCAAATGAGGTGCTTAGAAACCTAGTGATTCGCTCCATCTCCAAGCACCCTGTTGTGATTCAGTGTCAGCCTGTGCTCCCAGAAGCTGAATCTGAGGAATCTGAGGAGGAGGAGGAGGAGGAAGAGGAGGAGGGGTTTGGAGAGCCTTCAGTGTCAGAGGGAGGCTCTGATGCACTGCAGGACTCTCAGCCTGGCCCATCCAGTCATGTTCCTCATGAGGCTCAGCTGTGTGAGGAGGAGGTGTCAGACTCAGAGGAGTCACAGCTGAATCTGTTCAGAGATGCTACAAGCAGAAGGCAATCCAGCAGAGCAGAGCAGAGAAAATCTATGAGGCAACTCAGTGAAAGGAGGAGAAGGCATTGAGAAGCTACGCCTTGGGACAGATAATAAAAGGGGAAGGTGTGGGAGGTGCTGGTTGCTGAAGGCAACCGTTCGGAGACATTCAAAGAGAATCCTGGTCTGTTCTTGCTAATCTGTTTGACTCTTATTTGTTGACTCTTGTTTGATGTTTTGAATCATTTATTGAAGAAAATATTCTGCTGCTTTTTTGTTTGAAAGACTTTATCATTTTGGAACTGTAAATAAATTTGGGTTGCTTTTTTTCAGCCTATTAATTTGTCAAAAGGAAAAAGGGGTTGTCCCTGTCACACAAACAGGGCTGGTTGTAGGCTGGAACAGAACACGCCCCGTTCACAAGCAGACAAAGCTTCCAGTCTACCTCTGGGGGAAAAGTGCATGGTGTGTCCAGATCGCTTGCTTCCCCCTGCCTTTGCCTCCATGCTTGGACTTAACTGCGCTGTGCTAAGGGCTAGGCGGCTGTGGTTGCTGCTAGACTCTGTTGGCCACCATGCGCTTGCCGCTGTTTGTGCTGGCCATGTTCACCCCCTCGGGCTTATTTTTGAGTTAGGGCTTATATTAGGCCCACCCCAAAAAATCAGGCTATTTTGGGGTGGGTCTTATTTTTAGGGAAACACAGTATATTAATAGAGAAACAAGGCTGGGACTGTAAAGGTAATGGTCTGTGAATAATGTTGAGAGGAGGAAGAACTATAGCCAGCACAATATCTAATAGTTAAAATATGAGTCTAAACCAGTAATGCATTTTGAAAAAGCATTTCAAAATTAACTTTCCTTAGTTTTCTAGAATGTAAAGGCAGGGTATAGGAGATGACCAGGCTCAACCTGAGGGAGGAGTCAAATGCGTCATCAGCCATGAGTACTTTTGCACTCACAAGAGATCTAAGTCCAGCCCACCTTGAATTCCTTTGACTCTTATGTCCGGCCAAATTGCTTGGCCCATTAGTAATTCATATTCTTGTAGCGAGCTTAAGCTTGCAATAAATTTTTATACTCATTTGAACTGCCTGGATGTCCTGGTCTCCCTAGGACTTGATATAAGAAGGGGGAAAGCAGTTTCCAACTTGCAAATCTACCTTTGAGGTAGTCCAGACCATGAATACTAAAACTATCTCATCTTTCCCCCAAGTATGAGGATAGATCAATTAATGCATTTGGGAAATCACACCAGATCTCTTGCATGAACTGCTTGATTTCTGGCTTCAGATTAAGAAGAAATAGATAGTAAAAATAAGCACCAATTATGTACCTGTGGTCCAAACCTGGGTGGCTTTTTGGGTGGTCCTGTAAACTCAGCTAAGCCATCAATAAAGAGAAACAAAATAAATTATTATTATTATCAATAACATTGTGAGCATCATAATATGATTGTAGTAGCAGCTATGAAGTGTTGAAAGTGCTGAAACATCCTCCTGTTTTTAATTAGCCAGTTAATAGATTATATACACACATATATTACACTTTGCAGCCCACAGGGCAATGTTTTTCAAACGTGGCAACTTTAAGATGAGCAGGCTTCAACTCTCAGAATTCCATAGCTTATATTCCCATATCTTAAACTTGTCAAATTTGAAAACCACTGGCGTAAGGGGTAAGCATCCTTCACTGCACAGAAGGAGAGGCAAAATACATAGAATCAATGGAAAACAGCTAAAAAAGAATAGATAACAATAGTTTATGAAGAACGGTCAGCCTGGGAGAGATACTCACTGTAGCTTGTCTCCTTCTCTGGCAGTTTCTGAAAAGAATAAAACAAAATAAAATAAATAAAGCCTTTCATGCCTGCAGCACAATGCTACACAAAGGCTTCATAAGGAAGCTCCAGTTTTCCAAGTCCACCAAGCAGAGAAATTATTTGGACAGATCACACATTTCTAGGCAGTTGTCTGGAACCCTCTTTTATATGGAATGGAACACATTTTTTGCATCAGTAAAAAGATCTTTCCTTTTCCTCCATTGGAGAATAAACCATTGGGAAGTGGATGTTGGAGAGAAGGAAGGAAGAAAAGTCAAGCAAAGCCCCACAGCTCCCAATTGTCAGAAGTCAAGCAAAGCTCCCCAGCTCCCCAGTGTAACAATGCTTCAGTAAACTAGCACCATCATATTGCAGTCTTGAAGTCTACCCTCAAAAGAACTGGGAAGTTCTAGGAACTACGGCAGTGTTTCTCAACCCTGGCAATCTTTAAGATTCATGGACTTCAGTATCCCAAACCTGTACCAACTGGGGAATTCTGGGAGGTGAAGTGCAGGCATTTTTAAGTTGCCAAGGTTGAGAAACACCGAATAACAGCAAAGGGTGGTTTGGCAGTAAATATGGAAGGATAAAGGAGGGTCCATTACGTGTAACAAGTCTTAGATGAGATTGTGAACTGCCAATCTGGAAAAAAAATTCTAGTATTAGGAGCAAAAATGAAAGAAAGAGATATTTAAAAATGAAGTAAATACAGGTAGCCCTTGACTTAGCAATAGTAATAGCACTTATCACAGTGCTTTACAGCCCTCTCTAAGTGGTTTAGGCAGTCAGCATATTGTCCCCAACAATCTGGATCCCCATTATATCAACCTCGGAAGGATGGAAAGCTGAGTCAACCTTGAGTTGGTGAGAATCGAACTGCCGAAATGCGGGCAGTCAGCAGTCAGCAGAAGTAGTACTGCATTCTAACCACTGTGCCACCATGGCTCTTCCCCTTTTTGTCCTTTTTGTCACAGTTATTAAGTGCAACACTGCAGTGGTTAACTGAATCATTGACTTTGCTTGCCAGAAGCTGTCATATGGCCTTAGGAAAGTGCAACATGCCAGTTGCCAGGCATACAA
Source organism: Vipera ursinii (assembly GCF_947247035.1). NCBI lineage: Eukaryota > Metazoa > Chordata > Lepidosauria > Squamata > Viperidae > Vipera > Vipera ursinii. The sequence goes on from NC_139512.1 coordinate 333,076,763, forward strand.
ATTTAGACCACATAACTATGGGGAGGCTGCAACAGTCATAAATGTGAAAAGTGGTCATAAGTCACTTTTGTCAGTGCTGTTCAACTTCAACAGTCACTAAACGAATGGTTGTAAGTGGAGGTATATATATATATATATATATATATATATATATATATATATATATATATATATATATATATATATATTTCAAATGTTAACTATTTAGATTACCTTGCTAGGCCCCAAACATGGGGCAAATCTTTATTTCCTGTTTTCAGCCTATCTTGAAGGCTATCGAACAGGCAGTAGTCACACCGGACAATTCATATAGTAATTTACACAAATATATATATATATATATATATATATATATATATATATATATATATATATATATATATATATATATATATATATATATATATATATATATATATATATATATATATATATATATATATATATATATACACACACACACATATACATATACACATACACATACATATACATATATATGTAAACCTCCACTTACAACCACTCTAGGTTTACTCTCAGTGTATGAGGTTTGTTTTTCTATCTATTTGGGTGCAAGGTGAGTGAATTAGCACTACTGTATATACAGTGTTGTATGCAGTTATAGAGAGAAGCATCCCTCAAAAAGCATTTTATGACCCTAGGTCAAAACTTTTTTAACTGTAAAACTTTTAAATTGCAATGCTGAAAAAGTTCATAATTACATCTCATTATGAAATGTATTGGCTTGTATTTGGATGTACTACTAAACAAGTGGCTTATTTCACAAAAGTGTTAGCTCAGGACTTATGCATGAACTTGTCTGAACTATAGCTTATATAATTTACAGGGGGAAACTTAAAGAAAGTTTGAAGGACAGTTGAAAACAGTGCCAAATTGGGACAAAAGCCATTGGTTTTTAGGAGGAGCTGGTTGAAAATCTGATTCTAAAACCTCATTCTCCAGAAAGTTTATAGAAAAAAAAATCTGACTCCATATTGATCTGGGAAGATTGCTCAAGGCATGATGTTATTTTTTTTTTATTTGTGAACTGGCAGAAAAGTATGCCAACATAAAATACGTTCCCCTCACTTCCAATTTCCTATTATGTTTTTGAAAATTATGGCCAGCAAGAAGAAGCTGAAGAAGCTTTTGTTGAGAAAGTTTCCTGAATGAGAAATGAAACATCTTCAAGGAAAAAAACGAAGTCCAGTTGCCTTTTGAAAAAGCACTTTTGGAACAACCATGACCTGGATTTCTGAGAATCTGCATAGACACATGGCCAGCAAATGGTGCTGTCCTTACTGTTCAAATGTGGAACAAGTTAAGGACAGCAGTTGGTCGATTTCCTTGTTTAATTCAGTTAATTAATTCAGAGGCTGCCCAGCTCCAAACAACTCTGGGTGGCTTATACTTTAAAAGCAAGAAATAATAAAAAATTGAGAAGCAGAGCATGGGCATCATGAAGAGAAAACCATACAGAACAATATTTGTGTCCCATTTAAAACAACTTAGTTTTGTACTTTCAGTCATAAATTTGCTACCTGACACTGTGCATCAATTTGCAAGTCATTTTTACAAGCTGGCACAAAGTACACAATTTCACAAACATTTATCCTAAAAACCTACATAAAAGCAAGTCTAATATTATTGAATACATTAATGGTTTATTTATATATTTCCAGACCTGCATCCTTATATTAATTACTTCTATATTTCCAGACCTGCATACTTCTCACCAAAAGTGAAAAAAAGTAAGACCTGTGAAAAAGTGTACCATTTATTTATTTATTTAGGTGCTCATAGTTTGGGAAAATACAATTCTAAATAGGGGAAATGCAGAGAAGGAGACCCTGCTGCTGAATCAAAATAATCAACATCCTTTTGGCTGAGTTTGGATATTTTGTTGCATTTTATACCCATGATAATTTGTTTTAGTGGCTGGCTAATTTCTATGACTGTTTCTCAGACTTTATCTGGTTCTGAAATTCTCAGCAGAAGAAATAAACGCTACGAAAGAGTGTAGAGAGCAGAGGTTGGGCCGTGATGCCAGAAAAAGTGGCGCTTTGAGTAAACTTACTGGGGGGGAAGAATTGCTCTTCACAGAAGCCATGGGGTCCTGTGATAGAGAAGAGGGGCAAAAATCAATAATAATAATAATAATAATACTAAAAAAACAAGTATTTTGAGTGATCTACTGAATGAAGAAATAACTTGCCAGTCAAGTTGAAACCTGGAGCAGCTAAAGTAGCAAAACCCAGCTTTCAACCCAAGAGAACCCATTTAAAGAAATGCTAAATCTCAGTCTGAATAGATGAAAAACCAAGCTTTGCTATGTGGAACCCTTAGGAGGCTGATCTACAAAAAGGAAGAAAGTGCTTTTAAGGAGTTCCACACTAGCTATTTTAAGCTTCTCCATATGGGTCCTATGGCTGGTTTTTCAGTATTGTATAGCTCTCCCACCCAGTCTCCTTTGGTTTCTACCAGAAACAACAAAAGGACTGTGATATGTGAAACAACCTTCCCTGAATTTAATAAGATTGTTTAGCTGGAAGGTAACAAATCTTATTTTCCCAATGGTTCTGTTCTGCCTCTTTCACTCACTGACCAAAGCTTTTTCTTCCTGCCGAAGCCACTGATAGTCTTCCACCATCTGCTTCTGCTGTTTATCGAGGAGCTGACGCATTTTAGCCCGTTCCATCTCCCACAGTTTCTGGGCTTCTTCCCGGCTACTGGGCCTAAGGAAATCCTCCTCCTTAGGAAAGAAGAAAAAGAATGGAAAATGAGAGGCCTTTTTCCTGAGATAACACTTCCAGATCTCTACTTGGTTACAGTCCTACAAATTACCTTAGGGATTGGGACACAAGTGAGCCAGAAGTTAAAGCGATGAGATATGATTTTGATATGAATTTCAGGGTGGGGTCAGCTGAAATGGAAGATAATTCAGGCTACCATATTTGGGCTGCAAAAATGTTGATGACCACTACATGGTAGATACAGATTTTTCTGTATCTCTTTGCTGCTATCTAGTGGTCATCAACATTCTTGCAGCTCACACAGAGAGAAGCCTAACAATATCTCACTACAAAGGTTTGGGTCCTCAGAGGGACGAGGGACAACCTACAGTTCCAGATAGCCATTGTTGAAGGGGTAGGAAGAATTTGCTGAGTAGCTTTTACAGGGACCATAATGTGGGAAAGATTAAGATTGACCCGACTTTCAGAGTTTAAGAAAAAAAGGGAGAATTGGGGGAATTTAAAGGATACATTGAAATTTTCATTAGTCTAAAATCCAAAGAAATTCTGGAATCATACCAAAACAAAAATGGACTACAACCTTTTATGAACATTCTGTAGCACTTTCCTTTGGCAAAATAAGTAGCAAAGCCAATTGGCTTCAACAGTACTTCAATAAATAATTCCAATGTACTTCAAATATGTTTGTCAGCGGAAATTGCTAACAGTAAAGCAGATTAAAAGCGTCTGTCATTCCATTTGCAGAGGAAGGATGTTCCAACGTGCAACTCTGGATCTATTTAATTGCTGAACCATTTCGCCCAACAAAGAAATCTAAAATGCACTGAGGACAATTCCTCAAATGATATTTGTTCCTATGTTTGGTCATATCACTTTTCTTGTTATGGGCACACCCCACTTTTTGTTTACTTCGTAAATGAAACCCTGGCTAAAGGATATTGGATTTCTTGGATTTTTCATAGGAAAGTCTCCAAGAGGCACAGCTCAGAAGTAAGTGAAGGAATAGAGGTGAAAAAAGAAAAAAGGTTGTACTTGGTTAGCATGAATTTACTCATCAGGCTGCTTCTTGATTTAATATTGTTATTATTGTTTGTTTCCTGAACAAAAGAAGATCTTGGCTATGCAAGATTTATTATTATATGGGTCAACATTACAGGCAAAGAAATAGCAATTTCAAGCACAACCATTCCTCCCCCCCCCCCATTGCAACCTAAGGCAATAGAACTTTCTAGAACCTTTCTCAGTAGATAGGACTGTAATGAAAGCATGCTAGGCAGGACTAATTAATAAAAAAGACATGTAAGCGAATTAGGCAAGAATATTTGCATGAGCAGTAAAAAGAGTAGCACAAAGGACAACAATAGCTATAAAACAAAGCAAGATAAAGTCCTCTTTCCAGAGCATAGTTTCTAACATACATCTGTTAATTTGTTACCTGTACCTCTTAAATGATATAGGCCTGCTTCCAATTGTATATAACAAGCCCACAAAGGCTTATGTTCTATCTAGTCCATCTCACCCACCTTCATTATTGGAGTTTTTTTATATTCTGGCCATTTGTTGCTAGAGAACCTCAGCCACACCTTGGATGAATGAATGGTATCACCTAGCAATATGCATGAAAATGGAGCCAACTAGTCTTCTGGACTCATAACTAGTCATCCTTTATGGAATGAGTCAGGCTGCTTGTTGCCTAGCAACATATATTAGGAACTTGGGTAAAGACTAAAACTTTTGTCAATGTGACAAAGGAAATAGGGCAGTTATTTCAGAATGTTTCATAGGGTTCTCTGTTTAAGAGCAAGGCCGAGGTTGTGCAATTTTTTATTTAACTGGAGGAAAGCATCACAATGAGAAAGTCTGTTCTTAGGCTTCCACATCTATCTGAACTTGAGAGGGCTCACGTAGGAGAGGATCTCCCAAACAATGGATCTATGGGCTGAGAAGAATATATCAGAGAAATCTCTAGTAAAGTAGGACTTAAACTTGTGTTGCCCTGCCCAAACCCAACACTTAACCTCTACACTATAATGGCACCCAATGCATCTGACAACTTTCATATGACATCTGAGAGTTTGATAACTGACAACCCATCAACAATGAATGGAGATTCATTCTACTCAAGTTGAGCATATGAAAACTCAAGCTGTGTTTTTGTCATCTTAGTCACAAAATTTAGTTCATAACCCAATCTCAGGATCAATTATTATTTTTTAAATTCAGGAATGAATATGTGCTTCTATATCTGTGATTACATGTTGGTGTAGAGTTGTACATGTTAAAATAATTCAACTGAAAGACAGGTTGTCAGGTCTTAGAGCTTCAGAACTTGATCCTCAGGGATTAAGTGTGAAAAATAGAGTGCTTAATTGATTAGAGTCCAGAGAAAACCAGCAGTTCGGGGTCTGAAGCTGAACAATACTTAGGACCATTCCACATTAGCACCTAAGTATGGTATAAAAATATCCTGGCAACCTCTTTTTTTCTTCCATATCCTCATGATGATGGCTTGATCTCACCTTCAATCCATAAAGGCAACTTAAAGCTCCCATTAGCTTTCCTGGTATTAATGGTTTTCCCCTGTTAAGCAGCTAATTAGTGATGGTGGTAGAATAGTTGTATGGCGAACTTGGGGAGAGGAACAGATGGTTAAATCCATCTATCTAATCATCTGCCAAAACTCATTGCCTCCTACCATATTGAGATGAATGATAGTGCATGTTTTCATCTTGGCGAGTGATGTGTGTGGAAAGGGAAGTCAGGGGAATGCATCGGTCTCTCTTGTCAACATGCTCTGTACACTGTAAGTAACAGCGATATCATTTGCCACAAGTGTGCTTGTAGTAGGCAAGGGACCACAAATGGGAGAAGGAATTTTCATACCACTGCAGCTTTTTCCCGGCTTAAGGGCTCGTGGATAGTACTTTATTCTGAGTCACCCTATCATGGAACCTGTTGGACGGGGGAGGAAAGCTAATAATAAAATCTATCAGGAAGTCAAGCAACATATTTATTTGCTTCCTTCGGCATTGCTTTTCACTTTGAAGGTGAAGTGTAAAATATTTCATGTAAGTAGCCTTAGCATGATTTGTTCCAAAAGTAAAATAATCAGCAAGTGATCCCCCCTCTGTTTAGATTAGCCTCCTGGTCAATAGGACACAGTTTTAACAGTTTCCCCTAAAGACAGTATCAAGTCAGATTGGAATGGTGGAGAATGGGGTCCATTTTTAATGATTTATTTATTATTATTGTTTTTTTTAAAATCCCATTTATATCCCACCCTTCTCCGAAGACTCAGGGCAGCTTACAATCTAAAGCACAACTCAATGTGCTTAGCAATAGCCTTCATTCTATGTATATGCCTGCTTATTAGGGCTTTTGCCCCCCCCCCCGCGGCATTTTACAAAGTCGGCTTATTGCCCCCAACAATCTGGGTCCTCATTTTACCTACCTCGGAAGGATGGAAGGCTGAGTCAACCTTGAGCCTGGTGGGACTCGAACCTGCACTAATTGTAGGCAGCTGGTGTTACTTAAGGAGGCATTAGCCCACTGCTCCACCAAGGCTCTTTTATTGCTGTTGTTGAAGAATGTTGTTATTATACATTTTATTAATTGTTCTGGGCAGCTTTGGGAGAAGAGCAGTCTCAATGGAAATATCCTCATAGAAACAAATGTTCTCAATGGAGCTGTAGGTGTGCCAATTAAGCCATAAAACATTTCATCTAATTTGGATTTGAGATTTAATTTTTGAGAGTATTTGTGGTGACTTGGGGTAAAACTTGAATTCAAGTAATTTGACCTAGAAAATGAGAGCACCCAGCATGTCATTAGCACAGTACTGTAATCTTAACTTACAATAACTCTGTAAGGTACATCAGTTAGAAGGGGAGCCCAATGCTAAGAGGCAGAGGACCAAGGAAAGCCTTTTTGAAGTTGGATGGTCTTCAGAAAAGTAATATATAAATAAATCAGGTTTGTGTGAGGTTCTAAAGTGACACCTTGCCTTCTCCCATTGAGCCACAATCCATGCACTTCTGAGTGGTCATTAAGGTATTGGTCAGAATGTTAAGACCCATCTCCCAGAGTGGCAAGTCCATCTTCAGCTATAGAAATTCACTTAGGGCCAGTCAGTTACTCAGTCCTACCTGCTTCACAATATTGTTGCTGTGAGGAAAAATAAAAGGGGGGCTGCTACCCATATCACTTTAAGCTTCTGAGTGAAAGACAGGATATAAATCTAATAAATAGGATAATTGGAAGATATCTTCCCATTCCATCAATAAAAACCCCATCTTTTCTCTTATTTCAGTTCCTTTTCATTACTGTGCTGACATTCCTCATCAATTTTATCAGGCCGAAAATTACTAACTTGAAGCAAACTCTCTTGAAAATTCATTGAAGGAAATATAAAACATGTAGTGTATGGGAGATTGCAACTCTCTAGTCTGACAATAACCTACCAAGGTCAACCAAGGCTCTTTCTCTCTCATTTATTGACACACTCACTCACTCACTCACACACACCAATGTAACCTTGAAGGAGCCATCTTGCATTTGTCTTCAGGCTGAGTCTGAGGCCAGCCGACCAGCCTTGTCTTACCCTCATGCTGTGGCGCTTGAAGACATTGTGTCTGTTGAGTGGTGGGGTATGCAGAGAGTTGACAGGTGATGGGTACTCGATGGGGCTGGTGAGCGTTGGTGAGCTGGCACACAGACCCTCGGGCACCTGGGAAGGTGGAAGGAAAAGGCAGCGGGCACAAAACAATAGACACAGCATAAGCAGTAGGCACACAAACTGAGCAGAGAAAGCACTCCAGAAACACTTATATAAGACATTGTTCCATATTTAAGTGAGCCATAGCAGGTATTTTTTTTTTGCCAGAGAAGCTTTTTAAGTTTTTTAAAGCAGATTATAGAACCCATATTAAGAAGCACCAGAAATTATCCTGATCAGGTCTGGTGCCTTTATTTTACTTCAGAAAAGCGAAGTCACCTTAATTTTGATTTGGCATCAGTTCCTCTCAATTGTGAAAGTCTCTTTTAAAATTTCACATATACTGACATTTTAAATGTTTAAAACTGAGATTCCCAGGTACAGGGAATTTGTCAATTCCCTTGAAAAATATGTGCCATCCTTTTACAGGGAAATAAAACATCAAAAGATCAGCAAAGAATACCAGCAGGTTTAAGGATGTTCACGTTTGAAATCTCTTCACAAAAAGGAAAAAAAATCTGTGGGCAAAACTAATAGACCAAATTATATAAGGTAAAGGTAAAGTTTCCCCTGTCCAGTTGTGTCTGACTCTAGGAGTGATGCTCATATCCATTTCCTAGTTGAGGGAGTCAGTGTTGTCCAAAGACACTTCCACTGTTACCTTATCACAGAAGTGGTACCTATTTATCTACTTGCATTTGCATCCTTTCAAATATAAACACACAAATAAATAAATGGCCGGGGGTGGGGGAAAGCTAATGGAGATCGAGCATGCTCAGTCATTACAGAAATGGAAATGGGGATATGAATGGAATAAATTATCTTTAAAATTAGCATAACTAGCCCATAAGGCGCAATGCAGGACAGGAATAATAGAATAATACAACATTTTGATTAGATTTTTACAAGTGCATCTTGAGCAAAGTGATATATTTGCAGAAATGGAAGCACTCCGTTCAAAAGAAAATGTCAGATATACAAGCCAAATGTGATACAATAAAGTGGTGAGATCAGTCAATGTGGTGAACTTTTCAATTAAACTAAAACTGAGATGTAATTGCAGGTGAAGATTTTGGAAGTTTATATGCAAAGCCTGAAGGATCATGTTGATTACTTGGTTTAAAAATGCAGAGAGTTACAAGACCATGCTTTTATTTTGAAATGACGCTCTCACGCTGGAAGGTCAAAAAAGGTTAAGATGGTGGCTATGACCATGTGATTAAAACACCACTCCTTTTGATAAACATGCATCACACACATAAAAAGGGGCCTAACTCTAACCCTTGCCTGCCCCATTGTCAGAGTTTTATTGAGGATCTACAAATAATTATCTTTCTTATATGCTTTTCCTCCTCTACTTGCACTTCATCAAAACCTTTAAGCAAAGAGGACAGAATAAATGAATGGTGTTTCTCAATCGGAAGTTGTAAGGGATGCCATCCAACTGGAATCACCTCTAGAGGAAAGCATGAAGCAGCTGCTGCATGTCTAGCAAGGAATGGGCTGGGGGAAGGAAATAGGCGCTTATCAACAACTCAGAAGAAATGAATAAACATAAGCCAAGAAAAAGCCAACTGCAAAAGAGATACTTTAGTTCTGAAAGCACGAATAGAAGAAAACTAGCATGTGGAAACCTCTTGGCTCTTACCTGGAATTGCAGTTTGGGGGCCAGTAAATTGGTCTGAGGAGGTGGTTTGTACTTTGGTCTGCTGGGCTAAGAGGAATAAGAAAAACAACTACATAGCAAGGCTGGTAACAGTGGAGGATAGAGTCCCATATCTGGAAATAATTCCTGTATTTATTTCTTTTAGTGTCTCACCTCAACTTTTTAAACAGCAAATCTATGGACAAGAAATCAGTGTATATTTATAAATATGCACAAATATACGCTCCATGCACGCTACAGAAAAGTATGTGTAACATTTCATACAAACATTTCCATCAAATCCATGAACCAAAAATGATCACTCACAATACTAATATTAAGTATGTATTAATCTCTTAATGAAAACCAGCTTGTGCAGTGGTTATGTTCCAGGCTAGAAACCAGGAGTTTATGAGTTCTAGTCCTGCCTTAGGCACAAAGCCAGTTGGGTGACCTTGGCTGGTCACATTCTTCTTAACCCTAAGAAGAAGGAAAAGGCAAACCGGTTAAGGAATGCCGGCGGGTTATTCCCAGGGGAAGGGTGTTCTCTGTGGGCGCGCCGGCCCTATGGAACCAACTTCCCACAGAACTTAGGACTGCCCCCGACCTTCGCTCATTTCACCGGGACCTGAAAACTTGGCTCTTCGAGCTGTCTGGCCCAGGCTGAGGGGTTTTAATTTTTATTGGGTTTTAGTTTTAAATTTTGGGGACTTGAATTAATTAATTGTTTTAACTGATTTTAATTTTTGTATGTTATGCTTTTAATTTTCCCTGTAAACCGCCCTGAGTCCTACGGGAATAGGGCGGTATATACATTTAATAAAATAAAATAAATAAATAAAATAAACCACTTCCAAAAATCTTGCCAAGAAAACTACAGGGACTTGTCCAGGCAGTTGCCAAGAGTAAGACTAAATCTGAAAGTTTTTGTAAAAAAAACATATCCTTTTTAAAACAGGCACGTTGAATTAGGAAATTAATGTGTCAGTTATGTTAATCACATAATTTCATTACAATGGCCACCCCAGACAGTCAAAGACAAAGGGAGAGGAAATGAAAGAAAAGGAGTTAGGGTTTTATTCCTGTAGAAATTTTAACTGTCTTCTATAAACATTGAGAAATTTTAACTGTCTTCTGTAAACATTGAGAAATGTTTTTGATCATAGTGCAGCATACACACACACACATGTAACATTTTATTAGATTATAGAATAAAATACGAAATTACAAAAGCAAATAATAGGACAATAGTAGGGAGGGGAAAGGAAAAAAAATGAGGGGGAGAAGGGAGAAAGAAAAGAAAAGCCATTGACCTCTGATCCCTCTGTTGCAGTAGACTGAAGCAATAACATTGAACATCAACTTTTTGCTTTTCCATAATAGCATAAGCTAGCCATTTCTATAACAACAAATCAATCTAATCAGTAAAGCCCCAAATCACTTTTTTTCCACTTCAAAATCCAGAAGCGGTCTCCATGTAGAAAGGAAAGTACTTATATTCTTTTGTTTAATCAAAACAGTCAATTTAGCTATCTCTGCCAACTCCATCAGCTTCTGTAAGCCATTCGTCCATAGTGGGAATCACTCATAATTTCTCAAATATACTTTCTGATGAAGTTTATGTTGTTTATAAAGTACTGAATCCAGAACTACTAGCTTTCATTCCTAAATATTGGTAATGTCCAAATGTTTCTTTCCTCTTGTTTTATTGCCATGAAAATATTTGAGAGAATAATAACAACTGGACAATGATTTTTTGATTGTCAGAACCAGGAGCTTTTATCCAAACAGCCTTCCATCCATCACACATATGTCTAAATTAGGGTCCTTTAATTGTCTTCTATCTTCCAACCAAATGTAGTCAGTAATTATGAATTTTTCACAATTTTTACTGGATGATACAGAAAAATGTATCTTGTACTCATGTGTTTTGTTTTGCCTTTCCAATTATTCTGCTGTATATAGCAACAGCGAAAACATTTTAAAAATATTGCCTGGCAGGACAGATCATGACGACCAGAAGCTAAAAATAATATTATTCAGAACTCAAGAGTTGGTGGTGGAATAATAATTGATGTAATTGGGGGTTATATTCTCTGCAAATGTTAATATTGAATTGGAGGCATTTTAAGAAGAATAGATTTTTATTCATTTTGTATTGAACTGATTGTGGCTGAGAATCAACAAACAAGCCTGAAGATCAGCTCAGGAGTGAAATATATATTGTCTTTGCTTTTTGAAAAGAGTGAATCCTGAGGAATCCGAAATGCCATCTACAGTGTTAAAGTATGGAACTCAGAGTGGAAAGGCCTGTTTTGATGGGAAAACCTGTATGATTCTATCTATCTATCTATCTATCTATCTATCTATCTATCTATCTATCTATCTATCTATCTATCTATCTATCTATCCATATCTGCTGAACATTTCCAGCAAAACCTTCTCACCTTTGGAGGGGGCTCTTGGAAAGAGGTAGGCTCCATAATTTTGGGGGGGCGGCGGCGATTATTCTTCTCTTGTTCCCGTGCAATCTCCTTCTCCATCTGGTAAATGTCACTGAAATTCAGAAATGGAAGGGAAAGGGAAGAGCACCATTTAGCTTATCCATGAGCTCCATCTGCTGCCTATATACAGTAGTGCTCTGTAGGGCTTTTCATTCTACAGCTTGTAAATATTTTATAAGACTGTACCATCTAATTTAGGCAAAGGGCTTAGAGCACCTTTTTTTGACTATCGACCATGCTAACTGGGGCTGATGGGATACTGAATCTAATACAATTGTCCTCGTGCTCCATGTCGCTGCAGCATTTAAGGTATAGTGAACTGAAATATCAGAAATGTTTGGAATACTGTCTGATTGGAGTTTTTGTTATTGTTTGAATGGCTTTGGATATGAAACTTATCGACAAATGAAACCAGAATAAATTTTGCACAAAAAGAAAAATTCTGAAGATTTGTTTATGTAACCTATTCAGGTTGCAGCATATTATTTTTTCTCGTGCAATTTTTTGGGAAGACAAGACTGGAAGTGACTTTCTATCACTTACCTTAAACTACAGACCAACTCTTTGAACTTGGGCCTGTCATTGGGGTCATAATCCCAACAGCGTGTCATCAGAGCATAAAGGATTGGTGGACAGGCATCTGGCTTGGGGAGACGGTCTCCTTTCTCCAGCACTCCAATGACATCTTTGTTCTCCAACCAGAAGAAAGGCTGTTTGCCATAACTAAGGATCTCCCACATGCAAACAGCTGTGGACAGAAGGAGAGGTTTCAGAAACTGCGTCGTATACACTGATTGCTGCTTGGGATAGACTTGCAGTGTCTGCTGATAGAGCCCGTCTTTCGACCACCCAAGTTACAGGGCGGACCTGGATGTTTAAACAGGGCCACTTGTTTCTAAAGAACTTTGGGAAAAGTGACATAGCTTAGAGAAGTGGGATATTAAACAATTTCTTGCTGGCATACAGGTACAGTCTAAGTTCTTCATCTGAAGGATGTAGATGTGGCTGTTCCTATCCAAACTTCTACTCACCAAACATCCAAACGTCACTGGCAGAGGTGAAACGGCGAAAGTTGATTGACTCTGGAGCCATCCATTTGATGGGTAGGCGAGTCACTGATGCTGAGTTGTAGGAAGAATAAATCAGAGTGAAACATATTAACTTTACAGCCTGGTATATTTTCTTAGTTTTGTGAACCATAAAGAATTTCTAGACAGGCAAACCATTCTGTCTTAAAGTACAAGTTTAAATGAAAGTGGAATACATTCAAATTGTCTTTGTGGGGTTTTTGGTGCTCTCTGAGCTTGATTGTTTTCTCACAGCAGTTTCATTACCCAATTAGGTAACATCATCAGTGCCCTAAATTGTCTTTATCCTTTTCTGTTCATATTGAAGTTTACAGCATCCCAAGCATGGGCACATCTATATTTTTTAAATATAAAACTTACAGAAATTAGCCAGTGTTCAGCATTGCTGCCTTCAAGCTAGTCAATGGCTGAATGTCCTTTATGCCCAACCCCAAGTCCTGCCACTGTGCATATGATTTAATATACGAAAAGATTTCTCTAAAACTACAAAACTCCCTGCATTTCCTAGAACTCCCCCATCTCAGTGGATCTACATAAGTCATACTTCATATAGTAAAATCACAGAATTGGTCATTTAAACCATCAAGCACAACCCCCTATTTTCTGCAGGAAGCTGTATGAAATCCTTTCTGACAGATGGCTGTCAGATAGACCCTTTTTTGAGAGAATTCACAGGAAGATCAGTTGCAGAATGTTAATGAATATCCCAGGTTAACTAAGCAGTAAGCTGTTATACAGTAGCCCTCTTGGATGTCTAGGTCTTGGCAAAGGGTCTATGACAACTCGCCACAGCCAACTCACTGTGGCCAACTTGCCACGGGACATTTTGCCATGGCCAACTTGCCAGGGGCCAACTCGCCATGAGACAAGAGTTACACTAATGTCGAAGAAATGGTGGAACAGAATCATTAGAGAAAGGATGCCAAAGAAGGGACAAAATGAAATGTGGATGACAAAAATTAGAATAATTTTTTTAAACTATTTTAAATAATTAATTTGATTTGCTGAATTGCCCTGTAGCAAGTTGGCTATGGCGAGTTGTCTTATGGTGAGTTGGTCGTGGTGAGTTTCCTGTGGCAAGTTGTCCCATTCCAGCTGAGGCAAAACAGCAAGCTATGATGTGTTGCACTATGTCTGCATTACAGAAATTATTCTGAGTTGTAGATAGGGTTCTGCAACAACTGTTGCCACAGCCAATTCACCACAGCCAACTTGCTATGGCCAACTCACCATGGGACATTTCACCATGGCCAACTCCTCATGGGACCACTTGCCGTGGGACAGGAGTTATACTAGTATTGAACAAATAGTACAATAGAATCATTAAAGAAAGGATGCCAAAGGAGGGACAAAATAAAGTGTGAATGATGTGACCTCCGCATCCAAATTTATAAATTTATAAAACTTCCATCTTCCAATTCAGATGCTGTCTTTTATCTCATCAACAGGCCACGGATGTGTGTCTTTGGAGATTATTTCCAACCCTGCTTTCTCCCATATGTTTATCTGGAAATGCTGAGGACTGAAGCTAAAACATACTTCATGAAAGTTATATTCCAATGCACTTATACAAGAGCCATTATGCCCAAGCTTTTTACTGCTTCCCTTTATGGGTACTGCCAGTGAATTGTGAAGATGAGAAGATGCATTGTCAGAAAAAGACCAGAAGCAGGGATTCTTCAGTTCCAAACATTTGTTATTCCCAGTTTCTGTGTCAGAGAGTGGGCATTCAACTACTCAATAGTCATTGTTGGGCTATTCAGCTTCTCCCACTCGCATGCAAATTGGTTCAGATACATATAGATTTTTCTCTCTCTCTCAGTGGTATCTAAGAGTAAACAAGACTTTGACAGGAAAGTTTAACTGAGTAGAGAGAAGAAACAAAAGAGAGGAGGAGGAAGAAGAGGAAAGGTGGGAGGAAAACAGACTCTGCCTTATTCCCTTTTTCAAGATTGCTGTTGTTTTTTGAATAACGCTGCTGCCTGCACATTGTATGTGAATGGCCCATTGCTTGCTGTTGATCTAGCTCAGGGGTCTTCAAACTTGGCCCTTTTATGACTTGTGGACTTCAACTCCCAGAATTCCTCAGCCAGGCATGCTGGCTGAGGAATTCTGGGAGTTGAAGTCCACAAGTCATAAAAGGGCCAAGTTTGAAGACCCCTGATCTAGCTGAGGTAGCTTCTGGAAATATATAAAGAAGGTAGCTCCCAAAAGCTCAATGACTGAATGAATAGGGACAGCAACAAGAGTTTAACAGAGAAGGCCAAGTGGAAGATCTTTTGACACTTTTGTCATCAGAGGAACATAGAAGTGGAGAAAAATTGCTCCCATGATTAAATAGGAATGTGCCAAATTTGTTTTTTTTACCCTGAGGACAACAGGAACTATATATACTATGAGTGCAAGCTCATTGCTTTTTTGGAAAAAGTAAAATGGGTAGAAGCAAAGAAATCTCCACTTTCCAGCTTAATAAGAAGAATGGAGAATTTTTTTGTATTGGTTATAAGGCCCACTTGTAGAAGGACAACTTACTTGTCCTCTAAAGGGGGAAGCAATGGGTCATGGTATTTGGAGACTCTTTTTTGAAAGGGTTAGGTAGATTTCAAAAATAAGATACTGAAAATATAATTGTCTACGATTCTTGTGTGAAAAGAAATTGGAGAGGACAGCTTAAGAAACTTGTAGACACTTTCAATTGCGTAAGAATGAAAGGGATACATATATGAAATGGAACATGGACATAATCACCAAATCTCTTAGATTTTTCAAGGATACTTGAAACAACAAATCGAGCATTTCAGGTAGTAAAAGGAAGAAAATTTGTCCTTTTCAGTCAGGATTCAGACTGTGCCATATTATTGAGACAGCATTGGTGAATGACCTTTGGAGAGCTCAAGATGGGGGATAGGGTATCCATTCAGCCCTTCTGTGGCTTTTCATACCATAAACCATGGTATCTTACTGGACTGGCTCAGGAAATTGGGTGATACTGTTTTGTATACTCTCCACTTTTCTCCATGGTCACTCCCGTGAATGCTGTTGGGCAAGGAGATGACCATCCCTAGGTCCCTGTTGTGTGGGGTGCCTCAGATCTTAGGTCTTTCCCCCCTTCTATTTAACATATACATATGAAGCTGTTGGGAGACATCATCCAACAGCCTGGGGTTTGGTGTCATCAATATGGAATAGCTTTCCATTTAGGATGTGAGGGACCCTTTAACTTTCTAGAGGACCAGGAACACCTGGCTTTTCTCCCATGGACTGGGCTAGAATGAGAGGCTGTTTGGTTTGGTGCTTTGGGGAAAGGGTATTTCTATTTTTATCTACGGTTTTCTGAATTTTTATGAGCCACTTAGAATCATTAAATGAGATGCAAATAAACACAATTATTTATTTGTAAATAAACACAGAAGTAAATCCTGTCAATAAATACATAAATAAAAGGATAATAAAAGAAAGAGGTATAGATTGCATTAAGAGAAGTATCATGATTTAAAGAAATCACTGCCCTTCTCTATTCTGCATTGGTCTGATTGCACTCAGTACAATTCTGGGCACTACATTTTAGGAAGGACTGGTCAAATTGGAGCATGTCTAGAGGAGAGCAGCCTGATTGATAAAAGATCAGGAAGCAAAAGCTTATGAGAAATGTTTGAATGGATGAATTTCCTAACTATAACAATGGAACAGACAGATTTAGATGAACTTTCCTTCAATGGAGATGTTTAAAGATGTATAAACCTCTGCTAAGGATGCTATAGTAGCACTTTCCAATCTGAACAGACAGTGCACTAGATCATTTCCAAGATTCCTTCCAATCCGTACATGGTTTGATTCTCTGATTTTCCATTTGTGTGAAAACAGTCAGGATGGCAAAAGCAAGGAATACTGCATACTTGTGACTGGCATACTCCACGGCAATCACTTGCTGGTCATGAAAATAATCCTTCATTAGTCCCAAAGTGCTTTTATTTAAAGGCAATGGACTTTCTGATTTTTTTTAAAGACATATCACTTCTAATCCAAGAAGTTTCATTCCTTTAAAGGAGTGGCCTTCTTCTTTCAGATGCAGATGGATTGCTGAATTCTGTCCTGATATGTTGGTTCAGAACAGAATAAGAGAGTTGGAAGGGATCTTGGAGATCTTCTAGTCCAACCCCCTACTCAAGCAGGAGATCCTATACCATTCCAGGCAAATGGCTGTCCCGTCTCTTCTTGAAAACCTCCAGTGATGGAGTACCCACAACTTCTGAAGGCAACCCTTTCCACTGGTTGACTGTTCTCACTATTTCTCACAGGTTCTCCTGTGGACATTCTGGACACAGGATTGAAAGAGGAATTAAAGAGGCCACCTATGCTAAAATTGAACAGCCCTCTCTCAACAGAGGAGGAGTGGTACAACACTAGTTATCTCTTGTATACAATACAGCCCTATCAGCAGTCCGAAGACAGTTCCACATTCATTTCTATTCTGATTCAGGTGACTCTGAGAACACAAATTAGCCCCTAGGTAGTTTCAACAACCCTTAGAAAATTAATGACTAGCTAATTGTAGAGAGTATAAATTTCTTCCACTCTCCACCAATTACTTAAAACTGAAGAAACAAACTGTGTTAAAGAAAAATCAGAGAGTCCAGTTGCTTTTAAAATAAAAGCACCTTTGGAACAACAATGACCTGGATGAATGAGAGCCTCCATAGACAACCCTTCATTAGTATTCCAAATATTCCCAAAAGATTGGAACTTCCTGGATGTAGGTAGAGGTGTAATTGCCTTACAGGATCAAAGCAATGGCCTATTTATAGATAACTGCACAATATTTCTGGAGACAAGTGTTATGTTTAGCCTTTCAATGGCAGGCCAGTAGCAATAAAGATATAAATTATAAGGATAATTTATTTTAAATTTGGTATATTAATATAATTACCTTATGCATTTAACAATTTTCTACTTCATCTCATTAAAAATTAAATTTGCGGTAAATTTGGAGGGCCTCCAAGACTTTTGACATTGCCTGTTGTCCTGGGCAACATTGTTCCTTCTGGCAGACAATAACTCCTCAATAGCCTAATCAAATCGTTATGATGGTTAGAGGCCAGCAGAAGAGATACTTCTATACATTTTTTCAGCTTAGCTACCTAAGATCTTGGCCAGTGGAGGTGTAGAGGAGGGACACTTGAATTCTTCTGTGTGTTCTCCTGGGAAGCTAATGGTGCAGGTGCAATAAAAGCCAAATATTTTTCTTAATGCATATAACATGACGTTTAACCCCAACATTTGGGTTTGTCCCAGCTCTTTTCCATACCTTTGTAATACTCATCATCCTCAATATATCTGGAAAGGCCAAAATCTCCTAGTTTGACACACTCAGGCGAGGCGACCAGCACATTACGGACTGCAATGTCCCTGCAGATAATAAAGTGAGCTAGTTATTCTCTTCTGGGAAGATTTGAATAGCTGCAAAGCGAAATACACGTGCCGCAGGAAATATGAACAAAACCGCAAGTGTCTGTACTTCATGGGATTCTAAGTCATTGATCTGGCCATATTTTCATTTTTTTTGCACCACGGTGTAACATAGATAGATAAAAGTGGATAAGCTCTTACTATGTCAGTATGTGGGTGCTCAATGATTATCTCATTGGAAAAAACAGTGGAAAAAACAGGAGGAATTAACAGCAAATGAAACTTCACTTGTCTCACCTGACTGCCATCACAGCTGCTGAAAATGGAGTGGGTTTATGTGTGTGAAGAATGATGCTTGGAGGTAACTACTATAGGGATCATAGTCCAACACTGGGCTAAAAACATGCCCCATAATTATCACATTACAGTTTTACATCTATGAGAACTGGAGCACTTCCCTCCTCAAGCTCTTACATTGGTACCATGCTGTATATAGAGATACAGCAGTTAGGCCACTGGATATGAAACAATGGGAAGTTGGCCTTTTCTTTCCAAGTAGTCACTGCATAACAGTATTAGTATGACTGGTATCCACGGCATAACAATTTGTATTCTACCATCTATTGAACATGATCCTATTGCTTCCCTCAATGGAGAAGATGAAGTCTCCTACCAATTGACTGCTCCTTGATTAATTTTGAAATTCACTTTTTACATTTGCATTCTTCAATTATTATCTCTAATTTATCCCTACATCTTACAAAACAAACATTGTGAGAAGGTTGGTTTGGGTGTCTTTCAGCATTGATTTGGCTATAATGCTACTTTATTAGGCTTCATAAAATGACTTTGAGCTGCCCGAGAACCTCAATTTTTAGCACTCTCTGGTGATGCCACATGAGGTTAACTTGAAGCTCTTTTGTAAAAGGTCAGAATATACTGCACTGTGTTATATTTTTGCTCCATTTGAAATATGTTTCTGCTCCATCTGGTACATAGCATTCCATTCCATTCCAATTCCAATGGAGAACAATTAAGGAGCATCCCTTCCTCCAAAGACTAATTCTCAGACATTCCATATGTTCCTTAAACATTTTCAACGCCAAAAGCCAACTTCCATGTCCTTGTACATTTTCAAGGGCTGAGAATCGCTTCTTGGTGATTGCAAAGAGTAATGATGGGCAACCTATGGCTTGTGAGCCACATGAGACTCCTGCACCTTATTTGCAGTGCTCAGAGTCCTCACAGAATGGATAAGAGTTTTTGAGAGATTTTTATGTTTTAAGAGTCTGCAACAAGACAAAGGTGGCAAACCAGGTTTCTTAAACCTTCTAGGAACCTAAAATTCATTGAATCCCTTGGAACGCTTGTTCAAACCAAGTAACTATACCATTTTTCCCAGGGTTTTTTTTGAGTGGGGGGAGACTTAAAAAGTGAAATGGATACCTTAGGACTGCATGATTTATGCCACCGCTTCTGCTACTGAATTTCCCCCTCCAGAAAGAATTCCAGAATTGCAGTGTCTACCCTCACCAATCCCTAAACACCACAGAAAAACAGTGGCCAAAGCTTGCCCAACCTGGACTAGAAGCTACATCATGTTGGAGGCTGGATTCCATTTAGCCCTAGATGTAGCAAGTTGGTGCAAGAATACATGCAGAGAAACTCTTGGCTGAGTATGTATATATCTTTACATGCCACCTCTTATTTTACGTTAAAATAAAAAGTCCTTGTACCTGTGCACACAATTGATTGCCTCCAGGTAAGCCATGGCTTTGCAAATTTGCAAGGTATACAGGATAAGGGTCTGCACCTTCAGGCTGGCCTTGTTCTGCTCAAGATAGTGTCCCAGCTGCAGAGAGAAGATGAAAAATCTGGATAGGAATCTATTTCTAAAACTTTCTTTCCAAGGAAGCTCAGACTCAAGAGGTTCCTTCCATTTCCTTGCTTCTTAGCTTCCTTATCTTTTTTAGATTCAAATTCCCAACTCCCATTGCTTTGGGTACCATCAGCTCACCTCTCCATAAGGATAGAGTTCCATAACAATCCATGTTGGCTCCTCTTCTGTGATGCCAATCAGTTTCACAATGTGGGGATGGTCCATCTTTTTCATGAGCACTGTAGGTACATTGGGGAGAAACTTAGTTAATCTTGACACATGGCCCCTTTTCATTTTCAACCTTAATTTCAGAGATCCTCAGAGATCATACCTTATTCTTACAGAAGTGCTAGCATCAGTTTCTCCCCACAGCATGATTAATGCTCTCCTCCCTTCTATCCAATTGAAAAATATTTTAAAATCCTTTGTTTCACATTAACAATCATTGCCAAGCTTCTGCCCTTTCTTACTATTTGTTGAAGTTGAAGTAATCAATCAGTTTAATTAATAGCATTTTTATGATGCCTGGCAATATTATTATCTTATTTAGTTTGAAAAGCCTATTTTCACTGATTTAAAAGTTAAGAGTACTCGTCCAGTTAAGCATTTACTTGAAAATATAACTGTTCTACAGTGCTTCATTGATGTGATGGAATGTCTAACAAACCCTAGGAAAGCAGAAGATGGAACATGACAATTACAAAAGGAAGCAAGCCCAGCAAAGCTTGGCAAGTTCAGGAAACAAGAACCACTAGATTTCTGGTAAGATCCTTATTACCATTAGGGTGTTGTAACAGAATCTTGAAAGCCTGTCAAAGCAGTTGTCCAGCTCAACTTATACCTAGCATAATTAAGGAGTAGCTCTGAGTCTCTTTCTTGTGTCTTCCCCCTCCCCTGGACTCAGGAATCTTTTATATAATTGCTTTGTTTCCCTTGTAACTGTTGTGCTGCCTCCTCTGCTTTTTTTAAAAAAGCTGTACAATTGCAGGTTTGGTGCATACTGCCTGTTGCCTTGACAGGCAAGTGCATTAAAGATAAGATAAATCCATTCCTCACTCAAGACAGTGTGGGGAAGAGAGCAAAATCTTTAAATATGGCAACTCTAAAAGCTCAGACTGAGAAAAAATTGAAGAAATTTTGAAGAGTTGTCTGTTCCCACAACTACTGCAACAGCACCATTCGGTCACTGCTGTTGCGGCACTGCACCAGATGTGGGAGGAAATGGCATTTTAGTTCACATGTTCACAGAAAGAGAGAGTCTACGTACTTGCTTCACTCATGAACTTCTCCTTGTTCTCAGCAGTGCAATCTTTCTTGCATGTTTTCACAGCAACACTAACCCGCTCCCTACTCTGAAAGAAGAGGGAGATCCCAATATTAAAAAGAGGAGGAGGAGGAGGAGGAGGAGGAGGAGGAGGAGGAGGAGCTAGTCTGCATCTTTTGGGCAAAACAAATTGCTGGAGTTCATGTATATCAATCTTCCATATGACACTTTTGGCTTTTCAAAACTGTAGCAATAGCTCTGAGGTCAGGCCAAAGATCCAAAAACCAATGTCCAAAGGAAACCAACAGGCAGAATATTCCCATCCGCCGTCAATGTTGTAATAATTTTAATGGTCCCACTTTACAACTAAATCATGTGCATGATATCACATGTAGTTTGGCACCATGGATAGGTTTCTCTCAGTCTTAAGGTCTTTCTAATGTGCAAATAACAAAACGGGCTTATAAGATGTCTGCCTGTCTATCTATCTATCTGTCTGTCTGTCTATATATCAACAAACACTGATCACACATTTCCCCTTGATTTCCTTATACACTTGTGATACATGCTACACCTTACCATTCTAATCTACAGAACAAAGGCAGTCTAATAAACTGCTCTTTATACAAGCTGACCTAGAATTGTGTTGAAGCCAGCTGGACCTTGGCACATAAATGAAGTTTCAGCCCAGCACATTTGATGTTGATCTGGTTAGGAAAGGCTAGGAGAGAGTCCTATGTTCCAGACTCACCTCATTGGTGAAGACACCTTCATAGACCTCTCCGAAGAAACCTTCTCCCAGGATCCTGCCCAGAGAAACATCTTCTTGAGAAATCACAAACTGTTGGGCTGTGCAAGGAATAGAACGGTAAGGGATATCAACTTGTCAGCTGTGAACAACAACATCTAACTTGTCAGTACCACACCATAATTTAGAAAGGAAGAAAGACTGCCATTTTGCAGGCTGGCCATGTTTTGATTCAACTATAACTACAGGCAGGAGAGTCACACTCTACAGAGATTTTAACACATTCAAGTCTCACCTGTCCATAAAAGGTGGTGGTCTTCAAATAAAGTTCAGGACCTCAGCAGCAATTTGGGAATGCTAATACTGGCTACAATTTTTCATGATTGTTTTTAATAGTGCATAAGATACTACCAGGGGCTCCCCCCCAAACCTATTCAGATACAATATTCACCACAATGATAATAGAATTCATCACCACTTGAAAAGACTTCCATCTCCCCTCCACCCAGGATTAGACTCAAATTTACCTCTATGAATCTTTTGCCAACTTTCTAACCCTTGAATTAGGTCCTTCATCACCATCTGGATACTGGGCTTTGCTTCTAAATTTAATCTATATGCACCTTTTTGCTGCAATTTTCTACTACTTCTTCCATTCCCTGTCTCAGTCTCAATAGCTGCATTCATCCAATATCCTTAATTTGGTTTCTGAATTAACTAATTTTCCTAGTTCGCACAACACATTGCATCTTAAACTAATGAAACAAGTTGGTTGACCACAGAATGCTAAGCTATGAAAATCCTATTGCCGGTTAAAATTAATCAAGACTGATGTGATGGAAGGTAGTCTGGATTCCCAAGAAGAAGGGTAGTACATTTCTGGGAAGCAAGTGACAACTCAGTTCAGATAGTTTGTGGGAGAGAAATAGGGTGAAGATGGCTCCTCCCTAATAGTATATGTTTGTCCACTTTATGGTTGTCCAGTCTCTTCTTAAAAACTTCCAGTGTTGGAGCATTCACCGCTTCTGGAGGCAGGTTGTTCCACTGGTTAATAGTTCTAACTGTCAGGAAGTTTCTCCTTAGTTCTAGGTTGCTTCTCTCCTTGACTAGTTTCCATCCGTTGCTTCTTGTCCTGCTTTCAGGTGCTTTGGAGAATAGCTTGACTCCCTCTTCTTTGTGGCAGCCCCTGAGATATTGGAACACTGCTATCATGTCACCCCTCGCCCTTCTCTTCATTAAACTAGACATACCCAATTCCAGCAACCGTTCCCTATATGTTTTAGCCTCCAGCCCCCTAATCATCTTTGTTGCTCTTCTTTGTACACTTTCTAAAGTCTCAACTTTTTTTTTACATCATGGTGATCAAAACTGGATGCAGTATTCCAAGTGTGGCCTTACCAAGGTGTTATAAAGTGATATTAATACTTCGTGTGATCTTGATTCTGTCCCTCTGTTAATGCAGCCTAGCACTGTGTTGGCTTTTTTGGCAGCTGCAGCACACTGCTGGCTCATATTTAAGTGATTGTCCACTAGGACTCCGAGATCCCTCTCTCAGTTGTTACTATTGAGTAAGGTACCACCTACACTGTACCTGTGCATTTGGTTTTTCTTGCCTAAATGTAGAACTTTATTTTTTTCACCATTGAATTTCATTTTGTTAGATAGCTCCCAATGTTCAAGTCTGTCAAGATCCTCCTGTATCTTAAGCCTGTCTTCTGGAGTGTTGGCTATTCCTGCCAGCTTGATGTCGTCTGCAAATTTGATGAGTTCCCCATCTATCCCCTCATCCAAATAATTGATGAAGATGTTGAAGAGCACTGGGTTCAGAACAGAGCCCTGGGGCACCCCACTACACACTTCCCTCCATGCAGATGCAGTTCCATTGAGGACCACACGCTGAGTACGGCCGGTCAGCCAGCTACAAATCCATCTGGTGGTGATTCTGTCTAACCCATATTTTTCTATCTTATCAAGTAGTAGGTTGTGATCTACTTTATCAAATGCCTTACTGAAGTCCAAGTAAATTATATCCACAGCATTCCTCTGGTCCACTAATTTTGTCACTTGGTCAAAGAATGCAATAAGATTTGTCTGGCATGATCTGTTTTTGACAAATCCATGTTGGCTTTTGGTAATGACTTTGTTTGCCTCTAGGTGTTCACTGATTTTTTGCTTGATTATCTTTCCCAGAATCTTCCCAGGTATTGAGGTCAGGCTGATGGATCTGTAGTTTCCTGGTTCCATTTTTCTTTCCTTTTTTGAAGATGGGAACTACATCAGCTCTTTCCCAGGCCTCTGGTAGTTCCCCAGTGCTCCAGGATCTTTGAAAGATATAGTTCAGTGGTTCTGAGATCACATCTGCCAGTTCCTTCAGAATCTTGGGGTGTAGTCCATCTGGTCTTGGTGCTTTGAACTCATCTATGCTGGACAGCATAGTAGTGAGTAGTCTGCTTTACTTTGGCAAGATTATGTCTATAGGTGAGGATCAATAAAAAAATCTAATTGGAAGAATCACAAGGTGTCTTCTGTGGTTTTTGGAGCCTGATGTTAAATATATTGTACAAATGCAGCTACTGTTTAAGCACATCATATGAATACAACAAATGGCTGCATCTGCATGACACACTTTAATTCAAATGGCTGCCACCTTTAGAAAATTGCGTACAGTACAGAGTGATTTAAGAGATGATGAAAAGCTTGCAGAGTTATCCCCATTCAATGAGGTGCATTTACCGTGACAAGGAACCAGTTTCCCCTTTCCCCTCAGAGCTGAATAATAAGGAAAACCCTCCTTGTATGTCAACAGAGGATTTAAAAGAAATCATACAATTGAGAAGGGCTGTTTAGGGAACATAGAAATGTAAGCAGGGCCTTGTTGGATTGGATCTGGCCCATCTAATACAGCAGTCTGTTCTTAACAGGGTCAACTAACTATTTCCCAGCAGATGGCCTTCAGAGTTAGTCACACTCCCATCAAGAGTACTAGCCATCGATCGCCATGACTTCCATGAATTGGTCCAACCTTCTTTTGAAGCCAGCTAAGCTGGTAGTCCACATCTTATGGTAACAAATTCAAAGTTGAATTATGTGTTGTGTAATAAAATATTTCCTTTTGTATGTTCTGATTCTTCCAGGATTCAATTTCACTGAGAAACATTTTGGGAACATCTAGCATTTTGAGAAGAAGAAATGGTTTCTTCTTGTACATTTTATCCACACCATGCATAATTTCATAGACTTCAAATGAGTCCATCTCATTTGCCTACTTTCTAGACTGAAAACTTCCAAATGTCTCAACCATTCCTTACAGGGAAGCTGCTCCAGCCCCTTGATCATCCTGGTTGTCTGTTTATGAACCTTCTGTAGCTCCACTGTATCCTTTTTGAGGTATGGCAGTCAGAAATGGACATAACATACCAGATGCATTCACACCAATGATTTACATAAGACAGGGGTGTCAAACTCAATTTCATTGAGGGCCGCATCAGCATTGCAGTTGCCCTCAGAGGGCCGGGTGGGTATGGCCAGGGTGGGCATGGCCTACTGGGTGGGTGTGGCTAGAGTACGTATAGCCTACTGGGTGGGCATGGCCAACTCTACATCATTCGCATCAAGGGTGTCTATGGGGGCCTGGGCAGGAGTGGGACAGATCTGAGGGTCTCTGGCAGAAGGAGGGTCTCTGGGCCAGGGCCAAGGCAGTGGGGGCCGTTCCCTCACTGTTTCCAGGATGGCTTCGCGGGCCACATGAAACCACTTTGTGGGCCGGATCCGGCCCCCGGGCCTTGTGTTTGACATGTCTGACATAAGAGCATTAAATTATCGGCATCTCTATTTTCAGCATAATTTCTTTTTATCTCTCACATTATGATGGTCTTGTTTTTTTTTACAGCAGATGTATAGTGTTCACACATTCATTACTCCAAGATTTCTCTCCTCACCAATCACTGCTAATTCTGATGCAATTTTGACATTAATGTGTGTTGGTTATACTTTATTTTTGTTTCCATTAATGGTAGCCAGAGGCAAAGTCTGATTCTCTTCTGGAATTACACAACATGGCTGACTTAGGGAGGGTAATTTCTCAAATGTTTAATTTAATTTAAATGGTCCTATGCAGTCTTACTGCTGTTTGGTTTTTGTTCACATAACATGATAGCCCTAACCTTGACTTCATTAAGTATATTTTAGAAATCAGTTATTGGATAATGAGGTTAGTGTAAAGGGTCCTTTTCAACTCTGTTTCAATGCTCACATAACTATTGTAAAACATGTAACAATGTTATTTCTTTGAAGCGCCTATTTTGTTCAAGAAAACCCTTTCTTTTACATTGGTACATTGCATTAACATTTTTGCATAATAATTCAGGTACCATTTCTGCATAATAATTCAACCACCTAATCCCTTCTATATATTAATCCACTCCAAAAGTACAGTTGAAGCCCTAACCCTATATGATTTTAGAAAAGGCGACAAAGGTCTGAACAAACCTCCAGATTTGGGTCTGGATGCTTCATCTGGAATCTCAGCATAAATGTCAGAATCTGGAACAAAACATTATTTGTTACTTCAGTATAAATATCCTTTCCCATAAAGGTACCCTATCATCTTGTCCATAAAGATATAACATAGGATGCTTCCAGAAGATTTTACTGTGTTCTCTAACCTAGCTTTTCTCTCACAGGAAAAAACAACAACACTAAGAAGGGAAAGAAGGATTTTCTAAATTATCTGTCATGACCAGCATTAAAAGCTGGTGACTTGGAAGGACTAATCCTGGCTGGTAAAAGAAAATGGCATTTCCCAAATTTTCACCATCCTTTCAGGACAGCTGGGTAATTACTTTAGACATTACTTATGGATAGAACATTCAATTTTCTATTTCATTTTTGATTTTCATCATTAGAAGTATGGCACAATTTTGTATATTTCAGAAATGTGTGCAATCTATTTGATTAGAAATGATAGAACAACAAAAATAAATATACCTCAGCCTATTCTCAGTGTAAACTCCATCATTCCATAACTTCTGCCAAAAATGGCAAGGCCAGAGGTTAAAAGAGATCAAAACTCCCAAGTACACAGTTTATATATCTGATGTCATCAATCCTCATTGATCTGATAGTGGTGAGGTAAAATTCAACTTACCTCCGCTGAAGCTCTCTCTCAGGGTGGGTCTCTTTTCTTCTATATGCCTGTGGCAGAAAGATATTTAGGAACAGAACTGGCTTTGCTAATTTCCTTTGCTGAGATTTGATTTGTACAAAAAAATGTGAGCATTAAGGATTCTATAAATATAATCAATCAACATGAAGGCAATTCTTCCAGGAATGATGAAGGGCTTCACTTGTTCACTCTTCATTTAGGATAATGTTTGGGCACCTAAGAGAAGGCTGGAGAGCCATTTCGGTATAATAATTAAGGCACTCGGCTAAGACCATGAATTCTAGTCCTGTCTTAGACATGAAGCCAGCTGGGTGACCTTGGGTCAATCACTCTTTCTTAGCCATAAAAGAAGGCCAGGGCAATCCACTTCTGAACACCTGGCCGAGAAAATTTGGGGACTAGTCCAGGCAGTTGCCAAAAGTCAAGAAGGTGAAGGAGAAGAAGAAGGAGCAGGGAAAATAAAAATGCATGAAAACCTCTGACAGATCAAATCTTTGACAATCTATAATAATTTAGCATCTCTCCCCTATAACAGCTGTCAAATCTCATTAGAAAGCTTATGAGTAGAACAGTGAACCTACTGTTGATATCCCAGCAATAGGAGCCCTTTAGTACAATTCTATTTGTTATCAGCATTTATAATTATTAATAGGTGTTGTCTCCATCAACCTGGTCAACATTTTTCCCTGTATGTGGAACACATGCTAGTCTATTTCCTATAATATTTCCAGGTAGCAATAGTTTTGTTTCTTCTCCGAGTAAATTAGAGCTCAGGGAGCATTGAGGTAATTTTATCACTAGTGCAAAACTGGTTTGTTCTCCTACTGTCCTCCAGTGCTCAGTATTACACACAAGCACAACATCCTAGGGGAGGTCCATCATCTTACTTACTGTATTGGGACCTGAGGCAGACTGATCCTCTTCTCATTCTCTGCAAGGGAAAAGGCGATAAAGCATGACAGGAAACTCATAACTCAATTCTAACTGGCTAGTTTGCTGTGAATGAGAGCTATTCCCTCTTTTCCATAATTCATGGATACTAATATGATTTTCAGAATCCTGTTCTCAAACCAAGATTTTACTACCCAAAATAGTTTAATGTGTTGCCTTGATTTCTAGGACAAGCTTCTGATTTTAAGATTTAAGATTTAATGGGAAAATACCATTAAATACCATGAGATGAGCATATTTTGTAATTCTTGGTTATATATGGTTGATTAAAGCTATAATCAATGTTACAAGGCTATAAAGCAATGTTGGATCTAACATTAGTTTACTTTGTAGTCAACACGCCCAATATTATGTTGGCTATTGTCTGTCTGTCCGTCTGTCTGTCCATCTGTCTGTCCATCCATCTATCCATCCATCCATCCATCCATCCATCCATCCATCCATCCATCCATCCATCCATCCATCCATCCATCCATCCATCCATCCATCTATCTATCTATCTATCTATCTATCTATCTATCTATCTATCTATCTATCTATCTATCTAACAAAGGTATAAGGCCACCCAACATACATAGGTGACTCTGGACAATTTACAACATTAAAAACACACAACATAAAATCCCATAAAAACTCATTTGCCCCCCCCTCCATCTCGAGGATATATCTCACACAGCTCAAGGCAATATATGAATGATATGATCCTGTGATCAGACTTAACATATAGATCTTTCCCAGTCAATCAGAATTTCACTAGAAAAGAACTGGATACGTTCAAATGATAGGTAAGAACCTCCCACAAATAGCTTAATATTGTTTTAAGAAAGAAACTACATCATCCACATTCTCCTACAAGAAAGTTTGTGACTATTATTCAGTCTGCACTATTACATTCCTACCGTGCTTCTGCAAATCATATAGGATCCACCCTTACCGTATGCAAAGGATCACTTAATTGCATTCTCACCTCTGTTGGGTAGGATGATGAGGGAGGTATCCAAGCATCCCTGCAGCCTGCAGTAGCCATCTATTAAGTCAGCCATGTTCTCTGCCTCAGCCAGGGAGGATGTCTTAATAGTCAATGACTGCCAAGTAAAAAATCCATATAAGGTCCCTATGCCAATCATATAGAGATTTCATTGTCAATGCTCACATGTTTGCCCATCAAGATGGTAACTACATTGGTTTAAACCCCTTGGTTGGAACCAAAATGCATATCTGAGGCAAAGCTGAGATGAACCAAAACTGTCACCAGAGGAAAGGTCTAAGAAAATATCTGAAGTATAACCTTTTATTTTTAAACTTATATGTTTTCTCAGAATTCTTTTATTGCCTGAGAAAGTTGCTTCTAGCAAAAATTTGATAGTTTGCAAACTTAGTTGAGTGCAAGTTAGGTGTCTGAAAAGTGAAGTCTTCCTCAAGTTGAACCAGATTCTTGGTGACTTCATGGACATGTCTATACAATAAAGAATAGAATAGAATAGAATAGAATAGAATAGAATAGAATAGAATAGAATAGAATAGAATAGAATAGGAAGGGACCTTGGAGGTCTTCTAGTCCAGCCCTCTGCTCAAGCAGGAGAACCTATACCATCTCAGACAAGTGACAGTCTAGCCTCTTTTAAAAAATTTCCAGTGATGGAGTGCCCATGATTTCGGGGGGCAAGCTATTCTACTGGTTAATTGTCCTCACTGTCAGGAAGTTTCTACTTAATTCTAGGTTGCTTCTCTCTTTGATCAGTTTCCAACCATTGTTTCTTGTCCTGTCCTCTGGTGCTTTGTGAATAATGTGACCCTCTCTTTTCTGTGGCAACACCTCAAATACTGGAATACTGTTATCATGTCTTCCCAATTTCTTATTTTCTTTAGACTAGCCAAACCCAAGTCCTGCAGCCATTCTTCGTATGTTTTAGTCTCCAGGCCTTTGATCATCTTAGTTACTCTTCTCTGATTTTTTTCCAAACTCTCAACATCTTTTTTGTGATATGGTGACCAAAATTGGCTGCAGTATTCCAGTTGTGGTCTTACTAGGGTTTTATAAAGCAGTACTAATACCTCGTGTGATCTTGATTCTATGCCTCTGTTTATACAACCCAGGATTGTATTAGCTTTTTTGGTTGCTGCTGCACACTGCTGGCTCATGGTTAAGTGATCGTCCACTAGGACTCCAAGGTTCCTCTCACAGTTACTGTTTTTAAGCCAGGTTTTGCCCAATCTGTACTTGTACCTTTGATTTTTCCTGCCTAAATATTAAACTTTGCTTTTCTCTACACTGAAACTCATTTTGTTGGATAGGGGCCATTGTTCAAGTTTGTCAATATCTTTTTGGATCCTGAGTTTGTCTTCTGGGGTGTTGGCTGCTCCTGCCAGTTTGGTATCATCTGCAAATTTGATGAGTTCCCCTTCAATTCCCTCATCTAAATCATTGATGAAGATATTGAAGAGTACTGGGCCTAAGATGGAACCTTGTGGTACCCCACTGCTTACTTCTCTCCAAGTAGATGTAGTGCTGTTAAGGACTACTCGTTGAGCACAGTTCGCCAGCCAGCTACAGATCCATCTGGTGGTGATGTCTATTCCACCTTTTTCTAGCTTACCAAGGAGTAGGTTGTGATCTACTTTATCAAATGTCTTACTGAAGTCTAAGTATACTACGTCCACAGTATTTCACTGGTCTATTAGTTTAGTCACTTTGTCGAAAAATGAAATTTCCATGGAAACAGTCCAGAGTTAGTTTGCCACTGTCTTCTTCTGTATATTTTTTCAAGTTTCAAGATTAGGCTACAACCCTCATACTTTCTGATGGTCTGTTATGGAGATACTAACCTGGTCTGACTCTGCCTAGCTTTTTGAGATATGTTTTTACAAGTGGAATGGTTATGCCCCCCCCAAGTCTTGTCTAGTTCCAGTGGTATCCAAAGGAGTCAATTTGATGGGCATGACTGGGCATTTGAAGCTTTGCTTCTTTTTAATATGCAATGCATGCATATTAAAAAAAGGGTCAGGACTATCTAGTCACAACCACCATTTTGACCTGCCAATCTGCACTCATTGTGCAGGTTCCTGTTTCATGAGTTTCTTCAATAAATCTAGGACTTATTATTGGCAAAGTGATGAACAGCCAGGTTACCAGATTTGCTGATGACACCAAATTGTTCAAGACTGTAAAAATTACACTTTTTACCAAAAGGTTATCTTCAAACTGAATGAGAGCACTTCCAAATAGCAAATGCAGTTCAATGAAAGGAAATGAATATGATATATAGGTAGTCCTTGACTTGTGATCACAATTGAGCCCAAAATTTATGTTGCTAAATGAGACAGTAGTTGATTTTTGCCCCATTTTATGATCTTTCTTGCCACAGTTGTTAAGTGAATCACTGCAGCTGTTAGTAACACAGTTGTTAAATGAATCTGGCTTCCCCACTGACTTTACTTGTCAGAAGGTCGCAAAAGGTGACCGCATCATCCTGGGATACTAACCTTTATAATGCAACCATCATAAATATGAACCAGTTGCCAAGCATCCAAATTTTAAGCACATGACCATGAGGATGCTGCAATGGTTGTTAGCATGTAGACATCACTCGCTCAAAATAAATACAGAGAGATTTGAGACTGTTGAAAGGAAGAAGGACTCCTTTATGTAGTGCAAAGTTATATACAGAATTTGCTTCCATCAAATGCGTTGATGGCCATCAATCCAGACAGACACTAATACTAGTATTAGTGAATGATAAACTCAGACAACATGTTTGTTGAACAAGTACTTTTAAACTGTATGAAAAAAATCAATAAAAAATATTTTTTTTAAAAAAATAAAATAAAATAGCCATTAGTCTTGATGGTTTGCTGTCTCTGAAAACAAACCTGGCATGATTTGATTCCTAACTGCTAAGGAGCAAAAGTGGAGGAGGGATACTGAATTCTAGTCCATACTTGTGTGCTTTCTGATTGCACTTGACTGCCTAGTACAGAAGGCTGGACTGTACCAGCTCGAATGTAACAGCTCTGATACTGTTCTTACTTTTTCTCTCTCAAGAAGAGTGTTGGAAGACTGGAACAGGGAGACAACTGAGATATAATCAAAGCCACCTTGTACTTCCTTCTTACCTGGGGGTTCCCAGTAAGACCAAGCTGCAGCAATGCTCTGCCTTCCTCCACCGCAGTACATTTTATGGATTTGATCTGCTTGAATTCAGCCAAGCAAGTGGGCTGCAAAGGAGCAACATTCATGTTTTATGAAAGGTTCACTTGCATTACAATCAAGAATTCTTTCTGCTTTCCACACTCTGTAATGTGGGGTGGGATGCTATGCTGGACCCATACATGCAGAGTAGCAGCATTCTGATTCATGTCTTTTAATTTTTTTTAAATTTCACAAAAAAGGATTTATACTGACACAAATTCCATTATATTTTCAGGTTAGTGTGAATATTATTGTAATGTAGGCTCCAGGGCGAAACTGATTTGGCCAACCTATAGTTTGTATTTCACTAAGGGATCTGTTTCAATCTAGGAAGCTCATCAGTTCTAACTGGTGAGACTTCAGCTCTCTTGTAAAGAAAATCAGCTCTGTCATCCTGGAGCTAATAACATACATAAAACTTTAGTATAATCTCTACTTAGGTGATGTTGAAAGCAAAGCACAATGGAATTATCTACAAGCTTGGTAAATGCTGAATCAGGGGTTTCCTGAAATACTCTTGTTTAAAATGGACTGGATATTCTTTGACATCAGTGGCCATAGGCTTGCTTGCTTTTTATTTAGCTATCCATACATCCATACAAAGAATTATAAAGTTGGAAAGGTTTTTGGAGGTAATCTAGTCCAACATTTTACCCAGTGCGCGAATTTTTATACCATCCTGAATGCATGCATGTGTATATTTATATAATATATGAGGCTGCCCAGTTGACAATTTGAAATTCTGGATGGTTTACATTGGGGAACAAAAAAACAAACAAAATCCCCATAATCAAAATAGAAACAACTATGAGTACAATGCAACCAAGGCCAAAACCACCTTCATAATCACAACAGAAACCATTACAAGATAAGCTCATCCAGTGCTCTGTCCCAATGACTCAAGGAAGAGTCAGGTTTTCAAGACCTCACAGAAGGTCAAGACAATCAGAGCTATCTGTATCTTAACATGCCTTTTAGAAGAGGCAGATAAGGCATACTCCACTAGGACTCAGAGTATGCCAATGCTGTCAGCATTTGTGGAAAAAGCAGAAACAATTGGAGATAGCTATACCACAAATAACCTGACTCAGCACCAAGAGGGTCATTATAGTGGTAACCAGAAGCTTGATTGTATTAGGAAGCCTACTGAAAACCAGTGTAGTTCACAGAATACATTCATTATGTGAGTATTCCTTGATACCGCTATGACTGCCTACACTGCTGCATTCTGGATCATTCTTACTTAGTTTCTGGATGTTCAAGTACAGCCCCATATAGAATGTGTTGCACTAGTCTAGGCGTGAGGATACCAAGGCATGAGTGACTATATTTGGAGGAACTAAGCTGGAGAATTCATTCCATTTCCAGGCACATAAACTGAATTATCTAGTAGAGAGAGATAATATCCTGCATTTCATGATCATGCTCTTTACAAGACCCTTTGCCTTAATCTTACCTCTTGGTTTTACTGCTTGAAAGGACATAGTTAAACTAGACTTACACCTATTAGATTTCTACTCATCGAAAGGTACAGGAATCCTGGATTAAAAATTGTGTTATTCAATTGTACCAGTCACCTTCAGAGAAGATGATTGTATGGTACAAAAACAACCCTGAAGTTACCATGGAAACACTCCTGTTCTCTTGCTATCTGCAAAATAGCTTAATTTGTATTCAGGCAACAAAAAAGGGAACAATAGATTGCAATGAAAATCCATATTTGATAGATTATGAAAGCCCTTCCTTAAAAGATGTCTGAGCAACTCACCTTTGCTTCTTTACTTGTCATCTGCCGAATGCCTTTTGGGCCAATCACCAGGTCCACAGTGATATTCCATCCTTGCTGAAAAGGGAAGAGAGAAAAGAAATTTGTGTTCCAGATGAAACAAGACTCTCCTAATTTTTGCAGCCCCTGACATTCTGGATATGTTGAGCAGCTGAAGAATTCTACAGCAGGAGTGATAGAAGATTGTGGAAGAATTCTACAGCAGGAGGTGATGCAAATGATAATTAATACTACATCAGCCTGGAGATGGAAAGTTTATTTTTTATTTTTATTTTAATTCCATTTATATCCCGCCCTTCTCCGAAGTCTCAGGGCGGCTTACAAGCTTAGCAGTAGCCTTCATTCTATGTATATGCCTGCTTATTAGGGCTTTTACACACACCCCAAGCGGCATTTTTACAAAGTCAGCTTAATTGCCCCCAACAATCTGGGTCCTCATTTTGCCTACCTCGGAAGGATGGAAGGCTGAGTCAACCTTGAGCCTGGTGGGACTCGAACCTGCACTAATTGCAGGCAGCTGGTGTTACTTAAGGAGGCATTAGCCCACTGCTCCACCAAGGCTCCACCAAAGTTAGAGATGCCACAAAGTTTGAAGCAAAATGATAAGCCCCACATAAGCTGAAACTACTATGAATATGATGCATGATCTAAGTATGCTCTTAAGTGTGAAAACCTCTTGGAATGAAATCCAATTACAATCCATAGGCCCAGTGTCATCAGGTAAGCAGGGAGGAGCCGAAAATAAGACATGTGTAGATTTGGATAGAAGCCTCAATTAACAGTGGAGAATGACTATCATATAACACATATTTTTAAATATTTGCTTATCATTGTTAGTTAAAAAGTCTGAGGTTTGGGGATTTGGCCTTTTTTTCTAAATGTGAGAATGTCAGGCTAATGAACTGTATATAAAGAAAATTCTCTTGGATCACACACCTTGCCCTTGACCTATTTGATCCCCATATGCAAACACTATCCTTTATCTTACAATTTCCAATCCACTGAATTTCAGCTTCAGAAGTTCTAAAATTCCAAATGTTGGTCCCTATTCATCTTGTCAGAACATCTCTCTGTACAGTACTGATAGAGAAGACACCGATCACACCATCTGTTATGATAACACCCTGAAGAGATTATGTTTACAAAGTAAGCCTTGCTTAATACGTCTATATCTAAACTGTAATTGGAACCACAACTACCACAACCTGTTGGTGCTGGTGATGACCTATAAAGCCCTAAATGGCTTGGGTCTGGGATATTTGAGGGAACACCTCCTGCCAGCATCAAACTCCCTTCGTCCAGTGCGCTCACACAGGGAGGGTCTTCTCAGGGTGCCGTTGGCAAAAGATTGCCGGCGGATAAAACCCAGGGGGAGGGCCTTCTCTGTGGGTGCGCCTGCCCTCTGGAACCAGCTGCCCGTGGAGCTTAGGACCGCCCCTGACCTTCGTTCATTCCGCTGGGACCTGAAGACCTGGCTCTTTGAGCTCTCCGGCCCAGGCTGAGAATTTTTAACTGAGGTTTTTAGTTAAGGGATAATTTAATCTTTTTAAATTGTTTTTTAACTTTTGTATTTTGTACTGTTTGATTTTAAATACCCTGTAAACCGCCCTGAGTCCTTCGGGAAAGGGTGGTATATAAATTTAATAAAATTAAAAATTAAATTTAAATTAAAACTAAAATCAGGCCACACAGACTCTGGGAAATATTTCCTTGCCTGCCCAATACTTACAATCAACTCACAGCGATAGCTTTCTTGATCAATGTTGGCAAAGGTGGAGAGTGTGCCAAGGAACTTCATGATGCATTCTTCCTCTCTCAGCAGTGCATACTGCTGGAAAGTCTGCTGGATCATCTTGCGGAACTGCTTTGGCTATGAATGGGAAGCAGGGAGGAATTAAAAAGAAAAAACTCTTAAAACTTCATAATAAATGCAGACAGAAACCTAAGATGGAATGAAATATTTTTTTCTGAAACTTTCACATTATTACCACTGGAAACCTAAGCTGTTTTGTTCAGTGTTAGATGATTACAATTTTCAAATGGTCATTTCTGTTGTTTAATCCTATTGTAATTAAAGAAAAATACCCCAGTACTTTGCTGAATTACTTTTCGATATGGAGAGCAATTTTTGGAGTAGTAACAAATATTTTGACTCAATCTTTCAGTATGAAAGTGATGGCATAATTCATTCAGCATTTCAAATTCTGGAGCTTTTTTTCCTGCTATTGATACAGATCAGATTTTCACCCAGTAGCATCTACAGAAAACCAGGATGATGCCAACATGGTACAGTATGCAGTATTGTCACCATGCAAATGCTACTATTACACACTTACATTCCAAGATCTGACACAGATATTTAGGCTGCATAGTTTGAGTGACGATATTGTTATGCATATTTTGTCACTTCCCTACTCTCATGGATATTCAAGCTTTAAACCTTAGCTTGTGGGTTTTGGTTTATCTAACTTATGGGTCTCTTGTTTGGTGTGATAGCAGATAGTTACTTTTCCCCTCTGTACTGTTTTACTACAATAATTCCTAAGATGGATAAGAGTGAGAAAGAAAAAAAAGGGGGAAAGGAGAAAAATCCATTCCGAATAATTCTAGGAAAGCTAGAAGCTCTGCTAGACTTTCTCAGACATACTACAACTCCCAACCCCAGAGAGACTAGCTAATGGCTAGTTCCCACCCTTGGCTGGACATGTATATATGGGGCTAAAACATTTCTCACCTTCAAGTTCTCTTGCATCTGTTTAGGAAAGAACACGTCCAGTCCCACTTCCTTCCTTAAAGAGAAAGAAAATGCTGCTTTATGCATCTGTAGGTAGCCAGTCACTGGACATTTTAATTTATGGTGTTTCTATTTAGATTTAGAGTTTTCTTTAGAGCCAGTTTGGTCTAGTGGTTAAAGCAGCAGGCTAGAAAGCAGGAGAGTGTGAGTTCTAGTCCCATCTTAGCCCTGAAAGCCAGCTGGATGACCTTGGGCTAGTCATTCTTTCTCATCCCAACTCACCTCACAGCGTTCTTGTTGTAGAGAAAATAGGAAGAGAAAGGTGAGTTATTTGAAAAAAGAATAAAGCTGGGGTACAAACAAACAAAAAGATTTGGAAGCAAGCCAGCTCTCTTAAAATGGGCCATTCCATCTTATCTTTTGCATTGCTGCCTATCCTGGCTGCCAGAGGCACACCACCTTGCTCTCAAGCAAGCATCCTTTTCCAATCATCTGTGACCATAAACAATGCTCTCTGGCCAAGGAGAGCAGGGATAAGTTTTGTAAATGAGAAAGGTTTTCACTGAGATCTTTGTGGACTGGAAGGAGAGGTCTCTGGTAACCTTACTTAGCCTGTGGTGTGGAACCGTATATGATCATCTACTCCTTCCAATTCAATTAAGCTTATTGGCATCAGTGCAGAATCTGGGACCAAAACTAATATTAATTGATGGCTTGACCCTCCATCATTCCACTTCTCCACCCCATGTAATTTCGCCCCATCCATTCTTTTTCCAGCTCAACCTTCTTCTAGCAAATAAATGTTGCGATTTCAGCTAAGATTCATTGGAGATACAACTGTGTTTTCTGAGTTGAAACAGAACATAAGTGGGTAGGAACTGGACTCAGAAAGAATGCAGCAATTAGTTGTTAAGCTTTAGATGCTACTGTGAATCTGGGGGTGGCTTTTCGGAGTTCCTGTCTCTGTCTCTCTTACACACACATACACATACTTTCTTCTCCATACATGAACAGACACACACACCTACACACATTTGAAATATCTTCTCTGCTTATGCAAGCAAAGCTGCATATTGGAAAAGAAGAAATCTATCAGGCAGAGATCATTACAACTAATGAGAAACTTTTTAAAACATCAACCAGCATAGTTAAAAATGTTATCAACATACTCCAGGAATTCAAAGTTGGACTTCTTGTCTAAAGCGTTGTGGGGCATATCCTTGTAGAATCTCCTGCAAAAATAATGGATATTAAAGCTTGCATGATTCCTAATTCAGCACAACACTCACATTGATGTTTACAAATTGAAGTTTCCCATCTCATCATCAACAGAATATCATTCAGTATTATTGTCTGATTGAAGCATAATGTTGGGTATTATTGTGATATTTTTTTTGCTATAGCTAAATGTGAAAACCTACCTATTAAGATAATGTCTCATGCAAACCAACCCATTATAGTTTAGCTTGGTGTACAAAACTCATTCACCATAGCTTGTTCAGTAAACCGTGGTTAACAATATCCTGCTTTATTATTATGCAGGAATTCACCAATTTCTTATAATATTCCTCCCTTGTTGCATCCTTTCAGATTTCTGGCTTTGTTTGTATTTCTTGAACTCACGCTTCCTCAGATCTTTCTTCTTGCCAAAGTCCCAGCTTCAGGATTTCGGTTCTTGTTTTGCAAGGATCACTGTGCAAGCCACAAGAGTCTGACCCTGCTCACATGTTTTCCAAACATGGTTGTGTCAGATGCAATATTTTGCCTAGCAAGTACATACCTAAGCTCCAAGCAGCCTAGCTGTAGGGCCATCCCCTCACTCACTTTGCTCGCATAAAGTTGCATGTATTCACTCCGGAGCTGAAAAATACAAATAAGATGGTCAGTTAAGGATCCCAGGTCCCTACCGTTGCTCACTACTCTTTCCCAAAAGCAAAGGTAAGTGGGTGTTCTTGCACAGAACAAAACACCAAGGGCCTTAAGTAAATTGATGAAATGCATTTTAATAATAAATATTTATTTATTTAAATTACACCTTCAGCTAAAGCATGCTGGCAGCCCAATTTTGGGAACTGAAGTCTACATGTTCTAAAGTTACCAAACTTTTTTTTTTAATTCCATTTATATCCCGCCCTTCTCCGAAGACTCAGGGCGGCTTACAAGGTTAGCAGTAGCTTGAAAAACATTGAATTAGAACAGGGGTCCCAAACCCTTGGGCTGCAGACCAGTACCAGTCCATGGCCTGTTAGGAACCAGGCTGCACAGCTGGAGATGAGCAGTGGGTAAGCAAAACTGTGCATGTGTGGGATCTAGGTTAGGCACTCCTCCCCCTCCAGTCCGTTGAATAATTGTCTTTCACGAAACCAGTTGGGGACCGCTGAATTAGAGGATGTGATGAAGTTGCATTAGCAAGCACAATGGAAGGTGCAATCTCACACATCCAACAAAGTTGCACTAGGGACAAGTCTTTAAATAGGGACTGCGTCCTCGGAGACCAACCTGTTGGTAGAAGTACAGAAGCGTTGTCCGGTCCTCTTGGAAGCGTTCAACATAATCTTCAGGAAGGTAGCGGACCTGGAGATCATACCTTTAAACAGCATAACAAACTTTTAAGTTAATCCAGTGTTCTTCAAGTTTAATGCTCATATTTAGCAGATTACAAATTCTGGCTTCCCCAACTAGCAATGTCTTATTGTGTCTCTCTTTTCCATAATGCGACTTCTACTGCCAGTACAACTTGTATTAACTATACATTAGTATTATATGGATATTTTTTCCTTAGTTCCTTCCCCTATCTTAAGTTTTATTTTAATCACTGTATCATTGTCTCATCGATGCACTGTTTGTTTCATTGTACTAATAAAATTAAAAAAAAACAAACCAACCTCTTTGGAGATGAGACTTGCTGGGAGAAAACAACAAGCATAATAAGATATCCCAGAAAAACTGAACTTTGCCCCTGTTTCTTTCAGTACCTAAGAGTGTAGCTAATCTGGAAAGATTGGTTTGAATGATCATCTCTGTATTGTGGTCAAGAGGATTGGTGAGAACAGGATGGATACAGAAAGGGCGCCCTACCTCCATTCAGCCTCAAGGTGCAAACATTCGTATTTGTCCTGGACTTCACCCACTGTCATGTCTGGATGAAGCCAATGGATCTCATCCGATTTCACATGTTTCAAGCGCAATCCATAGCACTCAGCGAGCTGGATATCAGGACCAATTCTTCCACTCTGTAGGATTGACTTTATTACTTCCTATAAAGGAAAAATGCAGATAAATGGCAGGAAGGAGAGAAAAATGTAACAAGGTTGTCAGAACTTAAAAGAAATTCTGAACAGATCAATTTGGTAATTCATATGAGCAATATTTTAAAAAGAAATCAAGATATCTACCTTCTATTTGAATTTAATCTGGAGAAGTGCTTTTCTAATTAAAAAGAGGAGTCAAGGGGAAAGAAAATATGACCAAGGAATTCTGGGAATTGAAATCAACACATTTTCAAGTTGCCAAGAAATACTGTAATATATACTCCTCACTAGCAATGCATTGGGACGCAGTGGCTCAGTGGGTTAGGAAGCTGAGCTTGTCGATCTGATGGTCGGCAGTTTGGTGGGTTGAATCCCGAGTGCCACGTAGCAGAGTGAGCGCCTGTTACTCGTCCCAGCTTCTGCCAACCTAGCAGTTCAAAAGCACGTAAAAATGCAAGTAGAAAAATAGGGACCACTACGGTGGAAAGGTAACAGCGTTCCATGCGCCTTTGGCGTCTAGTCATGCCGGCCACAGGACCACGGAGACATCCTTGGACAAGTGCTGGCTCTTCGGCTTTGAAATGGAGATGAGCACCGGCCCCTAGAGTCAGAAACAACTAGCACGCATGTGCGGGGGAACCTTTACCTTTAGCAATGTACTAAATGACATTTTGGCAACCCACTAATGTCACTTTGGATGTCATCTATAATGTTTCAGGTATGCAATCATTTTGCACGTTCCTCCTTGGACCCAATAATTAGTATCTGAATGAGAGGAAAAATGTGGAGATCTCACATTTGTTTATTTTATTTTTCTGGGGGAAAGATGGTTACTGGCTTTGTAACCCTATGAAAAGGGCCTCTAAAGCCTTACAAAACCTAAGAAGAGAGACAAGATACTCAGAAGAAGCTGAGCAGAACATATTTTTAATTTAAGAACGGCTTTGCTATATTACACACTAAATACATCTGATTCAGCATTTTATTCTCAAGAACAGTTCACTCTCTAGATTATTCACAAAGCTTACAGAAAATACATCTTCTTTTTGCTTTGTCCCAACAGCTAGATTCAGAGGTAGACTGCTTCTAAATAGGGGTGTTCCGCCTAGCTACATTCTAAAATTCTCTGAATATT
Organism: Vipera ursinii; assembly: GCF_947247035.1. Lineage (NCBI taxonomy): Eukaryota > Metazoa > Chordata > Lepidosauria > Squamata > Viperidae > Vipera > Vipera ursinii. The sequence goes on from NC_139512.1 coordinate 333,117,974, forward strand.
TAAATTTATATTGCCAAAACGTCATCATTCACATACAAGAGGGAGATTTACAGCTTTAGATTTAGCCCTGTGATAGGCAAAAGTACCAGAAATATTAAGAAAACTAGATTATATAAATTAAATAAACATATATCCCCAAAATTGTATGTTTGTATGTGCATGTGTGTGCATAACAATCCAATAAAAACAAGGATACCTAAGAATTTCACTGAATCTACTTGTCCCTCAGGGCTAATTTTGTACAACCCCGCTTTTCTCAATGTCTGGTTTGCCTTCATTTGATCTAAAGTAAATCCATAAATGATTTAGCTGTAGGTCAGCAACCTTGGCTATGCAGTCATCAGCCCCCTTTTTATAGCCCTAAAGATTACTCCACCCCAATTGCCAATTTTTAGTTGCACATTTTTTCCAAATAAAATGTTAGCCTATTCATTTTGATATTGTTGCAGTGTCACTAGCCTGTTTTCTGTGGCTTTGGGAAGTTAAGGAAAATACGGTCTTTAGACACAAAAAAGTTTCCTGCTCCTGCTTTTAGCCCTTGGCCATTAAAAATTTGTTTTAATTCATTCTGATGTGGGTGAGGCAGCCTGAAAAAGAGCTCTACTTTTGTAAAAAGCCAATTCCTTGAACTCTTGCAGTCCTTGGTCAAAGGTGGTAAACCAAAAGCCCCCAGGAGCCTGACACTCTGTTGCTAAATTTTGGTGATGAAATTTTGGCCTGTTTTTCAGGGTTGAGTGCAATTTTAAGGATAAGTATGAAAAAACAAGTTCAAAAGGACAGCCTGCCTCCACTTTGATTCCCTCCTCCCCACTGCCCAAAAGGTCGAAGTAATATCTACATTCTGGCCCTCAATGACTGGGAATACAATTTACACATAATGTGCAGAAACATATTGAACACATACTTTGGTGATATACACTTGTGCATCTTTTAGTATGGGCCAATTCGTTCATTTAAATCAGTGTTTTTCAAACATGGCAACTTTTAAGATGTGTGGATACAATTTCTAGAAATCCCCAGCCAGCATTCTGAGGAATTCTGAAAGTCTGAAGTCTACACATGTTAAAATTGCCATGTTTGTTTGTTTTTCTTCTGTTCAATGATTCTGGGACACTGCTGGATAAGAACCTGCAATTTTCTTGGCAAGGATTTTTAAAAGTGGTTTGTCATTGCCTCCTTCTTAGAGCTGAGAGACAGTGACTGGCTCAAGGTCATCCAGAAGGCTTTATGCTTAGGGTGGGACAAGAACTCATGTTCTCCTGGTTTCTAGTCTGATGTCTTAATCACTACACCAAAGTAGCTCTCACCAAATTTGAAAAACACTGATGTAAACAGAAGGACATGGGTCCAAGCCCATTGCAAGAAGCCATCAACCAATGAGACTCATTCATGAAACTCACCCGTATCTCCGTCATGACCGTACATTTCACCAGTTTGAAGTTCTTGCCCATGTTGAAACTGTTGCTGTGGAAGCAAACCTTGAGGATCCGAACTTCATCTTTGTCGATATCAATGGGTACAGCAACCATGGTAGACTCTGAGGGCCCTGCCAGGCTGAAGCAACTGCGGAGAGAATTTGCTCTCAGCCTGCTCAAGGCCTCCGGCAGTCCGGACATCATCATGACCAATGCAATGCTAACGCTGGATCATTACCTCCTGGCAACCAGAAAGAAAACAGTACAGGAGTCAGCAAGGAAATGGATTTGCCAACCTGGTTTTGTGGATACCAACAAACAGATTTCTTGATTTTTGCCCATCTCTTTGGCCCACATTACTTTTAATAAATTGAAATAGTTTTAGCCTGCTGAAAGCCAAACCATCAGCTCCAGAAGTATATTTATTTCTAAAAATGTTTTAGCTCCAAAAGAGTGTTTTGAAAATAAAAGCGGGGGTTGGCTATAGCTAAGCACTTTGTCTGGAGACCTATCTGCCTGCTCTGGAAAAAAAAAAGGTGGGTTTGTGGGAGAGCATCCTACAGACTGGGAATAATAGAGCGGCTGGCAAAGAACCTTCGGTTCTACAGAACTACCAACATCCTCCACAGTAGCCAGTTTGAAATGAGGCAAGTCCTCCTCCAGCACCTATTTTCAGGAAATGCCTGCAACCTGCTCCTAAAATCTCAAAGGTATCCATTAGAAGAATATAGCAGTGAATATCTGCAGTCTCTCCCATCTGGAAGAAAAGACCTGGCTGAAACAGTCCTGTTGTGGAAATCAAAGGAGGCAGAAATAATGCAACATTTTCCCATTATTAATGTTTCCCTCAAAACCTGAGAAACCTATTTTGGAAGAAAAGGAAAGAGGCTGTGGTTCTAGATACACAGTTTTTGAAGCTTCATGCAAAGGAACGGATGATTCCTTTGGATGCACCGTGATCCCTGGTAGCACAGTGGTTAAAGTGCAGGATTGCAGACTAACTCTGCCGACTGCCAGAGTTTCGATCCTGACCGGCTCAAGATTGAGTCATCCTTCCATCTTTCCGAGGTTGCTAAAATGAGGACCCAGTTTGTTGGGGGCAATATGTTGACTCTGTAAACCGCTTAGAGAGGGCTGTAAAGCACTATGAAGCCATAGTATTACCTCCCTGTAGATAGGGCTGGCAACTTGGGTGTCCTCCTAGATTCACAGCTCTCCTTGGAAGATCATATAGGAGCTGTGACTAGGGGGGCCTTTGCTCAGGTTCGCCTGGTGCGCCAGTTGCGGCCCTATCTGGACCGGGATGCCTTGCGTACAGTCACTCATGCGCTTGTGACCTCTTGTTTAGACTACTGCAATGCTCTCTACATGGGGCTGCCCTTGAGGACTACTCAGAGGCTTCAGCTGGTGCAGAATGCGGCCGCGCGAGTGGTGGTGGGGGTTTCCTGATACTCCCATGTAACACCTCTACTCTGCGAGCTGCATTGGCTTCCGGTTGCCCTCCGGGTGAGATTGAAAGTGCTGGTAATGACCTATAAAGCCCTAAATGGCATGGGTCCGGATTACTTACGGGAGCACCTGCTGCCGGCATCAACTTCCCTTCGTCCAGTGCGCTCCCACAGAGAGGGCCTCCTCAGGGTGCCATCGGTCAAAGAGTGTCGACTGGCGGCCCCCAGGGGGAGGGCGTTCTCTGTGGGCGCGCCAGACCTTTGGAACCGTTTACCGGTTGAGCTCCAGATGGCTCCTGACCTTCGCTCCTTCCGACGTGACCTAAAAACTTATTTATTTGAACAATCCGGCCTGGTCTGATGGGTTTGGGGTATTTTAATATTAATTTTATTAATTTTTACTGTAATTGGGCTACATTATTTAATTCTTTCTTAACTTTTGTACATTGTATTTCTATTGTATTTATTGCCCTGTACACTGCCCTGAGTCCTTCGGGAGAAGGGCGGTATAGAAATTAAATTATTATTATTATTATTATTATTATTATTATTATTATTATTATTATTATTATTATTATTATTATTATTTATGATGATGATGATGATGATGATGATGATGATTATGATTATTATTATGATTATTATTATTATAGTCTATGTGTTAGTGCTGTTGCTATTCTGAAGTAACGGGCACTGAAGATGAAATGTGGTGGTGTTCATCCTCTCTTTGCAGGCTGCAATCACTGGACAAACCTTTTTATACTTTTATATAAGGGAAAAAAGGGACGCGGTGGCTCAGTGGGTTAGGACGCTGAGCTTGTCGATCAGAAGGTCGGCAGTTTGGCGGGTCAAATCCCGAGTGCCGCGTAGCAGAGTGAGCGCCTGTTACTCGTCCCAGCTTCTGCCAACCTAGAAGTTCGAAAGCACGTAAAAATGCAAGTAGAAAAATAGGAACCACTATGGTGGGAAGGTAACAGCGTTCCGTGCGCCTTTGGCGTCTAGTCATGCCGGCCACATGACCACGGAAGACGTCCTCAGACAAGCGCTGGCTCTTCGGCTTTGAAACAGAGATGAGCACCGGCCCCTAGAGTTGGAAACGACTAGCACGCATGTGCGGGGGAACCTTTACCTTTATAAGGGAAAAGGGGGCTAAGCACAGAATTTGAGGAAGCATATGTTAAACAGCCCTTCAGGATGAATCTCCCAAAAGTTACACCTATAAGGTGAGGACTCAGACCTCCAACCAGAATAACAGAATAACAGAGTTGGAAGAATAACAGAGTCTGAATGACCTTGGAGGTCTTCTAGTCCAACTCCCTGCATAAGCAGGAGACCTTATACCATTCTGGACAAAGGGTGGTCCAATCTTAAAAACCTCCAGTGATGGAGCACCCACAATTTCTGAAGGCAACCCATTCCACTAGTTAATTCTTTTCACATCAATCAAGCATGCACTGACAACACCATAGCAGTGACCCCCAGGGCCTTGGGTATGGCAGAGCTGTAACAATCCTACAGGACAGCCCCTGACTCGGGGCCACCCTTAAGCATTCCTTTCCCTTCCTTGATTTCCAGACATTGACCAGCAAGTAGTCTAAGGGCCATTTTAATATTCTACACTGTCCCAACAAATTGCAAAGGGTCCTTACAATAGCTTGCTTTGGAGAACTGTGGTTGTCTTCAAGAGCCCAACAAGCTTTCCAAATTGAGGAAGGGGCTATACTGAAGGGCATTTTTGCTATCACCTCATCCTCTCCTGTTAAATATAGATGTTAACTCTTTTCTGCTTTCCAGGGAGAAATCTTCCTTTCTGTCTTGCTTGGATCCTTTGTCATAATGTTATGAGCCTCTGCACATGTCTGTGCCCTGGAAAACATGTGTTTTCCTTCCGCTCTTGCTTTCATATAGCCCCCCTCCAGAGAGTCAATGCTACTGAATTACAAATTGTTCTAAAATAAGGACAACACAACCCACGGAAAAAGTAAATGTTCTTCAGTTATCCTTAACAAGGAGACTGCCGTGGTCCATGTACCCACATGCTCACTGCAGAAGAAGCCACATATTAGATAGCGTTGTAAGAGGAGAATGAGACAAAGAACTGCAGCAGCCTGCCAAAAACGTGATTTCTGCTTCATTACTGATTTCCCTAAGCCCAACTAAAAGTATGTACACTGAGCCGGAGCTCCCTTTATTCCAACACAGAACAGCCTCGAGCAGCAGACAAGAATGCAAGATGGGAAGTAGAAGCAGAGGAACTGGAGACACAGACACCCCTCTGTAAAGAGCCGTTTTCAGTTCTGAAATGTTATACCCCCAAAGATGGCCTTTGTTTTCATTAGTCTTTACAGACAATTCTGCAGGGTAAGGGTTTGGTCAATCCACTTGCAGATGGCTGGCAAGAGTCACACCCCAGCAGGGACCCACCGCTATTACAGAGCCCTGCTTTGCTTTCCCTTCTCCTCCTTTCTCCCCACTGTGCCTTGCTTTCTTCAAGTAAGCAAGCTTTTTCAGAAGCCAGGAGAACTACCCACATGCTCCTCTGGCTTGGCCCCAGAGGGAAAGACAGTGTGCAAGGATGGTAGGGAAACAGTCCCATTTAGGACCTCTTGAATATTGGGTTTAGTCCAAGCAGGATAGATCTTAGCTGAATGTTAAGATATTTCAGTGCAACTATGAACAAGCATTTCCTTAAGAGATTTCCTGCACTGAGCTAGATCTGAGCCCCCACCCCCACCTCCAGTTTTTTGTTTTTTTGCTACTCTAGCACCGCCTCCTCCCTTCACCATCTGTACCACTTTTCTGCATTAGTAGCATTCGAAGCATCGGATCGGGCCCTGTGCAGGGATGTGTTGTTGTTATCCATCTCTTGAAAGTTAGGCAGGAGAGGGCAAGTCCAAAAATAAGCCAAGCTATCCATATATCTCTGGATTTCCTCTCCCCTTCCCCCACTGCACATAGTACTCTCACACAACAACAACCTCACAATGATCCTCTTTCCTGATATTAAGAAATGTTGCACCTCTTGGAGCAAGCAGGAACTTTGCAGGAAGGAAATGAGTACTTTCAGATACTGCTCTTGCTCCACTTGGGCACTAGAGGGTGTCAAAGCCTTACAAACCTGACCTTAGAGCACCATCAAGTTGGGAGGCATCTGATCTGCAAGAAAGTGTGATTCTCACAAGTACAGACACTTCCCAGGGGAGCTGGAGTGGGTTGGCTGAGCTTCTCCAACCTGCTGCCACTAACTGATCTTTGCCAATTTCAACTCTCCATCTGGTACCCAGAGAAGTTCTGTTCCTTGTTGTCAGGATTCTAAGCAGGAGCTCCAGGATACGAAAGGGAGACATGCTCCATTATTTGCTTTCACGTGTTCCCTTGTCACTCTTTAAAATGTTTGCAGCTTCCTGGGGAAGGAAAGAGACAACAAACGCAGCTGTCTTGTGAAGAACTTCTCGACCTTTCAGGGCCCTTTAGGAGATGGAGAAGAAGTTGAAAGGATAAAGATCTCCCATTACCCTTCTCCATGTCTCAGCTGGGTAAAAACACATGTCAGGCTGAAATCTGGTTTAGTGGAGCATCCCACCCATCTTCTTTGGAGGGCGATTACTATTACAATTTTAATCTTAGTGGAATCAAGATTTGCTGGGCTGGGCTGAGCCAATTCAGAGAGCTCAGCTTCATTTTCCCAACATCCAAACCCTAAAGTACGCTCAGTACACCAAGATCACCTGCCATAGCAACCACAAAGGAACCTTACAGAACAAATAAAAATTTGCAAATGCAATTTTGTAAATCTAGTCTAGCACCGTCTATGGCTCAAGGTTCAGATAGGGAGCCTCAGTGGACTTTGAGAAGTCTCTTTTTCTGAATATCATGACTTTTTTTGCCATTGCCGGCAATGGGGTGGGCACGGTTTCGCTATGATGCATCTGGCACGTGGGCTGGCAGTTTGACACCCCTGCTTTAAATGATACACTCTTTATGCTTTAAACAGGGATTTATCACTAAATCTTGGTCCTTCTCCTTTGACATTGCCGTCTCCCTCCTTGAAAGGAAACTACAGCACCCATTAAACTTAGTAGTGTGTCATTTGGTTGCAGACTTATACATTTTGTATATCCTAAACATACAAGGCAGAACAGAACAGAACAGAAAGGATTAACAGAGTTGGAAGGGACCTTGGAGGTCTTCTACTCCAACCCCCTGCTTAGGCAGGAAACCCTATACCATTTCAGACAAGTGGGTGTCCACTCTCTTCTAAAAAATGGGTTACCTGTGGCACATAGATTTCCTGCAGCCGTCCAGCATTCTAATTTGGCAAAATGATTGACAAGTAAGCCATCAAACTTGCGATGGTTTTTGGAAGGAGAAGATTAAGGATCAGACTCCTTATACTTCTGTTGACATTAAGCTCTTTTAAACAAAGGCCCAAAGCAAATAAAACTGGCCCTGCATTCCAATTGGGGAATTCTGGGAATTGAGGTTCACAGATCTTAAAAGTGGCTGAAGCTGAGAAATGCTGCTGTACAAGATCAAAAACAGAACTGCTGATCTTGATTTTTGGAAGTTGACCTGTCCTGCTAGAAGGGAAGCAGAAGGCAACTGCCCACTGTGATATGTACTTCAAAGAATTTTACCATACAGTTTTCACTGCAAAACAATAGGGGAAAATACACGATGAAGTATAGAATAGGAAGATATGGCTTTGAAAAACATATAACCTTGAAAAAAAAATGTTAAAAACATATATGGGAAAATTGTATATAAAATATATAATACAAGCCTGTGTGGGATTAATCACGGTCAGAATCTGGGTGGGAAGGAAATGTGATGTTCTCCAGTCAAAGTTCTACAAGCCAGCTGAAAGTGTCAGCACAAATTTTGACCTCTTCGCATGTGGTCTGACTCCACATTCAGGTTGATGCCTGTTGCAGCTATAAAGGTTCCTACAGTAAGAAAGAAAAATGCTTCAGGGTTGTGGAGGTTCAGTTTATCAGCAGCAAGTTCCATCCTGCTGGAATCTAGAACAGTGTTTGCTATGCTTTTTCTTTATGTTTTCTTTCATTTAATATTGGTGTTAAACCTTCTTATTTGACAGTAAGCCAAATCCTGAATTGCTAAGAGCAGACTTGCTGTGTTAATGGGCCTGCTGAAGAACTGGCTGACCTAATCGACTCTACATCTTCTCTCTAGAGAGCAAGCTTAAGAATGCATGTGCATACGATAACAGAGCAAAACCTGTCCTGGTTTTCCTTTGTAGCTAGGCTGTCATTGGGCATCTGATGACATGCGAATAAGCTGTACTAGATCAGGCCAAAGCTCCATTTAATTTAACAGAGACCAGACAAGAATGGCTACCGTCTTTAAGCTGAAAATAGAACATTCTAAGTCTATGCTGCCATTTGATAATTGTCAAAAAAAATAATTGTGCAAACTAAAAATAGTAATCAATCAGTCCTTTGAGGTAGGCCTGATCAGAAAACACACCGCAAAGACAACTGGAACTCTATTCTATTATTGTGAAGCAGTGATTCTCAACCTTGACAACTTTCAGTGAAATGTGGACTTCAATTCCCAGAATTCCATGCTTGCTGGGGAATTCTGGGAATTGAAGTCCACACATCTGAAAGTTGCCACAGTTGAGAAACATTTTGTAGGGTATAAGAACAGAACTTGGAAAGTCTGCCAGTGATTTCCTCTGCCCCTTCTTCATATCATTCAGAATTAAGGCAGGGCTCTTTGGAGTCTCTTTCTCATGCTTCCATCTCTCACAGAGCCGAGTTCTTATTTACTGTCTCATTTATTTACTAATGGCTTGTGAATTCTTTCCCCTTCCCTTTCCTCCACATAGTCCTATTAAGCAGGTGTCTCTGTAGTGAAGTACAGCTGTGTGACTATCAGTGGAACACCATGAAAAAAATACAATGCCCCCAAAATAGCATTAGCAGTCACCTCAGCAGGCAAACTCACAGAACTGCAATGCTGACAGAAGCTGGGAAGGAGGCATCTGAGGCCTAAAGATCCCATGATTTTATTTTAATTAATTAATTAATTAAATAGATTTATACAGTAGCCATCCATCTCCGATAAATGACACTGGGCAGTTTACAACATCTCTTTGAGGCAGATGGGTGGTTCAGAAATGTGTAAAATAAATAGAACATTAAAATGACAAAAACTACAGGTAGTCCTCGATTTATAACAGTTCATTTAATGACCAAAGTTACAAGGGCACTGAAAAGAGTGACTTATGACTGTTTTTCACACAACTATTGTGGCATCCCCATGGTCATGTGATCAGAATTCAGACGCTTGGCAACTGGCTCATATCTGTGACGGTTGCAGTGTGTCCCGGGGTCATGTGATCACCTTTTGCGACCTTCTGACAAGCAAGTCAATGGGGAAGCCAGATTCACTTAACAACTATGCTACTAACTTAACAGCTGCAGTGATTCACTTAATATCTGTGGCAAGAAAGGTCGTATAATGGGGCAAAATTCACTTAACAACTGCCTCATTTAGCAACAGAAATTTGGGGTGCAATTATGGTCTTCAGTGGAGGACTACCTATGTATAAAAACTTATAGTAGCCCAGAATCATAACCACAGTGATCAGCATAATCAAGAGATGAGCTTCCTCGTGAATCTGGAGCTCCAGACTCAAGCCCAGAAACCCATCTTTAGGGTTTATGGAAGGCCAACAGGGATGAGGCAGATCTGATCTCTTGAGGAATGATGTTCCAAAGGGCAGGTGCCACAATTGAAAAGACTCTTCTCCTAGGCCCCGCCAGCCAGTGTTCTTTGGTGGATGGGGCCCAGAGCATGAACCTCTTGTCTGACTGGATATGATGTGTAAAAAACTGGAGAGAGACAGCCCCATAAGTAACCTGGCCCCAAGCCATGAAGGGCTTTAAAGATGACTACCAGCATCTTGAATTTCATCCAGAAGCACAATGGTAGCCAATGCAGCTCACAGAGCTGTGATGTCACATGTGCAAAAATATGCATTGTTGATGCCCTATGTGGCTATATTCTGCGACAGTGGCAGCTTCCAAATACTCTTCAAGGGCAGCCCCATGTAGAGTGCATTGCGCAGTCCAATCCGGAGGTCATTAGGGTATGAGTGACTGTGAGTTGGGTATCTCAATCCAGGAACGGACACAACTGAAATACAATCCAAAATTATGCAAAGGCTGTCCTAGCCACAGCTACTTTCTGCTCCTTGAGCAGAAATCATGTCCATCACACTATGAGCCATCTAAACTGCTGTGCCTCCCAAGAGCAAGCTGTGTTAAAGCATAAAATACCAAAAGAATTCCAAGGTTCACAAAGACTGATCCTGTAATACCAATTTTTCAGCTTTTATAAAAGCCCCTGATTCTAGTTTTAAAAAACACGGTATGTACATCTATTCAGCTGAATAGATACTTGATTATAAATACCAATACTAATTTCTTTTCAAAAGCATGGGCAAAGGGACAAGACTGAAAGTTATTTTATAGATGTATAAAAGTACATGATTGGAACAAAAGTAAAAAGATACTTATGTTTAATATGCAAATGTGAACTAAACTAGGAGTGACTAAGAAATGGTCTTGGTACATAATTCATAAAAACAGTGATCCAGTGTCATGGGAAAAGGATTCCTTCCATCCATCCATCCATCCATCCATTCATCCATTTAGCCCCGTGGTGGCGAACCTATGGCACGCATGCCACAGGTGGCATGCAGTGCCTTCTCTGTGGGCACACGCACCGTTGCCCCAGTCCTAGGCCTTCAGCTGGGTTTTATAAAAACTTTTCGCTTAAAAAAAAGGTTCAATCAATCAATCAATCAATCAATCAATCAATTTCAACTTCTCACGGGAAAAAAAAGATCTCGCAAAGTTGGAATTGATTGATTGAACTTTTTAGTCCCACCCAGTCTGCCGTTACCACTGCAGCTATGCCCACCCAATGGGCCATGCCCACCCAATTGGCCATACCCACCCAGTGGGCCACGCCTACCCAGCACCCGACGATACATAAGAGCATTTTGAGTTGCAGTTTGGGCACTCGGTCTCTAAAAGTTTCTCCATCACTGATCTAGCCAATTGACAGATCCTTTAGAAAAGCAACAATGTCTCGTAAAATGGGGGATGCCCTTGAGGGGTTATCTTAAGGCAGCCTGGGAGGTGACCTGTAGTTGGGTCAATGCAGTGATCTCAACCTTTCTGAGAAAGGTTATATTCCCTCCAGCCTGGAAGGAGGTGATGGCATGCCCTCTTCTCAAGAGGCTATTGCTGGACCCAATTCCTCTGGTCAGTTATCATCCAATCTCCAATCTCCCCTTTCTTAGAAAGTTGTTGGGAAGGTGATTGGACAGCTGTTCAGAGGCTCCTGGAGGAAACTAATTATCTGGACCTATTTCAGGCTGAAGATAGCATTGGTTGTGCATGTTGATGATTTTTGGTGGGAGCCAGGATGGGGATGGTGCATCCACTTTAATTCTGCTTCATCTCTCAGTGACTTTTGACACTATCAATCATGGTATTTTTCTAGAACAATTACAAAGTTTATATATAATAGCTCTCCTTTACAGTTAGTCCAGGCAATTGCTGATGGGGGTGGTGGTGGAAGAGATTAAATCTGGGGATTCTCAGGATGTGCCTCAGAACTTGATGTTTTCGCCTACACTGCACTAACTGCACTACAAGTTACTTCGGAGTCAAATTGCATCAGCACGCTGATGATACCCAACAGTATATCCTGGCCACACTGATCCTGTTCAGGCACTGTGCCAGTGCCTGAAGTCTGTGTATATCTGTATGGGAAGGAGCAGATTCAGGCCTAATCCTGCCCAAACTAAGTGACTGTGGATATTTGACTTCCCTGATTCTAAGGACTTTCCATCTTTAGTCTTGGGTGGGGTTGTACTTCCACCTTCAAGGCTGCTGCATAATCTGGGAGTCTTCTTGGACTTACAGCTCCTACTCAAAGAATAGGTGGCAGCTGTGGACTTTGTACAGATTCATCTAGAGCAGGGGTGTCAAACTGCCGGCCCACGGGCCGATTTCATCATACTGAAGCTGCGGCCACCCCATTACTGGCAATGCAAAAAGAGTCACGGTATGTCACGACATATCAGGTGACATGGCGAGTTTGACACCCATGATCTAGTGTGTCAGTTGCCCCCATTCCTGGATTGGGAGGTCTTTCAAACACTCACTCGTGAATCAATCATCTCATGAATGAATTCCTGCAATTCATGCTGCAGTTGCCTTCTGGGTATAATTCAAGGTGCTGGTGGTTACCTTTGAAGTCCTTCATGTCATAGGCTTGGGTACCTGAAGGACCATCTATCTTCTACTACTTTTGCTGAGCCAATAACATTGAGTACATTGGATGCAACCCAGGTCCCTTCAACAAAACAGTAGCATCTATCCAGGACTCAGGAACATGTCTTCAAGAGCATCTATCCTCTTGAAAGCATCCCCTAATTACCCATATAGCTTCCACCCTGATGACATTCAAAAAGTCATTAAAAACCTCTTTGGTCTGGTGGCAGAGTGGTGGAATGAGCTCCAGGAGGCAAGTTTATTGTTATTTAAAATTTGTCTTCTTGGTGTTTACTTTTTCATTTTTTTAATCGTTCCTACTTTTTTAATGCAAGCATCATACTGAACTAGGCAGACATTGAGTGAATGAATGAATGAATGAATGAATGAATGAATGAATGAATGGGAAACACAGTGAAGGAGAACTGACAGATATACAAATCTGTGGATATTGAGGACAAATAATTATTTGTTCATCTCTTTTTCTTGCTGTCATACTGAAACATACACAATACTATTGCTTAAGAAAGCTGAATGGTGGGACATTCAGGACAGATAAAAACTTTTTATACAGTACTTTGGAATTCCCGACCACAAGCTTGAGCAATAGCTTTAAAGAGGGGGAATTAGACAAATTCGTAGAGAATGAGATTATCCATGGCTAACAGTCCTCATGGATGTATATTACCTCCGGTGTTAGAGCTAGAAAGGATCAAAAATGTAATTTTGTGTAAGGTACAGTATTTCTTTACATTTCTTCGCTGTTTCTTTGATATATGTTGCATTCTCAATTATCCAGGTTTGGGTTGTCCCAAAGATGCTTTTCAAAAGACAGCTGGATTGTGTGTTTTTTTCCTTGAAAATCTTTCACTTCTCATCCAAGAAGCTTCTTCAGTTCTGACTTCCATTCCCCACCATTCAGTCAGAACTGAAGAGGCTTCTTGGATGAAAAGCAAAATGTTTTCAAGGAAAAAAACCTCCAAATGTACTTTCCCTATGGATGCTACTCTGCTCTGAAAACCCTTGAGGTACAGAATGGTCCAAACCTCCTGGCACTGAAGAGTTGCCAAGTTGGAGAAACAGTGGTTTATGACACGTCCTATATGAATTGTTTAGTTAGTTTTGTATCATAAGTTGCCTTGAATCCTAGGAAACAGATACTACATAAACTTTTGCAGAAGTAATGCTGTCTCTACTAGCTAACAGAGACCACTGACTTCTTGGGTGCTTGTAATTTCAGACTGATTAAATGCCATCAAGTCACTGTTGACTCTTAGCAATCACAAGGAGGGATTCTTTCCTGGTTGATAGTTTCCAAATACTATATATTTATTAGATTCTTATCTCATCATTAGGAGTTCAAGGTGGTCTACAAAGCATTGCCTTCTCTCATTATTTGAGTTTTATTTATTTGTATTTCATGTTTAGGAGTTTGAGGTGGTCTATAAAGCATTGCCTTCTCCAATTTTATTTATTTATTTATTCTTTGCAGAGTGAGATGGTTGGCAGGTTAATTAAACAATTAAATAAATATTGCCTTCTAGGTTTTTTTTCTGTTATCTTCCCAATCTAGACTACAGCTTTGATTTTTCCTGGAAGATTCCAATCTATAATCAGGATTCACCCTGCTTAGCTTTTTAGTTCTCGTGAGCTTAACTTTTTGATTTCCACATCACTTTCGGCATCATTTAATTATGTACACTGTCTGGCTCCCAGCAACTCTGGGCAGTTTACAAGTAAAACACCATCCCTACCATAGAAAAAGCCATGCTTCCGGTTGTTGTGATTCAGGGTCAGCCTGTGGGTTGGGTCAGTTGGGTCAGACGACTCAGAGGAGGAGGAGGAGGGTGTTGAAGAGCTTGCTGAGGGGATTGGACAGCTTGATGAGAGCCCCCACCCAGGCCCCTCTCATCTGGTCATGACGCAGACCCAGCTGTGTGAGCCTGACAGCGTGGATGAAGATGACCCACAGCTGGCCTTGTTCAAGGACACCCGACACAGGAGGCAGTCAATCAGGAGTAAACAGAGGAAGGCAATGGGGCTCCTCGGAAGGAGGCAGAGAGAAGCCACGCCCTGAACTGTATTTAAGGGGGAATGCGTGGGAGGGCTGGTTTGCTGAAGGCAACCACTTGAAAAGCTCCTGTTTCTTGGTTCGTGTCTTGTTCTATTTGTTTTTGTAGCAATAAATTTGGCAGGCGTAATTCCAGCCTCTTGCCTTCTTGTAAAAGGGGTTGTCCCTGCCTTTTCTGCAGGGCCGGTAGCAGGCTGGTACAGAACACCGGTGTCCTGATACTACTTTAATCGAAGGAACCTGGAATGCACCAATCACGCAGATCAAACTGGCAGAATGACACTATGGGAAACGGGTAGTCTCTCTCTAGGTAATAAACTATAAACAGAATGAGCAGGTTTGTTCTTCCTCCTCCTTTCATTTTTCTTACTTGATTGTAACACTTGGAATTTGTCCTTGTTGAAATGCATCTGACTGCATTTGGCTCATTTTTTCCAAGCTTGTCAACATCCGCTAGAATCTTGAAGCTGTTCTTTAAGATGCTTGCTATCCCTTCATCATTATGTCATCTACAAATGTGATAATTGTATTTTCCCATCGCTTATCCATCATTTCTAAAAAGAAATTAAACAGCTCAGGAGCTAGAACAAAGCCTTGCAATATACCACTTGACATTTGATGGGTAGTTGCTTACAGATAGTTGTGGATTACAATTATTCAGTTATATATCCTATTTACGTTTTGCCCTCTTCCATGCAAGAATCTCATGGGAGATTTGAAGTTAAGGTACGTCTCATGCACCATGTCCTATTGTCTGACAAACTGATAACGTTAGCAAAAACAGGAGTCTGGGTGGTTTGGTATGATTTATTCTTTATGAACTCATGCATCCTCTGCTGAGCAATATATTTCTGTCCTCAAATACTAACTGAATAACAACTTAATAATCTGTTCCAGAGCTTTGCCTAGTATCAATATCGAGCTGACCCATCTGTAATTACCCAGGTCTTTGTTTCTTCCTTTTTGAAGATATATATAACATTTTTTTCTCTCTCTCTACTAGCACCCCTTGCCTATGATTTCTCAAAGATCACAGGAGTTTGGACCAGATGACATTCACAAGGGTCCTCAAGCTGCCCCATGCAAGGGAAGCTTGTCTATTTAGTTTTCAGCGCTAAATCTTTTAGGGTTTGAATGAGACTCCAACCCACAACATATACAAAACACTTAGTAAGAAAAAAATATCCAAGGAAAAAATCACAGAATTATATTTCTGCAAGGGCCCTTAGAGGTAATCTAGTTTAACTTGCTGCTTAGAACAAGATCCACTATTGCATTTCTAGGCAATGACTATCCAGACACTGAGGACTTTCAGAGATGAAGAATTCTTCTTAACTCAATTATAAATAGATGGCTAAAGGTCTGAGACTCAGTTGCCAGCACAACTGGAATGACAGAATCAAAAAGCTGGAAGGGACCTTGGAGATCTTCTAGACAAACCCCTCTGCCCAGGGAAGGAATCTTCAGACAATCCCAGACAAACTGCTGTCCAAACTTTGAAAATTTTCGGTAATGGAGCAACCACAAATCAAGAAGGCAAAAATTGTGTTGCCGATTAATAACTCTCATGGACTTTTCTATAAAGCTTCTATCCATTTGCATTTTGCTCTAACCTTAAGCACAAGGGGGACTAAATCACTTCCTCTTCCCTGTGACAGCCTCCAAATATTAGGATACATTTCTCACATCTCCTCTTTAGACCATACATGCCCATTGGATTTGGCCTCCACATCCCTCACCCTCTTTCTCGCTCTTCTCAACCCTCTTTCCCATTCCTCAGCATTCTTCACTTACTGTGGAAACTAAAACACAGTATTCCAGATATGGTCTTGCCAGTGGAGCATAGAGAAGAATTATCCCTTCCCATGATCTCAGTATTAACACTGGTTAAAGAATAAGCCTTGCTGCTTGAAGAATCCTTCATCTGGCTGAGCCTTGTTGGAAGGTCATTGGCAGGCAGACCAAGTATTTTGCTCTACCTTTTTGCACCCTACCATTCTGGCCAAAGAGCAGATACTGCAGGTATAGTTGAGCCAACAATCAAACTGAATTAAATGCCAAAAGATATTTTGTTCATTGAAATGAAGCAGGAGAGAGGAAATGCAGGGCAGCGCAAATATGTGGTTGCTTTGCACCTCCATGTCCAATGCCTGGGGTTTTACCTTCCTCTGCATCATGGTACAGCCAAACTGTTTACAATCCCCATAAAAACAGATTCATGTGCACAGGCAAACTAGGTGGCTTACATAGAGAAGGCCTGAGGTTCAATATGTGGTTAAAAATGCATTTGGAGATAAAGGGCGCTGTCAAATGGCAGAAACTCCCATGCTAGTCAAGGCTGAGCTAAATGACCCAAGAAGCTGGGCAAGAGGCAGAGTGCTTATTTACAGGGAACAAGCACTAAGAGCCTTTTCACATGCTGGACGTTCTCAAGCAGGGTGGATATTATTAATCACGCTTCACCATATTACTGGTTTTTGATGCCAGGGAATGGCATCATGTCACCACCTCCATCCCACATAGAGTTGACACTGCTAGCAAGCAAGATGAGTAGCAATTGGTTTCCCTGGGAGACACCTCAAATGGCCCTGATGAGTGAATGAAAGACTTAAGCCCGTGGGACGGATGCAGTGGTTAAGCCAGCAAAACACAGCACAGGGTATTGTGGCTTTGGTGTGGCTCTCTCCTACCTGCTAAAGAACAGCAGCTGCAGGTGACCCTGGCTGGAATCATCCCCAGATTTAATAATAATAATAATAATAATAATAATAATAATAATAATAATAATAATAATAATAATAATAATAATAATAATAATGATGATGATGATGATGATGATGTTGGAGGGGACCTTGGAGGTCATCTAGTCCAACCTCCTGCTCACACAGGAAACCCTATACCAGTGATGGCGAACCTTTTAGAGACTGAGTGCCCAAACTGCAACCCAAAACTCACTTATGTATCATCGGGTGCTGGGTGGGCATGGCCCTTTGGGTGGGCGTGGCTGCAGTGGTAATGACAGACTGGGTGGGACTAAAAAGTTCAATCAATCAATTCCAACTTTGCGAGATCTTTTTTTCCCCCGCGAGAAGTTGAAATTGATTGATTGATTGAACCTTTTTTTTTTCCTTGCACATGGCAGTGGAGGCCTAAAGCGAAAAGGTTTTATAAAACTCAGCTGAAGGCCTAAGACTGGGGTAACGGCACGCATGCCCACAGAGAGGGCTCTGCGTGCCACCTTTGGCACCCGTGCCATAGGTTCACCACCACGGCCCTATACCATTTCAGACAAATGGCTGGCCAGTCTCTTCTTAAAAACTTCCAGTGTTGGAGTATTCACAGCTACTGGAGGCAGGTTGTTCCACTGGTTAATTGTTCTAACTGTGAAGACGTTTTTCCTTAGTTCTAGGTTGCTTCTCTCCTTAATTAGTTTCCATCCATTGCTTCTTGTCCTGCTTTGGAGAATAGCTTGACTCCCTCTTCTTTGTGGCAGCCCCAGAGATATTGGAACACACTGCTATCATGTCCCCCCTCGTCCTTCTCTTCATTAAACTAGACATACCCAATTCCAGCAGCCGTTCCTTATATGTTTTAATCTCCTGTCCCCTAATCATCTTTGTTGCTCTTCTCTGTACTCTTTCTAGAGTCTCAACATCTTTTTTACATTGTGGTGACCAAAACTGGATGCAGTATTCCAAGTGTGGCCTTACCAAGGCATTGTAAAGTAGTATTAATACTTCACATGATCTTGATTCTGTTCCTCTGTTAATGCAGCCTAGCACTGTGTTGGCTTTTTTGGCAGCTGCATCACACTGCTGGCTTATATTTAAGTGAGGACTCCAAGATCCCTCTCACAGTTACTACTATTGAGCAAGGTAACCCCTATACTATACCTGTACATTTGGTTTTTCTTGCCTGAATTAAAATCATCGCACATTCTGCAGAGTCCCAAGAACAATCAAGGAATGATTTGGCTGGCTGTGGATGAGACCTCCCATTTTTGGCATCAAAAGACCATCAATTTCTACAGTTGCATTTGCTCTGGAGCCATTTCTACCTGCAACACCTGCTCAGCAAGCAAGGCTACCTTCATATACTCAAGGACAGTTGGTTCACAACTGCTATTCTCTAGTCCTTATATTGTGGAATATCTTCTGCACATTCCACAGGTGGATTAATCACTCTTTGAGGAGCAATCAAATATCCAATGAGATTTTGTGAATCTCAGGTCAGGAAAGATGAAAGGGGATTATTTATTGTTTCTCTGTTTATTTAAACTAGTTAAATCTTTCCATCCAAAATAGAAAATAGTCCAAGATGATGAAGATTACAATAAGACTGCAATAAATGTTGAGAAAAACAAATAAAACAGCAGATTTAAGGAGAAATAATAAAGCACTGACTCATAACTCATAAGTGAGTTATGGCAATATTTTAAATTGTAATTACCATCCTACCAGGTACCATAGACTTTGGAGGGGAAAGATGAGTTTAATCTTATTTTATGCAGCAGGAAGTCCCACAGATTCAGTGCAGTAAGAGAGGTTAATTTATAAGAGCCTGGCAACCTAAACCACCCAAGGAGCTGGAAGTAAGGCCAAATGCTCCTTCAGAAACTTGAATGGGAAAAAAGTATTATTTGTGCGGGTATGGTGACAGTGGTGATAGAAAACAAACTTTTTACCTTTTCCATTTTAGTAATCAGCTGAGCACCTCCAACCTTTTAAAGAGTCTCATGAAAGAGGTGGTCTTAAAATGCCTATTTTTAAATTATATTATGAAGCTGCTGTTTTAGCAGGAATAAGTGATTGGATTAATTTGACACAAGAGAGATTATTAAATCTTGAGGGCCATGACTTGTTGTTTGGCTGGCATGCATATTTGTTGTATGATAAGAAGGTAGATAATGTTTTTAGAGTGCATATTTTAAGGCAGGCATTGTTGAGGGTTTGGAAGAAGTACAGACATAAATTAGATTGTAAGATACCATTGTGGGCAATCCCAAAACACGCAATTGAAAATATACATGCTGGTTTCAAACATGATGTGACTACGTACAAGGAGATTCTAAGCTTGGAAAGAAATGTCTGATGTTTGAAACCATATAGTCTCTTGCGAGATGAGAAGATTGTTCAGACTTGGTTTCAATATATTCAGCTACGGGCCAGGTGGAAAGAAGATCAGAAAAATGGTTTTACAATGACTGATGAAAATCTGATAAAGCAAATCAGAAACCAGGGTCCAGCACATATTAAACGGATATATCTTGCCTTGATAGAAATTGACTCAGAAACAGAACTCGTTAAGGATTGTATGATTAAATGGGCCCAAAATATCCAAGAAGTTATTACAATGGACACATGGGAAAGGATTTGGGTGAGGAACGTAAAATTTACACAAGCTCAAAACTTAAGAGAAAATTTTTATAAAATGTTTTACAGATGGCATTTAGATCCTAAAAAGCTGGCAAGTATGTATCCGAATTATCAGCCTAAATGCTGGAGGTGTGGTGAAGAAGATGAAACATATTTTCATATATGGTGGACTTGTAAAAAGCTTAAGGCCTTTTGGATAAAAATTTGGTGGAACATGCAGAAGATTTTCAAGCAAAGGATAAAGTTTTGTCCGCAACTTTTTTTGTTGGGTATAATTACAGATGCTACGGTTGTGGACACTAAGCTGATGTTGAATTTAATTACGGCAGCTAGACTCTTAATAGGCCAATATTGGAAGAAGGAGGAACTGCCGACTGTAGAAGAATGGACTTTAAAGGTTTCTGACCTGGCAGAGATGGCAAAGATCTTGGCTTATTTGAAAGATCACTCGCAAGAACGTTATGTTATGGAGTGGAGAAAATGGATTGAGTACCGTATATCCAGAACAAATATGGGACTAAGAAGTTTCATGTAGCATTTGAATAAGTCTTCCTTTTTTTCTCTCCTCTTTTTTTCTTTTTTCCTTTTTTAATATATCTTATATTAATAGTGTTTGTAATTACCCTATATGAGCTAGAGAGAGATGGATTTCAGAGTTTATGGTTGTTAGCATATGAATGTTTACGATTGGTTTTTTTTTGTTCTTTATACCTTGTACTAAGCTCTGGGAAGTCGGGGGAGGGGGAGGGGGGGTAGGGGTAGGGAGGGAGGGATAGGGGAGGGTTAGGGGGGATTGTTAAAGATAAAATGTATGATAAAACTTTTCAATAAAAAAAAGAGTCTCTTCTACTGTCCTTAATTGACATGATGTATTGCTTAGGATGGGGGATCTCTAAGCAAGAGGCAACCCTGGTGTTAATTACATGTTGTCCTGTCTGCTCGGCTGCAGAATACTGAAAAATCTTGATTGCTCAGCAGTGTAACTGAATGTTGGGCTTCATTTTGTCTCTCAACATTGGATCTGGGTGTGATAGTGCAGTGTTTTTCAAACTTGACAATGTTAAGATATGTGGACTTCAACTCCCAGAATTCCAGGGATTCTGGCTGGAGAATTGGCTGGCTGGGGAATTCTGGGAGTTGAAGTCCACATCCCTTAAAGTTGTCAAGTTCAAAACACACACACACACACACACACACACACACACACACTGTGTGTCAAACTCGCTGTGTCATGTGACATGTCGCAATGTATCATGACTTTTTTCCTATTGGCGGAGCTGGGGTCGGGGCGGCTTCCATATGATGCATCTGGCCTGTGGGCTGGCAGTTTGACACCCCTGTTCTAAAACATCTGCTTAACATCTCCTCAAAAGACTGGAGGTCCCAATAGATCAACTACTACAGTAAAGTGTGGGAAAACCTGAATTTTCTTTTATCTTAAATCATTGCTCTCTCGTGTTATGTGGCCAGTAGGGCCAAAGTAGGCCAGATTGGAGGAGGCAATATCAGACAGATTCATGAAGGATGAGAATATCAGTGCTCTTAAATGGCATTTTCTATTACAGCAACAATTGCTCAGAGCTGCACAATCTATGGCCAAAATCCAGTGCTTTCGAAAGATTTCTCCCTGAATACCCCACATTCCTCCTACCAATAGCAGCTGATAACTAATCCTTCATGAGCTCCCAACTTTTTCATTTTCTCTTCCCTTCCCTTTGCTTCTCTGTAGCATATTTTCTGACTGTGACTTTGGGATAGCTCAATTTTCCTTAATTGTA
Organism: Vipera ursinii; assembly: GCF_947247035.1. Lineage (NCBI taxonomy): Eukaryota > Metazoa > Chordata > Lepidosauria > Squamata > Viperidae > Vipera > Vipera ursinii. The sequence continues at coordinate 333,139,378 of NC_139512.1, forward strand.
GGGAAATTACTGTGGGGAAGAGATAGACTTCTCTCCACTGAAAATTTTCAGGTTGAGGTTAGAGAACCACCCGCCAGGTATACTTTAACTGAGCAGAGAATTGGACTTGATGACCTAAATCAGAGGTCCCTAACATTTTGGACGCCTGGGACCGGTTCCGTGGAGAGAGTTTTTTCTGGGGACCGGCGGGGGCATGGTTTTGTGTGCTGCCTGCATCCCCTGGATGGGGCTTTGCTTGTTTGTGTGGACTGGTTGCTGGCATGCTGCAGCCCAGTACTGGCCCATAGACCAGGGGTTGGGGACCCCTGACCTAAATGGTCCTTCTCAATGTCTTCTACTGTAATAGTCAATTCTAGATTACAAGAATTATCCCTAAGAAGGGAATATCCATAGAAATAGTACATGAGAGCGTCTACTTGTGAACAAAAGGCACTTTAGTCTGGATCAAAATCTATGTCCAGATGCAAGGAGATCACAGGCAAAATCTTCCAAAGTGGTCAGGGTAGCTTAAGATCTTGCTTTTGGTTGACCAGGTGAACTATTGACTGGTCCTTTTGTAAGGCTGTGATGCAGAACAAATCCAATTTGTTTCTTGGCCCACTCAGCAATTTCATTGATGTATTTAGAACTACTTGAAATTTTCTGGACATTTTTGAAGGGACAGCAAGCATTGCACTAATCATGTCTTCCCTAACTTGTTACTCTAACCTTCCACTTGTATTGAACCATACTGTAATTCCAAGAACTAGTGAGGTGACTTCTTCATGCAGCAGTAAGATGATGGAGGACAAAGTCATTTGGACTTTGTGACCTACCATGCACTTTATGCTAGCCTGCTATCTTATGCTAGCCTATTGCCCTTATGTCCAATGGAGACTGTAGTTGCATTACCTGACCTTAAGTAAGCTTCTGTCATCACCTTAGCATAAAAAATGAAAAATATGTCCCCCCTACAGCTCTAAGACCTTCCCATCATCTTCCACGTAACATAGCCAAATGGGATTATTTAACCCATAATACCTCAGACTGCAAACAGCTGCAATAACTGGATGTGACTGAAGAATGAAAGCAACATGGGTTGCAATATGGATTGCAAAGCTTACTCAGCATGAAAGAAGAAAAAAGAAAGGAAATGCAGAGGCAAACTTCAAAGTGGGCAGTGGAAATCGTGCAAACATGCCCTAAAACGTATCTTGGCAATCAGTTGGAATTCCCTCCTCTGAGTTTGGAATTTTGAACATTTGCCATTTTGATTATTTGAATATTTCTGGAGCTGGAGACATCATTGTGCTGGAAATTCTTAACCCAGAGTCATCTGTAGCCACAAGTTCTGTAGGTTTCTGGGTGGGCTTCAAGATTATATAGAACAGATGTTACAATAAGATGTTACAAAAATATGTCCATAAAACATGTCTACACAACAGGAAACAACTATTGTCTATCTAGGCTTTCCCTAGTCTAGCAGAACTCTGATGTGCTGGGCTAAAGTACTCATCAATTACAATTGTTTCACAATGACATGAGTGATGAGTTTAATAAACCAGTATATCAGGAAAGAGAGAGGAAAGGAAGGCTGAGCTGTCTCCAACCTATTCAGCAGTGTTTCTCCACAACTTGAAAATGTGTGGACTTTGATTCCCAGAATTCCCCAGCCATCAAGCAGCCATCATTACAGAACTGCTTCTTCCAACTGGGGTTGACCCACCCAGCACGTATGTTGCCAAATGATGGGACTGGAGGCTCAATACAATACATGCTGTTTTTCACGAAAGGGACTTCCTTGTGTGCATGAACATCTCCCCTGAAGACATTACCTAGCCTGGTAACAAAATGTTCGGAAACCAACCCACAAGCTCAGAGAACGAACCTTCACCCTCATCGTACACCCGAGCTACAGATATTCACCACTATTGCATTCCTTGTGTGTGTCTGTTCTACAGGCTTTCTTAAGCTATTAAAAATAGAAGTCAGAAAGCCTTTGGTATATGATATGTGAGTTGACCTTCTCTGTTATAGCAATGGGTAAGTTCAGGGTGTTTTTTATTATATTCCTATGTCTTGTTGTACAATTGATGTTTCATCATTTATATTGATAGATATTGTAAACTTCTAAGTGTGTCTTCAACTGAGACAGAAATAAATACAATCAATCCAGTTCCAGTTCATGGTTCTTTTGCCTGCATCTGTTCCTATGGCCATTCCATCCTATTTCAGCAATAATCTGAATTACATTTATTTATTACATTTATATCCCACTGCAATTCAAATCAACTCTTAATCATTTTCAACAGCCCACACTAAAATTCTCACTGAATTTGTTATTTGTAAGTATATTTTTTCTCTCTCTCCAAGTGTGCCTTAAATGTTTTTTATTTAAATATTTGTTTGCTTTAATACGTTGCTTGAGTCTAGAGAAGAGTGAAAATACCAGAAAGGGAGAAAGTCAGGAGATCTCTATATTCTGGCCTGCAAGTTGGTTTGGAAAGTGCAGATAAGAGTCAGCTTGTTTTGGAATGCTCAGAGATGAACTTCTCAGTCATCAAATCTCCAGGGACATAATTGAATGTGAGAAAAGTAACACTCTCTCTCTCTCTCTCTCTCTCTCTCTCTCTCTCTCTCTCTCTTTCTCTCTCTCTCTCTCTCTCTCTCTCTCCCAGTGGGGCAATCTGATCAGCATGAAGAAAAGGGGATATCTGAGCTGTCCAATCTTTTGCTTTGAAATACTAAAAAGAAGAGGCAGCCCCTTGTTCCTCCCCACCCCTCTCTCTTCAACACTTAACCATGGCTAGACTTTCTGCTGCCTCAAGCAAACGGTAATACCTCATTTGTGCACAGCTCATTATATTCTTGCAGAGTTTTATGCTACAAGGTGAAGCAATGGGTCAGTGGCCTAGATAAACAGAGAAGGTGTCTATCAATGACCATTCGCCATGACTGATGGGTGGTTCAGAAATGAGAAAAAATAAATAAAATGACAGTAGAAAAAGAAACCACAATATCCCTGGCTACCTATTGATGAAAATACAAAAGGAAAGAGCTATTACTTCCATACTGTATTTATGGGTTTCTCCAAAAGCATGGCTAGCCATTACTTTATTAATTTATTGGATATATTATCCCACCTTCATTACATTATTATTATTATTATTATTATTATTATTATTATTATTATTATTATTATTATTATTATTATTATTATTAATTTTATTTGTATACCGCCCTTCTCCCGAAGGACTCAGGGCGGTGAACAGGGCAGTACATATTAAAAGACAAAATACAAAAATTAAAAAAGATTAAACAAGATGCCCACGAATAAGTTAAAACACATTAAAAGTAGGTTAAAACACATTAATAAAACCCAACCCCATCCCATCAGGCCAGGCAGCAAATATACATAATACTCTTTCTTCCTCTTATTTTCCCCACAATAACAAACCTCTGAGGGGAATTGGGCTCAGAGAGAGAGACAGTGACTGGCCCAAAGTTACTCAGCTGGCTTTTATGCCTAAGCAGAACTAAAACCCATTGTATTAAAAAATTTTGTTCATATAACTTAAGAGCCTCAGTAGTGGCACCTTTAATGGTCCTATCATCTTAGGGTGAATTTAATGTGGTCTCACCATTTCCAGAAGAAGAGAAGTAAAATTGAGAACGGGAGACTAAAATTAAGAGATCAATTAAGTGGTCACAAGATTAAGCTATCAGTATCAACATGAAGGCTAATGCAACCTGATGCCCTCCAAGACCACTGCATTAGGATTTCCAGCCAATATGAGTTGTCCAAGCTGGTTGAAAATTAGGGAAATTCAATAATCTGGAAGCCAGAAAAAGTCACACAACTGAAGACATGTTACTTATTGTTTATGTCTTTTGTTATTGTTTTATAACTACCGTGGTTTCTCCTCCAAAGAGTCATGGGAAGTGTAGGTTAGCATTAGTTAGCATTAGTTTTCAAAACTATATCTTGGGGAAAGGGGGAGTTCCTTAAGGTAATTTGATGGCCCAACTGGATGTTCTTGAAGATGATCCCAATTTAGAGAGGACAAACAGTAGATTAATGTTGTGACCTTTCTCTTTGGGGGGAAAACCAGTGGTGGGATTCAGCCGGTTTGCACCAGTTCGGCAAAACCGGTAGCTAATTTTTTTGTTGCCCAGGCCCAGAATGGACTTCTGGAAGTGGCATCCACACAGAGAACTGGTTGTTCACATATTTGAATCCCACCACTGGGGGAAACAAACAGTACAAAGGGGAATGAACAACATGTTAGGGCAGCCTCCCAATCCTGAAGCTCTTCAGAGCAACTGCTGCAATTCCTAATCAAAATAGCCAATTGAGGAGGCCTGAATTAGAGCCAAGGCACTGGTCAGGAAATTTCTATCAGTTTGCGCCTTGTCATTTTCCTGGCATAAATAGCCCTTCCTCAATTGTTACACTATCCCAAAGGGATAGGTTTCCTAATTGTAGTTTGCAATATTTTTCTCCTTCCATTCTTGCATTTGTCCTTCAAAAATCTATAGAAGACTGCTTTACAGACCTTCTGCCTTTGATGGCACAATGAGAGATGTAGATGTGCCTTGAGATCAATGCTTATTGCAAATTTCCCAGCAAATTATGGCTGGATGGACCAACACAGGTCCTTAGCTGTACCAGGAAGTGAGATGAAGCAAAAGAAGACATAAAGAGAGTAACACCTTTTCTTCGCACCCAGTTTCACAGTTCTGTTTATTTTAGGTTATGACCAGCTGCCTTCTACAAATTAAAACTTTGCATCTGGAGCAGTGCTGCATAATTGAGATGCCCAGAACTGATTTTTTTTCCCCCAGGGGAAGGGACCTCTATTAATTTTTCCCCTCCTGATTTCCATGGACTTAGCACTTTCAAATCTTGAGAAGCTGAGATCTTCCTTGTAGGTCCAAAATGAACCAATCCTGTAATTTCTTTGTATACATAGTGTAAAGGTTTGGAGCCTAAAGAGCAGTAATTAAATTATGAGTCTTTCTAGCCCAGAAGTAAGGAATTTTTCTGGGCCACAGGCACATTTTGAAAAAGAATGCATTGGATGATTGTATGAGAATTCTCCCTTAGGAGGGGCCTGTCTATTCATAAAAAGACTGTCATGGTGGTAATGGCTAGTTCCAAAACATTCTTTGAACCTAAAATAAACTGGTGAAGTTGCCCCTAGTCCCATTAGCATTCTTCTGTGATGCTCTCTACCACCCCAACTTACTTTTTCCTTTTTTCTCTGAAAGTGGGCTGCTTCAGTTACCCACTATTTTTATTTTCTAGGGATCCAGAGACATTCTTTTAGTTAACAAAGATGCTAGGATCTGGTACTTGGATTTGTAGCATATCAGCATCACATTTAACTTTCTAAAATAACTTAGAGGAAAAGTTAGAGGTGGGGTAAGGAATTTGCTGGGTATCTGCTGCATGCTGTCCTGTCACCAAATGGCTTCCTCCCTAATGAGTAACAAGACTATTTCTACTTTCTCCCCATAAAGTTGAAATTGAATATCTCTTTCCAGATGGAAGGCTTCTTATACTTTCAATCAAAAACCATGGTGAAAGTATTCCATGAATTACATAAGGCAAAAAAGAGTTTTCTCTTCCACCCAGATGTTGTTCTCTTGTTCTTTATTTCTAAGCACTATAAAGCCTATGATCTCCTGATGTCTGTTACATCTATGATACTCCTTAGTCTGAATACTAAGACCACATCTTCTGCCTTGCTACCTTGCTACTTTATATAAATCCATTTCTCCAAAATATTTGTGCTTAATTCCTTGGTCTTCACTGCAGTCTGATGTAAAGTCCCCAATGTACATACTGTTATCAGTCATTCTCTAGCAGTCAAGATATATGCTGCAGATTAGGACTTGCTGAAGCAGCCGTGAAGATTTTGGAAGTAATTCAAATGCCATGATATGTCTACAAAGATTGGAATCATGCAAACCATGGTATTTCATGTGACAATCTATGGGGAAAAAAGTTGGACTCTTGAGAAGCAGGACAGGAAGACTATTTACATTGTTGAGCTCTGGTGTTGGAGAAGACTTCTGGGAAGAGCATAGATAGCCAAGAAAAGAAACTAACGGATCATCAAACAACTCAACCCAGAGTTCTCATGTCAGGCACAAATGATCAGGCTCAAATTATCCTACTTCAGACATACCATGCAAAGACTCAGCTCTCTGAGAAAGCTCTAATGCTGGGGAAGATGGAAGGAAAGAGAAGAGAATGACTTGCAGCAAGGTGGATGGACTCAGTTACAGTGGCGAAGAGTACGCCATTGGAAACCAGGCTAGGGACACATATGGTTATGGAGAAAATTTGTCTACGTGGTCACTAGGAGTAAAAAATGATCGACGACTTTAATGCTATTATATTAACATGATCTGTTATAAAATAAGGAACATTACTATATTTATTTTATACAAATACCTTCCTCTGGAAGAATACAATCTACTATTCTTTGGACTGGTCTGTGCAGTGTTCTTCCATTTGTGATGATTTATACACACAGGGCCTTCCCTATTTCTACTAACCAAGCATAAATGTGCCCTGGCAAACTCTTTATTCTGTCAACCCCCAGATACCACTTTAGTTTTATCCCAAGCCCTGTTCAAGAAGAGCTTAAGCTAAAGGCATCTTTAGCTATTCTGGTTTTAAAGTAGAGTTGCCTTTTTCCATTTAAAGCCAGCAGTTTTGAAGCAGTACAGAAACTGTAGTCAAAAGAAGCCCAATAGACAGCTGACTGGCACAATGGGTGAGTCCCTCATGCTTTACAATGCAGCTCCCACATCTGTTTAATATGCCCTAAACATCTAAAATCAGGACATCTCTCTCTGGCAGTAAGTTAAAATTGAGGCAATTCTAAGATGTGTGGACTTCATATCCTAGAATTCCCAAGCATACTAGCTGGAGAATTCTGGGAGTTGAAGTCCACATACAGCAGGGCTTTTCAACCAGTGGTACGGGTACCACCTGTGATACATTGGCACCTGCTAGGTGGTACGTGACCATTGTAGAAAAGTGGTAGCGAGGGAGGGGAATGAGCTGAACTGGTGGCAGCACCGCACAAGCCTGAGTGAGAGATGGCTGGAGCTGCAGGGCTGTCAGGGCTCGGCCGAAGCGCCAGGATCAGTGCTTCTTCGGAGCTGTCAGGGCTCAGTGGAAGTGCCAGGATCAGCGCCAGGCTCCAGCTGGAGCTCGGCGCTGATCCTGGAGCTTCTGAGCCCAGAAGAAGTGCAGATCAGCTGGAATGTTGCAGCATGTCAAGGGTCTTGTGATTTACATTTAGATGCTTGGCAACTGATTCATATTTATGACAGTCACAGTGTCCCAGGGTCATGTGAAGTGACCAAAACCTGCTGCAACCACCCAGCAGACAGGGGGAATAAAAACCAAACACCCCCACCCCACCCCCACTGCTAATCCTCAACAGAAATGCTCACAACAATGAAAACCTCGTTCAGGAGGAAGAGCACCACCGGGCGGGCAGGCAGGTGTCTTCCTCGGCTGTGGCTTGGGGGACACTTTTTTCAGCGCCATTGTAACTTCGAACAGTCACTAAGCGAACTGTTGTAAGTCGAGGACTACCTGTACTTCATCACTTTTTTTCTTTTTTATTTTTTTGGTCATCAGGTTTTTGACACCTTGCTAGGCGACTGGTGGTACTCGGATGTTGCCATATCCTAAAAGTGGTACAATGGGTGGAAAGGTTGAAAAGCCCTGACATACAGTATCACAAAGTTGTCAACATTAAAAATCACTGCCATAAAGGCAGGAAAGGAAAAGGCAGCAGGGAAAGCAAATGTTACATTTTTTTTAGTTTTCTGTCAAAGAAAGGTAAGTAGCCCTTAAACTCATTGCCCAGCTACCTTTTTTTGGGGGGGGGTGGTGGGTGGTGGAGGAATGAAAGCAGCAGGCAACATATGGCTTCAGTTGAGACTGAAATAAGCATTATGCCCCAAATCAATTTTTTTACTGCAAGAGGGGCTTAGTTAACTCCTGCACCTTCTGGCACCTCCCTGCTCTCTTAGCAAACTAATGCTATCCATGTGTCCAGGTACATGTCAGTTGGGTGTTGTAATTCCTTCTTAGTATGCCTCCTGGGAGATACCACGTGCTGCACTTTCTAGCTCTTTTCTGATTTTCTAGCATATTTTAGTTGCTGCCATGGGCACATTCCTAAGGACTTCAGCATTCAAGAGGCACTGAGCACTCATAGCCTAATAGTAGCATGTATGTTGTAAACTGCAGGTTACACTATTTAGCAAAAAGAAAATCAAGACAGGAGCTGTAGCACCATTCCTGTATTAGAATTCACTCAACAACCAGTGAACAATCTTTTGCATTTCACAGAGCTATCTCTCAGTGTTAATTGTAGATAAAAGAGAATATAGAATATGACACAAGCATTTTATATCTCCGAGTGGTGATTAATGATCAGGCACCTTTCCAGGTTGGAAAAGGATAAGACAAACCATGAATCGCTTCACATCACCTCCAGCATCAGAGGCTGTAGACTTGCAAATACCAGTTGCACAAGTCAGAGAATTTTACTGTCCCCAAATTGACATTGTGGTATGATCTAAACTGTCTGGAACATGGCTAAAACATTATTGATAGTTATTGTAGATGAGAGGTATGATACTTTTCCTAGCTGAATTATGCTTATCCCCCGAGTGGTATGCTAAAGGATAGAGTCCAAAAATATAAGCAAATCCCTGCCAAAATGCAATTGGCTTGTGCTCAATTTCATTAAAATTAAACACTTGTTTGTCTCATAGATACAAGACATTTTAGGTGCAGAGTTTAACAAACTTGGATGTTCAACTGAAACATCAATGTCTGAATTGAAACATTTTTAGGGAACATTTCTGCCGGACAGATTATTTCAAGACACTCTCCAGATTTTTCATTAAAACTTCAGTGTTGCAATTTGAAAAACAAAACAAAACACTGAGCTGGTTCAGACAGCTAAATGAGTCATGTATATGTAATTCAGGTTGCTTCCTTGCTACCTTTGGACTATCTAATACAATTTTCCCTGTCTTCAACAGAAAGCACAGCACCCTTGTGCACCATAGCTTGATTATAATTTTCCCCAGTCTTCAACAGAAATCACAATACACTCACACAACATAGCTTCTAAATGGAGCATCTGCACATACAACTTTAGCAGAAAGAATGTAGTTGCTTAGCGACAATTGCACCTAGCGACCAAAGAGCTTGGAGACTAATGAAGGACCTGTGCTCTCCCCCACCCACATCAATACGAGTTTTCTATGGTGCAAATGCCTCCCCTCCCCCTCCAGCTCAATACACTTCCTTTCTAGCTGGCTTGCGTTCTCCTGGCTCATAAAGGTTACCGGGAAACCCGCCCATACCTGCTCCAGTCACATCCAGTCCAACTTGCGGGGGAGGCTTTGCAGCAGCACTCTGCTTACTTTTAATGCCACTTTTTGTTGGGTGATTGCTGCTCTTAAACAACTCATAAAAGGGAGGTGTGAAAGAAATAGTATGAATTTCTATTTTGGAGCAGGCTTGGGATGATGGGGGACCAGCAGATTAGAAGAGAGAAGCTGTCCATACCAGATCAGATCACCGGCCCAAGGGTTGATTACCCTGATGGGCAATTCTCTATTATCCGCAGCTGCAGGGACTTCAGACAAGGGGAGGTCTTCTCCATTGCTTTAACTCAGGTGCTGGGTAGGACTTTTGGCGTGTCTAGCAATTGCTGTGTTACTAAGCAAAGGCATTCTATGTTGCATGAAGCATATCTATACATACAGCCATGTGAAAAACTAGTATACTAAATTGAAATCTTTGACTTTTTCAACATATTTCAACACATACAGGTACATGCAGTTTTCGTTTAGAGACCACCCACTCAGTGACCATTTGAAGTTATGATAGTGATGAATGAGGAGACTTACAACTGGTCCTCTAAGGTGCAGCTGCTGCAGCATCCCTACAGCTGCATGATTAGGAATTGGGGACTTGGCAACTGGCACAAATTACAATGGTTGCAGTGTCCCACAGTCATCATAAATTGGCATGGTCAAGTGATCAAAGACTGGTAAACAGTTATAAGTAAAGTATACCTGAGGTTGTTCCTGCTAAAGGGGACAATGTCAGGTAGTAGAGTCAAGAGTGCACTTGCTTTTCCCACAGAAAACCATGGCATATCTGTTAGTTTTTGGTTGTTATTGAATGCATGATTGCAAAGTCAGTTTTATCTTTCTATACTGTTTGAATGAAGATAAAATGTTGGTATGTCCACCTATGTTGAACAAGAAAAAAAATACAGGAAGGGTAATTGTTTCATATAACTGGGTACAAACATAATAACAATCCAAAACTGTCATACAAATGGAACCATAAAATTGATGAACAACAAGAGTCAGGATGGACCAAAGAAAGTATTTATTCACAATCTTCAAAAATGAACTCATGGACTACATATACTGCAGCTTAATGTGGAGGCAGAGGAACTAGAGATCAAATTGCCAACATACGCTGGATCATGGAGAAAGCTAGTGAGTTCCAAAAAAAATCTACTTCTGCTTCATTGACTATGCTAAAGCCTTTGATTGTGTGGATCACAACAAACTGTGGCAAGTTCTTAAAGAGATGGGCATACCAGACCATCTTATTTCTCTCTTGAGAAACCTATATGCGGGTCAAGAAGCAACAGTGAGAACTGGACACGGAACCACTGATTGGCTCAAAATTGGGAAAGGAGTCCGGCAAGGCTGTATACTATCGCCCTGCCTGTTTAACTTATATGCAGAGCACATCATGAGAAAGGCAGGGCTATATGAATCAAAAGTTGGAATTAAGATTGCCGGGAGAAATATCAACAACCTAAGATATGCAGAAGATACCACTGTAATAGCAGAAAGTGAAGAAGAACTAAAGAGCCTCTTGTTGTGGGTGAAGAAGGAGAGTGCAAAAGTTGGGTTGAAACTTAACATTAAGAAAACCAAGATCATGGCATCCGGCCCTCTCAATTCCTGGCAAATAGATGGGGAAGAAATGGAGGTAGTGACAGATTTTATTTTCCTGGGCTCCAAGATCACTGCAGATGGGGACTGTAGCCAAGAAATTAAAAGACGCTTGCTCCTTGGGAGGAAAGCCATTGCAAATCTAGACAGCACACTAAAAAGCAGAGACATCACCCTGTCAACAAAAGTGCGTATAGTCAATGCTATGGTCTTCCCAGTTGCAATGTATGGCAGTGAAAGCTGGACCATAAGAAAGGCTGAGCGCCAAAGAATTGAAGCCTTTGAACTATGGTGCTGGAGAAGACTCCTACGAGTCCCTTGGACTGCAAGGCGATCAAACCGGTCAGTCCTAGAGGAGATCAACCCTGACTGCTCTTTAGAAGGCCAGATCCTGAAGCTGAAACTCAAATACTTTGGCCACCTAATGAGAAGGAAGGACTCACTGGAGAAGAGCCTAATGCTGGGAAAGGTTGAGGGCAAGAGAAGAAGGGGACGACAGAGAATGAGGTGGCTGGATGGAGTCACTGAAGCAGTAGGCATGAGCTTAAATGGATTCCAGAAGATGGTAGAGGACAGGAAGGCCTGGAGGAATGTTGTCCATGGGGTCGTGATGGGTCGGATACAACTTCGCAGCTAACAACAACAATGTGGAGGCAGGGGCACACCTCGGATCTTAAAAACCCATCAGTCAAATTCATGGTCAAATTCATCAGTCATTCATTCATCATTCATCAGTCAAATTCAGGACAAGCATTTGTACTTGGTCATAATAACAACCAATGCAATCTACATGTCCAAAAGCATTGCACCTCCAAGTACTACTTGGAATCAGCATAGAAGGGTACTTCTGACTACTTAGGATCTATCAACAAAAGAGCATAAAGACATTAGAAGGTCAGGTTGGGTAGTACAATATTGGCAAAGGCAAGGAAGCAAAGACAATGATCTGCACTGGGAGATCAGGACTAGAAACATAAAGGTCAAACTGCAGGTGTATGGAACAATACTCTAACACAATTACTTTTAAACCAGGAATGACACTTGTGGAGAAGCTCAAGAGAAGGTAGTTACATTTTCTCCTACCTGCTATTTACCCATTTGAAAAAAAATCCTTTCTCTTTTTGCAACATCCTCCAAACCTCTCACTACCACTGAATTTAAATGCATGTCTAGGGACTGACCATGATTCTATAGCTCGTACAAAATGAATCCAAAGATTTCGAAAGCAATATGAGATCCACTTCAGCCATGTGAACATTCTCTCTTTGTGGTTGAATTCCAAATAGACTGGTTTCCTCACTTGCATATATTTTCCTCCCCCCCCATTCAATTGCATATCACCTAAATTAAAAATACCTGTACTGAATGGCCAACCTTCACTTTCCAGCTATGTGAGCAGAGGGAGAATTTGCATCATCAGTTACTGAAAATATTGCAAAACCCTAAGTAAACTACATACAATCTAGACATGATTGAAAATGTTTACGAATACTTCTTATATTCTCAGGTTATTATTTTGGTTCCCCTTCATTTCTTCCATGTTTCTAGGTAGCACACAATTGCAAACCCACTAATTTATTTTAAAAAAACACACGCATACAGTTTCTTAATGGCGAGCAGTGAGTCACCACCACCTCCCTCTGTAATTCCTCTCTAACCCCTGATGATACTTTGTGCTGTATCTGAGAAGAAACGTAGGGGGGAAAACAGCTTCCAACTTTGGCACCAGGAGTTTCTTTCACGGCTTCTTATGCAATGTGTTATGAATCCAGGTGTGGGAGGGAAAGCAGAACGAGGAATTTAAGAGCGTGTGTGCGGGTGTGTGTCTGTGCATGCAAAGGAAAGAATGCTGTTTAGATTAATTTAGTCAGCTGGATTTGAAAGCCTACTGTTCTTCTTGATGCTCAGAACAAGACAGTTAAAAAGGAAAAAAAATAATTAGAGTGGCTGAACATGATAGACAAAAAAAAAAGATCAGCAACTTTGCCTATTCTAAAACACTCTCAATTATTGCACTACTGAAGCAAAATATATTTTAGAGCTTCCTCCCGATTTAATGTTTTCGACAGATCAATTTTCCATTGTTTTTAAAATCAAATGATGTATTTGAAGACGAATCTGGTATAAAATGCCATACAAACTATTATTAGGGGGCATTATGTAAGTGTGATCTGCTAATTTTTTTTTTAAAAAAGGCAAGATTTAAAAGAAAAAAATCTGTAAAAGATTTTTTTTTAAACAAATGGAGAATTAGTACAAAGGGCCTAGGAATTATGCTGCTCTAAATAGAATAATGAAGACAATTAAACCCCCAGAATTGCTTAGCCAGCCTCATGCTGCCGCCGCTGCATTCTGTCTTAAAATTGCCAAGGTGGAAGACCCCCTTGCTTAAGAGCAGGGGGGGTCTTCAAACGTCGCCCTTTGATGACTTGTGGACTTCAACTCCCAGAATTCCTCAGCCAGGCTGAGGAACTCTGGGAGCTGAGGTCTCACAAGGGACCAAAGGGCCACGTTTGAAGACCCCCCCTGCTTAAGAGTGTCCAAACCTTTTCCCCAGAAAACCTGAAGAACTATTTTTTTCCCTTTTTTGGCACCTTTTAAAATTTATACTGATTTATCCTATGCTGAAATAGCTTTTATATATATAAATATATATATCAGCAGATCAACTTAACCTTGTGCAGTGTGTCAGCATAGGCCGGTAACCCTCAGAGGCACTGTTTGTATATAAAGATAATTTTTATTTTCTGAGTTCTTTCCCCCCCCTCCTGACCAGACTAACGCTAACTGAGATAAGAGGTGAAAGCCAGCCTTGAGCATTCACGATTTCTCCCCCCCCTTAACTGTATACATGAGTATCTTTTCCTGTTTAATAATAACGAGGGGGGGAAAAACCCAAACCCATATTGCTGTAACTCCATTGATAATAAAAAGCAAAGAAACGCGTGGACCTTGGAGTCCCTTGGAGCTAATCTGAATTTGAAGGAGATCTTATTTACATAAGAGTGTATTAAGTAAGGTCTCCTTCAAATCCAGGATAACTCCAAAGAACTTCATAGTCTCAGCCACATCAATTTCTTGGAACAAAAAATAAGTGTTTGTTTCAGAATGTTTTTCCCCCCTTTCAGTTCTGTTCCTATCTTACATCCCTTGGATTTCTTAATGGCCTCCCATCAAAGTACTAAGTCTGACCAGCTTTCCCAAATCAGTCAGATCTAAGCAGTTTCTATGTACTACTAAAACTCACATTGTGTTTATGTTTGTACCCTCAAGTTAGCCCAAATGCACAACAATTTTTGAATTAATATACCTAAAAAACAATGAATGCCTAAAAAAATTTGGGATCTGTTGGAACTGAGATTTCCACAATGTTCAGACCAGTTTTATTTGCAAAATTGTGGCTGCTGCAGCATGCCCACAATAACATGGTCATGATTTCTGATACACTATGCCCGGTCCACAAGCAAAGTCAATGGGGAAGCCAGCAGGAAGTCAGTAGTTGCTCCCATTCCCACTGCTATTTTGGCCATCCATGGTCATTTTGTTTATTTGTTTAATGTCAGGTGCAAATAACCAGGAGCATTTGTTGAGTTCAAAGCACAGAAGAGTTTATTTTTGCTACTTGTACACAAGAATCTAGTCAACTAACGGCCAAATCTAAATTGGAGCTAGATAAGAGTCGACAGAATTCACAGGAGGCTGGACTTGGGTCTCTTGTGACAATGCAATGACTCTGAAATGATGACATGTATAACTCTGTCTTCCAGCTCAGCCTGCTCTTCTCCCTACATCTAGATAAGTAAACATTGATTTATTACTGAAGTTCTTTTACCATTAAAATTTTTTCTTTATTTATGATATATATTCTTCTTAGATGATCATGGAACTGTCCAGCATCGGGATAAAAAAATATGATCAGCCTAAAATTTAATGTTAATTCTGGTCACATCAAACTGAACTATCTTTTTCTCAAAGGATGACCCATTAGATCACTGGGTTGTCTAATATATCTAAACTTACCAAATTAACAGATGGAAACAAAAATTCCCTTAATCAAATTGTAACAGAAAATGAAATGATGCAATGTAATACTTTTTTACACTTAAATATTATAAACATTGCAAAAAAGAATATAAAATCTATGTTTTAGATATTTAGAAACTGGCTGGACCTTGTATCAGGTGAATTGTTATTTAGAGAAATTATTATAAAGGATTGGCACCTTGAACATGATCAAAAAACATAAGTATTACTTTTGCTCGTGAAAGCTAAAAACAGAATTCATGGTAACACATTTGATAGTGCTTGACAAACAACTGCAATGAAAATAACTGCTTTTCCTAAAATTTAATTTATGTTTAAATACTTCTAACTCCCTTGTTTATTACTTGGTTTCTTACATAATTATATATAATTATAAAAAGACCTTAGATCAGGCATGCAAGCAAAACTGTGATGGAAATTTAATATACTATACCTGAAATAAATATTGAAATATACAAATATGCATTGTTGCTTGTCATTTAGTTTAGTTTAGTTTATTAATATTTCTATACCGCCCTTCTCCCGAAGGACTCAGGGCGGTGAACAGGGGAAGAATAAAAATGCAAAATTACAAATATTAAAAAAAGATTAAATAGTTGCCCACTAAAAAACAATCGATACAATACAATTAAAAAACCCCAATAAAACAGCAATAAAAAACTCCACCAATCCCCATCAGGCCAGGCTGGCTTGTTCGAATAAAAATGTTTTTAGATCGCGGCGAAAGGAGCGAAGATCGGGCGCCATCCGGAGCTCTACCGGTAACTGATTCCATAGCTCCGGGGCTCCCACAGAGAAGGATCTCCCCCTGGGGGCCACCAATCGACATTCTCTGATTGGTGGCACCCTGAAGAGTCCCTCTCTGTGGGAACGCACAGGGCGCAGGGAAGTTGATGCCGGCAGCAGGTGTTCCCTCAGGTACTCCGGACCCCTGCCATGTAGGGCTTTAAACACCATTACTAGTACCTTGAATTTAAAAGAAACAAGTAATCAAACAACTAAAAACCAACTGCATCCAGTTCTGGTCACCGCAATATAAAAAAGATGATGATACACTGGAAAGAGTGCAGAGAAGAGCCACAAGAATGATTAGGGTGCTGAAGGCTAAAACATATGAAGAATGGTTATAGGAATTGGTATGTCCAGTCTAAATAAATAAATAAAAAGAAGGACTGGAGGAGACACGATAGCCGTATTCCAATATTTGAGAGGCTCCTACAAAGATGAGGGGGTTAAACTATTTTCCAAAGCACAAAAAGGCAAGATAAGAAATAATAGTTGGAAACTAACCAAGGAGAGAAGCAATCTAGAACTAAGGAGAAAATTCCTAATAGTTAGAGCAATCAACCAATGGAACAACTTGCCTTCAGAAGTTGTGGATGCTCCATTGCTGGAGGCTTTCAAATAGAGACTGGACAACCATTTGTCTGAAATGGTATAGGGTCTCCTGCTTGAGCGGGAAGTTGAAGATTACTGATAGACTGTCGGAATGATAGCTACAATCATGAATCAATGTTTTAAAATTATTATTGAAGTTTGGAAATAAGTTCTTCTCCTGAACCTTCCCTTGATTTCCTATTCCTTAATGACCTATATTTTAAACATAAATACAATCCATTCAAATTATGGGAAAGTATAGGACTCTGCAAAAATTTTGTTTTTTTGTTTTTGTCCAGACAGCATTGGCTTCTGGTGACAGCCTGGACAAGACCCCTACAGTATTCTTGGCAAGATTTCAGAGGTGTTGGGCATTTTCTCCTTCCTAGGGCTGAAAGAAAAGGTTTTGTGACTTAACCACTATACCAAACTTGCTTTCTGTTCTCTGTAGTAACAATACAGCATGAATGGAATGGAATGGAATGGAATGGAATGGAATAGAATAGAATAGAATAGAATAGAATAGAATAGAATAGAATAGAATAGAATAGAATAGAATAGAATAGAATAGAATAGAATAGAATAGAATAGAACAGAATAGAATCTTTATTGATTTAATTATTTAACCATATCAAAAGCATAAAAGTAATATACAAGTAAATGCAGTGAAAAGAATAGGATACGTTCATAGTAAGTTGTCACCCCTACAGTTAGCCCCAATTTGATTTAAATATTCTGTTCCCTTGGAGATGGCTTTGATATGAAAAGTGTGGCTTTACTAGTGATATATAGGTTCGTTCCCTGCAAAAAGTGAGACAGTTTCTCTTGGAGCCTAGGTATTTTTTTAGTTTTTAAATAAGAATCTTAATAAGCAGCAGAGTACAGTTAGTAATCAAAAAGAATATGTCCAATAACTTCAATGGTTGTGGTGCTCCACAAATACACAGCTTTTCTTCAAATGGAACTCCATGAAACCTCCATGTCTTACCATGAAGTCTAGTTGTTTGAAGTGAGCTCTTAAAAAGAGCCTTTGAGGCATTTAAATACTTTTCTAACTGTGAGGCTGATTTACGTAACTTGGGCATCCTCCTGGACTCACGGCTCAATTTTGAAGACCGTATAGGTGCCGTGACCAGAGTGGGTTTTGCCCAGGTTCGCCTGGTGCGCCAGTTGTGACCCTACCTGGACAGAGATGCCCTACGGACAGTCACTCATGCGCTCGTGACCTCCCGTTTAGACTACTGCAACGCTCTCTACATGGGGCTGCCCTTGAGGGCCACTCGGAGGCTTCAACTGGTGCAGAATGCGGCCGCGCGAGTTGTGATGGGGGCTTCCTGATACTCCCATGTAGCACCTCTACTCCGCGAGCTGCATTGGCTTCCGGTTGCCCTCCGGGTGAGATTCAAGGTGCTGGTGATGACCTATAAAGCCCTAAATGGCTTGGGTCCGGGATATTTGAGGGAACACCTTCTGCCAGCATCAAGTTCTCTTCGTCCAGTGTGCTCACACAGGGAGGGTCTTCTCAGGGTGCCGGCGGTAAAAGACTGCCGGCGGATAACACCCAGGGGGAGGGCCTTCTCTTTGGGTGCGCCTGCCCTCTGGAACCAGCTGCCCGTGGAGCTTAGGACTGCCCCTGACCTTCATTCATTCCGCCGGGACCTGAAGACCTGGCTCTTTGAGCTCTCCAGCCCAGGCTGAGAATTTTTAACTGGGGTTTTTATTTTAAGGGATAATTTAATCTTTTTAAATTGTTTTTTAACTTTTGTATTTTGTATTGCTGATTTTAACTTCCCTGTAAACCGCCCTGAGTCCTTCGGGAAAGGGTGGTATATAAATCTAATAAAATTAAAAAAAATAAATTAAATTATGCATACTGAATTCATTGTGCAGAAGAATGGATCCTAAGTTCCAAGTTTCAAGTGAGACAAATGTAGCAGAGGTTTTTTCCCCTCAAGCTTATCAAATCTTACTAATCAAAAATGTTACAAAGAAAGATATACTTCACCTTAGATCAATAAAATTTCATCAGTAATACTGTATACAGAACGTCTATATAAAATACTAAAAGCTGTCTTACGGGTCTTTAAATAACATCAGAAGAGGACCTGAATTGGATGAGTCAGCTGGGCAAAGTATAAACTTCCTTTTCAATCTATTTTAGCAAGTCATCACAAACCAAGTATAAAAATAATTCATAGATGGTGCTTTGAAACTGCATTACATTAACCATTCTAGATTGTATCGGAGGGGCTTATAATGATATAGATACATATTGTTATCTCTGATTGCAATAGCCTTTTAATTACTCTCATTATTTTGATTATTTTTTTTAGAAAATTTGGAAAAAATACACAATATTAATATTTATTATCCATTACCAAGCCAAAGAGGTGCAGCACAAGGAAGCCATACAATTTCTGAAGTGACAGGCTAAATTTAAAATAGCAAAATATTAGAAAACTGAGGTACAATTTTCTTTGTTTGGCAAAATGTGAAGTCAACAGGGAGAGTCTAAAAAAATCTCAAATTATTATTTTATTCCATTTTGATTTCAAGGTTTATAGTTCTATTTATAAAGTAATCCTGATAAATTCCCTTTATCTGTGCAAGAGCTACTTTATTTATTGATACTGATGGGTTTTCCATTCCAGATGTCCAAGATTGCATACACAGCAGACTCTCCTCCATTTCCCCCCCATAACAACAACCTTGTGAAGTAGGTCCGATTAAGAGAGAGTGACTGGCTCAGATTCTCCACAAAATTTCCATGGCTAATGATGGATTGAACTCGAGAGGCCCTTATCTAAATACAACACCTCACCACATCAACTCTTCCGTATTGTACTTCCCTTAATATCAAATTTATTTTTATTTCCTCACAAAATATGCTTGCTTCATTAGTTCTTATCCTGATTTTTATTTTCAGTGTTTTGTTAGTCAATGTAAGTTTAAATATTATTTAAAAGAAAAGAAAAAAAATGCCCACAAACCGCTCAATGGTTAATTGAATTTAAATATGTAAATATGCAATACCAACTCATAACAGACTATTTGGCAGATATTTTGAGCAACATAGCGAGATTATGACAGAATTAACAAAGGGGCAAGGAGGAACACCTTCTCACATATTTTATTTTACATTGCAAATTGTTCTGATCCAGGATTAAAAGCAAAAATATTATTCAGTCCCTATCACACTGATCAACATATGGAGATCCTTTCTTCTTGTAGCGAGGCATAAAAAAAAGTAAAATAAGAGCCATGGGCTACCCAATATTTGGGGGAAGAGATTAGGCTGAAGGCCACAAAGTGTGTGTGTGTGTGTGGTGGTGGTGGGAGGTAACCACATCACACATGTGGGTGGGGCTGCCATATGTAGGCAATTCTGCTTTTTGAAATGATGATGTGCCATTTTTATGACTAGCCTTACATTTCAAATCTATAAGGGGCTGCCATAAAGAAGAGGGAGAATCAACCTATTCTCCAAAGCACCTGAACACAGGACAAGAAGCAATAGATGAAAACTAATCAAGGAGAGAAGCAACCTAGAACTAAGGAAAAATTTCCTGACAGTTAGAACAATTAATTGACTTGCCTCCAGTAGTTGTGGGTGCTCCAACACTGGAGGTTTTTAAGAAGAGATTGGACAAGGTTTTCTATCTAAGAAGGGGGTTGGACTAGAACAGAGATTCCCAACCTTTTGGGCACCAGGGACCGGTGTCATGGAGAAAGGTTTTTCCGTGGACCAGAGCGGGTGTAGTTTTGAATACTGTCTGCAACCCAAGAATGGAGCTTTGCTTGTTTGTGAGGCCTGCTTGTTGGCATGCTGCAGACCGGTGCTGGTCCATGGACCAGAGGTTGGGGACCCCTGGACTAGAAGACTCCAGGTCTTTTCCAAATCTGTTGTTCTGTTATACTCTGTTCTGTTATAACTCCTCTCAGAATGAAGGGGAACAGCAAACAGTCAGATGAAATTCTGAGAGCTGCAAAATATGAACTTGGATAGCCAAAACTTACCTCTTGGTGATTTAGGGCAGTGCTTCTCAACCATGGCAACTTTATGTTGTGTGGACTTCAGCATATTGGCTGGAGAATTCTGGAAGTTGAACTTTACGTATCCTAAAGTTGCCAAGGTTGAGAAACAGTGCTGTAGGACGTGAACTGCTAGAAATTCACTTTGGGCAGCATAATATAATAAAAGGAAACCTGCCCTGATAGAACTGACCAAAGTCTCATCTAGTTCCTATCAGCCTTATCAGACAAGCCAGTCAGGAAACATGACCAGGTTAGCTAATTCTACTTTATTACATTACATTAACAGAAACATGCAAGTTTGAAAGTATAGGTAGCCCTCGATTTACAACCAGTCATTTAGTGACCATTCGAAGTTACAATGACACTGAAAAAAGTGATTTATGACTGTTTTGCACACCACCGTTGCAACATCCCCACGGTCACATAATCAAACTTCGGATGTTTGGCAACCGGTTGATATTTATGAAGGTTGCAGCGTCTCGGAGTCCTGTGACCACATTTTGCAACCTTCTGACAAGCAGAGTCAGTGGGGAAGCCCGGTTCACTTAACCACCGTGTTACTAACTCAACAATTGCAGTGATTCACTTAACAACTGTGGCAACAAAGGTCGTAAAATGTGGCAAAAGTCACTTAACAAATGTCTCACTTAGCAACAGAAATTTTGGGCTCAATTGTAGCTGTAGGTCAAGAGTTACCTGTACAATTCCCCTCCCCCCATCTTCTTTATTCCTGAGAATTAGGGAGGGTCTCTTTTGAGCCTCTTGCCCCACCTACCATCCAGTCATGAATGATGCGAGACAGCATCTGATCTGACAAATCTCTAGGCAGCATCCTTGGGCCCATTTCCCGAGATCATTCCTAGGTACCACAGTTCAGTATTCTGTTCACTTGCCAGTGAATCAATTCAAGGGACATACACTTGTGTAAAGGAGCATTTGATAATATGGGGCGTGAACTCCTTAGGAACATAAGGAGAGTCCTGTGGAATCAGGTTGGAGGTTCTCCTCATCCAGTATTCAGTGTCACCCAATGGTCAAGAGAAGGTCACCTTGTACAAGATGGGCTATAACAGTCTTTCTCCACTGTTGCTCCCTAGCAACCAGGATTCAAGATGTTCCTTTTTGGATTCAGGAAATCTAATGTGGCCATCTAGTACCCATTCATAACAGCACATAACACCTCCCACTCGTGTTCCCCAGCAACCGGTACTGAGAGACATGACAACTCCGTTACTGCAAAAAATGATAAGAGCTCTATATTATCATTGCTAGCCTTATGGATTTGTCTCAATCCCTGTAAAGAAATTCAGGTTGGCTAGCATTGCAAGTTCTGGTAGTGAGTACTACAATTTAACTGGGGACTGATGAAAAAGAAAAAATACTTCCTTTCATTAGCTCTGAAACTCACACCATTCAGCTTCTTTAGATGGCCTTGGATTATGTGTGATATGGATGGAAGAGTAAAGGGGGGAGGAAAAAGCTTGCTTCAAGGATGGGATGTTCTGCAGGGGATTTTCCAAGTGAATTAAACCCTGTGTTGATTTATCCAATGCAGTCTTTATCCAAAGACTGCATTGAAGCAAAACAGTTTCGTCTGTTTATTTCAGTTTTGAGCCAATCCAACTCAACATAAATGTGTTACCATGTGCAGATAGCATGAAAACACAGGGGAAAAAAAAAATCACCGAAAGAGTTAGATGTGCAAAGCAGAGACTCAAAGTGAGAGGTAAGAGAATGAAACTACTAATCAAAACAGATGTTTGATTATCTCAGTTACTTTTGAAGGTGGTAGCATGGATGATATCCAGATCCAGGAGAAGGTATTACCATTTCCTTTTTGGAGAAGAATTGACTTTTCTTAATTGAATTGGTCCTTATGGGATAAGACAGAAGTAAAAAAAAAATCATGCAAAATTGGGGAAAATCAACTTTTTTCACAAGGCGAAAAATTGTACCAGGTGGCCTTCTCTTAGAATCACCCAACTTGCAAACCCAGGATGAGCAAAAATCTCCCTACAGCACACCAGCCCTCCCCAGTCTTGTACCCAGACAGACATGTGAGATCTTTAACTTACATAACATCCTGTTACAAGATGTGGAGAATGCAGTTATATTTCCCCCAGAGGCAGCATGTATGTATTTTTTACCCAGAACAACACACTTAAAAGGAGTAAAATACATGTCAGGAATGCAACAATGCCTCTTACCCAGAAAAAAAAACAACAACCTATGCATTGGCAGCTTATCTCTAACTATCAGCAGTTAGTGGTTAAGGATGTAGCTGAAATAGGATGCTGTTTTCAAGCCCTCATCAGGGCTTTGCAGAGTGCTTGTTCGCATCAGATCTTGATTCAGATGATGGCTTCTTGTATCTGTGAAGCTGGAGAGTGCGTTTTAGAACTGCCTCTCATTTTCTCTTCTGCATTTGCTGCCTTAGCTTTCCCTAACCCTCATGATTCACTCCACCACAGATGGTCTCCATATTTGTCATTTCACAGCCTCTGCTGCATCCGGAACAACAAGTCCTGACTGCCCGCCCCTTTCGTCTTCCCTCCCCTTTATTTCCTTTCACTTTCTTTTTATAGTCATCTCCACTCTTGAATGTTAAGCATCAAATGAAACTCAGCAAATGCTTCTGATGGAAAGCACATTTAAATTTTTTCTGAGCTCCTCAGTTACTATCCAAGAATGATTCATTTCTGCTCACAGCCAACATTTCCTGCCAGGCTGCAAGCCATTTCTCCGGAAGTAAACAGAAAAAGAAAAATGCATGCAACTGGAGCATAGCCAGCAGGCCAGAGTTGCAAGCTGGATATTCCTGTCATGGCCAGATGGGGTTAAAGTATGACTTCCAGATTTGGAGTCCTCTGACTGAAGACTAAAAGTATTTCTGCTGTTGCTTCATAAAACTGGATTCCCTATTTCAACCCATTGTGATATTTCTTATGCAGTGTCTTGGAAAAGTCCAAAATAGCCACCCCAAAGTGCATAGTTAAATGTCTATGGAGATTTTCGGTCATCCAAGTCATGGTTGACCCCAAGGTGCTTTTTCAAAAGGCAACTGGACTTTGTTTTTCCTTGAAAATGTTTTGCTTCTCATCTAAGATGTGAGATGGTCTCACGAGGTCGATGGATCGTTAAGGTGCTTCCAAGTAAAAGGCATCACGCAGGAATGCGATCATTCAAAGCTTTATTTAACGATAAAGTAAATAGAAAGAGTTCCCTGGCATGGAGGCCTCCATGCCTGGGTTGCAAGCAAGCAGAAGAGAGAACAAAGAGAACAGAGAGAGCAAGCAAGCTAGCTAGCAGCCCCTTGAGCAGAGGTATTTATGGGGGGTCTCAGCCCCTCCCTTACCATAAAACTCTCTCGCCAATGGGGCTGCAGGGGACGGGGACCCCTGACCCACCAGTGGGAGCAAAGAAGCCTCTTTGCTCCCATCTGATGACCTTTTTTGGGGAACTGCCATGGCTGGCACAAAACATCTAACATAAGAAGCTTCTTCAGTTCTGAGTTTTGAACTGAATAAGCTTCTTGGATGAGAAATGAAACATCTTCAAGGAAAAACAAAGCCCAGGTGCCTTTTGAAAAAGGACCTTTGGTTCAAAATAGCCAATTTTCAGTTATACTGTGCCTCGTAGTTGTGTTTGACTGCAAATTCTCTCATCCCTATCTATGTTAGCTGAAAATAATGGATGCTGTGGTTCATTTTCTTTGCAAGTGATAAATTGAAGAAAGCTCAGTCAAATTATAATTCTGAGTAAACATAAACATGCTTCAAAATTAAAAAATAATTATTAAAAATGTTTTTATATAAAAATTCTTGTCCCAACCTTGTTATGCTGATGAGGTATTACTGGAGGCAACTGACAATAGCTTAACATGACAGTATTATAAAATTGAGTTTAAAATACATTAAAGCTGAATGTTATAAATAATGCATAACCTTTACACAAAGCCCATGGGAAAAAAACTTATTTTCTAATAGGTGGGCAAACTGCCAGGATTGATTTTTCATAATAATGGAATAGCCACTGAGAAGGCCCTGCCTTTCTTCATCACCATTCATTCATTCATTTGTTCGTTCATTCATTCATTCATTTGTTCGTTCATTCATTCATTCATTCATTCATTCATTCATTCATTCATTCATCCAAAACAGGATTACAGAAAAGAATCTCGTAATTTTATCCTGGCCTTAAATTTAGGATTTAAATTGTCAGCATTAATAACAAGTGCAGCAGTTGTACACTTGGAATGAAACTTTCAGACTTCACACATGATGTATAAAGCAGGGATAAGCACTAATTTCAGACAAATCTTTATCTAAAAACAAAACAATGTTATTTATCCCTTGAGAAGTATTTGATTTATATGCAAATATGAGTTCTTTATTCATTAATAAAGTAGAACACATGATTAACCACATAATCTTTGCTTGAAAGCATCAAAAAGGAGCATAATTTTTGGACAAGAAGCTGTATTTATAATGTTTTATTAGCTATTCGACTGCAAAAGGAATTATCTAAAATATCTTCCCCCAATCCATCATCTACTACCATAGGCTGAGATGGTCTTCCTTTATAGTTCACTGCTTTTAGAATGAGGAGTTGAGATGCTTAGTTCTTTAAAAAAACAAGGGCTGCAGTTTAGGGATGGGGAGTTCAAGGGGTCTGAAGTATTGCATCAATATAAAATAACAATTGTGTGGGCCAATTGCATGCCTGTGCATAATCATAGGCACACACAGAGAATTTTCTGCTGACTCAGCAGGTATGAGAATTGATAAATCCTGACAGGGCACCAGCATGCAACAAAATCTTTTAGGAGATAACGATAAGAAAAATAAAACTGAAAACATCTCAGGCAGCCAATGGCACACAAAGTCTACTTCCTATGCCCTTCCTTTTCTAGAGAAAAGAAAGACTAGGGGGAAGATGACCGCAGCATTCCAGCATTTGAGAGGTTGCCACAAAGAGGAGGGGGTCAAACTATTCTCCAAAGCACTAGAGGGCAGGACAAGAAACAATGGGTGGAAACTAATCAAGGAGAGAAGCAACCTGGAATTAAGGAGAAACTTCCTGACAGTGAAGACAATTAACCAGTGGAACAGCTTGCCTTCAAAAATTGTGGGCACTCCAGGTTTTTAAGAAGAGACTGGACAGTCACTAGTCTGAAATAGTATAGGATTGCTTGCTTAAGTAAGGGGCTGGACTAGAAGACCTCCAAGGTTCCTTCCAGCTGTATTCTGATTCTGATTCCAGCTTTCATGCAACCACAGGTGCTTTGCTTCCCACTCTACAAACTTCCTAAATTCTTCCTCTTTCCAGGCATCTTATTTATTTTATTTGTATTTGGCCTTTTTATTATTTCTACAAATAATTCAAACACTTGGGTGCTTGGGATCCATTTCCCCCCTTCCACGCCCAGAGAATTTTGACTGCAGGTATTTTCAGCCTCCAAGGAACACAGACTTGATGGAGGGATATTAAAGGTGTATGTAATCTTTTTTTTCCTTTGAGGATGGTTGGCTCATTTTTATTTGAAGAGTTTTCATCTTTTCATTTATATTTTTTTTAACAGAAGATGGTTGTCTTCCAGAAAGAAAGAAGGAACAGAGCAGAACAGAAGCTGGAAGGGACCTTGGAGGTCTTCTAGTCCAGCTGTTTTTTCTTTTCTTTAGACTAGCCAAACCCAAGTCCTGCAGCCGTTCATCATATGTTTTAGTCTCCAGGCCTTTGATCATCTTAGTTGCTCTCCTCTGAAATTTGGGAAGGAAAGAAGGAAGGAAGGAAGGAAGGAAGGAAGGAAGGAAGGAAGGAAGGAAGGAAGGAAGGAAGGAAATTAGTTATGGTTCCAAATATTTCCATTTTGCAACCATGTTTTCCTGGCAAATTTTGGGAGAGCTGGGACTATAAAAATGGGTCTCAGGCCACATTCTCAGTTGTTTATTCTGTTGGTAGAAGGAAAACCTCCCTTTAATATTTCTAGCTCAAAAATAGGCTTAGCAGAAGGAAGCCACACTGCATTATCATCATCACTGTTATTTTGAGTCCACCAATCTTGGACTGGAATACAAAGTTGCTGAAAACATTATGAACACTAAATACAAGGAAACAACCTCAACAATAAAATACATTAATATCTGTAACATGATGGGATGGACAAAGCATCCCATCGCCACTTTTTATTTACGGAGCAAAAACAAAACAGACCCATATTAGGAGCTACTGAAGTACCGTTAAGAATCCAGTAAGTCCGTGAACAGCTTCTGTCTGTGCCTCAGGGTCATGGACTCTGTCTCTAAAAGAGATTCAGAAGCTGAATGCTTATTTTTATTTTATTTTATCACATTTATATACCGCCGTTTCCTGAAGGACTCAGGGCGGTTTACAGGGTGATTAAAAAACAAAGATACAAAAGTTAAAAACAGATTTAAAAAATTATATTCGTCCCTGCATAAGTAAAACCCCAGTTAAAATTAAGATTAAAGCTAAAATTAGAATCCTCAGCCTGGGCCAGAGAGCTCGAAGAGCCAGGTCTTCAGGTCCCGGAGGAATGAACAGAGGTCGGGGGCAGTCCTCAGCTCCACTGGCAGCTGGTTCCAAAGGGCAGGCGCACCCACTGAGAAGGCCCTATCCCTGGGTGTCGTCCGCTGACAATCTCTTACCGGTGGCACCCTGAGAAGACCCTCCCTGTGGGAGCGCACTGGACGAAGGGAGCTTGATGCCAGCAGCAGGTGTTCCCTCAGATATCCCGGACCCAAGCCATGTAGGGCTTTATAGGTCATCACCAGCAATGTTCCCAAATGACTCCATTAAGAAGAGATAGGACAACTATTTGTCTGAAAGTGTATAGGTTTTCCTGCTTGAGCAGGGAGTTGGACTAGAAGACCTCCAAGGTCCCTTCCACCTCTGTTATTCTATTAGTCTGTTATTCTGTATGTATTCTGGCTAAAACTCTGAAAAGGTGCTGATTTAATCTTACAGGAAATGCTTTTGAAGGAATCTGGATGGCTGCCTCATCACCAACATTTCTACTCTCCCTTCTGGCATCATGATTAAACTCAAAAGCTATGCCAGACTAGAGTAAGATGCCCCAGGCAATAAACTCATTTTAAACATTCTATATGAACATGTGCACAGTAGAGGAGTGTTGGCTGGATATTTATGCCAAGAGCTGCTTCACACATGACACAGTGCCAAAAAATAAGTTTTCTTTCCAAGTATATACAAAGTAGTAAGTAGCCAATCCTGGCTTCCTAAAATATGTAATTCTATCATACAATTTATTGCATTCATACACTGCAATGTCTTGTCAAGGCTCTGTGTGAAAATAGGGCAATATTTTGCTTTGTGCAATTCAGCTATCAAAAACTGGAAAACAATAAGTGCAGTTCTGTAGAAACATTAAGCAAAGTCACATTGAGTTTGACAGTTCTTATAGATCTAAGAAATATGTAAGTAATTAAGTACATTTTTTGTGGCCAGGGTGACTTTGAAATCATGGATTCATGCATGGACTTTACACTTAGTCATAAACCTAGGACAGATGTGGAAAAAGCTAGAATCTGTATTGGTATTATGCAGATTCCCCTACAACTGTACAAAGTCCAAGCATTTTTTTTTCCTCTACACCATGTTTTAGAAGAGCACATAGTCAACTGTTTAAAGGTGTGTTGCAAATATTGGATACAGTCTTTAAAATGTCCAAAAGACAAATAGATAATAGAAACAGCAAACCACTTAAGATGACACTCCAAAGAGGTTAGCTGAAATAAACAGCTTTCAACAGAATTAAGTGACAATCTTATCACCCAAGGTTTGAATAATGGGAAAGTATTTATCTTTGTTTCTCAACAATGGAAGAATAATACAAGGGTTTCCACGCTCCATGTGCGTCACTTTGGATTCTGGCAGTAAACATGAAAGCTTAGTGGAAAACATAAGGAATGGACAGAGGATAGTACCGTATTTCTATTGGTTCTATATAAAGCAGTATGGATTGATTGATTACCGTATATTAGTCCAGAAGTTTCCATTTATTGTTTTGAAAATAAAAAGAAAAAATACCGAAATTCTTTCCCCTATAGTAGCTGAGAATTATTTAATTACCCTCCCCTACTTCAATTTTGAACTATTCCAAATTAAAGCTTCTTTGAATTCTATTCTAAAAACTGGCTGTATTCACACAACATGCTTAATCTGGTTTCTGAATTAAGCTATATGGCACAACTATAATTAACTAAATGGACTCAGTTTATGTAATATGTGAAGCTGCAAAACAAAGCCAAATTTAACACTAACCAAGCATACCGTAGTATGCTGCCTGAGAGCCTCTGCTAAGTCTTTACTCAATCTGGTTAAGTGTATAGCATGAATTGGCGCCCTCAGTTGTCCTTAACTGCTTACTTAAACCTCTTGCAGCATGACTCCCTTCTCACTGTCTTCACATAGGCTACTCTGTTATTTCCCTACACATGCTATTTTAATCTTAAAATAGAGGAAGAAGTTGCTCAAACCAAGACAGGACTCCACAGTTATGCCGTGTTGATAAGAAAGAACGCATGATTCATAGAACCACAGTATCATAGAATCATAGGGCTGGAAGGGACCTTGGAGGTCTTTTAGTCAAATCCCCTGCCCAAGGCAAGAGTTCTTATTCCATCCCAGACAAATGGCTGTCCAATCTTTTCTTGAAGACCTCCAGTGATGGAGCACCCACAAGTCCAGGAAGCAAGCTGTTCCATTGATTCATTGTTCTTACTACCAGGAAATTTCTCTTTAATTCCACTTGGATTTACAAACTTGCACCCATTGCTTTTTGTCCTACCCTCAAGCGCTTTGGAGAATAAAGTGACCTGCTGTTTCCTATGATAGACCTTGAAGTATTGGAAGGCGGTTATCATGTCACTCCTAAGCCTTCTCTAGAAACCTAGTTTCATTAGCCATTCATCATATGGTTTAGCCTCCAGACCCCATACCACCTTAGATACTCTTCTCTGCACTCTTTCTAGGAACTCACTATCCTTTTTGTGTCATGATGGCTAGAACTATATCTAATATTCCAAGTGTAGCCTTACTAGTGCAGTATAAAGTGGTACTAGTGCAGTATAAAGTGGCTGACAGGCCGTACTCAGCGTGTGGTCCTCAATGGAACCGCATCTACATGGAAGGAAGTGTGTAGTGGGGTGCCCCAGGGCTCTGTTCTGGGCCCAGTGCTCTTCAACATCTTCATCAACGATTTGGACAAAGGGATAAATGGGGAACTCATCAAATTTGAAGATGACACCAAGCTGGCTAGAATAGCCAACGTTCCAGAAGACAGGCTTAAGTTACAGGAGGATCTGGACAGACTCGAACACTGGGCACTATCTAACAAAATGAAATTCAATGGTGAAAAAAGTAAGCTTCTACATTTAGGCAGGAAAAATCAAATGCACAGGTATAGTATAGGTGGCACCTTGCTCAATAGTAGTAACTGTGAGAGGGATCTCGGAGTCCTAGTGGACAATCACTTAAATATGAGCTAGCAGTGTGCTGCAGCTGCCAAAAAAGCCAACACACTGCTAGGCTGTATTAACAGAGGGATAGAATCAAGATCAAGTGAAGTACTAATACCACTTTACAATGCTTTAGTAAGGCCACACCTGGAATACTGCATCCAGTTTTGGTCACCACGATGTAAAAAAGATGTCGAGACTCTAGAAAGGGTACAGAGAAGAGCAACCAAGATGATTAGGGGGCTGGAGGCTAAAACATATAGGGAACGGTTGCTGGAATTGGGTATGTGTAGTTTAATGAAGAGAAGGGTGAGGGGTGACATGATAGCAGTGTTCCAATATCTCAGGGGCTGCCACAAAGAAGAGGGAGTCAAGCTATTCTCCAGAGCACCTGAAAGCAGGACAAGAAGCAATGGATGGAAACTAGTCAAGGAGAGAAGCAACCTCGAACTAAGGAGAAACTTCCTGGCAGTTAGAACAATTAACCAGTGGAACAACCTGCCTCCAGAGGTGGTGAATGCTCCAACACTGGAGGTTTTTAAGAAGAGACTGGACAGCCATTTGCCTGAAATGGTATAGGGTTTCCTGCCTGAGTAGGGGGTTGGACTAGATGACCTCCAAGGTCCCTTCCAACTTTATATTATTATTATTATTATTATTATTATTATTATTATTATTATTATTATTATTATTATTATTATCACTTTTCATGATCTTGATGCTATCCTTCTGTTGATGAAGGACTCTATTGTTTTTTTTTTGGCAGCTACAGCACACTGCTGGCTCACATTTACACTGTGGTCTGCTAGGACACCTAAATCCCTCTCACAGGGACCTAAATCCCTCTCACAGGTGCTGTCTATTCAGTACTTGTGCATTTGGTTATTCCTGCCTTTTTTTTCACTGTTGAACTGCATTGAGACCTGGCTTAAAAACGGCAACTGTGAGAGGGACCTCGGAGTCCTAGTGGACGATCACTTGACTATAATAATAATAATAATTTTATTTGTATACCGCCCTTCTCCCGAAGGACTCAGGGCGGTGAACAGGGCAATAAATACTGATACAAGAATACAAAAATTAAGAAAAAATTAAACAAAGTGCCCAATACCTTAAAACAATGTTAAAATACGTTAAAAGCAATAATAAAACCCAAAACCCATCAGGCTAGGCCGGCTTGTTCAAACAAGTAGGTCTTAAGATCCCGTCGGAAGGAGCGAAGGTCGGGCGCCGTCCGGAGCTCGACCGGTAAATGGTTCCACAAATCCGGCGCACCCACAGAGAAGGACCTCCCCCTGGGGGCCGCCAGACGGCATTCTCTATGAGCCAGCAGTATGCAGCAGCAGCCAAAAAAGCTAACACAATCCTGGGTTGTATAAACAGAGGCATAGAATCAAGATCAAGATCATGCGAAGTTATAAAACCTTAGTAAAACTACACCTGAAACACTTCAATCAATTTTGGTCACCATACTACAAAAAAGATGTTGAGACCTTGGAAAAAGTTCGGAGAACTAAAAGGATCCAAGGTCTGGAGACTAAAACATGTGAAGAATGGCTGCAGGGCTTGGGTTTGGCTAGTCTAAAGAAAAAAAGAAACTGGGGCAACATGATAGCAGTATTCCAGTATGAGAGGTTGCCACAAAGAGGAGGAGGGACAACTTACAGTATTTTTCAAAGCACCCACAGGGCAGGATAAGAAACAATGGATGGAAACTAATTAAGGAGAGAAGCAATCTGGAATTAAGAAGAAACTTCCTAACAGTGAGGACAATTAGCCAGTGGAACAACTTGCCTTCAGAAATTGTGAGCACTCTATCACTGGAGATTTTTAAGAAGAGACTGGACAGTCACTTGTCTGAAATGGTATAGGTTCTCCTGCTCGAGCAGGGGGTCAGACTAGAAGACCTCCGAGGTCCCTTTCAGCTCTATTCTATTCTTCCAAAGATGGCTAAGCCCAGCCAAATGCGGTCTGTTCAACACATTGCGGTTAAGCACATTATGACTTGCTGACTATATTTAGATGAAATCAAAACACAGGGGAACAGAAGTGCTAAAAGGGAAAAGAGGCAGTTATCGTGAGTCTTCTAATTATGCTTCTGATTTATTTTGATGGTTTGTTTTACTAATACAATAATTGTTACTGTATTTTTATCTTACTTCTTGGAGCCATTTAGATCACAATGATATAACCCAAAAGCATGTGTAACATAAAAATAAATGTTGTTGCTCAAAAACATTTGGACAAACTCTGGTCCAGAAGATGTACTAGCTCAGGGGTCCCCCACATTTTGGGCACCAGGGACCGGTTCCGTAGAGAGAGGTTTTTCTGCGGACCAGAGGGGGCGTGGTTTTGTGTGCTGCCTGCATCCCACGGATGGGGCTTTGCTTGTTTGTGCGGAGTTGCTGGCATGCCGCAGCTTGGTACTGGTCCACGCACTGGGGGTTGGGAACCCCTGTACTAGCTAGCCAGATTCCTTGCAATATGATCAAAGCAAGTGCTCTCCTATCCCGTTTGCCTGTGAGTCTGGTTTCACTGTAAACCTTGCACTGATTGTTGATAATGAAAAGGAAGAGCTAATGCCAATTTAAAGGAAAAATCAACTTCCCAGCACTATTATTGCTCACTCAATCACGCCTGCAGTTATGCTTGCAGATAGGTAAAACACTCAGTATGGAAAGGATGAGGAAGTAGGAGTGTCTTCCAAAGAAAAGAAAAGAGGGAACACAGTGTTCATGAACAGCAGCTGTTCTGCAGGAACACGGTAGAAAGTGGAAGCGTGCCCAAGAATCAAAGAACAAAAAATGTATTATCTTCATATTGGTGATGCTACCCAAAGACTGTCTCAGAAGCTACTGGTTCATCTCATCCAGTATTGTATAAGCTGTTGTCTATGTGTTGGCCTATTTCATCCCCAACTAGCATAGATCTATTTTGATATAAACATGCCCAGGCACTTCCATATGCAAAAAATCCCTGCCTTATAATATTTTTTTTATTTTTTTATTCTTGTTTTAACTGTATTTATATATAGCTTTTATGAGGGAGAAGACAGTTTCTAAATAAATATCAATAAATAAAGCAATTTTATAGACTTAAAATAAAAGGTAAAAGGTAAAGGTAAAGGTTCCCCCGCACATGTGTGCTAGTCGTTTCCAACTCTAGGGGCCGGTGCTCATCTCCGTTTCAAAGCCGAAGAGCCAGCGCTTGTCCGAGGACGTCTCCATGGTCATGTGGCCAGCATGACTAGACGCCAAAGGCGCACAGAACGCTGTTACCTTCCCACCGTAGTGGTCCCTATTTTTCTACTTGCATTTTTACGTGCTTTCGAACTGCTAGGTTGGCAGAAGCTGGGACGAGTAACAGGCGCTCACTCTGCTACGCGGCACTCGGGATTTGACCCGCCAAACTGCCGACCTTCTGATCGACAAGCTCAGCGTCCTAACCCACTACAAACATGTGGGAGTCCTCGTGTAGCACCTGTTTGTAACTCTTCTTTTTTTGAAGTTTTTCCCCCCAAAATTATCTAGCATAGGAGGCCCCAACCCTGGGTCCACAGACAAGTACCGGGCCATGGCATGCCAGCAACTGGGCCTCACAAACAAGGAAAGCCCCATCCGCAGGATGAGAGAGCACACAAAACCACACCCTCTCCTGTCTGTGGAAAAACCTTTCTCCACATAACCAGTCCCTGGTGCCCCAAAGATTGGGAACCTCTAATCTAGCAGCTCTCCACATTGCAGCATAACCCCTAGAAGAGAAAATTTTAGTTTATGGAGTTGCAGAGAGGTGCTATTCCTGCACGCTCCTAAGCAGCTTTTTCCCTTTGAATGTGAAATATTACACATTCCTAGTGTTATGTGACTGTGCCAGTTAGCTGCAGTTCCTCCTCATAAGCAGAGCATACCATTCTCATTCCTGAGGAGGGAAAGTATACCAAACCCTGCTCACATCTAAATAAATAAATAAATAAATAAGGAAAGTGTGGTTGTGAGACTTTTTCTAGAATAGAACAACAATGTCACATGTCAGAGCAGGGAGTAATTGTTCTAGGAAGTGAAAGGGATGATAACAAGGCTTTCATATTTTATGAATAGTTTTTTTAATGTGATAACATTCTTATACTCCATTTGCAGGTTGCCATTTGAATAAGAAGGATGCCAGTAGGCACAAGAGGGACCATCTGAAGAAATGTATCTTCTTCCATGAAAAATCAGTGTTGGTCCTTCCATTGTGATTGATTATGTGCCATCAAATATTTTTCAATTCCTAGCAAGCCCATGGATTTTCTCCATGATGATCTGTGTCCCTAACAGAGTCTTTCAAGTCTTCCAACACTGCACCCATTGTTCCCATAACTGAGTCCATTCACCTTCCTTCTGATCATCATAGAATAGAATAGAATAGAATAGAATAGAATAGAATAGAATAGAATAGAATAGAATAGAATAGAATAGAATAGAATAGAACAACAGAGTTGGAAGGGACCTTGGAGGTCTTCTAGTCCAACCACCTGCTTAGGCAGGAAACCCTATATCATTTCAGACAAACGGCTGTCCAATCTCTTCTTAAAAACTTCCAGTGTTGGAGCATTCACAACTTCTGGAGGCAAGTTGTTCCACTGATTAATTGTTCTAACTGTCAGGAAATTTCTGCTTAGTTCTAGCTTGCTTCTCTCTTTGGTTAGTTTCCATCCATTGCTTCTTGTCCTGTCCTCAAGTGCTTTGGAGAATAGGTTGATTCCCCCTCTTCTTTATGGCAGCCCCTTATAGATTTGAAATGTAAGGCTAGCTTGACTCCCTCTTCTTTGTGGCAGCCCCTGAGATATTGTAACATTGCTATCATGCCATCCCTAGCCCTTCTCTTTATTAAGCTGAATATAACCAATTCCAACAACCATTCTTTATATGTTTTAGCCTCTAGTCCCCTGATCATCTTTGTTGCTCTTTTCTGCACTCTTTCTAGTCTCAACATCTTTTTTACATCATGGTGACCAAAACTGGATACAGTATTCCATGTGTGACCTTACCAAGGCATTATAAACATTTCACGTCATCTTGATTCTATCCCTCTGTTAATACAGCCTAGAACTGTGTTGGCTTTTTTGGCAGCTGCAGCACATGCTGGTTCATATTGTTCACTAGGACTCCAAGACCCCTCTCTCAGTTACTACTATTGAGCGAGGTACTACCTATATTGTACCTGTAGCTGTGCATGTCCCTTATTTGACAACAGAGATGTTGAGAGGTGGCTAACGTTAAATTGGGTGACAATACTGAACTCCTGCTACATCATGAAAGATGTCTAATATTTTTGTTTTGTTATCCACCAGCAACATTTATTTCTCTGAATAGCTTTCAGCATGATGAACAAGACTACAACGATGACATGTGACAAGATTGTCCATCATATACAATACTGCCAGATTACTGTGGAATGGGCCTTTAACCTGTGTGCCCTTCACCTGTTTGAAGTGGTAGCTGGATACGAGCCAGAACATAGAACTGCCAACATATGAACTCCAGATCAATTTTTAAAGTTTGTATTATGTACTGTAGGTACACCTGGTAAATTTTTACCCTGAATCTTTTGACACTATATTAGTTGTGATCCTTTGCTGAAATAAAATATAATTTAGTGTCAACTCTGGTATCTTCTTGCTCCATTGCTCACTTTATGATTTAAGCATCTTGCATTAATCAAATAAATTAGATTTTTCCCCTAAGGAAAAGGAAGAGCTTTGGTAATGCCAATGGTCATTCTCTCCAACAGAGATCTTTGCCTTCATGTAACAAGACAAGAGTGAGCTAGAGCCGATATAATCCTTGATGCCCTCAAATAACTTCCTAGGAAAAAAACCCTATGAGAATATTTGAGCTAATGTTTTGATACAGTTTTGATTTTATGAACATACCAGCCTGGTATTGATTAACACATTTCTAATCCTCACAATACTAATCCTCACAAAATACTGGACTATTTTCGGTATACATGTCTGTATATTTTTCCAGGTAGGAGAAATGAGATGACTTGAATAAGGAAACTTGGATAGTACGGAAGGGTTAAACTTCCTTTAGTTTCTGTAGTTCATTATCACTTTCAATCTTTCCTTTAAAAAAATCTGAGAAAACTCTGACTGCAGTTTTTCATGTTACTTTAAGCTATATCTTTAGACTGTAGAATATCTGTTCCCTTTTATCAACTTACTCAGTCCTTGAAAAGTCTGTAAACATGTATTTAATTTAGCAATAAGCAACTTAATTAAATTTGCACATATGCACTCCATTGCATAATTGAACTTGATGATAGTCATTTGCAGAAAACAAATCTCATTTTTAGCACAGATATGGGAAAGAAGATGGAAATTTCTCTAAAAAGTTTCCTAAACATTGCAACTTTTTTGAATTTTTTTTTAAAAAATATATCTGTAACTTTAGGTGTTAATTCTGCCTCTTCTGCCACACAGAAAGCAACTTTCTCAAAAATCAATAACCAAAGAATACATGTCAAGCTGTCTGTAATACATAACTATATACACTGCACAATTATGAAAAATCATTATTAATATGAATGCTGAATATAATTCTTTTTTGTTCAGATAGCTTGGTTATTGCAATTCTGAATTTAAATCCACATCTCTAGAGATTTTTCCACAAACAGCTCCAAGCAAGGTAACAAGAGCCTAATTCACAGTCAGTGTTAAATATGTCTATTTGAAAGCTGCAGGGCTTTCAAGAGGATGCTTAAGGAGTTAGGATTTCAATTTTGGAAACTGACATTTGGTGTGAAGGAGTTGTTAATAAAATTTGACCTTCACCTGAGAATTTTCAGTGTGATGCTCATATTATAACCTCCAAGATTCACTAGGAAAGCTAGTGCAAATTGTATACATTTTGTACCATGAGCAATCACCGATTGTTAGCTGGCACAAGGACAGGCTTAAACTCATATAGACTTCTCTCTTCTTCTTCTCCCCCCCACCCAGCCTCCCCCAAATTGGCTAACTACTGGCCAGTTTAATTCTTTCTATAACTTACGATGATTTAAGGATACTGAAGAAATTCTATGAAGGTGCATCAGCAATTATCAACTGTGATAGCAAGACCAGACCTCCATGTTCAGAAAATATATATCTGAGTTCCAAATTCTGGCAGCAAGCAACTGGAGAAATATCACTATTATCCTTTTGCTGGCCACTGCTAGAAATGCATTCCTATCCAGAGATCAAAGATAAACTTGTCAAGAACTGAGTACTGTAGGTTCTGTCACAATGAAGCACAAAACTTCAAATCAGAATCCTTTTTTGCAAGGAGGTTAACCTGAATTTGGACTATACCATTACATATTACGGCTCTTTCAAGAATCAGTTCCAGACATATCATTGCATTTGCACTTAATTAACCTGTCAAGGATAAGCATTCTAACATCTTCTCCTTGCTACTTGCTCATTTTCTACATGTACAGATGGTATTTTTCGGAATCTCTGGCTGGGTGCCACATGCTAGGGCAATGGCCAGGTTTCACAAAACAATGAACATGTTGTGTGAACCCATCTTCTATGAACCTCATCTCTATCCATACGTGATTCTGTCCAAAGACAAGATGTATGTCTCATTTGCTCCTTCCCCGCCCCACCCCCTATTTTTACCAATGTGGTGAAAATCTTATTTACAAACAGGAAGCTTGATACATTTGCACTGAAAACTTGCATTAGGTTTTGGGGGCCCAAATGGACAACAAATGCTTTACAAGATGTACGCCTATTTACATCCTTTGTTCAGGCTGCAGTCTTTCTAGATTTTGACAGAACAAACATTGGAAAGAGAAAGATTCCACGGGTTTGATACATATCCTCACCCCCAAAAGCAAACACGCCATATCAAATACATCCCTTAGGCAATTATAACTCTAGGGGCAATTCCAGAGAATAATTCAGAGCCTAACCTTCCTTCTGAAGATTGTGGGAGATGAAGGAGAGGAAAGGGTTCTCAGAGTATGAAATAGCACTGTGATCCCCAATAGACATAATAATCACTCATGCACTCATGTAAATTCAAACCAGCGTTCTATTTAAAATTTGCAGACCAAACAAGGCCATCTTTTCTGACTTTTTTTGGGGGGGCGGGGAAAGGAGGAGAAAACGAAATAAAGCCAGTTAGAAGTGAGAACTTCGGCATATAGCTGTTGACAAGCAAAAGACAGAACTTTCCACTTTATGATCTGACTCAAATATTGAACTTAGCCATGATTTGCTTAGTTAAGAAGTTAGCAAGTTAACGGGCTAGAATATTTAACAGTGGGCAAGAATATTTCCAGCTTCTCCATGATTTCTACTTCTTCTCCACGGCCATCTTTAAAATCGTAGCTCTACCTGGAGCAAATAGCTAGAAAGTATATTAGGACATGTACAGAATACCTTTCTTTTTCCATAACAACTAAAGAAGAGTAGAAAAGACTTCCTAAAAATCACTGAGTCCAGGCAGCTTTGTATCCAATGCTTATTCTTTCAAGGGACATCTTTTTACTATTACACATCTATATTACTCCCATTATGATTAGGAAATTTCTCTTGTTTCTTTACAATTTGTCCCCACCACCACCAAAAACTTACTAAATTTTACATATTAAAAAATAAACAAGTGCCATGTCAGAAGATATAAAGAATTAAAGTCAGAAAGCATTCACCTTCAGTGGTAAAATCTGAGTTTTACTTTCCAGCCCTTTTATCCCCCCCCCCAAATGTTAACACAAAAATATTTGTAGGGCCCGAGTAAAAGCAAGCCCCACTGTGCACCCAAATGCAAAGCAAGGAATTAGGTAAAATCCAAATTCTATTAAGGATGCCATATATATGTATGTATGTATGTATATATATAACAGAGTGAGCGCCTGTTACTTGTCCCAGCTTCTGCCAACCTAGCAGTTCGAAAGCACGTAAAAATGCAAGTAGAAAAATAGGGACCACTACGGTGGGAAGGTAACAGCGTTCCATGCGCCTTTGGTGTCTAGTCATGCCGGCCACATGGCCAAGGAGACGTCCTCGGACAAGCGCTGGCTCTTCGGCTTTGAAACGGAGATGAGCACCGGCCCCTAGAGTTGGAAACGACTAGCACGCATGTGCGGGGGAACCTTTACCTTTACCTTTATGTATATGTATATGTATACACACACACACACACACACACACACACACACACACACACACAGAGAGAGAGAGAGAGAGAGAGAGAGAGAGAGAGAGAGAGAGAGAGTATACATACACATCTTAAAAAATATTACCATTGTAGGTCACAGCCCACCTCAAAAAGTCTGTCATCTCCCCTTCTTATGCCTCAAAAGCATCCATTAGCCTTTAAAAGCCTCTTGTCCCTCTTATATTGCAAACCATCTACTCGGCAGAGCAACCTGCAATGTTTGACAGATCTCCTGATTAGAAATGATCCTTTTCCAGAAGAGAGATTCTCTGAACTCAGAGAGGCACTTAATTCTAAAGAGAAACAGTACAGTAAATAAGGTGGCACTGATGCACAGGCATCCATTACAGCCTGGTCCTCTCTCTAGAACATAATCAGTCTTATCAAATCAAACGTCAATCACTTTGCAAGGACAAAAGCCATAATATAACTGCTGGAGATTAACTGTCTGGCCATCAACTTTTTGCCAATGTTTTCCCTCCCCCTCCCCATTCTAAATTAGCATAAAAAGAATTTTTAAAAAAGGAATGCAGTCCAATCAGCTTATCCATTGAGCCATCAACTCCAAAGTTACATCCGAATTAACAAATCTAAACCGGTACTTTTATATACCACGCGAAACGGACACACGTAAATTTTAGAGACAGATTGAGTCATACGATGATGTATCGAGACGGCAGCTCGGTTTCCAATATCACGCTAAGCCCAATCTACTACTACCCGGTCCATTTTAACATAGTCCGGCATGTTGTGCGAATCCAGCCTAAGAGTTAGCGCAGCGCCGGTCGGGTGCGCATTCTTCATTCCGCCGGGGGAGTCTGCGATTCTCCACCTGGCGCCCCCGGCCTCTCTTCCCTTTCCTAGGGACACGCCTAACCCGAAGACTGGCCGGAGCAGAAATTCCGTCTCCTGCGCGCTCCGGACCTTGGGAAGCGCGGCTTCCAAGGGCGACTCAGCCCTAGCAGCCTTTGGGTCCCAGACCGGCTGGAAGAAACCGCGGAGCAGAGCCGAGGGGACGCCCGAAAGTGCGCGCAGAGCTGGAGGGCCACGCTGCCTCTCTACCCCCGCCTGCTTCTCCAGGGTCAAGCCTGGCTGGAAAAAGTACGGTTGGCATTTCTCGGGTAGGTATCGCCGCCTTCGGAGAACAAGAAAAAGAGAGAGAGAGAGAGAGAGGAGGAAACAAAAGAGTGGGAGAGAAGTGGCAACAAGCGCCCGGGTCGCCTCGCCTACCTTTCAGCCCACCTTCGAAGCCGAAAGCCG
Source organism: Vipera ursinii (assembly GCF_947247035.1). Taxonomy (NCBI): domain Eukaryota; kingdom Metazoa; phylum Chordata; class Lepidosauria; order Squamata; family Viperidae; genus Vipera; species Vipera ursinii. The sequence goes on from NC_139512.1 coordinate 333,179,801, forward strand.
TTTAGAGGGGGATCAAGAGCAACCTCGCGCCACTTTGCTTCTTGGATCCAAAGGAGGGAGCAGGGGGGAAAAAAAAGCCGCTTCCGACGAAGCGCCCCCTCCTTCCTTCTCCCCCTCCCTCCCTCTTTCTTTCTCTTTCTTTTGGCAGGCCCGTCTGCTAAAGGCACCCTCGCGCCCACTTCCTGGTTGCGTCTTTACTTCTCCCTGCCTGCAGTTACGTGTGTCAGACTTCAAGCGCGGTGCCAACGCTTTAACGCGCCTCTAAAACCAAGCAGGAAACCTGCCTCGGCACGCAACGCGGACCTGCTGGGCTGTCGCGCAGCGTTTCCCTTGCTCCGCAGGTCAGGAAACTCACCTTGAGGTCGATCCAGGCTACTTTTTTTTTTTGGCAGAGGTCGGCCTCGAACCTTCCAAGGACGATGCCAGTGGGGGTAAGGGACTTGCCGTAGAACCCGTGCAGGGGAAATAAACTTTGAAACTCCTTCGCTACTCTCCTTCACAGCTACAGTATGTGTTTTAAATGAAGCCACTCCCCTGGGTCTGGCTGCCCACTTCCTAGAGAGGAGGAGTGTGAAACGGACATGTGTTTGGCGAGCAAAAGGCCTTCAGTCACCCAGACCCACCGAGCAGAGGGAGCAAGGTGCAACGGAATCAAGACAGTCTGCTATAGTCTGGATCCAAGAGGCAGCTGCTGACCCTGGGATCCGGATCTGTTTTTGAGGCATCCCGGAGGATCTTCAGAAGTCAGCCTAATATTTGAGCTTACCTACTGCATGATATCCAGCACTGTCAAATTTCCCAGCACTGTCTGAAAATGAAAGCCCTCAAGCCACAGCAGGGTGGAAAACAATGGAGGAGGATTTGTGCTGAGCTAACAACCTCCAGGCTCTACAAAGAGTAAAGCTACACAATGTGAGGTCATGGAAAATAAGTGATCTTCTTTCTCATGATTGCTCACCAAGCACAGAAGCATTGAATAGGAAAAATGGCTTACAGTGGTCACAATGAATCAAACATTTCTAGAAACTTGTTCTTTGTGGAACGAGAAACTTGCAACATGTTTAACACAAGAGAGATGGAAAATAGAAAAGAAGAGAGAAGTAGCATAGGAATGTCTCATCTGCATATAGAAGCAAATGGCTACATCCTGCCAGAAACCTGGATCCTCAGATTTCTAGCAGATGTAGAACCAAACATGTACACAATATCACTTAACTTCTATTTCCATAGCTTAATTTGATGTTGCTTAGCCTCATCTCATCTTACAAAAGCTAAACTGGGCTGGACCTGGACATCTTTTGGATGGGAGAGCATCAGGAAATCCCAGAGGTGTATACAAGACTGGCAAACGGAAAAAACAACAACAACAATATCCTGGAAGAAGACAGTGTCCAACTATTTTGCAGAAAATAGTACGTCCTTGTCCTGGTAATCACCAGCATTGAATCTTAGATGTTTTACCAATCAGATGGGACAAGGACAGACAGTGGCATCAATGTGGCACTGAAAGAGTGGCAAAAGCATTGGTCTGGTTGACCATAGCAATGCCAAAGAAAGCCTCTGTTCTCATCCAGACATTCCACTAACTCCCCCATGCTGTGTTCATGTGATATACCTCGGCCTGGTCACTATATAGAGTCCATTTGCACAATACTGTACATTCAAACATAAACTATCAGACACTTTGAATCTTTGTTTTCAAGCTCCCCAACCAAGGCTGAACCAAGCTGCATCTTTACTTGACCCACTTATGTGAACATAGCCATAGAAACTGCACTTTGCTGGTTCTGCAGCATTAGGCTTATAGATCAATCTCCAAAAATAGCATAGATTCAGCAATATCTTTGTTGCATTATGCATCTGAGATAACTCAGCATGAGCAAGCCCAGCCACCCGTGGCAGGGGAATTTTGCTAAATCTACCCTCTTCAGAAAATAAAATTAGGAAGTGAAGAATGCTACATACCAGTTCTGGTTACACGGTGGTGGTAGTGATGATAATGTTTTATTTCCTCTAAAGTAGCATAAACTTACTTTTACAAGTATGTGACCATCTGTGAAATAAACCAATGCATACCAAGTGAAGGAACACCCATAGAAAGAAATAGATAAAATATTAAGAGAAAGGCTGAACAATTTTTTTAAAAAAAGGATTAAAAATAGCAAACCCAACAAGCTGTGGCCGCCCACACAACAAAAGATCATTTTGCTCATACTGCCCCTGTGTGGCCATCCAGTGCAGTATACAAATTGTTCTGCAGAAATAGTTGATATATATCCAAGCTCATATCAGAGTAGTAATAGTACTTAGACTTATATACCGCTTCACAGTACTTTAACTACTCACTAAGCAGTTGACAGAGTCAGAATATTGCCCCCAACAATAAGTCACAGGACACACCTATTTCACTTGCTGCAGTTCTAGTAATTTTTTTAACATCTAAAGTTAAAACCTGGCTTTACTAAATTATTATTATTGCCCTCACATCAGTTTGATCATGCACTATTAAGTAAATGTGGACTCTTAGTGACCACAAAGGTAGATTTTTCCCTATGACAATTTGTCCCTAATCTGGTCTTTTAGGTTTTCCAATGGTGTCCCCATAGCCAACATAGCTGAGTTCATCCATCTTGCTACTGGTCATCTTTCTCTTTCCTTCCACTGTTCAAAGCATTATAGATTTCTCTAAAAGTCTATTCACATAACATTTCCAAAATATAATAATTTCAGCTTGATCCTTTGTACTTTGAGAGAAAACCTTGAACTTATTTGCTCATTCTATCTGTTTGTTTCCATAGTATTCTAAGGAGGCTTTTCCAACACCAATGTTTTAAAGCAGGGGTGTCAAACTCAATTTCACTGAGGGCCGCATCAGCATTGCGGTTGCCCTCCGGGGGCTGGGTGGGTGTGGCCTGGGTGGGCGTGGCCTACTGGGTGGGCGTGGCCTACTGGGTGGGCGTGGCTAGAGTGCATATGGCCTACTGGGTGGGCGTGGCCAGCTCTACATCGTTCGCATCAAGGGTGCCTATGGGGGCCTGGGCAGGAGTGGGACAGATCTGAGGGTCTCTGGCAGAAGGAGGGTCTCTGGACCAGGGCCAAGGCAGTGGGGGCCATTCCCTCACTGTTTCCAGGATGGCTTCGAGGGCCACATGAAACCACTTCACGGGCCAGATCCGGCCCCCGGGCCTTGTGTTTGACATGTCTGTTTTAAAGTATCAATACTCTTTCTATTCTTCTGGCTTAATGTAATGGCCTGGTTCACAGTTTGTAAAACAATCCCTCTGTATCCGCAACCACTGAATCAGAATTCAATCTCATTTAGTCCAATGTAGCATGGAGGAAATCATCACAAGACAGTTCTTTGACCACAAATATTTTTAACCCATTTCTAGCTGGTGGAATGGGTGAAAATGGGGAAGATAGTGAATACATTAAGCAAGATGGTGTTCTGCAAGTCAACTGCAGCAGGTAATTTTGGGAGATGGAAATAGTATTACATTCCATTGGATACTCCATTCTTAGAGGATCTTGAATTCAGTATGACCCGTGCTTCCATAGCAAAAGGCATCGTCGCATGCTTTGGAATTCCCATGGCATATTAAAGACAAGATTAGTCTCTCCAAGTCTGGTCTCCAACAGCTATAGTGCTGAAGTGCAACTTTCATGAGAGCCAGCAGAAGGTGAAAGTCATAATTCAATATACAGATAGTCCTCAACTTACAATCCCGACTGAGCCCAACATTTCTGTTGTTAAAAGGCAGTTCTGAAATGAGTTTTGCCCCATTTTACAACCTTTCTTGCCACAGTTGTTAAATGAACAACCGCAGTTGTTAAGTTAGCAACACAGTTGTTAAGTGAATCTGGCTTCCCTGTTGACTTTGCTTGTCAGAAGGTCACCAAAGGTGATCACGTGACCCCGGGACACTGCAACCATCATAAACGTGAGCCAGTTGCCAAGCGGCTGATTTTTGATCAGGTGACTGTGGGGTTGCTGCAGCGGTTGTAAATGTGAAAAATAGTTATAAGTGACTTTTTTCAGTGCCGTTGTAACTTTGAACAGTTACTAAGCAAACTGTTGCAAGTACAAGGCTACCTGTATTTGTGGATAGCAGCAGATTGAGAAGCTTATTGATGAGTATTATTCTGACTGAAATTGATGAAAACTTTCTTCCTGGATGTCCAGAAAGTAAATTTAGATATGGGTTTTCCAGGTAATTAAAAATATGAAGAACCTCTTAGTTTGCTTGCTTCGTCCACTTTTCTTCTAGGAGCTCAAAGAAATATATTTTATTTATTTTTATTTTAATCCCATTTATATCCCGCCCTTCTCCGAAGACTCAGGGCGGCTTACAATTTAAGCACAAACCAATGTGCTTAGCAATAGCCTTCATTCTATGTATATGCCTGCTTATTAGGGTTTTCACACACACCCCAAGCGGCATTATTACAAAGTCAGCTTAATTGCCCCCAACAATCTGGGTCCTCATTTTACCTACCTTGGAAGGATGGAAGGCTGAGTCAACCTTGAGCCTCCTGGGACGTGAACCTGCACTAATTGCAGGCAGCTGGTGTTACTTAAGGAGGCATTAGCCCACTGCTCCACCAAGGCTCCTATGTTGGGATGCCTTCTTTTTTCCCCACACAATTTTGTGAGTTGGTTTGAATTGATGGATAATAGCTATTTTCATAAAACTCTTAACTTATTAGTGAGCAAGTAAGATCACACAGCGTGCTAAGCTTTTTATTATCAGCCATGTTACATTCCCCTTGTGGTTTAATGTGTTGCATAAGTACAGACAGACACAAACTAAGCAATGTGGTCTATGCAGTACAATGCAGTGAGCCATGTGCAGATCTATACGTTGGGGAAACAAACCAACCACTTCATAAATGCATGGCACAGCATAGGAGAACAAACCCATCAGGACGAGATTCAGCAGCCCATCTGCGTTTAAAAGATAAAGGCCAAAGGCTTTTGAAGACATTTTGGACAGAGAGGACCGCTGGTTTGAAAGAGGGGTCAAAGAGGCAGGAATAGGACAACTTGCCACAGCCAACTCGCCACAGGACAACTCACTGCAGGACAATTTAACAATTCTATTTAATTACTTAAAATAAATAAAAAAGTATTTTAACTTTTGCCATTCACATTTCATTCTGTCCCTCCTTTTTCATCCTTTCTTTAATGATTCTATTCTACCATTTCTTTGATATTAGTGTAACTCTTGTCCCACAGTGAGTTGTTCTGGGGTGAGTTGGCCATGGTTAGTTGTCCCACAGTATGTTGACCGTGGCAAGTTGGTCATGGTGAGTTGGCCATGGTGAATTGTCATAGACCCCAAAGAGGCCACCTATGTTAAAATTGCACAGCCCTTTCTCAAAAGAAGGGGGGGGATACTACATCATCTATCTCCAGTCTACAACACAGTCCTTTTAACTGTTCCAAGAAGGCTCCACACCCATTTGCACTACTCTCTGAGGACACAGATAAGCCTCCAGGTGGCCTCAATGACTCTCTAAAAGAATGCAAATGACCAGGGTCTGCAAGGAATATAAATCCTTCCATTTCCCACCATCCAGTCAGAGGTAAAGAAGCTTCTTGGATGAGAAGTGAAATGTCTTCAAAGAGAAAAAAGAAAGTCCAGTTGCCTCATGAAAAACAACCTTTGGTATAGCCAGTTAAAATTATGATTCAGGGTATTGTGCCAAATCAAAATATGAGAATTTTGTAATCAGATTAAGAATGTTGCATAAATGCAAACAACAAACTCCATATTTGATTGGGAACTTGAACCAAACCACAATAACATAAACATGTAACACGCATTATAGTTCCATTGTATAAACCAGGGCTTTTCAACCTTTTCACCCATTGTACCACTTTTCGGATATGGCAACATCTGAGTACCACCAGTCGCCTAGCAAGGTGTCAAAACTTGATGACTAAAAAAAAAAGGAAAAAGTGATGAAGTATAGGTAATCCTTGACTTACAACAGTTCGCTTAGTGACTGTTCGAAGTTATAATGGCACTGAAAAAAGTGCCCCCTAAACCACAGCCGAGCAAGACACCTGCCTGCCCACCTGGCGGTGCTCTTCCTCCTGTGCGAGGTTTTCATTGTGGTGAGCATTTCTGCTGAGGATTGGCAGCGGGGGTGGGGTGGTGTGTGTTTGGTTTTTATTCCCCCTGTCTGCTGGTTGGTTGCAGCAAGTTTTGGTCACTTCACATGACCCTGGGACACTGTCACCATCTTAAATATGAATCAGCCAAGCTTCTGAATGTAAATCAGAAGACCCTGGAGATGCTGCAACATTCCAGCTGATCGGCGCTTCTTCTGGGCTCAGCAGAAGTACCAGGATCAGTGCCGAGCTCCAGCTGGAGCCTTGCACTGATCCTGGCACTTCCACTGAGCCCTGACAGCCCTGAAGAAGCACTGATCCTGGCGCTTCCGCTGAGCACTGACAGCCCTGCAGCTCCAGCCATCTCTCGCTCAGGCTTGTGCGATGCTGCCACTGGTTCAGTTCATTCCTCTCCCCCACTACCACTTTTATAGGATGGTCGCATACCACCTGCCAATGTACCACAGGTGGTACCCATACCACTGGTTGAAAAGCCCTGGTATAAACAACACATGTACCTAATTGCATCATGACATATATAATTTGTGTCATTTGCAGGGTGATATCATGATCTTCATGTCATCTTTTGACACAAACCTACACAATGAGGATGCTCATGCTTTTTTTTATTGAAAAGTTTTAACATACAGTTTATCTTTAACAGTCCCCCCTCCCCCACCCCTCTCCCTCCCTCCCTACCCCTCCCCCCCTCCCCCCCCCCGACTTCCCAGAGCTAAATACAAGGTATAGGAAAAAAAACAATCATAAACAACCATATACTAACAACCATAAACTCTAAAATCTATCACTCTCTAGCTTATATAGGATAATACAAACCTTAATAATATTAAATATATATAGAGAAGAAAAAAAAAGAAAAGAAAGAAAGAAAAAGAGAAGGAAGACTTATTCAAATGCTACATGAAACTTCTTAACCCTATATTTGTTCTGGATATACTCAATCCATTTTCTCCATTCCATAATATAGCGTTCTTGCGAGTGATCTTTCAAATAAGCCGAAATCTTTGCCATCTCTGCCAGGTCAGAAACCTTTAAAGTCCATTCTTCTATAGTCGGCAGTTCCTCCTTCTTCCAATACTGACCTATTAAGAGTCTTGCTGCCATAATTAAATTCAACATCAACTTAGTGTCCACAACCGTAGCATCTGTGATTATTCCCAACAAGAAAAGTTGCGGACAAAACTTTATCCTTTGCTTGAAGATCTTCTGCATATTCCACCAAATTTTTATCCAGAAGGCCTTAACCTTTTTACAAGTCCACCATACATGAAAATATGTTGCATCTTCATCACCACACCTCCAACATTTTGGTTGATAATTCGGATACATACTTGCAAGCTTTTTAGGATCTAAATGCCATCTATAAAACATTTTATAAAAGTTCTCTCTTAAATTTTGAGCTTGTGTAAATTTTACGTTCCTCACCCATATCTTTTCCCACATGTCCATTGTAATAACTTCTTGAATATTTTGAGCCCATTTTATCATACAATCCTTAACGAGTTCTGTTTCTGAGTCAATCTCTATCAATGCAAGATATATCCGTTTAATATGTGCTGGTCCCTGATTTCTAATTTGCTTTATCAGATTTTCATCAGTCATTGTAAAACCAATTTTCTGATCTTCTTTCCACCTGGCCCGTAGCTGAATATATTGAAACCAAGTTTGAACAATCTCCTCATCTCGCAAGAAGCTATATGGTTTCAAACTCCAGACGTTTCTTTCCAAGCTTAAAATCTCTTTATACGTAGTCACATCGTGTTTAAAACCCACATTTATATTTTCTATTGCGTGTTTTGGAATTGCCCACAATGGTATCTTACAGTCTAACGTATGTCCGTACTTCTTCCAAACTCTCAGCAATGCCTGTCTTAAAATATGCACTCTAAACACATTATCTACTTTCTTATCATACAACAAATATGCATGCCAACCAAACAACAAGTCGTGGCCCTCAAGATTTAATAATCTCTCTTGTGTCAAATTAATCCAATCACTTATACCTGCTAACGCAGCAGCTTCATAATATAATTTAAGATTAGGCATTTTAAGACCACCTCTTTCACGAGTATCCTGCATAATCTTAAGTTTAACTCGTGGCCTTTTCCCTGCCCAAACAAACTTATTGATACCTCTCTGCCATTCCTCCAAATTAGAATCTTTCTTAAGAACCGGTATCATTTGAAATAAAAATAAGAATTTAGGCAGGACTGCTGCGATTCGCCCCAACAAAGACAATTGCAATTTTTCCCAACTCTCCATTTCTTTTTGGATTTTTCCCCATAATTTTTCATAATTATTTTTATATAATTTTGTATTAGAGGGCGACAAGAGCACCCCCAAATATTTGACCCTTTTAACAATCTCAAATCCAGTTAACCCTTCTAAAAGGGCCTTTTGCGATGCTGTCATGTTTTTGGCCAAGATTTTAGTTTTTTGTACATTAACTTTAAATCCAGAAACCTTCCCATATTGCATTATTATCTCCATCAGGTCCACAACAGAGCTCTCCGGCTGGGTCACTGTAACAACCAGATCGTCTGCGAACGCTCTCAATCTATAATCCTGATCTCTAATCTGTATACCCTTAATTCTTTCTGAATTTCGTATTTTTACCAATAATATCTCCAATGTTAACACAAATAACAAAGGCGATAACGGGCACCCTTGCCTTGTACCCTTCTCAATATTACATACTTCTGACAAACTATTGTTAACTATTATTCGAGCTGTTTGATTTTGATATAATGCCCTAATTGGTTGCAAAAATTTATCCCCAAAATTCATTTTATCTAAAACTTTCATCAAAAATTGCCAATTCAATTGATCAAAAGCTTTTTCAGCATCTAAAAAAATTAGCGCCGCAGGGATCTGGTTGTTCCTTTCCAAAAATTCCAACACATCAACTATATGCCTCACGTTATTTTTCATTTGCCTACCACTAATAAACCCAGCTCATGCTTTTTTTTAACTTGAAATATCCACATCATTGGTGGTATACAGAAAAACTCTATGTGGACCTTGACTTTCCTTCCCAAATTGTGAAAGCATAATGTGCACAAGGGAGTGGGATGGGGATCTCTGCTGCATTTGCTTGGAAAGACACCTCATCCCCGCTGCATGGCCCTAAGATTGACAGGCAAGAAAGAAACGCTACAATTCTTCCAAGTAGATTTCATTATTGTTCCTCATCAGTAGAATCTTGCCAAACTAAAAACATGCTAAAAACTAAAAACTGGCAACTATTTGGAAAGAGTTGTCTTTACCCTCTTTCTCTCACACAGGCGACGTGGTGGTGCAGAGGTTTTAATCTTGTCCCTAGCTCCTGCCCACCTAGCAGTTTGAAAGCATTGTTTGTGAGTAAATAAATAGGTACCACCATTTTGGTGGTGGGAAACTGCTGGCTGTGCTCTGCATGGAGAGCTGGAACTGGCACTGGATCTGCTGGGAAATTATTGGCAGAGGAGTGGTGGAGGAAGGTCTTGGATGAGTGGACTTTGCCTGAGAAGCTGCAGGCCAGCTGGTATGAAGCTAGTTCACCCTCTTGTGGTGCACCAGGGCAACAAATGGACTAGTGACTGTTGGCTGCCAGGACTTCTACTGGGTGCATAACATTGTAGCCTCCCTGGCCTAATATGCCATATACTGAAATGAATGAATGAATGAATGAATGAATGAATGAATGAATGAATAAATAAATAAATAAATAAATAAATAAATAAATAAATAAATAAATAAATAAATAATTTTCTCACACAGACTATCTGAACAGACTTTGTCTCTTACTCCTCTGAAATGCAATCTCTCCTTCCTCGGAATCTGGACTAGAGTCCATCACAAAGATGGAACCTAAAGTTCAGTATAGTTAGGTTAGGGTTTCATATCGTAAATATTTTGTTTGGATTGAGACAAATATTTTGTTAAATTGCTCCAGGAGCACATCACATTATTTGATCAGATTTTGACTGAAGAAAACCCTTGCTCCACTACCTTACTTTAGAGTACACCCATTTATAAAGCTGAGGTTTGATTTGGCATCCCCAACTCTCTCTCTCTCTCCTTAAATGAATGTGGTTTTTTTTTGGGGGGGAGGGTTAGGTTTAGAGGCAAGAATAACATAACATTTTGGTGAGAACCGTATGAATGATGGATCCATTTATTCAGGTTGGTTATAAAATATGAACTGTCATTTACAGTCTCAGAGGAAAGTAGTATTGAATCATCAAGTAATTCAACATTAAAATAATTATTTAAGAACTTACCTTTAGGCATCTTCTGACATAAAGTGAAGACAAAATAAGAAGTATTTATTGGAAAAAAAATGTTTTTAATTAGTTATATGAACATATTTCCTTTGCTATGAAACTCTTAAAAACAAAAGCTGATAAGTTGGCTGTGGTGAGTGTCAGTAGAGTCGTCAGGGTGGATGGTGCTGGGAAATTTCAACATGTCATCCTTAGGGGTGGCATCTGAAGTGACCCAGCAGCCAATCATTTATCCAGGATTATCAAGGGTCCAACACGTGCTTGATCTGGATTCAACTGGATCAGGTTATAGAGATGGCACGATCAGAAATTCAATGGACTGTAACATCCACTGATAGTGAGATCCTTCTGTCAGACTTGCCCTAATCTGACCCTTTAGGAAAGAAAAGCTTTTGACTCCATTGGGTTAAAGCAAAGGGTTCTTTTACTAAGAGTGATGGTTGCAGTAAAGTCAAGCCAGCTCCGAAATGCACGCTTGCTGGATACAAAATTAAGGTGTAGGTTTGCCCCCCAGCCCATCCCTCTCCCCTGTGCCCAGTCCGTTTCCAGCCAACCGGAGTGTTCTGTTCCAGCCTACTACCGGCCCTGCAGAAAAGGCGGGGACAACCCCTTTACAAAAGGCAAAAGGCTGGAAGTAAGCCCGCCAAATTTATTTACACAAAACAGATTCAAAACAGAGCAAACAGAGCAAAACAAAATACGAACCACTAAAACAGGAGCTATTCAAACGGTTGCCTTCAGCAAACCAGCCCTCCCACACATTCCCCTTTTAAACAGTTCAAGGCGTGGCTTCTCTCTGCCTCCTTCCGAGGTGCCCCATTGCCTTCCTCTGTTTACTCCTGATTGACTGCCTCCTGCGTCGGGCATCCTTGAACAGGGCCAGCTGTGGGTCATCTTCATCCACGCTGTCAGGCTCACACAGCTGGGTCTGCATAGTAACAAGATGGGAGGGGCATGGCTGAGAGCTCTGCGAAGCCTCAGAACTGTCCTCTGCAGGCTCTCCAAACCCCTCCTCCTCCTCCTCCTCCTCTGAATCGTCCGACCCAACTGCCGAACCCACAGGCTGACCCTGAATCACAACATGGAGCTCGCCAAGATGTTTGGAGAACTCTGAGATGTTTGGGGGTAATCCGCACATTTCTCAGGGTTCCTGGCCATGGGATGCTGGTATAAACAGGATCCAGCTCCTCTGGTCTTTCCCACCTGTCATTCCCCCCTTCTGATTTCCTATCACGTACACACAAAGCTTTACTGTGATTTCATCTTTCCTTCTTTCTTCCTTCCCCTCCTTCCCCCCCTCCTCCTCCCCTTCTTTTTTACGGCAGGATGTCTGTGAGCCACCCCCACCTCCCCAAGCTGAGTCAGGCAGGTTTTATGCATTCTCTAATTGCTTTAAGTTTGACTTGTGCCACCAATCTATGGGGAGCAGAAAGGACTGATTTGATTGGTCTGCCTATGTGTCCCTTGGTTTCCAGAGGGCCCTTTGGGAGTTTCCTGAGGCTGTGCTTGGCTTTAGATGCCTGGTAAAATGAGGGGATGCGGTGGCTCAGTGGGTTAGGACGCTGAGCTTGTCGATCAGAAGATCAGCAGTTGGGCGGGTTGAATCCCGAGTGCCGCATAGCAGAGTGAGTGCCTGTTACTCGTCCCAGCTTCTGCCAACCTAAAAGTTCGAAAGCCCATAAAAATGCAAGTAGAAAAATGGGGACCACTACGGTGGGAAGGTAACAGTGTTCCGTGTACTTTTAGCGTCCAGTCATGCCGCCCACATGACTATGGAGACGTCCTCGGACAAGCGCTGGCTCTTCGGCTTTGAAATGGAGATGAGCACCGGCCCCTAGAGTTAGAAATGACTAGCACGCATGTGCGGGGGAACCTTTACCTTAAAATGAGGGGATGGATGGAGCTTTGGATAGGATTGTGCCTGAGTGATCTCTCCCTGATCTTTGATGTAGGGAAGTTCTGATTTTACTGAGGAGCTCTAGGAAACTGATTGGCAGAGAAGACTCCTAGATTGTTGCTGATGGAAAACAAACATGGATGACAGCTCATATCTGAGCCTATTCCATTGCAGTAATAGTGGCAAAATGTCAATATTTCTCCACTGTGTTTGTGACCTAGACTCTTTTGGAGAATGGTGAGATAGATAAACAATTACATGATCACTATGTTGAATTTTCCAGACAACTGGGGGTTAAGACTTATTTATTTGAACAATCTGGCCTGGTCTGATGGGTCTGGGGTTGGATTTAGTTTTAACACAGTTTTATTATTGTATTATATTGGGCATAATTATTTAATTCTTTTTAACTTCTTTTTTAACTTTTGTATTTATATTTTGATATTTATTGCCCTGTACACCGCCCTGAGTCCTTCGGGAGAAGGGCGGTATAAAAATTTAATAAATAATAATAATAAATAATAAAATCATTGAGATCAGTTCAGAACTAGATGCCAACTGGACAACTTTTATAGATTTGACAGAATCCATGCCTGAGGTTATCTGATATCTGAGATGCTGACTGACTTCCAAGGAAATGATTATAGTTCTGTCTTATATGTGGTTATAGGCTATATTTCCCATTCAGTATGTTGGAGTTGCTGCTCTTAAAATAAAATAGTCCCACAATCTGTCCCTGTATGAAAAGGCAGAAATGGGGGAGAGGGGAGCTGAACATTAATCTCTTGCCAGTATGAGCCAGATCCCATTTTGCAATCTTTCTGCAGAAAGACCTTTCCCCTCTTGCGCGTAACCACAGCAAAACATGCCCCAGCTATGTGTTTTTTCCCCCTGTTGTGGTCTACCTGGGGTTGCCTTCATCTCTGCCCCAGCCCATAAGAAAGACACATTTAAGTACTATAGTTAAAGTCATAGTTTTACCTTTATTCTGAAACTGTCACTCTTGAAGAGAGGTCAACTAACTATAGTGATGGTAACAGAGGTGACAGAGAAAGGATTTTCCTGTCATTCAATTAGTCATTTCCAATTCATTAGGATCTGATGGATGTTCTTCCAACAGACCCGTAAACCATTTGCTTCATCAATGATTATATTTAGCCACCTTTTCTTCTCTTGGTCTTTTTTAAATTCACTTTTTTTTTTACAAACATTAGGGTCTCATCCTATGATTTCTGCCTTCTTAGTCCTTTGTCTAAGATCAGGCGTAGAGCCATGGCTTTGATAGTATGTGTTTTTGTTGGCTATGTGATTATCTCTGTACTGTAATGTTTGACTAGATTGATTAAACATAGACTTTCTCCCTAATAGCAGACATCTTTTTATTTCATGGCCTCCACCACCTCCCTGTGAATCTTTCAGCTTACTGCTTCAGCTCCTTTCGTGACATTTTGCATTGAGTTTGCATTGTCTGTTCGGACAATCATATGTCTTTCTTTCTTTCTTTCTTTCTTTCTTTCTTTCTTTCTTTCTTTCTTTCTTTCTTCTTTCCTTTCTTTTCTTTCTTTTCTTTCTTTTTTCTGTTTCTCTGTCCATCCATCCATCCACGCATCCATCATCTATCTGTCTGTCTGTCTGTCTGTCTATCTATCTATCTATCTATCTATCTATCTATCTATCTATCTATCTATCTAATTTATATAGCCACCTATCTCATCAAAAGCAACCCTGGGCAGCTCTATCTATCTATCTATCTATCTATCTATCTATCTATCTATCTATCTATCATCTATCTATCTATCTATCTATCTATCTATCTATCTATCTATCTATCTATCTATCTATCTAATTTATATAGCCACCTATCTCATCAAAAGCAACCCTGGGCAGCTCTATCTATCTATCTATCTATCTATCTATCTATCTATCTATCTATCTATCTATCTATCATCTATCTATCTATCTATCTATCTATCTATCTATCATCTATCTATCTATCTATCTATCTATCATCTATCTATCTATCATCTATCTATCTATCTATCTATCTATCTATCTATCTATCATCTATCTATCTATCTATCATCTATCTATCTATCTATCTATCTATCTATCTATCTATCTATCTATCTATCATCTATCTATCTATCTATCTTTCTATCATCTATCTATCTATCTATCTATCATCTATCTATCTATCTATCTATCATCTATCTATCTATCTATCTATCTATCTATCTATCTATCATCTATCTATCTATCTATCTATCATCTATCTATCTATCTATCTATCTATCTATCTATCTATCATCTATCTATCTATCTATCTATCTATCTATCTATCTATCTATCTATCTATCATCTATCTATCTATCTATCATCTATCTATCTATCTATCTATCTATCATCTATCTATCTATCATCTATCTATCTATCTATCTATCTATCTATCTATCTATCTATCTATCTATCTATCATCTATCTATCTATCTATCTATCTATCTATCTATCATCTATCTATCTATCTATCATCTATCTATCTATCTATCATCTATCTATCTATCATCTATCTATCTATCTATCTATCTATCTATCTATCTATCTATCTATCTATCTATCTATCTATCGGCACAGAAGATTTTTTTAAAAACTGAGCCCCAAAATGGCTTTTACACTTTCTTCTTTCATCTTTGGGTCATGATTCGTTAAGTCTTCTTTGTTTCCAATAATCACAGAGGTGTCATCAGCATAACTTGTGTTGATGTTTGTCCAAAAAAATTTGTTTCCATTTTCTATTTTTTCTACATTCAGGATTTCTCAAGATATATTTTGCATTTGTTAAATAAATAAGCAATGTAGAATTTAGAAGCCTGATAATTTGGGTTTACTTTTAGCTTCCCCCCCCCAGAAGATGGTGTAGCCCTCACCTGTTCTCTGTACAATCCATGAATCACATTTTTGAAAATTACAGGTAAGATTAAAAGAGATCTTGTTTCCTACAGATGAAGAACTATTGTTCTATTATCTAAACTATTGTTTAGCCAGAATTTCTGTGTCACTGCATTGGCACTGTTAAGTTTCCTCTAGTGTAATTGATGCAGATATTAGCAGCAACAGACATAAAAACCTCATCCCTGCATAATATTTTCTACCTAGAAAATTGCTTTAAAAAGAGTTGGTGGAATGACTACATATATGAATAATACATGAGGATTGGATAGCTTTTGAACATTACCCAGAATTGAGTTCTGGGGGGAAGAAAAGATACGATAGGAAACATAATACCTTATTCACAGTTCACGGTTCTGTCTGGGAAATATTCAAATTGCATACCCTTTCTGCATGGCAGTCTGTTTAAGAAGTCCATTCTGTGATGATGAAGCAATTTATAAGGAAGCAAAGCTGGCACTTGTTTCCATCCTGCCCCTTTCTTAATATTTGTTGCTTCAGTGATTACGGAACTGTTCTGTGAAATTTTCTTCTTGCCCTCAACTCAGGGTAGTAGGAACTTCACTCCCACACACCTATCACTCACATATCACATGCACTCCCAAACTTAGATCTACCTGTTTCAGCTAATCACAATTTGCTATGGCATAAATTGAAGTTTCCAGTTGGTCAACAGACAATAAGCGTGAGCCGCAAGTTCTCTAAAAGTTGTTTTTTCCTTGTCTGCAATAATGTGCATTTCTTTTGTCCTCGAGTTGGTAGAAAATTATGTCAACATAAGTGGTACTATCCCAGCAGCCATTTTGGATTCCCAGTAGTGAAGCTGGCAATGGATGCTGTCCTTAAAGTCTGAATGTAGAACAACAGAAGGGCAATGCAAATTATCATGTAAGCTATCCAGAGTCCCTTGAGAGTGAGGATTTGTTTAATTAATAAATAATGCCAAAATACCACTTTTAAACTGAAAGTTTATTAATTTAGAATCCTCCATGATAGACATAAAGGTGATGTCATGAGAATACATCCTTTAAAAACTGTTAGCAGAACTTTTTTTCCCCCATGATGAGTGGGATATGGGTTCCTTTTCTAATTTGCTAATAATCACAATACAATTACATCGCAACAACCACTTTTTTCTGCTTTGTTCCCTCAATGCTGCCTTCACCTAGAACAGAACAGAACAGAACAGAACAGAACAGAACAGAATAGAACAGAATAGAATAGAATAATAACTTTATTATCACTTTATTTATTTTAATCCCATTTATATCCCGCCCTTCTCCAAAGACTCAGGGCGGCTTACAATTTAAGCACAAACCAATGTGCTTAGCAATAGCCTTCATTCTATGTATATGCCTGCTTATTAGGGCTTTTGGCTCCCCCCAAGCGGCATTATTACAAAGTCAGCTTATTGCCCCCAACAATCTGGGTCCTCATTTTACCTACCTCGGAAGGATGGAAGGCTGAGTCAACCTTGAGCCTGGTGGGATGCGAACCTGCACTAATTGCAGGCAGCTGGTGTTACTTAAGGAGGCATAGCCCACTGCTCCACCAATACACTAATCAGCATACATTATAATGAGATTTCATTACATACAGGTCTCAAAGGGTAACCACCTTCAATCTATGCTGCATAAACATAGCAAAAATAAATAAATAAAATAAATTATGCATATACCCACATACACATACATATGTGGCCCAGAGAAACAATACAGTCTAGTTCGGATGTATACATATACCTCACAAGACCTTCTCCACACTGAATACTGAAACAGGCTTACTATTAGTCGTCTTCAGTTATATTGATGTTAAAGTAGCATTTTCTCTTTTCTTCTGACAATATCTGGTGGCACCTTAATCTTTAGGCTTGGCTGCTCATTATATTGGAGGGAAATCAGATGATTTACATGACTACGAGCAGAGCAGTAGAGGTGTGATAGATATTGGTAATGGAAACAGCAAATTTAATGTTGGTATTCTTTTCTGCCAAGACAAGATTAGGTGAACAACATTTCAACTCAGCAGTGTGGAAAGAGCCTAAAATGAGACAATTACAGTACTAGGGAACATCAGAGCTTTAGACAACAGTAGAAAAATATACTGAAAAGCAACAGTAAATCATCTCCATGTTATTACCTACGAACTGCAAGTTTCCTTAATAGTACTGAGATTTTCTGAACACCTTTAGTGTGTTCTAATGTTTCCTGTTGTTCATATTCCAGCCTTCTCTGCCAGCACATGTAAAATTGGAGACAACCTACTTGGTCCAAAGTTAAACCATACATACTGTTTTGCTACAACTACTAATCATACTTTTATATATACTGTACTTGTTCTTCTCATATATTAACTTAGAATAGAATAGCAGATTTCGAAGGGACCTTGGAGGTCTTCTATTCCAACCCTATACCATTTCAGACAAATGGTTGTCCAATCTCCTCTTAAAAACTTCCAGTGTTGGTGCATTCACAACTTCTGGAGGCAGGTTGTTCCATTGATTAAATGTTCTAACTGTTAGGAAATTTCTCCTTAGTTCTAGATTGCTTCTCTCCTTGATTAGTTTCTATCATTGCTTCTTGTCCTGCGTTCATGTGCCTTCCAACTCTATAATTTAATTTAATTTAATTTAATTTAATTTTTAACTTTAGTTCCCCTGATGTACATTCTGAGCTTGCTTTAATTCCTTAATAAACAAATCTCTCCAGCTATTCTCTCTGCAGTTAATTCTGAATATGTGCCAAAACCTAAGAGCTTATTCAAAATAAATAATGAATAATTACCGTATATACTTGAGTATAAGCCGAATTTTTCAGCCCACTTTTCGGGCTGAAAAACTCCACTTCGGCTTATACTCCAGTCAACAAAAAAAAAGAACTGTCCCTTAGTTCGGAACAGGCTGCTGAGAGAAGGGAGCGGCAGAGCCTTGCAGAGCTGGCGGCAGTCCAGCGTTGTTTCTCCCCCTCGTGCGTGCGTGTGTGTGTCAGACCCACGGGAATGGCTGGTAGGGAAGCGGCATTCCGGCATTCCCCCCTTCCTGTGTGTCGAGCCTACGGGGCTTGGCACACAGAGAAACGCAAATGCCGGACTGCCGCCACCTTTACTAGCCATTCCTGCGGGTCTGACACACACACACACAAACACACACACACACACACACGACGCCGGGCTCGGCTCCTTGGCAGGAGGGGCAGCCCCTGCCATGCCCCCCTCCCCTCCCGGCCCGCAGCGCCGCGCCGCCGCCGCTTCCTCCGGGCAAGTCGGGGGGGGCTTGCGGGGCGAAGGCACCAGCCGGGGGGCAGGCAGGGCAGGAGGGCGGCCGCGCAGCTCAGCGCCGCCCCGAAGCCACAGCCAGCCGCCGCCGCCCACGTCCCGGCGGAGAGAGCCTGCCCTGCGGAGCGCGCTCGCTTGCTCGTCCGCTGCCTCGCCCGCTCGCCCGCTGCCTCACCCGCTTGCCCGCTGCCTCGCCCGCTGCCTCGCCCGCTCGCTCGCTCGCCCGTTGCCTCGCCCGCTCGCTCGCCCGCCCGCTGCCTCGCCCGCTCGCTCGCCCGCCCACTGCCTCGCCCGCTCGCTCGCCCGCTCGCCCGCCCGCTGCCTCGCCCGCTCGTTCGCTTGCCGCCTCGCCCGCTGCCTCACCCGCCCGCTCGCTCGCCCGCCGCCTCGCCCGCCCGCCCGCTCGCTCGCCCGCCGCCTCGCCCGCTCGCTCGCTCGCCCGCCGCCTCACCCGCTCGCTCGCTGCCTCGCCCGCCCGCTGCCTCGCCCGGTCGCTCGCCCGCCCGCTGCCTCGCCCGGTCGCTCGCCCGCCCGCTGCCTCGCCCGGGACCAGCGGCGCCGCCCCAAAGCCAGCCAGCCCGCCGGCGGGCGGACGGGTGGAGAGAAGCCCGGCCCGGAGGGGAGGGGAGGGAGCGGAGTCGCCGGGGGTGCAGCCCGGGGCCCACGTGGAAACAATGCTTGACTGCCCCCCCCACACACAAAAGCGGCAAAAGCAGGGGGAGAGAGAGAAATGCCTTGTTCTCTCGTCTCAGCAGAGACTTGTTTCGGGGGATCCAGCCTCTGTCACCCCCTTCTCTCAGCTGGGCAGCTGACAGAAAGGGGCGGCAGAAGCTGCATCCCCCGAAAGAAGTCTTCGCCGAGAAAATGGGCGCTGAGATTTTCTCGGCGAAGACTCACCTTCTCCCGTTCACCTTCAGCAGCTCCTTCAGGCCCGTCCAGTGCCCTGCTAGCAGAGCTTGACAAATGCAAAAGCTGCTTTGGTTAAACACTGGAAGGTTTAGTGATTAACCCACCCCACCCCACCCGGTCTTCTTGCTGTTTCTCCCCATCCTCACTCCTACGCACAGGGGCTCTCTGCCTCTTCTACTACTTCTTTTTCTTTCTTTTTTGCTGAGGTGTGCGTCTCTCTCTCTCTCTCTCTCTCCCTCCCTCCCTCCCTCCCTTCCTCCACACACACACATTCTTCGGTAAAGAGATTCACTCGATCCATGGTTTCAAGGTTGGGGTAGAGAAATCCCGGTTTGTTTCAAAAAACCGGGGTGGTTTATGAGCCTATAGATTTTAGACTTTGCATCTTGTTTTGCTTCCTCGGTTCCCACGAAGCCCGAAACTCTTTTTTTCCCCCTCTGGTTTCTGCCCAACTGTCAACTCGTGGTAAAACAAAGAAACAAACAGAAAGCCCTTGCCTCTGGTTCCTGAGGAAAGAAAAAGTTGAGGGAGAAGTGGAGAACATTCCCTTCTTCGTTGAAAGCTGAAAGCAAACGCGCTGCAAAATTCTCTCTCTCTCTCTCCCTCCCTCCCTCCCTCCCTTCCTCCACACACACACATTCTTCGGTAAAGAGATTCACTCGATCCATGGTTTCAAGGTTGGGGTAGAGAAATCCCGGTTTGTTTCAAGAAACCGGGGTGGTTTATGAGCCTATAGATTTTAGACTTTGCATCTTGTTTTGCTTCCTCGGTTCCCACGAAGCCCGAAACTCTTTTTTCCCCCCTCTGGTTTCTGCCCAACTGTCAACTCGTGGTAAAACAAACAAACAAACAGAAAGCCCTTGCCTCTGGTTCCTGAGGAAAGAAAAAGTTGAGGGAGAAGTGGAGAACATTCCATTCTTCGTTGAAAGCTGAAAGCAAACGCGCTGCAAAATTCTCTCTCTCTCTCTCTCTCTCTCTCCCTCCCTCCCTCCCTCCCTTCCTCCACACACACACATTCTTCGGTAAAGAGATTCACTCGATCCATGGTTTCAAGGTTGGGGTAGAGAAATCCCGGTTTGTTTCAAGAAACCGGGGTGGTTTATGAGCCTATAGATTTTAGACTTTGCATCTTGTTTTGCTTCCTCGGTTCCCACGAAGCTGAAAGCAAACGCGCTGCAAAATTCTCTCTCTCTCTCTCTCTCTCTCTCTCTGTTCTTGATGAGCTCACGAGTGCTCAAGGACAAAATAGGGCTGGGCAGAGCCGGCAGTTAAAAATAGGATGCAGATAAAAGGAAAGGTAAGGAGGGGTTCAGGTTGAGAGGAGAGGCTGCGTAGCCTTAGTGTAACTCCTGTGTGGGCTGACTGGGTTGCCTCCGATGGGCTCTGACAGTGGAACAGAATGGAATAGAAAATATGGAATGGATTGGAACAGAACGTAGAACAGAACAGAACAGAACAGAACAGAACAGAACAGAACAGAACAGAATAGAATAGAATAGAATAGAATAGAATAGAATAGAATAGAAAGTGAATAGAATAGAATAGAAATATAGAAAGTGAATAGAATAGAATAGAAATATAGAAAGAGAATAGAATAGAATAGAATAGAATAGAATAGAATAGAATAGAATAGAATAGAATAGAATAGAATAGAATAGAATAGAATAGAATAGAATAGAAATATAGAAAGTGAATAGAATAGAATAGAGAATGGTAATAAGAATAGAATAGAATAGAATAGAATAGAATAGAATAGAATAGAATAGAAATATAGAAAGTGAATGGAATAGAATAGAATAGAAATATAGAAAGTGAATAGAATAGAATAGAATAGAGAATGGTAATAAGAATAGAATAGAATAGAATAGAATAGAATAGAATAGAATAGAATAGAAATATAGAAAGTGAATAGAATAGAATAGAATAGAATAGAAATATAGAAAGTGAATAGAATAGAATAGAATAGAAATATAGAAAGTGAATAGAATAGAATAGAATAGAATAGAATAGAATAGAATAGAATAGAATAGAAATATAGAAAGTGAATGGAATAGAATAGAATAGAAATATAGAAAGTGAATAGAATAGAATAGAATAGAATAGAATAGAATAGAATAGAATAGAGCTGGAAGGGACCTTGGAGGTCTTCTAGTCCAGCCCCTTGCTCAAGCAGGAGGACCTATACCAGTGGTGGTGAACCTATGGCACGCCTGCCATAGGTGGCACTCAGAGCCCTCTCTGTTGGCACGTGCGCCACCACTGCTGCCAGCAGCAGGTCCTTGTCGGTTGGTGGACTGGAAGAAAAGGGAGGGGGAAGCATTTTACATGCGTGCATGCGTGCACGGTGCCACGAGCAGGCACATGCTGCAAAGGGGGCAGGGCTAGTGCCTGCCTGATACTCACTAGCCCAGCCCCGTTCTCACATGGTGCGGTGCCTTGTATCTGCACCCTGCGGCGCGGCGGTTGGCGTTTTTGTGCCTTGCGGTACGGTGGCCCATTTTTTGCTCCCCCTTTTTTTTCATGCCAGAGGCGGCACTCAGAGGCACCTCCCTGTCCCCTCCCCCGAGGGCACCAGAATGCCGATGCTGCCTTGGCACTTTGTGATAAACAAGTGGGTTTTGGCTTGCGGTTTGGGCACTCGGTCTCTAAAAGTTTCGCCACCACTGACCGATACCATCTCAGACAAGTGAATGTCCAGTCTCTTCTTAAAAACCTCCAGTGATGGAGCACTCTTGATTTCTGGTGGCAAGCTGTTCCACTGGGCAGCTGAGAGAAAGGGGCGGCAGAAGCTGCATCCCCCGAAAGAAGTCTTCGCCGAGAAAATGGGCGCTGAGACGCCTCATTCTCTCGCTCAGCAGAGACTTCTGCCGTGCTGCACTTCTGCCGTGCTGCACCGAGAGAACAGCAAGCCGCCCCATTCTCTCGGCGGAGCACTCCACCGCCCCATTCTCTCGGCGGCTTGCCACCCCGTTCTCTCAACTCAGCAGAGACGTCTTTCGGGGGATCCAGCCTCCAGCTGCTGCATTTCCCAGCCTCGGCTTATATTCGAGTCAATAACTTTTTCCAGTTTTTGGGGGTGAATTTGGGGGTCTCGGCTTATACTCGAGTCGTCTTATACTCAAGTATATACGGTAGCTAGGCTGCACTGCTTTTATTTGGAGTTGTTTGTTTATGGTTGTTGATTCCCTTGTTCTTCCTACATTTGCTTTTCTGTTGAGGGCAGTCTTTCTTTGTGGCTGATCTGTTGGGGTCTTTATGCCAAGTGAAGGGGGCAGGTGGGCCTGTCGTTCCAACTTTCTATCCTCCCTTTCTCTCTCTCTCTCTCTCTCTCTCTCTCTCTCTCTCTCTCTCTCTCTCTCTCTCTCTCTCTCCCTTGTTCAAACTCTTCTATCTCTCTTCTTTCTCCAGGAAGCAATTTGGTAGGCAGGGAAAATGAAGCAGTTGGATGACTCTGAATGTCTGACAAAAAGGCTTTTTATTTTAGCTAAGAGAGGCATAGAATTAATCTGAAGGTTGTAGGTGTAGAAACTGAACTGTGTACACTAAGAAAAATACAGAATTCTCTCCTGTACTCTTGCAGGTGTAGCTACCCAACTTTTCTTTTCGACCCCAAACCACCCCAGTGATGCCCTCGCTGTGATGTCCCATTGCCTGGAGGCGGTTCGGGTCTGGATGGGGAGGAACAGACTTCAACTCAACCCTGACAAGACTGAGTGGCTGTGCATTCCGGCATCCCGGGACATTCCAAATGTTCCACCTCTTTCTATGGGGGGTGAGCTCTTACCCCCCGTGGATAGGGCTCGCAACTTGGGAGTCCTCCTAGATTCACGGCTTACTTTGGAAGAGCATATAGTGGCCGTGACTAGGGGGGCTTTCGCCCAGGTTCGCCTGGTGCGCCAGTTGCGGCCCTATCTGAACCGGGATGCCCTGTGTACGGTCACTCATGCGCTCGTGACCTCTCGCCTTGACTACTGTAATGCTCTCTACATGGGGCTTCCCTTGAAGACCACTCGGAGGCTCCAACTGGTACAGAATGCGGCCGCGAGAGTTGTCTTGGGAGTTTCCCGGTACTCCCATGTTACACCTTTGCTCCGCGAGCTGCATTGGTTACCAGTTGTCTTTCGGGTGAGGTTCAAGGTGTTGGTTACGACCTTTAAGGCCCTACATGGCATGGGTCCGGGATACCTCGGGGACCACCTGCTGCCGGCATCGACTCCCCTCTGCCCTGTGCGTTCCCACAGAGAGGGCCTCCTCAGGGTGCCGCCAGTCAGGGAATGTCGACTGGTGGCCCCCAGGGGGAGGGCCTTCTCTGTGGGGGCTCCGGCATTATGGAATCAACTGCCGGTGGAGCTCCGGATGGCACCAGACCTCCGAACTTTCCGTCGGGGCCTGAAGACCCATCTGTTCGAATTAGCTGGTCTGGCCTGATGGGGGATTATGGGTTTTTAATTGTTTTTAATTTGTACCACTGTTTTATTGGGCATGGGTTTAATTCCTTTTTTAATTTTTGTATTCTCTTTTTGATATATGCCCTGTGAACCGCCCTGAGTCCCTACCAAGGAGAAGGGCGGTATATAAATCAAATAAACTATAACTATAACTATAACTACTATTTTAGTCCACTTTTCTGAGTTCAAAGAAAATGGTTCGCGTAAGATCCCTAAGCAGTTCCCTTCAGCCAGGGGCTAAAGTGCCTGTTAACTTTTTTAAAAATAAATGTTCTCAATGAAAGATAATCATTCAGGAAAAAGACTGAAAACCGCTTTTAGAAGATAAAATATCTCTTTAATGGTGCTTTGAAAGTTGCTATCTGCCCAGAGCCTTTTGAGATTGGGCGGCATACAGATAGAGTAAATAAACTTTTTGAGCCAGTTTGGACACCAGGGTAGAAAGCAATAATATTGTTAGATATACATCTGTTGTTTCAAGGAGTTAATATAGTATATGACATTTAAAAAGATGCACACATACCTACAGAATATAATTTTCTGACTTCCGGTTTGGCATCGTGGCATAACGGGTGCAGAAGATGGGGCTCTGTCTTCCACATTTGATTTTGCCCCACTGGGGACCCTAAAAAAGGTCAAACGTCACCCCGAAGAGGTGACAAAGAAGGAGGGGACCTCATCGATTGTGGAGGGTTGGCAGCCCTACCGTTGGATACAAGGAAGCCCTCCAAACTGGCAGGGGAAAGACTGGCTACATTCGTGTGGCCAGTCAGAAGCTGCTGACAACCGAAGACAAGCACTAACTGGCAATTTCTGAGCAACTTGGATGGGACTGGGTGAGACTTTATCCTCTTTTTATGGTCCTAACATTACTTTCCTGGAAAAAAGAATGCCCAAAGCAAAGAATTCTCCCGATGAGAGAGAGAAGAGAAGTTATTGCCCTGCTCCCTCAGGAAAAGAAAAGTGATGAATTAATTGCTTTGGGAGAAAAACAGAGGAAACTACAAGATCAGTTTGGAACTAATACAGATCTATAGCTTTGAAATTTGAGGACTAAAAGTACCTTTGAAATTTTTTTTAGAAAAACATATTTGAAAGTTTGAAAAATAAGCTTGGATTTGGAAAGCTGGAAGATGGTGTCAACATCATCTAGTGGAGAATTATGGCACTAAAATTTATTATGCTTAAGGGAAACCTGGCTTGAAGCTGAGACTCAGATAAGACTCTTTGTTGTTCCTGGACACTTTTACTTTTGCAGACTGCAGCTGGGAAAAGGAAAAAAAACAAAAACTCTTGGGCTGCTTATCTGGGTTGGAGACTCCATTGGACTATAAAGACTACATAGAAAAACAAAATGAATGTTCCATACTCAGCCTTAAATGGTTAAAACTCATCTTTAATACCTGTCTCCAAAGCTCCCAGCTTGATATATCAACAAGAAAAAGTTAATGAATCTCAGAAAGAAATTCTTTCCATGTTGAAATCAATCCAAGAGACAATTGTTTTATTTCAGGATGAGACTAAAAATAATGCAAATGAGATAAAAGAACAATTTTCTAACCTAAACTTACAAATCCAGACAATGACTGCAAAGAAGGAACCAATAACCCAGAAAACAGAAGGAAAATTAGAAGAAATGGATCCAAAGATGGAGGACCTAAAGGAAGGAATTAACGGACAAATACAGACAAATGAAAAATTAGAAGATGCAGTGATAACACCGGAAATGGAAAAGACATTGTAGTTGTCAATATCTCAGAACATATTTCAGGATAATGAAGAAGAGCTTATCAAATGGATGAAAAAGCTGTTAGGAGAAATGCTGACACCACTGGATGACATTGTCAGGGCTTGTTGCCTCGGAAGAGTGAGGAAAATTCTCAGGGATGATTAACACCCTGGTCGGGACCTCTTTACTCTCCTACCATTGGGTAGGAGATACAGGAGTATAGCTAGCCGTACCAACAGGCTGAAGAACAGCTTCTATCCACGGGCTGCCAGGCTCTTGAACAGGAAATAACTTTATGTATGATTGACTTGTGAGGCAGGTGTGTTGTGTGCAATTAGCTCACATGGTGTAATAAGATGGTGGATTTGTTGTCACTGTGAGTTGTGGGGGGGCATGAAGGGAGGCTCAGCCAATCTCAATGTATACATGGTTGCACTTTGACAATAAAGGTGCATTCATTCATTGACAAACAAGAATCAAAAAGAAAAACCGAAGGAGAAGGATGGAGGCTGTTTAATGAATATAAATGTGTTGAGCATTCTTCCAAAAATACTTCAACCAAATTCTTTTCCTCATTCCAAACAATATATACAAAAACATAGGAAGAATTACTTGATGATTCAAATGTATTGACTTGGAAAGTTACTTGGCAAAGGAAGCAAGCTAGAGTAAGACTGAAGAAAACAGGTTCTGACCTATTAGATGGGATATTATACTACTAAACAGATGTTTGAATATGGCTAAGAAAATAGAAAACTGTTAGAAATAAAAGTATTATGATAATTAGAAGGATAGGATTTGTAACTAGAATATTATACTTTGTTATGAGATGGGAAATATGAAAATTCTAAAAGGGTTTCAATAAGGGAAGCTTTTGGTTACCCAAATATAATTTATTATGAGAAAATTGTAAGTGATAGAGATATTTTGAATATGGATGGGAAATTAAAAATTTTTTAAAAAGTGGAAAACATAGGATATTGATTGAATAAATGAATTTTAAGTGCAAATGCAATTGAGATATATTTTGGTAAGAAAAGTTATTATAAATTGATACTATCGATATTATGTATAATACCAGAAAAATGTGATGAAGATGTATATATTTAATTGTATATGAATTAACAGAAACAAGAATTGTATTTGCCCAGTATGGGAAAATGTATACTACCAGAAGAAGAGAGGGTCAAGGAAGCACTGGGTGGTATAATATTGGACTAGACTGAGAAAGTTAATATGTACCACTGAATTACTAATAGACCCAGACAACACATTGCTTATTAAGTACTTATGATTGTAAAATTCGAAAATTAATAAAATATTTATTAAAAATATAATATCATTTTCTCTTTTTTCCCATCAGCTCCTGCTTCCAGGCCTCCAACTTCTTTTTATTTGTTGTTTGGTTCTTCAGAAGAAATATTTTTCTGGAAGTGATGTTCAAGGATTTATCAAACATTAATTCATTCAGGAAAAAGCCTGAAAACTGCTTTGAAAAGATAAAATGTCTCTTTAATAGTGTTTTGAAAGTCAAGAAGTACAAGGCAATTAAAGATGACATGATTATAGCAATAAAAGTATAAACTTTGTCCTTGTTTTTGATCCTTAGGCTGTATAATTTGATAATCCACTAGTGTAAGAAAAAGCAAAACCTTTTGTTGAATCCTGAGTTCATAAAGATGGCAGTTGTTTTGGAAAGTTGGAGCTTCGGCTACTTACAGTACCAAATTAATTAAAAGTTGCTGAACTTTTTTATGACATTAAGAATTTTGGAGAATATCTCTTGGTTTAGAAAAAGGGATGCAAATGGTACTGAACTGAATTGGATTATGGCCCATCCTATAAAGTTACTAATAGACCAAAAAATGAATTTTTAGGCTTACAGTAACTATAGTGGTCTAATATACCATGAATTGTTTGAAATCTTTTAATATCTTTCTCTAATCTTTTACTTTATATATTAATTTATTTTTTCCCTTGAAAAGATATTAGCCTGTTTATTAAAGCTATAATTTGCAATCTTTCAAGTTAAAATGGAGTAAAAACCAAAGTGTTCATAGCAGAATGGAAGAATGGTATACTGTACAATTCCTCAAAGACAATTGGACATTTCAATTTGAGGAAATTTGAGGTATTTTATAAGTGTATTCAAGTAAGGGAATCTTTAAATCTTTCCTTTTATCATCTTATTTATTTTGGTTTACATGGCTGTCCATCTCGCCATGGTGATTATGTGTGGCTAACAAAATTAAAAAACACACACAAAGAAACCCCTATTTTAGCCACAAAGTGTTATTGGCAAGCTTATAATTAGAAATCTTTACTTGTAGGACTCTGTACCATAAATCTCTGCATCAAAACATCAGTATGTGTGCTAGACAAATATACAGCTTTATCTTTGTGTTTCCAAAGTTGCCTATCAAAGGAGGCATAAAAGACACCTTTGGATATTTGTCCTGGTCAATTGTATTTGGCTTACCCCTAGATGAGCTTGACTGATCCTGAAAGTTAAACAAAATTGGTCCTGGTGAATACTTGGATGAGGGACCAAGGAAATCACTGGGTTAGATGGGAAGTAGAAAAAAAAAAGCAGAAGCAAGCATTAGCAAGACATTTCTGTACTGTCACCAAGAAAAATCCATGTATATGCAGATGCCAAGGAGCGAGTTCAGATCTAAATAGACCTAAGTGTATTTTGGTCACCCCCAGTAGGAATAGATTGTTGTTTTTCTGGGAGCTAACCAAATTGCACACATTATATATGAATTCATGTCTTTATGTTATAAGATATGTTTATTAATGTACCTATTATTTTCTTTTATGCATTTTTGTTACTTTTTACTTTTCTCATTTGTTGACACATTGTTTTATAAGGAGATTGATAACTGCCCAGAGCTATTTGAGATTGGGAAGCATACAGATAAAGTAAATAAACCATTAGAACCAGTTTGGTCTAGGAGCTAAGGCACCAGGATAGAAATCAGCAGTGCTTTTTTTGTAAAAGAAAAAGGTGCCGGAACTCACACATGTCATACAACCCGCCTTGCCTACCCTACAAGGTTCCATCCCAAAAAGGTGCCGGAACTCCGTTCTGAGCGTTCTATGAGAAAAAAAGCCCTGGAAATCAGTAAACTATGAGTTCTAGTCCACTTTAGGCATAAAAGCCAGATGGGTGACTTTCAGTCAGTCACTCTCTCTCAGCCCAACTCATCTCACTGGATTGTTGTTTTGGGGAAATAGGAGGAGAAAAAAGAGAATTAGGTATGAGTTTGGGGAAAAAAATCAGAGAAGAGCAACTAAGACGATCAATGGCCTGGAGGCTAAAACATACAAAGAACGGTTGCAGGACTTGGGTTTGAGTAGCCTAAAGAAAATAAGAAATATGGGAGACATGATGGCAGTGTTGCAGTATCTGAGGGGCTGCCACAAGGCAGAGGGGGTCAGATTGTTTACCAGAGCACCAGAGGAAAGGACGAGAAACAATGGTTGGAAACTGACCAAAGAGAGTGATGGAATGGCGAGGCCGATACGATTAGTTCCAGCTGCGTCGCAGGAAGTTCATTTAGTGCAGGCATGTCAAACTCATGATATCACATGAAGTTGTGCAACATATTGTGAATTTTTCCCTATTGCCGGCAGTGGTGTGGGCGCAGTTTCAGTATGATGCATCCAGCCTGCAGGCTGGCAGTTTGACATGCCTGATTTAGTGAATGTTCAAATTAACAATGGCACTGAAAAAAGTGTCATGACTATTTTTCACATTTACAACCATTGGGTGGGGTATGTAGATTTTAGGTGTCTTTGTCTTCCTAAGCTTCTAGCTTCAACTTTCCTGAATGGTCTACATCTGCATTTTTATACAGCTACTTTCTGCTTGGGGGAGGGAGACGTGGGGCTATTAAGAAAAACTGGGCATGCTTTCCTGCCTCTTTAAGATCCTTGGAGGAAATATATTTTTCTGCCCTTTTAATATTTCTTTCTCTGGGGGGGCTGACTTCCCACAGTGGTATCAAAACTTGCTGATTTAAATATTTATTTTAATTTCTTGAAGTACTTGAGATCCTTGCTACCAAGTTTTCATTACGGAAGATATGAAGGCGAGAGGGAATCCTTCATTTAGGAACACAGTTGGGACTTGGTTGTTAAGCAAGTAGTCAAGAGAGAGGTGTCATGTGACCCGCTTTGCTGCAATGCCATCCCTCCCGGGTGAAGCTGTAAATAGATCTGATGGGACGTTAAGTAGATGGAGGCTAGGTAAGGAATGTGGGAGAGGGGGTGTCTCAGAGAGTTGGGGGAGATCCTGGGAGCCCTGAGGCAGGCTACACAGAAGTTGTGGTGGGAAGTTGTACTGCAGTGTGAAGTTACCAGGGCCTGAGAGGGTCCGGCTGGCCACCCAGCCCACTAGCATCCTTGCAAAGCTAACTCTCTCTAGAGTTCTAAAAAGTTTTAAAAACCTAGCTTTAGCCCCAAGGTCTGGTTTTGATGTTTGTTCTTTGTTTAAGGCAGCTATTCTGTTTTGTTGATTTTGCTGTTTACTAGATCATTTAGCCTGGGCTGTTTGATTTAAAGTTTTCAGCTAGGCCAGGGGTGTCAAACTCGCAACGTCACGTGACATGTTTTGATGTATCATGACTTTTTTGCCATTGCCGGCAATGGAGTGGGTGTGGTTTTGCTATGATGCATCTGGCCCAAGGGGCCGGTAGTTTGACACCCCTGTACTAGGCTGTCTGATTTAAAGTTTTTTTAAAAAAATTCCATTTATATCCCGCCCTTCTCCGAAGACTCAGGGCGGCTTACAAGCTTAGCAGTAGCCTTCATTCTATGTATATGCCTGCTTATTAGGGCTTTCGCCCCCCCCCCAGCGGCATTATTACAAAGTCAGCTTAATTGCCCCCAACAATCTGGGTCCTCATTTTACCTACCTCGCAAGGATGGAAGGCTGAGTCAATTAATTTTTTTTAAAAAAAAATCTAGTTCCGTATGCCATGTGGAGCTGTGTGGCCAATGAATTTAATTAAATAAATTCACTATGTTCATGTAACTCACATAATCTGATTAGTAGAGTATCCATTTTCTGGGTTTGCATATTGAATCATAAACAAATTGGCTAGATTTGCACAAGTCACATACACAAAATAACCATTAATATTAATGTGCTGTCTTTGGCTAATACGTGTATGTATTTACCAACTCTTTCTATGCATTAACACATAAACAGCACAATTCCACACACATTTTTCAGGAGGAAACCTAAACTCATTTTGGCTTATACCCATGAAAAAGGTCATAAGAGGGCAGTCTGACTCACACAGTGTATGGCATTTATGCACATGTCCAGAGTGCTCTATGCTAGGTATGAATGTCAACTAATTCTAAGTCTTAACTGGGCTGTTTCAGAGAGGTTTTCTGCTATTCCAAGGCAAAATTGGGTACCCTCCAAAATGACTAAGACCACAAAACTTTGTTATTTATCACTTCAACGGGTTACAGAAAGGCAGAGTACTTACATTTTTTAAAACTTTTTGATATTTACATATTCTGACTGGCTATCTTTTAAATAAAGGACTGTTCCTCACAGTCGTTAAAGTACTATCCAACTACTTCTGAGCTAGCAGAAAAAAAATTCTGGTGTAAAAATCTGCTGTCCTATGTTGATCCCTATTGTACCACAATAACAAAGAAGACAAATGGTGGCTTTCCTTTTCCATTGAGGGTCAGGTTAGTGAAAAAGATTGGTGGATTCCTGAGATTTCATTTACCATCTCACCAAGAATTATTTACCTGCAGAAAAAAGCAATCATTCTCCTTAATGGTGGGATGAGGGAGTTTAGACAGATGCTTTAACTCCATGTCAAGTTGCTCAACTAATAGGTGCTGGCTGCATTTCACAAGCATCATTCACAAGAACACTAAACCTGAAGTTATAAGGTGCCCATGTAAGGAAATACCAGTAATTGTTAGGAGTCAGCTACCTCTGCAGAAACCAGACACACAGAGTCAGTTTGGTGTAGTGGCTAAGGTGCTGGCCTAGAAGCCAGGATGTTGTGAGTTCTAGGCTTCACTTGTAAAAGCAAGCTGGAGCCAGTCACACTTTTTCAGCCCAACCCACCTAACAGAGATGTTGTTGTAGGGAAAATGCAACCAAATGATTGATGGAACATGCTGAATCATATCCATAGCAAATATTTAATTTATTCTATTTATTTGTAATGCCAGAATCTAAAGGCTCCCTTGAAAATGTTGCCAGAGTTGTTGAGATAAGAAAGAAAACAATATTTAAATGCTATTGGAAATAAGGATGACTTTAAACTGAGTCAGGTATAGGCTTGGGATGAGATGAAGGCAATGAAGTAATGATTGGTCATGCCACGATTAGGTAGGGACAAGTGAGACTGAATTTTAAATCCGTCTCAGGTGAGTCAGAAGTAGCATGTAGATTTTCAGCGACAGCTCACAATGAATGAGTGGAGCAGTCTGTCTGCTTCATATGAATAAGTAGAACAATCATTCTGCCATTGCTATGGACATGAACCAGAAGGAAGTTCCATGTTTCAAACCTCAGTTTGGCTTCATTAAATTAATCTCACAAATCACAAGTTCTGAAATTTTTGATTCATTTGACCAGCAGATGGCAGGCTTGTAGCGTAGTTGACAGCGGTTAGGGCTTCCTAATTTCTTTCTTTTAAAATGAAATTGGAAAAATTGCTAAACTACATCTATGAGGGAAGTTCGACTGAAAATTTGTTCATGCTGATCAAACTATAGCCTCTTTTGGAGTTATGATGTATTGCTTACCGTTCTTTCTGCTTTTGAAAAAGTTGCCGAGATGCATGTTTTAACCTGGCATTCAAATTTATTTTTCTAGTTATAGAAACATATTATGTTATTATCGATGCTTTGTGTGGGTTATTTTTGGCAGAATAGCAGGGGTCAAAACTGATAAATATATAATTAGAGTTCTATGTTTTCTCTTAGTGCATAGTATTAATATTAGACTGCACTTCACCTCTATACTTTTTCAAAACTATATATTTTGAATAAATCAATGGGAGTTCTTGTAGTGTATTGGGCTATTATTGATTATTCAAGTAGGCCTATGCTCTTGCATTGTTCTTTGAATCTCTTGGGCCGCCTATATATGCTGTAATTCTTGCAGATTCACTTGGGGTGGTTCTGTAAGTTTCCATAAAGCAAGCAACAGAAAAAACTAAAGCATCTGTAATTTGTTCAGTAGAAATGTAGAAACAGTCCTCTTCCTGGGTTAAAACTTTGAGATGATGAATATATCCTCATAAACTGTTGTAGAAATTAGCCATATTAAACTTTACTGAAATTAGCCAACTTTAACTTAGCCAAGGGTGCAATTAATTATAAGGTAGGCTTCTAAAGATAACTGTTTGCTTAGAAATTTAATAATTTATAACCTTCCTGGGCAACGCAGAGGGCCAACCTTCATCCAGAATAATGAGGCAGACTCTTTTCTTATTAATTCACCTCCAGTTCATAATCTGGAGACAACAACAGTAACAGAAAGACCATGATTCATAGTTAACCATGCCAAATATCTGACAAAACTTTTGAGATATTGAGTGTGGCGGTCTATGTAGTAAATTGGACGCAATAACTAAAACTATGACATATGAACAAAAATTTAATTTTATAAATACTTTTACTATTTTCTATTATTGAATTTGAATTTGAACTCCTAAGATAATAAGATAACAATTAGTCAACTCCTCCTTCAAAAACTTACTCCAATCAAAGTAGATATCAGACTGAAATCTCAGGAATGCATTTAAGATATAAACTTGAAAAAGATAAATTATGTCAGCACTGTAAGCTGAGAGGTAAAAGGCTGATTGTTACCAGTCCTAAAGCAAACAAATATGGAGTACGTGTAATTGTTTTCCCCATTAATTCAGTTTGAAGAAATCTGCTCTGAGAAGCACTAATGCAAAATGGAAAACTAACATGTCACAGAAGAAAACCTGAAGGACAGATCAGACTGACTGTATTCTCAGAGCATGATTCCACAATTATAGCATCTGTAAACATTGCCAGAGTTGTTTGGAGGATGTGATTTTCCCATTAATGAAAATCACTGCAAGCTTTTCTTCTTTTGTACAAATGGCTAGGATCTATGCCTTCCAGCAAAGAACAGCCTGCTACAGCCTGATCAGTCTGCCCCATTGTTGAACAGTGCCATTAGAAAGTTACTCCTAATGTTTATCCTAAATCTACCTCTCTGTAATTTCCCACCCAAAGCTGCCCAATGGGTACAGTGAGAGATTTATTTTTCAAAAACTCACATTTGTCCTTTAATTTCGTTGTTAATCATACAAATGGTAGCACTTAACGCATGGCTTTTCAGTTTCATGTAAAAAATATAGAAATTTTATTGTCTTTTTAAAATAAATTGACATATACAGTTTAATTTTAGATATTTTTATTAGAATACAGGCTTTTGTAAGTTTTCTCAGTTTTGATTTTCCTTTGCAAAGCAAAACATAAACAATTGTTATACACAACAATTACAAAAAAACACAAGTTGTTATCCTTATATTTTGCTTTCCGATTTGCCCCTTTTCCAGATTTGTCCTTTATTTTTTCCAAGGAAATATGATCATAGTACCTGTGGGTGACACCAGAACAAATCTCCTCCAACTTCTCCCAGGCAGGTCTTTACCATACAGATTGTCCTTGACTTATGACAATAACTGAGCCCAAAATTTATGTTGCTAAGTGAGACATTTGTTAAGTGAGTTTTGCCCAATTTTACAACCTTGCTTGCCACAGTTGTTAAGTGAATCAGTGCAGGTGTTACGTAACACCGTTGTTAAGTGAATCCGACTTCCCCATTGACTTTGCTTGTCAGAAGGTTGCAAAAGGTGATCACTTGATCCCAGCACACTGTAACCATCATAAATACAAACCAGTTGCCAAGCATCTAAATTTTGATCATGTGACCATGGGGATGCTGCAACAATCGCAAGTGTGAAAAATAGTCGTGTCACTTTTTTGTAACTTCAAATGGCCAGTAAACGAATGGTTGCAAGTTAAGGATTACCTATATTGCAGCTGGGGAAGATGAAGGTGGAATCATTGGAAGGGATCTGTTCTCCTCACTTGTTGGTATGGATGGTGGGAGTTGTAGTCTAAAAGCAGCTACAGAGAAAGGAAATTACCTTTCACTTTCTTCAGATTGATAATCCTGTCCATTTGTTCTTTTAATGAAGCCTCCCAGCTGAACTCTGGGCCTACCACAATAGGGGTTTCTAGAGGCCTTGTGAGAATAGTAAAGATGACGCCAAAGTTTAAAGCCTGTGGCAGTGACTGACCAGCCCTGGTATCTCCCTGCACTCCTGGGGACCACCGTCACTTCCTCTCCTCTACTTTTCCCTTCTGAGCCACCCACTTGTCAGCCATGTCCCCTGCCTGTCTCCCTGCTGCCTTCCAGGCCTGCTGCCAGCCAGAATCCTCCCCCTGGAGTGACAGCCTGAGTGCCAGGGTTGCCTCCCAGAACCAGAGGCTGCTTTTGCACCACCTGGAGTGGAGCTTTCCAGCCAAACTTGGCAGCTCGCTTGCCCTCACCCCGTACACCCCCACAGGCCCACTGGGAGATAAATGGTTTTTCCATCCAACATCAGCCTCTCTGGGCCGTGACCCATGGGAGGCCAGGAGGGGAGGTGGAAAAAGATGGAAAAACACTAAAAGTGCTTTGCCAAGGCTATTTTCAAACCTGCCTTTTATCAGCAAGGCCTGAATGCTGGTATTTGGAGTGGGGGGGGGAACAGCATGCATTAACCCTTTCTATTACATGACAAAAGACAGGCGCCTGTTTAGTGGAAGTAACTTCTGTATTACTGCATGGCCAAATAAAGGGTTTTTTTTTGAAAGCTACAGCTATTCAACCTGCAGAGTGGCTGGTGTAGTGAGATCCCAGCTTGAATCTTAGCCTTGATTTTGAATCTCAGCACTTAGCGCCAGCAAGTTAGAAAATTTATTTTGTTGATTTATATGTGCCTTCTTATTGAAAGGCATGCATTAAATTATCTGGGTCACATGTGATGCTTAGTGCATCTAATGAAATGTACTGATTAAATGTAAGAATGTAAGAACTTTGATGTAGTGGTTTGATGTAGTGGTTAAGGTGCTGGCCTAGAAAGCAGGAGATTGTGAGTTCTAGTCCTGCCTTAGGCATGAAAACCAGCTGGGTGACCTTGGACTAATCACACACTTTTTCAGCCCAACCTACCTCACAGGATCATTGTTGTGGGGGAAAATAGGAGGAGGGAGGAGCTGGGTGACCTTGGACTAATCACACACTTTTTCAGCCCAACCTACCTCACAGGATCATTGTTGTGGGGGGAAATAGGAGGAGGGAGGAGGATTATGTATGTTCACCACCTACTTATAAAACATTAAGAGGGATAAAAATCTAGTAATTAGAGCTCCTCTTGAACAGACCAAAGAAACCCCTGAACCCCAATCCCTTTCTAGTCCTTCATTCTGCGTCATACAGTGAGCAGAAGCCTGTGACTTCTGCCCTCTAAGGGTAGCTTTCATTTAGTGACCACAATTGGAAACAGCAACTCAGCCATTAAACAAAGTGATTGCTGAGTGAAACTGCAACAATGCTTATGATCTTACTTCAGCCTTCCTTTGAGCTACAAAGGTCATAAGTGTGAGGTTTGGTTGTAAAATTATTTTTTAATCACTGTAACTGCTAATGGTTGCTAAATGAGGTAGTCACTAAATGAGAGTTCTCTGTACATACAACCATGGAGGTGATGAACATCTCCTGACCCTCCATTAATTTTTCCTGTCCCTTATTAAAAGATCTACTGGAGCCATGTCCTCACCATAGGTAATGGCAGTAAATTCTATACTTTAATTATTTATGGTTTATTAAATTTGAGTTTAGATTCATCATTATGATTAAGCTATAAACCATGACTCTCAAACCACCATGAATGGATTCATTCAACATATTAAGCCAAAAATATGGGCTAAGTTTTTCCTTAATGAGAGGATAAGTAACTATGTAAACCTGATAGAGCCCATATTACACATATTGGTAGGGCTGAAAGCTCTTGTTTCCTTTGTTTTGAGAGTTTTTTCATGGTATTGTGTCTATTTTATGATTTACATCAGGCTCTCAAGCATTTTTTGCCACTAAATAATAGAAAATTGAGGTTATGAGGGCTTTGGGGGTCATAAAAGGGCAACTAGAAGACATTAGAAATCTGCTGGGATCACTTTTTCCTAATCTTGGTTTAATGAATTGTAACAATCCAGCCTCTCTGTCATTTGACTTTCATTGAGTAGCTCTTAGATCTGTAATGACAATTTCCATGTTCTACCACAGTTGTGGTGTTTGAGCCGTGTTGGCCCTTTCATCTAGCTAAGGCTCTCATGACACTTTAAAGTAAATGCCGCTTAGGGGGTGTGTGAAAGCCCTAATAAGCAGGCAGATACATAGAATGAAGGCTACTGCTAAGCTTGTAAGCCGCCCTGAGTCTTCAGAGAAGGGCGGGATACAAATGGAATTAAAAAATAAAATAAAATAAATGGGCATAGCTCCAGACCTTTTACAGCTCAAACACTCTTCTCTCCCCCCCCCCAACTATTTTTTTTTCTTAGTGAACAGACGCTTTGCTGTGTAATAAAACTCCAGGCTACTATGTTTGTCATTTTCATTGCCTGGAGTCCACAAGGAAGGGAAGGGAAGGGAAGGGAAAGGAAGATGTTGTGGCATGTATTGTAATTGCTATTACATTTTACTATTTAAGGGGAGGACTTGTTTTAAAAAATGAGTTCTATTACAGAAATGCCGTAACATGCATGGGAAGAAAATGAAGACATTCCTTTTCTTTTTATATTTAGAAGTGAAACAACTGCAGGTCTACAAATGGAGAATCATGTGGTCAAAGGACATCTGTCCCAAAGCCGCTTCAGTCTTGTCAATGCCTACGCTTTTCCTCAGTTAATAAACAGTCCTGTGTGACACCAAAAAGTGCATATTATCCTTTAGATGTAATAAATCTTTTTTCTACATTACTACAGTATAATTAGGCTCAAAATCCAGCATGCATCATCTGCAGAGAGAGATTAGAATGTCATATCTGCCTGAAAGTCTGCATCCTCTTGGAAACTTTTTCCTGTGTCTCAAATTTCCAGTAGGTCATTTTACTCTCCAAGACTAAAACATGTACAGCAGATTTTGCCAAATCAACACAATTAGAAGAGATGTGCTTGCCTCTCAGGAGCTTTATTCTGAGTGTATCATATATCAATTTGCAAGATGTTGTTTATTAAGCAAAATTACTTATCTTCCGTTCCTACACAAAAGGAATAGTTCTATTTTATTGATAGGAAGACATCTTCTTTAATAGTGTCCCTGAATTCAAGAGAATTAGACTTAGTTGATTAGGAGTGCAGAAGAAAAAAGAAATTAAAAGTGGGAGAAGGGGAGCAAGGCCAGAAGAATTATTTGTGTTATAATAGCTTCACCTGATGTAGAATCCTGGCATTAAAAATAGGAGCCAACTATAACTTATACTAAACTTCATGACTGGATCCTACAGGTACTTAACTGGGTTCCAAACAGCTGGGGATGTGGAATTTAAATCCCCCCCATAATAGACCTCTCTTATCTGTTATTTGGTGTTATTTGGCTCAACCCTGACAAGACTGAGTGGCTGTGTGTGCCGGCGTCTCGGTAAATTCAGAATATTCCATTGTTAATTATGGGGGGTGAGATATTACCCCCAATAGATCGGGCTCGCAACTTGGGTGTCCTCCTAGATTCACAGCTCTCGTTGGATGATCATATAGGAGCTGTGACTAGGGGGGCCTTTGCCCAGGTTCGCCTGGTGCGTCAGTTGCGGCCCTATCTAGACCGGGATGCCTTGCGCACAGTCACTCATGCACTCGTGACCTCCCGTTTGGACTACTGCAATGCTCTCTACATGGGGCTGCCCTTGAGGACTACTCGGAGGCTCCAGCTGGTGCAGAATGCAGCCACACGAGTGGTGGTGGCGGCTTCCCGATACTCCCATGTAACACCTCTACTCCGTGAGCTGCATTGGCTTCCGGTTGCCCTCTGGGTAAGATTCAAGGTGTTGGTTACGACCTATAAAGCCCTAAATGGCATGGGTCCGGGTTACTTACGGGAGCACCTGCTGCCGGCATCAACTTCCCTTCGTCCAGTGCGCTCCCACAGAGAGGGCCTCCTTAGGGTGCCGTCGGTCAAAGAGTGTCGACTGGCGGCCCCCAGGGGGAGGGCGTTCTCTGTGGGCGCACCAGACCTTTGGAACCGTTTACTGGTGGAGCTCCGGACGGCTCCCGACCTTTGCTCCTTCCGACGTGACCTAAAAACATATTTATTTGAACAAGCCGGCCTGGTCTGATGGGTTTAGGGGTATTTTAACGCTATTGTATTAATTTATTGAATTGGGCCGTTGTATTTAATATTTTTTAATTTTTATATATTGTATTTTATTGTATTGCCCTGTACACCGCCCTGAGTCCTTCGGGAGAAGGGCGGTATAATAAATAAATAAATAAATAAATAAATAAATAAATAAATAAATAAATAAATAAATAAATAAATAAATAAATTGGTACAATTAAGGGAATTAGAACTAGACAAGTACCAAATCCATAGAGTGCCCTTGCTATCCTTTTGACTTCACATGCTGCTGGGTGCCTTGAGGCTTCATCACTTTCTCCTTCTTTGTTGACACACACAATGTATTCATTTTTCATAATCCCTCATCCGAGATGCAATGACAAACATATGCAGACCAGAGATTTATAATCAGTGGAAAATAACAAGATGATAAGATCAGCTCCAGGCCAAGCCAGCAGGATACATTCAGCGGGGGTGGGGTGGCAGAAAAAAAAAAAAAAAGAGAGAGAGAGAGAGAGAGAGAGAGAGAGAGAGAGAGAGAGAGAGAGAGAGAGAGAGAGAGAGCGCAGTGTACTGTACTTCCTCCCATCCATGAAGGAAAAATAAGGAAATGAAGGAAACACAGATAAATTTGCTTTGGAGATTGTATGTTGTATATAGGTTTACATGTAAGCTTTGCAAAACTCCTTACACGGGAAACGTAGCTAGAAGGAATGGGAAAAAAGGAGGTTAGTTTGACAGCAGCTGGTTAAAAACAAACAAAAGACGCTCACAGCTTCAGACTGTTAGAAATATAGAAGCTGCTCTTATCTATTTATTTATTTATTTATTATTTATTTATTAATTTAATTTATATACCGCCCTTCTCCCTAGGGACTCAGGGCGGTGAACAGGGCAATACATAAAAAACTAGATACAAAAATTAAGATTATTAAAACATAATTAAACAATGCCCATAAAATTAATACAAATTTAAGATTAAAATTCATTAATTAAAAATCCCACCTAGTACTTCCAAGAGCTGCACTCTTGGGACTGATCATACTGCAAACAACTGAGTCAAGCCACAGGACCTAGCTGCAGCAAAAAAAAGAATAAGAAAAAAGAAAAGAGAAAAAGGAAGCTAACATTTTGTATGCTGAAGATACGCTATATAAAAACACATTGCAGTGGCATGGTTTATCTATTAAAGCTCTCTGGATAGAGTGGATAGCCCTCAGGAATCAGATTTATCTCCCTTTGGTGATTCAGGCATTATTAGCCTTGCCATCGTCCTGACATAGAAACTATTTACAGATGTGTAACTTAAATAGGTAGAAAGCAAGTATAGATGCAGTCAGATAGTATTCTTTCCCAAGTGACAAGAGTCTAGCCCAGGGGTGTCAAACACAATTTCATTGAGGGCTGCATCAGCATTATGATTGCCCTCAAGGGGTCAGGTGGGCATGGCTGG
Organism: Vipera ursinii; assembly: GCF_947247035.1. Classification (NCBI taxonomy): domain Eukaryota; kingdom Metazoa; phylum Chordata; class Lepidosauria; order Squamata; family Viperidae; genus Vipera; species Vipera ursinii. The sequence goes on from NC_139512.1 coordinate 333,220,274, forward strand.
GTAGGCGTGGCTCAGGTCACCATGACTAAATGGGCGTGGCTAGGTGGGCGTGGCCAGCTCAATGTGGCCAGCTCGACATTACTCGCATCGAGGGGTGCCTGTGGGGGTTCAGGCCACATCCCAAGCAGAGAGGAGGCTGGGTGCAGACCTGCCTGGAGGAGGATCTGAGTGCCTGGGTAGCATTAACCCCACAGCCCAGCTCAGCCCCAAGGGAGCGCCTGGCCATGCTTACCTCCTGCTCAATGCTGCTGCTGCTGTGCTCGCTTTCCTTGGCCAGGCTGGGCTTCCTGGGCTGGAGGAGAGCAGAGTGCAGTAGGGCTTCTGCTGGATAGGGTTGTTGCTGCTCTGCCTCCACCATGGGGCTCAGGCAAGGCAAGGCAAGGCAGGTGGCAGGGCAGGGGTAGCCTGGCTACGGCCCCAAGGTGTGCTAGTGTGGTGAATGTGGGGCAAGGCCGAGTGCAGCTTATTGGAAGCCCTGGCTCACATCCAGCTGGCCATCCCTGCCGGCCAATGAGCAGCTGAGGGGCCACGAACTGCTGGGCACCACCAGCCCCCACATGCTCGCCACCTCTTGTGCACTTGCTCATGGAGAGTGCCTGGCTGGGCAGGGATCAGCTCTTTGCTGTCTCCAGATTGGCCCACAGGCCAGAGCTAAACCCATTGCAGGCTGGATCTGGTCCACAGGCCTTGAGTTTAATATTTCTGGTCTAGCCCATCCTTACCTACATGGTGATGGAAGCATCTAAGTCTCTATGTATGAATTTACAATACTTACTGTATAATTTATCCTAAACCCAAGGACTCTGGATAATATGCACCATCAGATAAAGAGAAACACTCTCCCCATATTAGAAAGAGTTAAATCATGAAAATATCAAGGGCAAAAAAATAATCACAGCAAACCATGATAAAAGAAATACACCTACAATTAGACAGATGGAACGAAAAATATGTTGAAATGAAACAGATTTAACCTTTTTGCAGCAGGTGTGGCTTCATGGGCTTCTGGGAGGAGACCAGTGGTGGGATTCAGCCGGTTTGCACCACTTCGGAAAAAACGGTAGCCAATTTTTTGTTGCCCAGGCCCAGAATGGACTTCTGGAAGCAGCATCCACACAGAGAACCAGTTGTTCACATATTTGAAACCCACCACTGGAGGAGAGTATTCCATCAGGTGAGGGCTGTTGCAGAGAAGGCCTGCCACCTCATCCATATCCCCACCCCATCCATATCCATATGGACACAGTGAAGAGAGGGACCTTTCATAGGATCTCTCAATGCCTGGACTGTGTAGGCAGTTTCCATTTTGGTACATTGTACTTAATGTACCTTGGGGCGGGTCTGTTTAGGTCTTTAAAGGTAATGACTAGCACTTTGAGTTGGATCTGGCTACTAGTGCAGCGACTTTGATGTAGATTATAATACTATATTGGCAGAGTTATCTTGCCAATAACCTTGCTGCTGCATTTTGAACCAGTTGTAGCTACTAGGTTGTCTTCAAAGGTAGCCCCAGAAAAGGCAAGTTGCAGTAGTTCATCATGTGACCAAGGCATGAGTTGAGCTTACAGCTTCTAGAATTTTCAGTGTAAGCCTTGTGTGAAAGCACAGTATGACAAAACTGCTCAGGATATTCTAGCAAAACTAGACATAGTATTTTAAAGTATATGGGATGAACCCATTTGTTTGACCCATCCCTTTTTTCTGTCCCTTGATTTTAGATAGTAAATCTCTCTGTTTGGACTATGGAATATATTTGGGACTAAATACTGGCTGTGTCAGCATCTAAACTAAACTAAAAAAGATGGATAAGGCATTAGTTGGTGGAACCCAGCCATATAATAAAATTTGAATAACAAAGCAACTTTATTAAGACCGCAGTCTTGTAATTCTTGGGGGGATGTCCTGAAAACCACATATGAGATCAGATTTCAGAGATGATCAAAGGCCTGGAGACCAAAACATATGAAGAACGGCTGTGTAATTTGGATTTGGCTTATCTAAAGAAAAGAAGAAATAGGGGAGATATGATAGCAGTATTCTAGTACCTGAGGGGCTGCCACAAGGCAGAAGGGGTCAGGTTGTTCACCAGAGCACAGAGGGAAGGACGAGAAACAATGGTTGGAAACGGATCAAAGAGAGAAGCAACCTGGAACTGAGGAGAAATTTCCTGACAGTGAGGACAATCAATCAGCGGAACAGCTTACCCCCAGAAATTGTGGGTGCTCCATCACTGGAAATTTTCAAAAAGAAACTGGACAATCACCTGTCTGAGATGGTATAGGTCCTCCTGCTTGAACAGGGGGCTGGACTAGAAGACCTCCAAGGTCCCTTCCAGCTCTATTCTATTCTATTCTATTCTATTCTATTCTATTCTATTCTATTCTATTCTATTCTATTCTATTCTATTCTATTCTATTCTATTCTATTCTATTCTATTCTATTCTATTCTATTCTATTCTGTTCTGTTCTGTTCTGTTCTGTTCTGTTCTGTTCTATTCTATTCTATTCTATTCTCCCTCCTGGGATGGAGTAATGCCCCACCTTCAGTGGAAGAGAGACAGGCTCAACTCCTTTGCTTTGATTTATGAAAATTTCAAAGACCTTTTCTTCTCCAAATATAGTCCTTTGATGATCGCATAGGCCAGGGGTAGGCAACCTCGGCTCTTTTATGACTCATGGACTTCAACTCCCAGAATTCCTGAGTCAGGTGACTCAGGAATTCTGGGAGTTGAAGTCCATGAGTCATAAAAGAGCCGAGGTTGCCTACCCCTGGCATAGGCAAAATGAAAGAGCATCAGGAGGTACTTTATAGGTAAACCAGGAAAGCTTTCAGGACAGAAATATGTCCCAGCCCCTAATCCAGTGGTGGGATTCAGCTGATTTGCACCATTTTGGCAGAACTGGTAGCTAATTTTTTGTTGCCCATGCTCAGAATGGACTTCTGGAAGCGGCATCCACACAGAGAACTGGTTGTTCACATATTTGAATCCCACCACTGCCCTAATCATATACATAGAAGGCCCAGATCTTATACACCAGGGCTGGAAATGCCACATAATAATTTTCCTCTCATTGATTGCACTGGGAGAGAAATTGTCAAAATAATATTTTAAAAAAGAGAGAGTTAAAAAAAATAAAGAAAGAAAAATAAATGCCTGTCTTTCTCTCCTCCCCCCCCCCCAATCTGCTGCGAAGTCTAGTTTTGGATTGCCTTCTTATACATCTTGCGTCACACTGCTATGCTAGGCAACAAAGGCTCTAAGATCTTTGGAAATTGACCAATGAGATCCTTGATCTAAACCAGCATCCTAAACTTGGCAATAATCATGAGCAGAGAGACTTGGGATAGTATCAATAGAGAAAAGTTTAACAAGTTTTTTTTATTCACATGCAGAACAACAGTCTTTAAAGATGCTTTATAATTTTCAGAATCATTAAAAAAACCCCTCTCTTCTGAATATTTATTCATCAACATTTTAATCCTGTTTTGATAACGTCATCCCAGAGTTCAGTCAAAGGGAGAACCTTTGTTTGATTTTGTGAATATGTAATCATACATTTATACGGGTAGTCCTCGGCTAACGACCACAACTGAGCCCAAAATTTATGCTGTTAAGTAAGACATTTGTTAAATGAGTTTTGCTCCCTTTTACGACATTTCTTCCACAGTTGTTAAGTGAATCAGTGCAGTTGATAAATTAGCAACCGGGTTGTTAAGTGAAATTTGGCTTCCCCATTGATTTGGCTTGTCAGAAGGTTGCAAAATGTGAACACATGAACCTGGGACACTGCAACGGTCATAAGTATGAACCAGTTGCCAAGCATCTGCATTTTGATCACAAGATCATAGGGATGCTGCAAAGGTTGTAACTGAAAAATGGTCATAAGCCACTTTTTCCAGTGCTGTTGTAACAGGGTTCTTACTACCTGTAATGGGTGAGAAATTATTTGTTTAAGAATTATTTGTAGAAATATGGTGTATGTGTGTGTGTGGGGGGAGGGAAATACAGAAAATAAGGAATAACAAAGCTAAAGTTTAATTCTCTTATGCTGAAAGAGAGGAATGGATCAAGTTTAACCTGGTTTTTCCCCAGTTGTATCATAGGTCTGATCTACTTTGTTTCCATGTCAATCTACAGTTTAAATTTCCATGCCTAAATTTGTGATACTTTTAGCATATTTTGCTATTAACATACTTTTAAAGCTTACTGTATTTGACCCTGGGACATGGCATTTTGTATGCATTCTGTCCTAATGTAGGACTGTTTAGATCCTTCTTAATCCATTTTAATTGGATTTTTGAACCATGAATTGTACTGCAAAATACAAAGAAATGAGAAATCCAAGCAATAATTACATTCAAAACAAAAACTACACATTTTATTCATTTGATTTCCTTACAAACACAGACCAAGGGTCCCTAGTTTAAGGCTTTTCCAGAATAAAGTCCACTGCTTGCTGTCAGCTTAGCCATTCAAGCTATTCAGAGATGACACATTTTTTTTAATCCAAGTATCTAAATCCCTTTTTAATCCCCCAAAGAAGCAATGGGCAGTAGCCTAGAGTCTGACGTACAAAGGTCTGACTTCCTCCTCCTTTTCCTATGGCTTCTTCTTCCCTTATACATAATGAATCACCTGTTTGGAGGCAGGGGAAAGCTGGAACAGCATATGCACCATCATCTGTGGAGTAGAAAGAATCAACTGAAGAGTTTTCAATTCAGATCTTTAGCCAAGGGTGACAATTTCAGAAACATAGAGATAGGAAGACTGAAAGTCTATTTATAGCTTAAGTTTCCTCTTCCCTAGCCTTGTGGTTAAGATGCAGGGCTGTCAACTGGAAGGTTGGCAGTTTGAGACCCAATGGGGTGAGCTCCTGTTCTCAACCCAGCTCCTGACAACCTAGCAGTTTGAAAGCATGCAAATGCAAGTAGACAAATAGGTACCACTTCTGTCAGAAGGTAACAGTGTTCCATGCACTTCGGTGTACATAGTTGTGCCAGCCACGTGACCACAGAAGCTCTTTGGACAATGCTGGCTTTCTCGCCTAGGAAAGAGAGATGAGCACCGCCCCTAGAGCTGGATATGACTGGGCAGGGTAAAACCTTTATCCCAACTAGAAAAAACAGAGTAGATGTCCCAAAGATGCTTTTTTCAAGAGACAACTGGACTTTCTTTGTTTTTTCCTTGAAGATGTTTCACTTCTCATCCAAAAAGCTTCTTCAGTCCATGAACTGAACTAAAGAAGTTTCTTGGATGAGAAGTGAAAGGTCTTCAAGAAAAAAACAAAGAAAGTAACATTCAGGAATGCCACCAACTGTCAAGTCTTCAAAAATCTAAAAGATTTATTGTTCCACAGGTCATACAGGCACTGATGATACAAACACTGCTGGTTTGTTTATTTATTAATCAAATGTATATAGCTGCCCATCTCACAAAAACTTTGAAAGAAGGATCAAAGAGGCCATTCACATTAAGATTGAACTGCCCTTTCCCAACAGAGAGGGAGGGATACCACACCACCTATGTCCTGTTTACAACACAGTCCTGTCAGCAGTTCCAAAAAGGTTCCACACTAATTTGCATTTTTCAGGTGACCCTGAGGCCACAGATAAATGTCCAAGTGGCCTCAATGACTCTCAGAAACAGTGCTAATAATGAGATGACTGCAAGGAATATAAATCCTTCCCTTCGCCATCATTCAGTCAGAACTGAAGAAGCTTCTTGGATGAGAAGCGAAACATCTTTAAGCAAAACAATCCAGTTCCTTTTTGAAAAAAGCACCATTGGGTCCACCATGACCTGGAGGACCGAGAATCTCCCTAAACATAAAGCAGAGTAGAAGATATCTCATCTAAGAAAAATCTGTCTCTAACAGAAACTCTAAGATACTGTTTTTTCCTGCCTTTATTTTTTGTTATTTGGTTGGACTGTCAGTTCTTAGCGCGCCCAGTTTTCAAGGAACCATGCAAGCTATGCTGAAGGAGTCAAAAAGCAAAGCCTGTTCATCCTATCCCTACTGTGAAACTGAAGACAGTGTCCCAGGAGGGAGTAATTCTATTTCCATTCCTTTAGGCCTACAGCCACACACTATTTAAACAATCTTTTTGTGGTTTGCAGAGTTCTGGGCCAAAAATTTCATCCCCCCCCCTCTCATTTTGAGAGGGTTTTTTTTTCAAAAGGAAGATTTAGATCAAATTTTGCTAATAATCCTTGCAGCGGCTCTCGTTCATCTCTTCCCCCCAAACGTCTTGCCCCTTTCATTTTTGCAATAAGGCTATTGAAATCGTGTTGAAATATCACATACAATTATTTGGGTGATAAGAATTAAGGAAGCAATGTAGCTCCTCTACACTACAGTACAGGTGACTCCAGCAGGAGATTCTGTTTTCCCAACATTTACAATAAGGAAAACACAACTTTGCCAGCATCCTGTTTTCCTCATAAGGTTTAATATGAGCTTTCTCCCAAGTGATGATGCCGAAGTAGAATGTTAAACTGGGCCAGAAAGTAATGGAGTAGAAATGGGGTAAACAGTGTCCAATCCTACAAGTAACCTACTGTTTTCCTCCTAGATCAGGGGTGGGGAACAATTTATGACTTGTGGACTTCAGCCCCCAGAATTCCTGAGCCAGCCATACTTCATCTGTACCTAGATGAAGTATCCTTTTTAAAAAAGTCCTCTCTGTAAGTATTGTCTGGGCAGTTCTTTATGAGGACATTGTTTCAACCACTGACAGCTTCTTCAAGGTTGAAACTACCATTTGCAGCATACTCCAGAGTCCCTCCATGAAGAAGTCTAAAAACATGAAAGAAGAAAGAGAGAGAGAGAGAGAGAGAGAGAGAGAGAGAGAGAGAGAGAGAAAGAAAGAAAGAAAGAAAGAAAGAAAGAAAGAAAGAAAGAAAGAAAGAAAGAAAGAAAGAAAGAAAGAAAGGAAGGAAGGAAGGAAGGAAGGAAGAAAGAAAGAAAGAAAGAAAGAAAGAAAGAAAGAAAGAAAGAAAGAAAGAAAGAAAGAAAGATACTCGAAGTATTTCTTGTATCTGCTACAGAGGTGCAGAGAAAAGGCAATGAACAGATCAGAGTTTGGTTCATAGGTCTTTCAAAACTCTTTCGCTTTTTTGTCATTGTGGATGCCTGCTGTTTCTAGAACCTGATTGTTTTTCTGAAAAGGAAATTATTCCTGTCTAGGGCAGATTCTGGGTGATGGCAACCAGGACCACTCTCCCACACCAGTTTGCACTACAGAATTAGAGTTAAAAGCTTTGCCATGCCCTTGATGTCTGGGGCTGTTTGTAATTGGAGAAGGCGGTTCCGTTGCTGTCATAATTAATCAGCACATGTGGCCATGGCTTGTTCATTAATGGAATATCCAATTCTTTTTATCTCTGCACCTTTCCCTGGTCCAGGAAACAGACTTCCCTCATAATTGGATTTGCCAGTTCAGAGCAGCTAATACTCGCCCGTTAAGATGTACAGATACCTGGAGATTTTCCATAACACCTATTTTGGGCAAGTTTCTCTTTTTGCTTAAAATATAAACAGTTTATTCTCTTTATTGGGAGGGATGTAATCAAGAGTAAAGAGAGGGGAGAGGGCTTAGTTTGTCAGCTTAAAAAACAATGCTAGGAGGATAGGATTGAAAAGTAGCAATTAACCTAAGTTGGGATCAGCTTTCAACTCATCAATCCCTGTATTTGGATGATGTTTCCGTCTATTTTTTCCCCTAAAAAATAATTCCACACCTCTTTTCTCCCTTGAAATGAAAAGACAGCAAATATACAAAGAAGGAGGGGTTTTTTTTTGGAGACTTAGCACACCTATTTGCATTTTTAGTTTGGTATTTTTCTGACCCAAATTGGACTTTCAGCAGAATGATTTCAGGATTCTTCAAAGGCGCAAAAATGGGATATTGGGCTCACCTATAACCTACAGGTCACCGATTTTCCATTTCTGCTTGAAAATTCTCTGTGTAAGATTTTAGCGAGCAGAATAGACAGTCCTGGTCTGAGCATTTTTGGTGACCCATTCACCAAATTTAAGTCATGAGATGGTGGCCACTCCATTGCTGGAGGTTTTTAAGAGTAGATTGGACACTCACTTGTCTGAGATGGTATAGGTTCTGCTGCTTGAGCAGGGGGCTGGACTAGAAGACCTCCAAGGTCCCTTCCAATTCTATTCTATTCTATTCTATTCTATTCTATTCTATTCTATTCTATTCTATTCTATTCTATTCTATTCTATTCTATTCTATTCTATTCTATTCTATTCTATTCTATTCTATTCTATTCTATTCTATCCTATCCTATTCTTCAGCAGAATTAACATGATGTACAAACACCATAACCTATTCAATGGGGATCTGAATTAGTGATGATAAACACTTGGTACTAAACAACTCAAATTTAGAGTTGAATTATCTTTCACTGGCCAGCCTTTTTACCTAGAGAAGATTTGCCTTTATTTTCCCACTGTTGATAGAGACCAAGATATACAATGGCCTTTCTCTTGCAAATCTTTTCAAGGAGCTCCCATGTCCCAATTTTACTCCTGTCTCCTATTTTACAGATGGAATTGTGTGTAAAACAGAGGCAGAAAGGGATGGCATGGGTAATTGTTCCCCAATTCTGTCTGATCAGGCTGTGGTTTGTTTATTTAATATCTTAAAAAGAATATACAGATAGTATATCCTTCTAGAGTAGCCAATCAGGTTTCTTTGAGAAATCTGAAATTATGATTTTATTTAGCATTGCAGTTTGCAGATATTTATTCTTATGTCAGGATACTGGAATAAGATGAACCCAAAACGTATTCATATTTCAAGTGAGTACATCTGAGTGCCCGTGTCTCATGTGAACTAAAATGATGGCAGTGCAAAACAAGCAGCATTTTGCAAATAAGCAGGAGAAAGTCTAGGAACAACCACTTTAAGTGAGTATTTTTGAGAATAATGTAGTCAGTTAAAAGGATACATTTCAAAAATAAGGGGTCTCAAGCTCTTCTGATAGGCACATCTATATAATTTTCCTGGCAACAGTACAAAATTGGTTTGCTATTACTTTCTTCCAACTTAAGTTTCCCAGTTTTGCAAAGAGTCTTGGTATATCCTAGTGGTCATTTATCCAAATGCTAACCAGGTCTAGCCCTGATGAGCTTTCTCAGAACAGCCAAATTTAATTATATGCTGCCTCCTAGCTGGTTTAAAAAATATCAGTTACAAAATACATGTACAAAAAGGTAAGTTGTAGGGGGGAAATGTAGTGAATTACAGACCCATGTAAATAAGAGTGTACACAGAGAAAAGAACATGAAAATTATTCATGTTTAGGAGAACTATGCACAAAATGGTTTTTAGTACATGTTTAGGCTTTCTCAAATGACTGAAATGATATTTTGCTTTTATTTAAATAAATCATCCTGTGTTTTGTTGCATGATCCTTGAATGTTTATGGAGATTCTCAGTCATCCAGGTCATGGTTGTCCCCAAAGTACTTTTTCAAAAGGCAACTGGACTTTGTTTTTTCCTTGAAGACTTACAGTCATCTTCTAAAGACTGCAAGGAATATAAATCCTTCCCAGGGGGAGGGCGTTCTCTGTGGGCACGACAGACCTATGGAACCCCTTGCCGGTTGAGCTCCAAATGGCCCCCAACCTTCGCTCCTTCCGACGTGATCTAAAAACTTATTTATTTGAACAATCCAGCCTGGTCTGATGGGGTTGGGGTTTGGATTTGTTTTTAACATTGTTTTAATCATTGTTTTATATTGGGCATAATTATTTAATTCTTTTTTAACTTTTTTTTTTATGAAAGAGTTTTACAAAAACAAAATTTTACAATATATCCCCAAATCCCTCCCACCCCAAAACCACCCACTTCCCCCCCCCACTTCCCAGAGCTAAATACAGGATTATAGTTACAATAATCATGTTCTAAATAAAAATTATGCATAATATACAATTAACCAAATTCATAATGCGCTTTAACTCTCTTTTAACATAACTACAAACAACGTACCAATTAACAATATCCCACTAAAATCTACTCATAAGCTAAATGGTACTTTTTAGTCCCATATTTGTTTTGAATATAATTTATCCATCTCCTCCAAACTGAAATATATCTTTCCTGTGAATGATCCTTCAGATAAGCAGAAATCTTAGACATTTCTGCAAGATTCGAAACTTTAAACACCCATTCTTCTACAGTGGGCAAACTATCCTTCTTCCAATATTGTCCCACCAGTAACCGTGCTGCTGTTATCATGTTCAACATCAAGTTAGTTTCTTTAACATCACAATCTACAACAATACCCAATAAAAACAATTGGTTTTAACAACCCCTCTTTCTTCCTGTTCTCCAGATCATACGACCTTTTTATGCACCTCACAACTCTCCTGACCTTTCACTCCTCTTCCAATCTAAGCAATCACAGTATTGTAGCCCAAGAGAGCTGCAATTTGCTACCTGAGGAATGCATGATATTTATTACTTGCTTTTCTCATGGGTTAGCTGGGTAGCAGAAAATGAATCACTGAATTTCTGTTATGCTTCATAGTAGCTTCCAAGCATTCTGGTCTTCTCCATGCAGAAGATCAAGAATTGAAAATAAGTGATCGTCGATGGATTATAGGAAGAAGGGAAACAATAGAAGGAGAAGTAAAAGTTTGGATGGATGGATGTGAAGGGCTATGTGTACTTGTGCAGTCTTTGGCCTAGCAAATTGTGTGGCCTGTGGAATCAAAAACGTTGCTCATCCATATCATACCCTCAATTTCCAGGTAAATTGTTGTAGTCATTTATTTGTATTAATTAATTAATCTTAATTTTTTCCCCATATATACTTTTTTCTCTCTTGAAAACTCAAAGATGTTTATGTAAGGAGGAACATGGTGAGAGCCATTAGGGTGAGAGAGAATGATTGTCCAAGTCACTGGTGAACCATATGCTTGAGAAGGGACTTGAACCCAGGACTCTCTGGTCTAAGTCCAACTTCTTAATCATCCTATACTCTTAAGTTTGCTGTGCTTTCCCTCAAACTTTGATTGTATATTTTGTACAGTACAGTAGGCAAAACTAAACACATTTTCCTTGGGTGAGTAAACTGTAGATCTAAATAAATAGTTAGAAAAAATGGCAGGCCCATTTTTAAATCAAATTTACTCTGGAGGCTGAGTTTTTTCATAGCAGCTGTGTCCTTGGCCACTTTTTCCTTTGAGCAATTCATTACAATAATATTTACATTCTTTTACAGGTGAGTCACCATTCTCCAGGTTTGGAGTGCTCGATCTAGATCTGTTCACCATTGCTTTTATTTGTTGCTTAGCTAGGTGGCAGCATCTAACTTTCCTAGGCTAATCTCATAAAGATGGCAATCACTTGGATACAGAACAAAACATTCAGGCCTCCTGTGCGTCATAGAGTCATAGAATCATAGGGCTGGGAGGGACCTCAAAGGTCTTCTAGCACACACCCCTTCTCAAGACAGGAACCTTATACAAAACTAGCAGAAAAATATAGGGCTGACGTCTAGTTTGGATAACAATGAAAAGTATTCTAGAAAAAGACAGGGACAAGCTACTTTCAAATTATTGCCAAGAAAACTATATTGGACATGTCCTGGAAATCAGTAGGATTTATGCTCTTTTTTTCACATTGATGAATAGCTCCCAAAAGTCTCTTTCTACACTGGATGTTTGATTAATGGATAGAGTGGAAGGAAGACTTTGACTAAGCTTAATAAAGCCATATCCGGGTACCACCAAGAGCCATGATGGCATGGTTAGAATGCAGTATTGTGGGCTAACTCTGCCCACAGCCAGGCGTATGATCCTGATAGGCTCAAGATTGACTCAGCCTTCTATCCTTCCAAAGTGGATAAAATGAGGACCTAGATTGTTGGGGAAAATATGCTGACATTATAACCACTCAGAGAATGCTATAAAGCACTATGGAGGGTTATATAAGTCTAAATGCTATTGCTACCATTGAAGATATATGAATTAGGCATCTTGAGATATACTGAGAAGTGTCTTAGAGAGAAGTAAAGATAATCTTGCTCTCTTTTGGCAGAGGCAGAATTAAACAAAAACCTTCTTTTGCACATTGTTGGTGCAAATCAAGACACTATTGAGGTGAAACATTTCTCATATTGACAGAAGCAAGAGGTACTGCAGCCTTAATAACAATAAAATATTTTTGTTGGATTTTGAATGTTGAGGTAGACATTGAATGGGATGGCTTAGATAGAGACCCAGTTTGATGTAGCTGTTAAGGTGCCAGCTTAGAAACCAGGTGATTGTGAGTTCTAGTCTTGCTTTATGCAGGAAAGCCGGCTGGTGGACTTTGGACTAGTCACTTTCCTTCTTTCAACCCAATTCACCTCACAGGGTTATTCTTGTGGGGAAAAATAGGAGGAGGAAAGAGTATTATAAATGTTCATTGCTTTCAGTTTCTTATAACGTAATAAAGGTGGGATAAAACATCTAGTAAATTAATAAAATAATGGCTAGCCATGCTTTGGAGAAGCCCATAAATACAGTATGACAATAATAGCCTTCTCCTTTTGTATTTTAAACTATGATCCCAGGTTATGTTTTTCAAAAACCATTGAAGTTCAGGAAAGGTTTATAGTTTCTTTCAATGGAAACTGGCCTGCACACAAGTCCTCCAGAACTTTGCTGTAACAAAAGGGACACAATTGCTTAGGTCCCAGAAATGAAGGTGGGGGGGGGTGTATATGTTTTGGAAATATCAGATGGATTTTCATTAAAAACAAAACAAAAAACCCTAACTAGTTAAATACAATGCTAAACTCTCTTTCATTGTTTTAGGTTGCTTCACAAACTCAAGTGGACCGTTCTCTTCAATAAACCAAAAAATGGAGGCGGAAAAAGAATGCTGTGAAAAGAAAGATGGCCTTGCCTTAGTAATTCAATCAATCAATCAATCAATCAATCAATCAATCAGAATAGAGCTGGAAGGGACCTTGGAGATCTTCTAATCTAGTGTTTCAAGTGTGATTTCAAATGTATCACAGCACAGCTGGAAATAAAACAGTGCTGCTTGCAACTGCTGCTGCCATTGCAGAATTAATAGATATCTTGAAATTGGCTTCAGAATTCTTAAATATTTTTATTTTATTTATTTAGTTATATTTATATACCGCCCTATTCCCTGAGGACTCAGGGCGGTTTACAGGAAATTAAAAAATCCAAAATACAAAAATTAAGAACCAAATTAAAAAATATTAAATTAACCCTGTAGTCAGTTAAAAAGAACCCCAAATTAAAAATTCCTCCTCAGTCTGGGCCCGAGAGCTCGAAGAGCCAGGTCTTCAGGCCCCGGCGGAATGATCGAAGGTCGGGGGCAGTTCTCAGCTCCACCGGCAGCTGGTTCCAGAGGGCAGGCGCTCCCACCGAGAAGGCCCTATCCCTGGGTGTCACCCGCCGGCAGTCTCTTACCGGCGGGACCCTGAGCAGACCCTCCCTGTGGGAGCGCACTGGGCGAAGGGCATTTGACGCCGGCAGCAGGTGTTCCCTCAGATATCCCGGACCCAGGCCATGTAGGGCTTTATAGGTGATAACCAGCACCTTGAATTTCACCCGGAGGGCAACCGGAAGCCAATGCAGCTCGCGGAGTAGAGGTGTTACATGGGAGTATCGGGAAACCCCCATTACAACTCGCGCGGCAGTGGTTACTGCTATATCAGCCACTTCACTGTTCTTTTCTTTCAACTGATTTATGCAGATCAGAGAATTCTAGGCTAGATCTCAATTTTTCAAAAAAAACTTTTTACTTATAACCTCGGTGGGACAGGGAGTATGTCTCATAGATTTCTGGATTTATGACTCTCAATGTCTTTCAGGGTTGCTCATTTTCTTTCAAGTGCAAGATGAATATCAGGGTTGGGAAATTTAAAATTCTCTTTTGTACCTACTTAGTGTTCTCATGAGTCACCAAAGCTATGTTAAAGAGCAGTAAATGTACCAATGTTCTTAGCCTCAACAGGGAAGCACAACATCTTAAACCCATTGAAACGGAGTGCAAAATTTTATTTGTACCAAACAGCCTTTGATTAGGCATTATACTGGCTTTATAACATTTACCAAGCAGTAGAGGCAGATCAAATGAAGTCTTCAGACTTCATTTCCTGATATAACAAGTAGACAACACTTGTTTCAACATAGCCATGTGTTTTTTCTCCCTGGAAAAGGACAGTTTATTGGTTAGGTTACCAGTCTTAACAGATGGTAGCTATGACACCAATTTTATTGGGTTTTGTAAATGCAGAGAATATAGAATGCTAAAATTCTGGTATGACTCCCTCCTAGCCATTATTTAGAGGCTCACTGAGTTACCTTTTCACTAAGAAAAGTTGTTCATAAGAAGCCTGAATAATTGCCAGAAAGACTACTGAATTCTTCAATAGGACAATATATTATAATACTTACAAAAGTTGTCATATCTTTTCCCAAATGATCATCAAATGACAGAAAAGAACTAGACTTTTCTGGGTCTCTCTGTTGCCATGTAATGATCATTCAGATTTTTGTAGACCATAGATATTACAGTCATAATTCAGACACAACTCTCACTATAGTTTAATACACTTCCTCATACATATAGACAGGATTGTGATTTTACATAAGTAATGGAATTTGCCCTGGTGTTTGCAAATGTTAAACCTTTTGTCATTGTTGAAGGGATGAAATAGGGAATAAAATAACATCTCTGGATGTGGCCATAGTTTCCATTTGGAACCTCATCAAGGAAAAATCACACTGATCATCTATTTTCTTTCTTTTCCATATGTCTATTCCCATATATCTGGTTAGATTTACCAGGATCTTTGCTTAACTCGGTTTATATCATTTCAGATATGATCTATTCTGTGAAAAAATATGCAAAAGGCACAAGCAGAAAAGAACAAAGAAAGGAAATATTTTTGTGAGCATGTACAAAGTTTCTTTATTAAACATAGTTCTAAACTTACATTTCAGTTTAACATTAAGCTAATGAGGAATCAGAGACTGCTCCACTGAGCAAAGTCGAATTTGCTTCTGATTTAATATGCACAAAGTATATTATAAAATGCACATTTAACTGGAGATATCACATTGCACTGAATTGGCTTTTGCTTGCAGGTAAACATGTTTAGAATGGGTTATGGTTTGAGACAGAAAAGTCATTTCATTTGTGCATAGTAGCTTTCTACTATCTGCTGCTCTTTGTAATGTTTGCTTTCAATTCCTTGGGCTACAAGTTGAGAGAGAGAGAGAGAGAGAGAGAGAGAGAGAGAGAGAGAGAGAGAGAGAGAGAGAGAGAGAGAGAGAGAGAGAGAGAGAGAGAGAGAGAGAGAGAACATTTGGGTTTTATTTAGGATTTGGAGACATATAATCTGGGGGGGAGATCTTTCCTTTCAATCCTCTCATTGTAAGAGTTATGTGATTGCCTTTACAGTACCAAATGGCTCGTCATCTTCTCATCTTTCTTTGCAGATTTAGGAAAAATGGAATTGGACTTTTCTTTGCAGTTATCTGGCTGTTCTTGCATCTGTTATGATTCATGTTCACATCTGCTGACAGCCCGTCTTTGCAGAGAAGGAAAGGAGGGAGGGACCGAGAGATGGAGATGGAGATGTTAGAAGGTACCTCAACCATGGATGCAAGCATTATTTTTTCCTCCAGTGGCAGGCAGCTGATAGCCCTTCAGATATGAAAAACTAAAGCAGTCTGGATGAGACGCAATCAAATTCCCTTCTAATAATATGGGGAATAATGATACACTTTGCTTGCATAGGCATCTGGCAGCAAAACCTCATCCATTACTCCTGGCACCAAGCGGTGGAAGGCAATTTGTCCACAGAAAATCCACACACACACACACCCAATTCCCACCTCTCTAGCTAATGACCAAGACTAATGATGTGACAAGGAGCCTATCCTTTTAGCTTTCTGCCGCTGGAAAGCTTTTTCAACTAACTCTATGCCGGGGTGCCAATATGACCGTTGATTTATCTGTGGAGTAAAGTAGAGAAACAGTCAAAAGGAAAATTGTGCTTCAAACCAATACTCTTAGGTCTGGGGGGAGGTGAGCAAAATGTTCCCGATGTGTGTGTGTGCATATGTGTGTGTGTGTGTGTGTGTATGTGTCATTCATAAAATCAAGCTTAGATTCTCTAAAATAAAATATCAGCTACACATGGGAAAGTGGGCTGCAGTAAAAGAGATGTGGTGTGTGTGTGTGTGTGTGTGTGTGTGAATCTATATTTCTGACACACATATTTTCCTCCAGGGCTCTTTCCCCCCCCCTTTATGTTAGTGATTCTTTCCCAACTTGTAGCCACGTTTGCTGCCAATTAGCCCTCCTTGGTACTGCTTGGGATTAGCTGTGTTGTAGCAAGGAGAGAGGATTAACTGCCTCTGTACATAATCAGAGTTCATTTATGTTTACGTTAAAGGGTTCAGACTCAGACATCCAACCAGAATGGCTCGAGAGCAGCTGGGGTTGCCATAGTTCCTCTACTCAAGTGAGAGGCTTGGTGGACCAACCACTGTCTGCGTTTCCCTGGCCTTCCCTCCTCTATCGCCCAAGGCTGTTTCCCCATATGGGTCGCTGGTCTTAAGAGTTGGATGACAGCCAGGTTTTCTTCAGCTCTTTTGCTTCTACAAATCATGAGATTAGCAGGATAACATGAAAGCAAAAGGAATGGGGTCAAATGCTTAAGTCTGAAAAAAAAAGCACACAGAGGGTAAAAGTGAGGTTTGTGTGATTTATTCATTGATTTATTATGCTACATATCTGTCTGCTAGCCACAGCTCACTGGGCTGATAAGATCATACTTAAAAGTTAAACTTTCTTTACCCTCCCCTTTTTAAAAAAGTATAAAAACAAATAAAACAATTAAAAGTGTTACATTTATAAATAGCCCAGGGAACATATAAAACATAAAACCACTGACATTTCAGTATAAGGAATTTATTCAGTCTCAAAGATTTGGAAGTATCTACTCAGGCACTAGCTGTATTTGGCTGGTTTAGAAAACTAAGCAGGGTCAGAGACAAGGAAATAAATACCACTTCTGTGTTGTTGCCAGGAAAGCTACATGGATGCTCCATGAAGTCACAAGGGACAGAATTCAAAGCAGGCTTTACTTAGGAGAAGTGGACAGTCTAGAATTATCAAGAAAATCTAGATTTATCCTTTATTAGATGACCGATTACATCAAAATGTTGAATATCTTTGCCCTTGATATAGGGCAGGGGTAGGCAACCTCAGCTCTTTTATGACTCATGGACTTCAACTCCCAGAATTCCTGAGTCAGCAGAGCTGACTCAGGAATTCTGGGAGTTGAAGTCCATGAGTCATAAAAGAGCCGAGGTTGCCTACCCCTGATATAGGGCATCCTGCATATAGCAAAAAGGTGGAAGAAGTTGGAGTTTGGGAGAAGGGGGTGTCTCTCACATTTACGACTCCCTCATTGCATGAGTGGATAATTGGCTAATTGATTGATTATGGGTCAGACCCAAGGATCCTCTTGCCCAGCATCCTTGCACCTTGAGCAAAGTGAGCTGCCTCTTGCTCACTGTCTGTCACTGCACCCTCAGGGCAAGCTTGCCTATACTGTGCCCCATTTAACATTGGCATGAAAATCTATTGGTGTGCAAATCTACACCACATTTGGAATACTGCATCCAGTTTTGGTTTCCATGATATAAAAAAGATGTTGAGACTCTAGAAAGAGTGCAAAGAAGGGCAACAAAGATGATTAGGGGACTGGAGGCTAAAACATATGAAGAACATTGCAGGAATTGGGTACGTCTAGTTTAATGAAAAGAAGGGCTAGGGGTGACATGATAGCAGTGCTTCAATATTTGAGGGGCTACCACAAAGAAGAAGAGATCAACTTATTCTCCAAAGCACCTGAAGACAGAACAAGAAGCAATGGATAAAACTAATCAAGGAAAAAAGCAACTTAGAATTAAGGAGAAATTTCCTGACAGTTAGAACAATTAATCAGTAGAATGATTTGCCTCAGAAGTTGCGGGTGCTCCATCACTGGAGTTTTTAAGAAGAGATTGAACAGCCATTTGTATGAAATGGTATATAGGGTCTCCTGCTTGAGTAGGGGGTTGGACTAGAAGATCTCCAAGATCCCTTCCAACTCTGCTTTTCTATTATTCTGTTATTGGCCATTTCATATTCTTATAATGTATCAAACCAGCACTAAGGTGGAGGGCATTATGGGTTGTTGTTAAGTGTGTTTCTGGCTCATGTGACCCACAACCTCTTTGTAAGATTAATTACACTCAGAGTCAAAATCATTAGAGAACCTCAAAGTTCAAGTTCATAGGCAGTCTCAGTCATGTCTGAGCACAGTTCTTTCAGCAATCAGGATTCAATGTATATAGCAGAAACAGATTCCAGGGAAGGCAAAGAGCTGGAACAAAGCATGGAAGTGCATGACGTCAGGCTGTCACAAAAATTATTTTTGCTTCGACTATTCTGAGGTTAAAGCCCTTTATGCTGCAGACTTCCAGCATCCAGATACGCAGAGCTGGAGGTTGAGAATGCAGATCAGGGTGAAAACTACAGATGCAGAGCCAGAAGTATCAGGGCAAGATTCCGCATCATGTGTGATACTGGCTCTTGTTTTTTCAGAGTCAGAACTACCTGATGTTTCCACCTAATCCTTCCATTGTCACGACACTGGCCCTCTTCAATGGCTCATGGAGAAGTTGTTAAAGGGATGCTAGGAGCGGACTTTAGCCTTGACCTCACTGATAAAAGCAAAACAAAACACCATGAAATCCCAAGCTGTGGTGGAGAACAGAGAAATGATGTTGCATTTGTGAACTGCAAAACAGAGACTTTTTGCATTCCAGAGATTAGATTCATCAAACTCTAACAGCAGCTTCTAATGCTTAGCACTGAGAAAGTAGCCATCTCTTCCCATCCCAAAGGAAAAATCCCTGTTTGTTGCTCTTTAAAGCATCTTGCTGTGCCTTATCTCTCCAATTTTTTTGGGGGGGGAGGGTGAGTTTTTGTTTAAAAGTAATCTTCCAGCAGATTTTGACAAATAAAAAAATGTTTCTTAATTATTTCTGAAAATTGCTCTCTGAGTCTGTTTGAAGCGTACCTGATTTGTCCAATATGTTGCCTCTTTTCTTCTCATTCAAGGTGCCAGTTTGGAGAAGTTAAGTCTTTTGCTTTTATGAGCTGTATTTTGTTTGATAAAATTAATTGCTCTCTGACTGTCCTGCCCCCATGGAGATTTGGAATCCTGTTACTCAATGGTGACGTCCATTAAGAGCAAATTGTTCAACTTGGAAAATAAACAACATTGTCAAAACTACAGTATATATACACAACAGCTTATCTAAATTTAACCAAGAATGGTTCTCATACATACAACACATTACCCAGGACAGCTAATCTAATTGCCTATAGTTTGATTTCTAGGGGGATTCAATGTCAACAATATTGCAGATTAGTGGATGTATAAAAAAAGGGAAGTCGTAAACTTAATACCTATTTTTATTTCTTATTCTTTTTTCCTTTCCTTCTGTTTTTTAACTTTTTGGTCTTTTGATTTTTGTTCAGTTTGCTTTCTTCATCTATTTATTCTTTCATTAACATTGATGATGTTGTCTATTCAGTCACGTCTGATTCTTGGCAATTCTATGGGCCAGGCCTCTCCACATCTTCCAATCTTGCACTGCTTTTTTGATTTTTTTTCCCTATGCTCTGTCTGATGTCAGCTTTGATGGTGTCCAGCCACCATTTTCTCTGGTGGCCTGGCTTCTTTTTACCACTAACTCTTCCAAATATAATTGCTTTTCTCAGTGAATTTCCCCAATAACATGGTTAAAATAAGTGAGAGATAGTTTTGCGATTTTGCCTTCCAGTGACATGTCTGGTGTTATCACTCCTGTGCTTGCTTCTTAATCACCTTTTCTGTCCAAGGAATATGCAGGACCATTCTCTATAACCACAGCTCATTAACATTATACACACATAACACCCCCCCCACACACACACACCAAGTATCAATACAATAGAAATTTTAATGTTAATTAATTTAGCTCAAGACCTAAATCTTATGAATGAATGAAAATGAAAAACACAGTCCTCTTTTTTAGTTACTTTTCCTTTGTAATTTATGCTTAATTTTGAATGAAAAAGCCAAATAATGTTAAAGCTTGTAATGATATCCTAAATTGTAGCTAATAATGATAAGAATATCTACTTTTCCCCCTTTATTTCCAATATTCTAAATAATAGAATGTCAAGAATTTGTAATTATGTCATCTAAATATCACTGCATTAAAGTAAACAATACATAGAAAACAAAAAAAGTGATGGGTATCAGGTCCTATACTTGGATAGGAAAAATCAGAAGTACATTGAGAACTGGGAGATGAAACTTGGAGGCAGTTAACTCTCTAGGGGTTTTAATGGACTGTAAGCTGAATATGAGAATTAATAGAAGTACTGAAGATCACCAAAGTAATAATTCCTTTGTGTACTGTACACCAAGGTCTAAATTGCCCTTGGAGGACAGTGCCATCTATGATCATTGTACTTTTAAAAAGACATTCAGGAGCTGGTTTGGTGAAGTACCACCCGGTTGATATCTATGGAGATTCTCAATCATCCAGGTCATGGTTGTCCCAAAAATGCTTTTTCAAAAGGGAACTGGTCTTTGTTTTTCCTTGAAGATGTTTTGCTTCTTATCCAAGAAGCTTCTTCAGTTCTGACTGACTGAAGAAGCTTCTTGCATGAGAAGTGAAAGCTGTGACTGAAATCAGAACTGAAGAAGTTTCTTGGATGAGAAATGACACATCTTCAAGGAAAAACGAAGTCCAGTTGCCTTTTGAAAAAACACCTTTGGGACACCAGGTTGATAAAAAAAACTGGAACCACGATAGATTTCCTTTCAAACTTTCTGTGCAGGTAGGGATGCGTACATGTGAGTGAGTATATTTGCACAGACTGGCTGCATACCCAGTTTAATCATGGTTAATAACAACAGCAAAATGCTATGCTTACTTAGCATACCATGCCTAAACAAATAAACAATATTATGGCTTAATTGATGGCCTGGTTTATATACCATGCAAAACAATGACTGAAGTCCTATGTACTTTCATCCACAAATTATGTGATCTGATTTTAACTTAGGACGTGTAAGAAATACAAAGGAGAAAATTTCTTTTCCCACAGCATCCCCAAATCATAAAATATTCAGACTAGACAATTTTTATTATTCCCCAGGAGCCTCAGTAACACAAACAGCTCCCTGATATGTTATTATAAAGAGCTAATTGGGCTTTGGGTACTGAGGATTCACATGCAAGTTGCACATTTTGCTGATATTAATGTTCCAACATTTCACAGGCAAAATATGGAAACTCTTGTGCATTTTTTGCACCATCCTATCCCAAGAATCATAGTCAGACTTCATCTTACAGTCATTTCACTTCACTGAGCAATAAGAATGTCCACAGTGCACTGCAGAATTTTTCAGGGTTTAATTCCCTTTGAAGAAGATCACTGGAGGGATTGTGGTATTTTGTAATACATGCATTCATTTATAACAGCACAGATGAGTAAAGCACAGCTTAAATCCCAGGAGATAATGAAAATCCACCTCTTCTGCCTCAGAGCTCTGAGAGGCAGCGCAGTAACTGCATTTTTTGTTGTTGTTAGCTGCGAAGTCGTGTCCGACCCATCGCGACCCTATGGACAATGTTCCTCCAGGCCTTCCTGTCCTCTACCATCTTCTGGAGTCCATTTAAGCTCACGCCTACAGCTTCAGTGACTCCATCCAGCCACCTCATTCTCTGTCGTCCCCTTCTTCTATTGCCCTCGATCTTTCCCAGCATTAGGCTCTTCTCCAGTGAGTCCTTCCTTCTCATTAGGTGGCCAAAGTATTTGAGTTTTAGCTTCAGGATCTGGCCTTCTAAAGAACAGTCAGGGTTTATCTCCTCTAGGACTGACCGGTTTGATCGCCTTGCAGTCCAAGGGACTCGCAGGAGTCTTCTCCAGCACCATAGTTCAAAGGCCTCAATTCTTTGGCGCTCAGCCTTTCTTATGGTCCAACTTTCACTGCCATACATTGCAACTGGGAAGACCATAGCCTTGACTATACGCACTTTTGTTGACAGGGTGATGTCTCTGCTTTTTAGTGTGCTGTCTAGATTTGCCATGGCTTTCCTCCCCAGGAGCAAGCGTCTTTTAATTTCTTGGCTACAGTCCCCATCTGCAGTGATCTTGGAGCCCAGGAAAATAAAATCTGTCACTACCTCCATTTCTTCCCCATCTATTTGCCAGGAATTGAGAGGGCCAGATGCCATGATCTTGGTTTTCTTAATGTTAAGTTTCAACCCAAGTTTTGCACTCTCCTTCTTCACCCGCAACAAGAGGCTCTTTAGTTCTTCTTCACTTTCTGCCATTAGAGTGGTATCATCTGCGTATCTTAGGTTGTTGATATTTCTTCCGGCAATCTTAATTCCAACTTTTGATTCATCTAGCCCTGCCTTTCTCATGATGTGCTCAGTAACTGCATTTACACAACCTATATAACCTGATTCTTGAATTAACCCATTTTTATGGTTTGCACAATTCATTGTGTTATAAAGTAAATAAATGAACTGGATTTATGCAGTGCACTAAGGCACAAAAAACAAATTAAGGTTCACCTTCATCAACCTTAACAAGGTAGCAGTTTTTTAATATTAGAACTTTTAGGAAGACAATCATTTAGATGCTAACTGAGTCCAATTTTAACTATTTGCCTATGGGCCTTTTGGGGCCTCTGATCCAATTCTGATTGTATTTCTCTCTTCTTATTATATCATCTCCAGCTAGGATTGTGGCAGAGATGGGTGGGAAAAACTAACCACCTCTCAGACCATTCACAATTTCTAACTCATGACAATGGCTCCTATACAGAGCTATTAGCTAGTCTCGCTAAAGGAACAGAAATTGGGAACACAGTTTTCTCTCTCAATAATTTAGAAACCATTAATCTTCTCCTTTCTAGTCTTACAGCAATACATTGCTGGAACTATTTGTCTGGCACTGGTATATACACTCTTCGTCCTCTTGTTTTAGAATGTTCTTTTGTTGTAAAAAAAATCATTGGTTAGGCATATCCTGTTCTACACCTGTCCCTCAACACCAGTGGTTTGATATCCTTGAAAAGTCTGAACTCTTTTGCTTCCCAGATGGTCTAATGAAATCACAGTGCACTTCACCCCACTCGCTACCTCCCCTGTATACTGAATTATAGCTGAGCACAACCTTGGATCAGCACTGCTGTGGATAATGAAATCTGATTTCTTATATTAAAGTTAGCAAATCAAACCAGAGGAACACTATGCAATCCGCTCCTCAGCTGTTCTTTCCCCAGAACATGCACTGCCTTGTCTTATTCATGGTTCTTTCATCAATAATCAAAGACTGACTGCTTCTCTATCAGCCCTGGGTCACAAGAAATACAGAACAGCAAGCAAGTTGAGCAAGATATATATTTAGAATGGGCTTTGGGTTAAAAAATAGAGAAGGCAAATTTGGCAACTAGCTAAAATAATAATAATAATAATAATAATAATAATAATAATAATAATAATAATAATAATAATAATAATAATAATAATAATGTTGAAAGGGACCTTGGAGGTCATCTAGTCCAACCCCCTTCTCAGGCAGGAAACCCTATACCATTTCAGACAATGACTGGCCAATCTCTTCTTAAAAACTTCCAGTGTTGGAGCATTCCCAGCTTCTGGAGGCAGGTTGTTCTATTGATTAATTGTTCTAACTGTCAGGAAGTTTCTCCTTAGTTCTAGGTTGCTTCTCACTTTGAACAGTTTTCATCCATTACTTCTTGTCTTGCCTTCAGGTGCTTTGGCCTATAGCTTGACTCCCTCTTCTCTGTGGCAACCTCTCATATATTGGAACACTGCTATCCTGTCACCCCTTGTCCTTCTCTTCATTAAACTAGACATACCCAATTCTAGCAACTGTTTTTTATACGTTTTAGCCTCCAGCCCCCTAATCATCTTTGTTGCTCTTCTCTGTACTCTTTCTAGAGTCTCAACATCTTTTTTACATCATGGTGTCCAAAACTGGATGCAGTATTCCAAGTGTGGCCTTACCAAGGCATTGTGAAGTGGTATTAACACTTAGCGTGATCTTGATTCTATCCCTCTGTTAATGCAGCCTAGCACTGTGTTGGCTTTTTTGGCAGCTGCAGCACATTGCTGGCTCATATTTAAGTGATTGTCCACTAGGACACTGAGATCCCTTTCACAGTTACTACTATTGAGCAAGGAACCACCTATACCAGACATGTCAAATTTGTGACATCACATGACATTCCACAATGTATCGGGATTGTTTTGCCATTGCCAGCAATGGGGTGGGCACGGCTTCCACATGACACATCCGGCCTGCGGGCTGGCAGTTAGACACCCCTGACCTATACTATACCTATGTGGTGCATTATGGGTCTTTAATGCTTTGCTCAGATAAAGGAAAAAGAGAGAGAAGGGACCTAATTACAAGGACAAGTTTATCAAATGAAGCAAAATGGGAGACTATGAAGGTTTTTTTCTCTCCAATTCATGAGCCTGAGTGCTGGTTTAATAGATTTACCAAAGATACAGCGATGGGTGCCAGCACAGTTTTAAAAGGGTATTATACAAATGCTACCTGGAAGAGAAGGTTAATGGTAACTCATGATGAAAGTTTAGTAAACGTGATATCTCAGAATGTTTTTCAAGGAATACATGTGGGACAGAACTTTGGCAATCACTTAAATTTGATTGCAGAGCTGTCTGATGACCATTGTTGGGGAAGAATCCTATAGAAAAACCCTTGGCTTCAACTGTAATGATCACTTCCTATGACCTGCATGCGACCTCTGGCATGCTTTCTCTGTTGCTGGTCCTGACAACCTAAATATCCAGAACAATGAAAGACCCAGTGGCTTCATTCACACAACATGATAAACTTGGTTAGCATTCAGCTTTGTAATATCTACTCTTTCCCTCCAGTGGTCTCTCATTAGGAATCATGCATTTACATTCTGGGAATGTTAAATAAAATAGCACCTACTACAGTGTATATTTTCATCAAAGCAACCTTACAGAAGTAAGCAGGTTTGAGATGGTTAGTATTTAAATGGGATACAAAAAGGAAATGGGACATGAAAAGAGTTAGACTGGAAAGAGGAAAAAGTTATCCTGGAAGAAAATCACTGTCATGTTTTTAATCGCGAAAATAACATGGACAGCTTCACTTGTTTACAAGGAGTAAAAAATTCAAGGAAGAATTGAGGAAGAATTTATTTTATGATACATTTAAGATAATTAAGAAATAGATTAATATACAAATATAAACAATATATTCTAAATATATATACTATAAAAACTCCCTTTTTATGACCCTGTAACCCCATAATTCCGGATGGAGTTGGAGCAACTGGATGGAGCTGAGCGTTTACTGGCCAGATACCTTCCTGATGCCACACAGAGTTCTCAGCAGATATTTTTTCTTTGTGAGGAGAGAGAGAAACATCTGCCAGTACCTAGGATTGAACTCACCACTTTCCAAGTGGGAGGTAAGCATCTTCACCACTAGGCCACCTCGCCACTCTTAAATAAGTATGTATAAGTATGTGTGTTTGTGTGTGTGTGTGTGTGTGTGTGTGTGTAAAAGTGTAACTATATGTAAGCATACAGTATAAGCTATATATCTGGTACAAAATAAGTGCTTTAAAGAGTAATAGATTCTAAAATGGAGAAAAATAAGCATTCCCTGCCTTGAGCATCACATAGTGAACAGAACTTGCCTAATAGTTTAATTCTGAATAACAGCTATACTTTTTAGGAATTCAAAGCAGAAGTAGCAGCCATGCTGAGGGATTCAGAACTCTGCTTGTTCTTTCAGATATTCTCCAGTTCAATATTCTTCAAGAAATGGAAATTCTGAAGTAACTGTTTCCATTGTCTCATTTATTTCCCACTTCAGAGCAGCACCCCAGGAATTTCTCACACGAGCAAATAAAGAGGACAACTTTTTCCATAATGAAATGTCTGTCTTGCAGTAACACAACCAGGCAGCTGAGCACAGTTGAGAAAGCTGATGCCTTCAAGTTGCAACCGTGTGCGTGTGTGTGTGTGTGTGTTTGTGTACACAAGCAAGTTAACCAAGATTTCAACAGATCATATAAATAGATCCCTCCAGGGGCACAATGTAAATGCACTTAAAATCATCAGTCAAACAAAATTCCCCTTCTCTGGTCTGGTCTGTCCTAGCAAGACTTCTGAAGATGGAAAATTGCCCCCAGTGATTACTAATAACTCTTATTTCTATCTATATAAGGCTAAAGTGTCATTTAAAAAGAAGAGCGAGGCAGTTAAAGTGATGGAAATAGATGGGGGTGTGGGGTGGGTTTATTTTGTGTCAAACTAATCAGTCCAGGTAGCAGCAGTTATTCCAGACACAGCTAGTGTCTGTGAAGGAACAGGACTACAAATCAGAGTCTGCAGTTTGTCCTTGTCTATCAGAATGCAGGAGACACAAGCGCATCTCTCAGGTGTTAAGCTGATCAGAAAATCTGGAAGCATCTAAGTACTGTATGGGCTTAAAACATTTAACCACTTTAATCTAACTGGGGAGAAAAGAGATAAAAGATAGAGCAAACATTCTCTGACTTCCTCATGGATTTTCTTTGTTTTATATTGCAATGAAAACTGGGCATGGTAATGATTTGTAATTTGCATATGGATAAGCGATGGATTATGAGAAGAAGATATATTTCTTTGTAACCCTAGAGGAGATGAAAGCTTATTGTTTATCCTTGTTCTGATAAGAATCAAAACTCATTTCTTTAAATACTTTTTTCTTTTTTCCCTTTTTTCTTTCTTTGCATCTTTTATTTTATCTCTCCTTTTCTCTCAGTTTAGTTTGTATTTGCTTTTACAGTTGTGATTGAAATTTTCAAATATGCACACACATGCACACACAGTCCTCAACTTACAACCATTCGTTTAGTGACTGTTCGAAGTTACGGCACTGTAAAATGTGACTTATGACCCATTTACATACTACTATTGCAGCATCCCCATGGTCACGTCATCTAAATTCGGCAACTGGCATGTATTTATGACGGTTGCAGTGCCCCAGGGTCATGTGATCACCTTTTGTGGCCTTCTGACAAGCAAAGTTAATGGGGAAAGCCATATTCACTTAACAAGTATTACTAATGTAGCAACTGCAGTGATTCATTTAATAATTGTGGCAAGAAAAGTCATAAAATAGGCCAAACTCACTGAACAACTGTCTTGCTTAGCAATAGAAACGTTGGGCTTAATTGTGGTCAAAAGTCAAGGACTACACACAAACACACACACATATACATCTACAAATTTGCAGACGACACCAAGCTGGCAGGAATAGCCGGCACTCTAGAAGACAGGCTTAAGATACAGGAGGATTTGCACAGACTTGAACACTGGGAGCTATCTAACAAAATGAAATTCAATGGTGAAAAAAGTAAGGTTCTACATTTAGGCAAGAAAAACCAAATGTACAGGTATAGTATATGGGGTACCTTGCTCTACATTAGTAACTGTGAGAGGGATCTCGGAGTCCTCACTTCAATATGAGCCAGCAGTGTGCTGCAGCTGCCAAAAAAGCCAACACAGTGCTAGGCTGCATTAACAGAGGGATAGAATCAAGATCACGTGAAGTATTAATACCACTTTACAATGCCTTGGTAAGGCCACACTTGGAATACTGCATCCAGTTTTGGTCACCACGATGTAAAAAAGATGTTGAGACTCTAGAAAGAGTACAGAGAAGAACAACAAGGATGATTAGAGGTCTGGAGGCTAAAACGTATAAGGAACGGCTGCTTGAATTGGGTATGTCTAGTTTAATGAAGAGAAGGGCAAGTGTTCCAATATCTTAGGGGCTGCCACAAAGAAGAGGGAGTCAAGCTATTCTCCAAAGCGCCTGAAGGCAGGACAAGAAGCAACGGATGGAAACTAATTAAGGAGAGAAGCAACCTAGAACTTAGGAGAAACTTCCTGACAGTTAGAACAATTAACCAGTGGAACAACCTGCCTCCAGAAGCTGTGAATGCTCCAACACTGGAAGTTTTTAAGAAGAGACTGGCCAGCCATTTGTCCGAAATGGTATAGGGTTTCCTGCCTGAGCAGGGGGTTGGACTAGATGATCTCCAAGGTCCCTTCCAACTTTACTATTATGATTATGATTATGATTACATATACACAATGGTAGGATTCAAACATGTGAACAACCGGTTCTTTGTGTGGATGCCACTTCTGGAAGTCCATTCTGACCCTGGGCAATAGAAAATTAGCTGCAGATATGCATACGCATACACATATACACATATACCACTTCTGTGTTGCCATCTTTGCCATCTTTGCTTCTGGATGGGTGGCACTATCCCAGGCTGACCTGGTTCACAACTTGGCGGTTCTCTTGGAGTCACAACTGCTGCTCAAAGAGCAGATGGCACTCACACTTAGGAGAGCCCTTGTACAACTTCAGGTTGTGTGTGCCAGTTGTGGCCCCTTCTGGATAAGAAGTCTTTGCACTTGGTCACTCAAGTCCTGGTCATCTCATGCTTGGACAATTGCAATGCACTCTGCATAGGGCCACCCTTGAAGACTATTCAGAAGCTTCAGCTGGTGCAGAGTGTGGTGGTACAGGCATTTCTTTGGGGCCCCTAGAGGGGCCCAGGTTACACTGCTGTTACACAAGCTTCATTGGCTGCCAGTTTGCTTCCTGGTGCATTCAGGGTGTTAGTTATTGCCTATAAAGCTCTGCATGGCACGGGTCCAGATCACTTGAGGAACTGTCTCACCCCTATGGGACAGGTCCACCTCACCCAGGCTGGCAGAGGAGGCATGTTGTGGATCCTGTCAGTCAAGGAATTCTGGCTGGTGGGGTCCAAGACAAAAGCCTTCTTTGCCATGATGAGCAGCAAACAAGCAAACTAATTAATTAAATACATAGATACCCAAAAGAGTGTCATACAAAAAAGGAAAGAAGATGCCAGTAGGCAGGATACAAAACAATCATCTTAAACTGCAGGAAGGCAGATTCTGTGCATGTGTGAATTGCTCTGATTCAGCTAGAATTGTCTGTTAAATTTGGATTGTAGATTCAGTCTGAAATGAATTGTCATTTCAGAGTGGAAAATCCAGGTGAATCAGAAATTAGTTCAAATCACACTTCACAAAACATTGTGGGCTGTCCCCTGATTCCACTGGATGACATTGCCAGGGCCTGCTGCCTTGGAAAAGTGAGGAAAATTCTCAGGGATGACTCACACCCTGGTCGGTAACCTCTTTACTCTCCTACCATCTGGTAGGAGATACAGGAGTATAGCCAGCCACACCAACAGGCTGAAGAACAGCTTCTATCCATGGGCTGTCAGGCTCTTGAATGGGAAATAACTTTATGTATGATTGACTTGCGAGGCCGGTGTGTTGTGCAATTAGCTCACATGGTGTAACAAGATGGTGGGTTTGTTGTCACTGCGAGTTGTGGTGGTGGGGGCACGAAGGGAAGCTCAGCCAATCTCACTGTGTACATGTTGTACTTTGATAATAAAGGTTCATTCATTCCAGATTAAATGTAATCCATACTGATAGAACTCAGTTTAACACTCTTTTAATGATAAGAGGAGGAATTGCAACCAATTACCTAGAAAGAGTGTGGCTGTCACTCGCTGAATATTTCCAAACAGAGGGAGGAGAGAGATTTGTTGGGGTGGCTTTACTGCAGACAGCAGGAATTTGGAGAGATGAAATTGTTCAGAGCAGTCCAAATCTTTTTGCCCTGTGATGTTCGTCACACCCCCACAGGCTCTGATAAGGGACCCTATGTTCGCAAGATGTCCCACCACACGTGGGAAGAGAAATTTTGGCCCAGTGAGGATTCCCATACTCTAGAAAATTTGACAGACATAGATTAGTCCATGCATTGAAGGAATGGATGTTACGTAAGACTGCCACTGGACAAAGCAGCAGCAGCATAAGGTGGGAGGAACTCTGCGCAGCTACCATCATTTTAGGCATCCAAGAATGTGCCAAAAGTATGACTCACTGCTGTCATGTTGTCAGTCATCAATCATCATCTAAAAGCTTAATTTCAGTTTTCCCTGTTACTAGTATTCTTGTGGGCTGTGAGCTAACCATGATGAAAGCTATGAAAAATCTAACAGGATTTCAGTATATATTGCCTGAAACAACATGTAGTTTGGTAGTACAGTGGTCTCTTGGTACTGCTTTGAAAGTCATTGAATTTGGTACTCAATGCATTCTGATGTGAAATTTTTGTTCTGGTATTCATTGTTTGTTTGGTACTCAACACAAAAGTTAGAATTCGTCGGTGTCGGCTGCCTTGTGACTCACTATATTATTCCTTATGGGAAAGGTTTGTTTGGTACTCATAGTTTTTGGTACTCATCATGCAACCCAGAACCAATTAACAATGAGCACTGAGGTACCACTGTACTGTATTCTATTTATTCAAAGCATTTTGTAAGTTGTTGGTTCAAAAAATTATCTTTTCGTAGATAATAATAGATATGGCAGGTTATAGAAGCTGCACTTGTGAAAAGCATTGATATTCCTTCTTGTATCTGGAACTGAGTGCCAGCTCATGTAGAGAGGATTGCTCAGTGTAACAGCCTCACTGCAGCAGATATTCATCTTGTTGGTTGATTATTTCTGAAATTTCCTTCGTTGCTTTCTGTAGATCCAACCTCACACGCAGCAACCTTCTTGCAGAGAGAAAAAGAAAGTAAGGCAGCTGGGTCAGTTTACACCATATATACTTGCATTAGATACATACAATATTACTTCATTTAAAGGTTTTGTTTTTGCTTTTGGAAATCTTTGCTAGTCTGGGACATCTTGGGTTTGTGAGTTGGTTAGTTCTGGGCCAGGTTATCTGAAAGAATGCCTGAACCATTTTGATTATTTCCAAGCCTTCAAATCACTCTTTCCATTAAGACTGGGCTTTAAACAAAAAAGCCAGCATGTAAAGACAACTTGTTCTCACTGGCTTTGAACTGAGATTATTATATGGAACGGTATGTTTAAATTTGATCATTTGGAACTGCATTGTTCTGTTCCCGCCTGCTACCGGCCCTGCAGAAAAGGCAGGGACAACCCCTTTACAAACGGCAAGAGGCTGGAATTAAGCCTGCCAAATTTATTAACATAAAACAGAGCAAAACAAGACACCAACCATGAAACAGGACCTATGAAACAGGAACTATTCAAGCGGTTGCCTTCAGCAAACCAGCCCTCCCACGCATTCCCCTTTTATACAGTTCAGGGCGTGACTTCTCTCTGCCTCCTTCTGAGGTGCCCCATTGCCTTCCTCTGTTTACTCCTGATTGACTGCCTCCTGCGTCGGGCATCCTTGAACAGGGCCAGCTGTGGGTCATCTTCATCCACGCTGTCAGGCTCACACAGCTGGGTCTCCGTCGTGACCAGGTGGGAGGGGCCTGGCTGAGGGCTCTCATCAGCAAGCTCTTCAACACCCCCCTCCTCCTCTGAGTCGTCCGACCCAACTGCTGAACCCACAGGCTGACCCTGAATTACAACATGCATTTCATGTTGTTAACATTTTGGAAAATGCAGATATTTGCAAATTGGCTTTTATCTTGTGGGTAAAGTTGTGAGAACTGAGTTATGTGATTTTTGTGCTGCAAATTGCTTTGAGACAACCAAATGTCCTAAAAAAGTGGCTTCAAAGCAGTGTGTCTTGTGTGTGTGTGTGTGTGTGTGTGTACACAAGCTTCAAAAGAAAGATCCTTCTGAGCAAGCAGGAGGAAAAACTGTGAACAGGAGATGACTTTGGGAATACCTTTTATGTGGGTAGCGTGTGACTTCTCAAGTGCATTTCTTTGTAATATTTATAGCTCAAAGGTGATACTGGCACAATCTCAAATCAATCAGGAGAAATACAGGAGTGTGTTTCCAGCTCAGTGTGGCAGGAAAACACTGAAAGATCTGGCTACATGCTCAGTGACAAATGGAAAGCTGTTATCCTTTCTCAACAGCAGAAGGAAAAATAGGATGGTGGGACTCATTGCCAGTTTTCTTTCATAAGCCTTGTCCCATGTGATTCTACCTTTAAAGAAACAGTTGTTTAGTAACATTTTAGCAGTCCATTATTCTTGTTTGTAGCAAGAACATTTGGCTGGGTTATATACTTAGCCATGCCAGATAAAGATCTAATGGCTGCATTTGAATAACATGTTAAACTTATTTAATTGCAGCAGCACAGCAAAGCTTAAGTATCCCCGTTCAGGCTACATTTTCTACGAATGCCTCTTCATAGCACCAATTAAACACAGCTTTGTGAAAATCTGAATGCATATTTACTATTTATATGCAACTATTTATAGATAAGCAACAAATATAGCAGGGACAGAGATTCTGACATCCTTTCAGTCAGTACTCCCTTTGGCAAAAGTTATGTTTTCTGGAGCCACCTAAGGATCTTCCTGTTCTTAGTTTTGGAATTTCCCCCCCACTCTTTCTTAAAAACTTTTTTAGCTCAGAAATATTCTTAAGTCTACTTGCATGAACTGGTTTGAGGTCTCTCCATAGATTTTCCAGTAACATTTAAGACTGAAAACTGTGAACGTAACTCCAAAACCTATACAGGTAGTCCTCAATTTACGACCACAATTGAGTCCAAAATTTCTGTTGCTAAGTGAAACATTTGTTAAGTGAGTTTTGCCCCATTTTACAACCTTTTTTGCCATAGCTGTTAAGTGAATCGCTGCACTTATTAAGTTAGTGACATAGTTATTAAGTCAATCTGGCTTCCCCATTGACTTTGCTTGTCAGAAGGTCACAAAAGGGGATCATATGACCTTGGGACACTGTAGCCGTCATAAATATAGTTGCCAAGCATCTGGATTTTGATCATGTGATCCTGGGGATGCTGCAATGGTGGTAGGAGTGAAAAATGGTCATAGGTCACTTTTTAGTGCCGTTGTAACTTTGAACTATCATTAAAGGAACTGTTGTAAGGCATGGACTGCCTGTATTTTCTCTCCTCTAATTACTTAATACATTGATTTGGAGACATTTTGGGGATCATTGTCCTGCTGAAATAGCTGACCTTTTTTTCAGCTTCACTGCAGGGCATTAGCTTCTAGGACAGGGGTGTCAAACTCAATTTCATTGAGGGCCGCATCAGCATTGCGGTTGCCCTCAGGGGGCCGGGTGGGTGTGGCCTACTGGGAGGGTGTGGCCTACTGGGTGGGTGTGGCTAAAGTGCGTATGGCCTACTGGGTGGGAGTGGCCAGCTCTACATCATTGGCATCAAGGGTGCCTATGAGGGCCTGGGCAGGAGTGGGACAGATCTGAGGGTCTCTGACAGAAGGAGGGTCTCTGGGCCAGGGCCAAGGCAGTGGGGGCCGTTCCCTCACTGTTTCCAGGATAGCTTCATGGACCACATGAAACCACTTTGCAGGCCGGATCCGGCCCCCGGGCCTTGTGTTTGACATGTCTGTTCTAGGATATATTGATATTTTGCTAAACTCAGTCTCCCTTCCATTTGCACAGTACTGTCTGTGCCATTGTCTGCTACACCCCCCCCAAAGTGTACCAGTCTCCTTTGTGCTTAATAAATGACAATGTGTTCTCCCCCCAATGCTTCACCCATTTTTCCCCCCAAATGTGTCCTATTTGGCTGAAACAGAAAGCACTTTGTTCCAAAATGGTTGGATGGCAACTATTCCTTCTGATATCTCTTCCAACCAAATCCTTGTAGCATAAGCCTTGCTGTGCTATTGTTTGCAGTGACTTGTTGGTTGCATTTGGGGGATCTAACTAATTTTCAGGTAGTTCTAACAAAGGTTTTTCTTGGTACGACAGATTTTTGCCTTAACAGTTATTCCATTTCTTAACAACACTTTCCTTACTAGCTGGAAGCACTTTCTCTTGCTAGCTGGAAGCACTTAGATCTTTCTTTTTAATTGCTTCTCCTACTTTGTTAGAATGAATTATGGTCATTTTCAAATGCTTAAAAGAGCTCACGGTAGCTGAAGCTCAAGAGAACAATAGTCACAACCTGAATGGTTAGAAGGCTCAGAGTATTTATTCATGTAACTGTCTACTTCTGGCTAATTGTAGGTCTTACAAGCTAATTTCCTTGAGAATCTAACTTGATGTAAGATTTACTTGGGTAATAATCATAACTCTGTCATAAAATCTGTGTCCCGCTATCTCTATGATTTGAGAAACTAATTTTTCAAATACTGTTGATAACTCATAATGCTCAGGTGATGTATCTTGGTGGAAACCAAGATGATTTAAAAAGATATAGATGGTCATTGGAGAGGATTTATTTTATCTGATTATTCATTAGTTTCAGATCTAGCTTTAATTCCAAAGTTTAATCAACTTTTGTTACTCTCATAACAAAAATTCTATAAAATAAGTTGAGCTGAAAAGTGGGTGATCAAAAGTCATTCAGTTTTAGATGGCTAAGTGAGAGTCCATACTTGAATATAGGTCTAGTCAGTCATAGTACTCTAATATAGTTCCCATTAATTTCAGTAAGATGTGCCCACCATAAAGGAAAAAAATGGCCTACAAGTTGCCATTCAATTGTCACTTCAGTGGGGGCAATATTATTTCTGAGTCCTGGAACAGGTAGGACATTCCCAGAAGAACATCTAACCTTTTAGATAGAATAACCAATTACAAAACTTATGACATTGTGATTCTCCTTCCTCCATCCGTCCACCCACTCACGCAGGTATTCCTAGTCATATTTGGAGGCACAAAAAGAATAACTATAAGTTATTAATATCTTCCTCTTTGTAACAGTCTATAAACCCCATTTTCTCCAATTTTTCTCTTTGTTCTTAAAAAAGGTGCAACTGTATTTGACTTAAATTGTCTAAGATTAATATAATGATACTGGTAAGGATGATGATAATTAACTTCTTTTCTTTCTGATTAAAAATATGGCTCAGCAGCCACTTTTGGAGCTTTGCTAGGAGACACATCCCAGATTTGGGGGGGAGTCCTCCAGCTCTTGAAGGTCCTGACTGAATACTTCAGAGGTAGATCGAGGGAGATTTTAATAGGTATCATTGATTTCAGTAGGCCAAAGGTTTGTCTGACATTTCAGGCTGATATTGCACACAGCGAAGCCTTAAATTTTGCTGTTTGTTTTTTTATTAATTAAATTTCCTTACCTAAACAGAGAAACAGAATGACAATCAATGAGCAAAAAAGCACTGGGAGTGGGAGAGACTTCCAACTTCCAACTGGCTTCCCAACTGAGTTTTCTTGTGGCAAGTGGCAGGGAGCATTGGAAATCTCCCTTCCCTTCCCTTCCCTTCAACCCTAACCCTTCCCTTCGGACAACACTGGAAGTTTTTAAGAAGAGACTGGACAGCCATTTGCCTGAAATGGTATAGGGTTTCCTGCCTGAGCAGGGGGTTGGACTAGATGACTTCCAAGGTCCCTTCCAACCTATGATGATGATGATGATGATGATGTAAGTGACTGCTGCTGAGTGGGGGAGTTAGGTATTGTGAAAGTGGCTAGGAAACTGTTGCGGAACATTGAAAATGAAGATCATATAACCACAACAGAGCCCACCTGCCCTGAAACAGCCATAACATCCTCAAATTTCGTTCCTTCAGCACTCACAGGTCTTAGATTTTGGATGTATTCCATAATTTAGCCCATAAATAAATACATAAATAAATAAATAAATTTGAAGTACGTTGATTCAAAATGATGCACTGTGTTGCCCAGCTATGAGAGTTTTGGTAATATGTGGACTATAAATGGACACAATTTTTCAAACGAGCAGAATAACGATGATATGTTTTCGTCAGTGATAATCTTACATATTTCTCTTCACAGCTTCAGGGACCTCTCTGTGTAAGTACTGTACACAGATGGTGACCTGAAGAGGGCAGGCTGGATCTGCCTTAGTGCTTATAATGGGATTCCAGAAAGGAAGTGAACTCTAAGACAGCTGGGAGATACACAGAAGCATCTGAAATTTTACCCCGAAGTTAAGGGGGAACCCAAAGTCTGCTCAGTCTGTCCCATAACTGAATGGTGAAGTTCTTGTTAGAAAACAAAGCTAGCAAATGCGAATGATTTCTAACCTGCCTGGGAAAAGTAATTGCTTTCAGCAGTTGTAATCTGGAGTATCTTTTATCAGTCTCTGGGGAACTGGACTATGGTTGACTTTGCTGCCTGCTGGGTATGATGAACCCAACTAGGGAAAGGTTCAGACATTTCTCTAACCCTTGTGGTTTTCTTGGTTTGGGCTTACCACATGATTGTGTAACATACAATCTAAAGACAATATGTGGCTCGTCACAGGGGTGGGGTGCAGGACTTGCATCCCCCAAATGCTGTTGTTCACCTCATTTTCAATAACCTTCACATCACTGTTTCTCTTTGACTAATCCTACTCTCTGATATCTATACAAGGTGTGTTTATGTCTGAATATGTGAAAAAGTATGAAATGGGATTCTCACATATTTCATTTATTTAAAATATGGGAATCCTTTTGAATTTAGAGGAGGGAGATAATGAGTATTATTTTAATACTGCATTTTTACAACATTTGTCAGCCATTCAAGGTAGGTCAAGATCAAGAAATAGAAGCGTCAGGGATTCCAGGAACGCTTTTCATTGCTGTATCAAAATCTTGAAGGCATGATAAGAGATTCTTTCTGCTCCATCTTATAGAAAAACAGAATCAAGGCAGGGTTACAGATAGTCCTCGACTTAAGTCCACAATTGAGCCCAAAATTTTGGTTGCTAAACAAGACAGTTGACAGACAACCTTTTAAAGCTGTTAAGCAGATCATTGCTGAATTATGCGATTGTTAAGCAAATCTGGCTTTGAATTTGAATTTGCTTGTCAGAAGCCAGCTGGGAAGGATGCAAATGGTGATCACATGACCCTGGGACAGTGCAACTATAATAAATGCATGCCCATTGCCAAGCATCCAAATTTTGATCATTTGACCATGGGGTTGCTGCAATAAGCTTAAGTGTGAAAACTGGTCATAAGTCATATTTTTTCAGTGGTGTTGTAGCTTTGAATGGTCACTAAACAAATAGTTGTAAGTCGAGGATTACCTGTATTCTGAGTTTCTTTCTCAAGACTGAATAATTTTTTCTCCTGTCACTTGCCTCAGTTCTGCCCACCTAAAAGTTCAAAGCATGTTCTATGCAAGTAGATAAATAGGTACCACTTTGGTGGGAAGGCAAGCTGCATTTCATGCCAACTGTCAGAACTCTGCCATCACCGGACCTTCCCTGATGGGACACCTGTTTGCGAGGTGACTTTGATGGTGGGAGGCCTTGGATAATGCTCTCAGGATGCTGTTCATCTTTCTTTCTGGTGCAGAGTTAGTTCACCCCCTGTGGTGAACCTTGGAAAGCGCATGAGAGTGAACTGAACCGGCTAGCAATTTTAGTAGCCAAACTATTATTCTGTGTTATCATTGTAGTCTCCTGGTTCATGTAACATCACCATACACTAAATAAATAAATAATAAGTGATTTCTTGCTGCCTTCCCAAAGTCAGGTTTATATTCTATATTCTTTCATGATCTGCTTAATTGTGTTTCAGTGTTGAGCTTCAATGCTCCTCATTCATCCTTGAATTGGAGAAAATGATGGAGAAGAAGAAGAAGAAGAAGAAGAAGAAGAAGAAGAAGAAGAAGAAGAAGAAGAAGAAGAAGAAGAAGAAGAAGAAGAGGAAGAAGAAGAAGAAGAAGAAGAAGAAGAAGAAGAAGAAGAAGAAGAAGAAGAAGAAGAAGAAGAAGAAGAAGAAGAAGAAGAAGAAGATATTACCCATTCAGTTGTGCCCAACGCTTGGTGATTCTATGGGTCAGGTCTCTCTACATCTTCTCATCTTGCACTACTTCTTTGAGTTTTTCTATGCTCTGGCTGGTGTCAGTTTTGATGGTGTCCAGCCACCATGTTCTTTGACGGCTTTGTTTCCTTCTACCGCTAACTCTTCAAAATATAATTGCTTTCTCCAGTGAATTTCCCTGCACAACCTAGCCAAAGTTAAATGAGAAGCAGTTTCATGATTTTGCCTTCTAGTGACATCTCTGGCATTATGCACTCCAGTACTTGTTTGTTAGTTTCCTTTGCTGACCAAGGAATGCGCAGTAGCTTTCCCCAACACCACTGCACAAACAAGTTGATTTTCTTCCTGTCTTGCTTTTTAAAGGTCCAACTTTCACAACTATGAATAGCTATGGGGAACATAATAGAGGAAACTAACCTACCTTTGGTTGCCAGGCTGATGTCTTTGCTTTTCCATATTCAACTCATGCTCATCAGTGATGTGCAAGCCCATGTTTGGAGAAAACAATGCGAGCATAAAATGTGCTGCCCTCATTGTTGGTCCAAGCTCTGTTCCCAATCATTTGACCTCTCTCCAAAGTAATGGAGGACAAAGCTAAGCCTACTTTATACACTTGAAGGTTACCCTTAGAAACTCTTGAAATAAGAAGGAAAAAACCCCTAACTTTAATACTGGTACAGCTAAGGATGACAAACTTATCTAATCAAAGGCTTGGGATGAGATCAAAATATCATGTAGATCTTGGCAAAAATAAATAAATGATGCCAAGCCACGTTTGTGCCAAAATGAAATGCAGAAAAGGAAAGGCCTTCAGGGATTTAATCTATTTTCTGAGTTTGTGCCTATGTCTTGAAACATAATCTAACCAAATGGGTGGGATTCAGACAAAAACACTTGGGCACAAAAGTGTAACCAAGGTCGATGCTAACCAAGTGAAACGAACTTTGTGAAATGAATTAAAGGTAATAAAATCTTCAATAAATTTGATTTGGTTTTCATTGCCACTCACTGGACTTCTAATGTGCTTTTATATGGTTTTTCAGTGTTATTTTGCAGTGTCTCCCTCATCACGCTGTTCAAAGGTTTGTGCAGAATTTGGTCTAAAGAAAACTTAATACCTGGCTTAGCTGTTCTCACAAACCTCATAAAATACTGAATGCAGCCCATATTTTCTGGAAAGCAGATGGCACAATTTACTAGAGAACCCAGAGGTTTTTAATTAAGTTTCTATTTCCTTGAGCTTTAGATGCTAAACCAGTCCCTTGCTCTCCCTGCTCTTTTGCATTACAGTAAATAACATGTTGGGAGTTTTTTCCCCCTTGATATAATTGATTCATGGACTGAATGTGAGTGAGAGATTGGAAGTCATTAAAAAGAAAAAGCTCAACAATGATTTTAGTGGCAGCACTCAATTTCCAAAAGTATGAATTAATAATAAAGAATATATGGTCTGTCTGTGCATATGCGGAAGAGAATTAATAAATATTTAAGGGGGGAACAACACAAAACCTAGAATCTGGCTTCAAAATCAGTTTTCAAATGTAGTGAATTTCTTGCTCTTTGCCATGGGAATTAAAGAATTAAAAGGTTTTTGTACTGAGATTGGCAAAGAGTGTCTTGCGTGGGGTTTTCTTGCCCACAAATCTTAGAGGCAAACATTTTCTCCATCTCCAACTTAGATGGCTGCTTCTCTTGTGGCCAAGATGCTGCTGTTATGGGGCAGACTGTAATGGGGAAAACTGAGATAGGTCTTCTCAATTTTGGTGATACGGATACTCCTTGACTTACAACAGTTTATTTAGCGACCATTCAAAGTTACAGTGGCACTGAAAAAGTGACTTATGACCAATTTTCACTCTTATGACCATTGCGGCATCCCCATGGTCACATGATCAAAATTCAGATGCTTGGGAACTGACTCATATTTATGACAATGTCCCCGAGTCCCAGAGTCATTT
Source organism: Vipera ursinii (assembly GCF_947247035.1). NCBI lineage: Eukaryota > Metazoa > Chordata > Lepidosauria > Squamata > Viperidae > Vipera > Vipera ursinii. The sequence continues at coordinate 333,260,178 of NC_139512.1, forward strand.
GAGCAATTTTTGCAACTTTCTGACAAGCAAAGTCAATGGGCAAATCATATTCTTTTAACAACTGTGTTATTAACTTAACAACTGTAGTGATTCTCTTAACAAATGTGGCAAGAAAGGTTGCAAAATGGGGTAAAATTCACTTAACAAATGTCTCATTTAGCAACAGAAATTTCAGGTTCAATTGTGGTCATAAGTCGAGGATTACTTGTACTCCAATTTTGAAATTTCTTTTTTGTGAAAATTTGATTTTGCCCAGATTTTAGATACAACTAAAACATGCCCACCCAAACATTTGTGACATGTATCACAAAGTATTACAATACAAATAATAGAAAAAATTATTCAATGCCCCCAAAAGATAATAACAACAATCTTGTTCCACTTCCTATTTGGTTTGTAGGCCATTCTGGGACGTTCTCACTGAGAGATAGTTTATTTATTTATTTTATTTTATATCCCATTTATATCCCGCCCTTCTCCGAAGACTCAGGGCGGCTTACAATCTAAGCACAAACCAAGTTGGTTTATTCATAGTTGAAACCTTTTTCCAAAGTTGAAATCTACAATAATTTTAGAAGGAGGTGGCTGTGTTATGCTTCTTCACTGGCCAGCACTGAAATATTTCACACTGCCCTTGACATCTAGGAGCGAAGCTATTTGCAAACCAGTGTCCTATAACTCACAACCCCAGCCCCCAAGCACAATTCTTAGCAACAGCCACAGGAACAAAAGTGCTTATTTTTTGACAGGTGCTCTCCTCCAACTTCCATTCGTGCCTGGAGGCAGCCTAGGCTTGTTTCACTGAACCTTTGGAAGGTAGCCAAAATGTAGAAAGCCCCAGGTTCGAGTGGCAGATATTTCTGCTCTCTCCACCCTAGCCAGCTGCTCTTCTTGTGGCCAGGAAGCTGCTGGCAAGCGATAGACAATTCTCAGCCTGTTTGTGTCCCCATTTTCCAGAGGAAATCTGAGCTGGGCAGGTCAGAGCCTGCCAATAAAAAGCAATAATTGCCAGCCGGGGCCTATATTTAGACATTTCACAGGTGGCAAACACAGAAACAACACAAAGGCTGTTTGGGGAGGTAGAAATCTACCCCCTAAGGGAAAACATATTGCCTCTGCCACACAATGCTGGAGAGGGAGAAGGGGAGGACTCTAGTGCAAGGAAAATACGGTTTGCATTCAGCTTGATGCAAATATCAAGTAATCACCTGAGGTTGTGGAACCTCATTCTATGCCAAGATGGTGGACAATTGCTGTCTTCTGAACATATTTTGTATTTATTTAGAGAGTGAAAGAGTTAGGGTATCCTGAGAGTTTCTTTCAATGTTACTAGAAATCTATTTCTGGCTCTATCTCTATAGAGATAGCTCTGTCTATCTATCTCAGACATGTCAAACACAAGGCCCAGGGGCTGGATCCGGCCCATGAAGTGGTTTCATGTGGCCCGCGAAGCCATCCTGGAAACAGTGAGGGAAGGGCCCCCACTGCCTTGGCCCTGGCCCAGAGACCCTCCTTCTGCCAGAGACCCTCAGATCTGTCCCACTCCTGCCCAGGTCCCCATAGGCACCCTTGATGTGAACGATGTAGAGCTGGCCACACCCACCCAGTAGGCCATACGCACTCTAGCCACGCCCACCCAGTAGGCCATGCCCACCCTGGCCATACCCACCCGGCCCCCTGAGGGCAACCGCAATGCTGATGCAGCCCTCAATGAAATTGAGTTTGACAGCCCTGCTCTATCTAATCTACCATCACCTACCTACCTACCTACCTACCTACAGTACTTATTCCAGCTTTCAGTTGTCTGACAGAAATCTTCAGGATAAGGCAGACTTACTTCAATCTTTTTTCTGAGATTCTTTAATAGAGGCCCTTTTAAATTATTACTTCTGGCTCAAGAAGGACAAAGAAGATTGAAGGCTTATGGGGTAGAGTCTCATTAGCCTTTGGCTGTTAGGGATTGCTAATGTCATATAATGTAGCTATTGGAAGGTCTCATGTGAGATATACTGAGAGAAACCAATGTGAAATAATGGTTAAGGATTGAGAAAGCCCAGGCTCACGTCCACCCTCAGGGAAGTTTATTAGATACATTAGGGGTCAGAATCCCCTTCATGGATTACTGCCTTGTCGTGGCGAAGGGGCTTGCATAATTCAATGAAGCTATGAGCTATGCCGTGCAGGGCCACCCAAGACGGAAAGGTCATACCAGAGAGTTCTGACAAAATGTGATCCACTGGAGAAGGAAATGGCAAACCACTCCAGTATCTTTGCCATGAAAATCCTATGGACAGTACCAAAAGGCAAAACGATATGACACTGGAAGATGAGCCCCTCAGGTCGGAAGGCGTCCAATATGCTACTGGGGAAGAGCAGAGGGCTAGTACTAGTAGCGCCAGAAAGAGTGAAGCGACTGGGCCAAAGCCGAAAGGATGCTCAGCTGTGGATATGTCTGGTGGTGAAAGGAAAGTCCGATGCTGTAAAGATTCTTTCTCCATAGGAACCTGGAATGTAAGATCCATGAATCAAGGAAAGCTGGACGTGGTCAAACAAGAGATGACAAGACTAAACATCGACATCTTAGGTATCAGCGAACTAAAATGGACAGGAATGGGTGAATTTAATTCAGATGACCATCAGGTATACTACTGCGGGCAAGAATCCCTCAGAAGAAATGGAGTAGCCTTCATAGTCAATAAAAAAGTAGGAAAAGCAATACTGGGATACAACCCTCAAAATGACAGAATGATCTCAGTTCGAATCCAAGGCAAACCATTCAATATCACAGTAGTCCAAGTCTATGCCCCAACCACCAGTGCTGAAGAGGATGAAATTGACCGGTTCTATGAAGCCCTACAGCACCTTATAGAACTAACACCCAAAAATGATGTCCTTATCATCATGGGGGATTGGAATGCTAAAGTAGGAAGCCAAAAGATAACTGGAATAACAGGCAAGTTTGGCCTTGGAGTACAAAATGAAGCAGGGCACAGGCTGATAGAATTTTGTCAAGAGAATACGATGGTCATAGCAAACACTCTTTTCCAACAACCCAAGAGACGGCTTTACACATGGACATCACCAGACGGTCAACACAGAAATCAGATTGACTATATGCTCTTCAGCCAAAGATGGAGAAGCTCTATACAGTCAGTAAAAACAAGACCAGGAGCTGACTGTGGCTCAGACCATGAGCTTCTTGTTGCAAAGTTTAGGCTTAAAGAAAGTAGGAAAAAGCGCTAGGCCAGTCAGGTATGAATTAAATCATATCCCTGTTCAATATACAGTAGACGTGACAAATAGATTTAAGGAATTAGATCTGATAGACAGAGTGCCTGAAGAACTATGGATGGAAGTTCGCAACATTGTACAACAGGTAGCAACCAAAACCATCCCAAAGAAAAAGAGATGCAAGAAAGCAAAATGGCTGTCTGAGGAAGCTTTGCAAATAGCTGAGGAAAGGAGGGAAGTGAAAGGCAAGGGAGAAAAAGAAAGATATGTCCAATTAAATGCAGAATTCCAAAGAATAGCTAGAAGAGATAAGAATGCCTTCTTAAATGAACAATGCAAAGAAATAGAAGAAAACAATAGAACAGGGAGGACTAGAGATCTCTTCAAGAAAATTGGAGAGATGAAGGGAATGTTTCATGCAAAAATGGGCATGATAAAGGACCAAAATAGCAGGGACCTAACAGAGGCAGAAGAGATTAAGAAGAGGTGGCAAAATTACACAGAAGAACTATACAAGAATGAGCTTAATGTCCCTGATAATCATAATGAGGTGGTCACTGACCTCGAGCCAGAAATCCTAGAATGTGAAGTGAAGTGGGCCTTAGAAAAGCTGAGCAACAACAAAGCTAGTGGAGGTGACAGTATTCCAGCTGAGCTATTCAAAATCTTAAAAGACGATGCAGTAAAAGTGCTACACTCAATTTGCCAGCAAATTTGGAAAACTCAACAGTGGCCACAGGATTGGAAAAGATCAGTTTATATTCCAATTCCAAAGAAAGGCAGTGCCAAAGAATGTTCAAACTATCGCACCATTACACTCATTTCTCATGCTAGTAAAGTTATGCTTAAAATTCTACAAGCTAGATTCCAGCAGTATGTGGATCGAGAACTACCAGAAGTACAGGCAGGATTTCGAAGAGGCAGAGGAACTAGAGATCAAATTGCTAACATACGCTGGATCATGGAGAAAGCTAGAGAGTTCCAGAAAAACATCTACTTCTGCTTCATTGACTATGCTAAAGCCTTTGATTGTGTGGATCATAACAAACTCTGGCAAGTCCTTAAAGAGATGGGCATACCAGACCATCTTATTTGTCTCTTGAGAAACCTATATGCAGGCCAAGAAGCAACGGTGAGAACTGGACACGGAACCACTGATTGGTTCAAAATTGGGAAAGGAGTCCGGCAAGGCTGTATACTGTCGCCTTGCCTATTTAACTTATATGCAGAGCACATCATGAGAAAGGCAGGGCTAGATGAATCAAAAGTTGGAATTAAGATTGCCGGAAGAAACATCAACAACCTAAGATATGCAGATGATACCACTCTAATGGCAGAAAGTGAAGAGGAACTAAAGAGCCTCTTATTGCGAGTGAAGAAGGAGAGTGCAAAACTTGGGTTGAAACTAAACATTAAGAAAACCAAGATCATGGCATCTGGCCCTCTCAATTCCTGGCAAATAGATGGGGGAAGAAATGGAGGTAGTGACAGATTTTATTTTCCTGGGCTCCAAGATCACTGCAGATGGGGACTGTAGCCAAGAAATTAAAAGACGCTTGCTCCTGGGGAGGAAAGCCATGGGAAATCTAGACAGCACACTAAAAAGCAGAGACATCACCCTGTCAACAAAAGTGCGTATAGTCAAGGCTATGGTCTTCCCAGTTGCAATGTATGGCAGTGAAAGCTGGACCATAAGAAAGGCTGAGCGCCAAAGAATTGAAGCCTTTGAACTATGGTGCTGGAGAAGACTCCTGCGAGTCCCTTGGACTGCAAGGCGATCAAACCGGTCAGTCCTAGAGGAGATCAACCCTGACTGCTCTTTAGAAGGCCAGATCCTGAAGCTAAAACTCAAATACTTTGGCCATCTAATGAGAAGGAAGGACTCACTGGAGAAGAGCCTAATGCTGGGAAAGATTGAGGGCAATAGAAGAAGGGGACGACAGAGAATGAGGTGGCTGGATGGAGTCACTGAAGCAGTAGGCATGAGCTTAAATGGACTCCAGAAGATGGTAGAGGACAGGAAGGCCTGGAGGAACATTGTCCATAGGGTCGCGATGGGTCGGACATGATTTCGCAACTAACAACAACAACAACAAAGGGGTCAGAATAGAAGCTATCCTGGGGATACAGAATCATATAAGCATTGAAAGGAAGACCTCCAAAGAAGGAGAATTGATTCTCTTGAGATAGTGTCTTCCATGGTTGCAGGCTGACCATTACAATTTTTTTTTCTAATGCCCAACTGAAATCCACTTCCTAGTAATTTACACCCTCTGTTTCTTATCTGAGACAACACAAATAGTTTGGCTCTCTTCTGCATGACAGTTCTGCACATCTCTCTGTAATCTTCTCTTCTCCAATTAGTATGGGGCAAGGCTAGGGAGTATCATGTGGGCACTAGCGCCACGCCATTTGCATGGCGCATGTGCTCGTGGCTCAGTTCACATGGGCATGAATGTAAAATACTTCCCTCCGGTCCACCAACCAAGAAAGTCTGGTGACCTCTGCCCTATACCATTCTAGACAAATGGTTGTCCAGTGTCTTCTTAAAACTCTCCAGTGATGGAGCATCCATAATTTCTAGAGGTAAGCTGTTGTACAGAATCAAGGCAATGCTGTAAAAGGAAACTGCTTCCTTGGAGAGAGAAGCAGAATATCCTTGGGCTTCTAAGCTGTGGGATTTTGATGACTTGGAAGAGCTATATTTTTTAAGTTCAAAAAAGTTGGTCCATGCATTCTAATGGAACAAAACAAGAAATGGCTCAACACTCCAGTAAATATTGACAGCTTTATATTATGTTGGTCCATGCAATTCAATGCCTCTTTTAAAGCAATCTGTATATTCTGCTACCCCTTGCTTCCCCAGATTCTTCTTTCATTTACCTTTGCAGGAGGTCCCACATTTCACATTGCAGAAGCATTTGTCTTACATGCTGAATATTGTGGTTTGTATTTCCAATTAAGTGAGGGAAAATTGATTGGAAAAACTTATTTCTTTCTGAGATAGAAAATTGCTTCTTGTCCACAGGGTCCAAGTGCAACTTCCTAAGGTCTGATGTAACTGAGCAGGGAGTTTTGGAAGATGTGAACTAAAATATCTTCTTCTACCAAAAAACCATGACCAACACCAAATCACTGCTCTAGAAACTGCTACATTAAGCAGGATGGAAAAGTAACATAGGTATTAAGAATAAGCTAGATATTCTACAGATACTGTAAGTATTGGGTCCTTATGTAAAAGAACCCACTGGATTTTACTGAAAATGGAACATTTTCTTTCCCATTATTGATAGAGAAATCGTATACAAATTGCTCTGAGGGATCCTGAGTACTGTAGTGCTGAAATGCTCTTTAATTAGAAGACTCCTGACTCACAACCATAAATTGATACAGTAAGCTTTCCTTGGATCTTCACGTGGAAGTGGGGAGACTCTCTTCCTAAGGGCACATCCAGTTATTAGACAGATGTGCTGGTGACTCATGTCCCTCTAAGCAGGAACCAGTTATTGGCTAGGCTAGGGTCAATATGTTCTACTATTTAAATTATGGTTAACAGCTTTTTTCTCAACTGGCTCTGAGCCCTGGTGGCACAGTGGTTAGAATGCAGACTAATTCTACCCACAACCAGGAGTTTGATTCTGACGGGCTTAAGGTTAACTCAGCCTTCCATCTTTTCAAGGTTGGTAAAATGAGGACCCAAATTATCCCAAAGGGGCTTTTTCATGAAGCAACTGGACTTTCTTGTTTTTCTTTGAAGACATTTTGCTTCTCATCCAAGAAGCTTCTTCAGCTCTGACTAGATAGTGGGTAATGGAAGGATTTATACTCTTTGAAGACAGCTGATCATGAGGCCACCTAGAGGTTTATCTGTGTCATCAGGATCACCTGAGTAGTGCAAATGGGTGTGGAGCCTTCTTGGAACTGCTGAAAGGACTGTGTTTGTTGACTGGAGATAGATGTTATCGTATTTCCCCGACCTCCTCTGTTGAGAGAGGGCTGTTCAATTTTGACATGGCCTCTTTGACCCTTCTTTCAAACCAGTGGTCCTCTCTGCCTAAAATGTGGGCTTTGCTATCTTCGAAAGAATGGCCTTTGTCCTTGAAATGCAGATGGACCTTGTGAAAAAGCACCTTTGGGATAACTATGACCTGGATAACTGAGAATCTCCATAGACATTTAGTGAGAACCCAAACTGTTGGAAGCAATATGCTGACATTTGTAAACTACTCAGAGAGTGTTGTAAAGCACTATGGAGTAGTACAGAAGTCTAAGTGCTATTGCGATTCAGTACAATAGACTTCTATCAGATTTACTTGGAATCAAATTATTCAGGATTTTAAAAAAGCACCAACATGTTTCCTTTTCAGGGTATGTTTTATATTAAATATATATTTATATTATGGTGTTATAATTAATTGCAATTTATTACTGTTTCAATTGATATTTCATTGTAAGTGCACAATAAATAAAACTACTAGTACTACTGCAAGATGTGGAATATCCACTTCTTATCCAACTTGGGGTTCTCCAGGCATCATCCGGCAACAGGAAGTGACATACAGTATGTATTTATTAGAAATGTGTGTTGTACTCCAGCACCTCTGGAAGGCAAGATAATCACTTCACCAGATGTGCATTAAGAAGCAGCCCACTCATCTGCTAAATTCATGGAGTATTTATGATTGAACTATAGTAAACTTATAGAAGTGCATGGAAATGCCTGTCTACAAAATAAAATGTTTAAAAAACAATTTTCTATTTGAATGTTGTAAGTTGATCCATGGAGTGGTGCTATTTAGGATTTCAGTCATTCTGTTCCAATACGGTCATGATTTCTTGGGCCCCACTGCAACATTTGGGAGTCAATAGTATATGTATTTGCTCATTTCATTTAACATTATCAGTTATGACTGAGCATTTTAGGACAACCTCCCTTGCAGATACTTCATATTTCTTTAAAATTTGTGATTTTATAAAGCATGCAGAAGCCAATCTACTGAGCTATTTGTCTGATGTTGTCATAAGCAACAACAATCAGGCCATTGGAAACTGAAAAATATGTTACCCTTATTTGGTTGCTGTTCTACAACTAGCTTATGGGACTTTTCCCTCCCCAGAATGTTAAAAGGGTTATGCAACAATTGACTTTTTCCATGGCTGCCTGTAAAATGAAGATCCAAGCCCAATGAAACTTAAGCAGGCTTCTTTGAAACATAGAAGATGCTTGTCCAAGTTCTTCATACTACAGAGACAAAAGGGCATGAAGCAAACAGTGAGGAACTAAAAGAATCTGTCTTCTCAATATTTTCAGGCAGAGACTACTAGAGTTTTGTCTAAGAAAGAGCATGCAAGCTTATCCTTGAGGCAGAGAAGAACCTGCTGTACAAGTTGACTTTAGCACAGGGCAATGGACTATATAGCAGCTTCCCTAATCAACTGGTCCTATATTTGCCTAGCCAGCCAACAGACTTTGTATGGCAAATAAATGAGGCTGTCATGGTTCCGATAGATGAGACCAATCAAATCAGAACTCTGAGGCTAGAGATTTCCTCAAAGAAATTGGTTACATACTGTAGTATCAGCATGGTCAAAAGTGAAATTCCCTCCAAAGAGTCATGTAGGGAAAAGAATTCAGACCCAGGTCAATAGAGATGCTCTGAACCAGGCAGGCAGCCTCGTCTCTCCAAAAAACTCCCTGAGCAACTGCCCGCTGAACTTTTATTCATCTCCTCTTTCTGAATACCATATACAACATTACATAAACCCCATCAATCTCAAAAAATAGGATACATAGTGATAATTGGATACATAGTGAGAACTACTCAGGTGCCTATGAGATCACTACAAAAACAAGATACTAAAAGATATATGTGAAAGCTCTATCATAGCATTTCCCAAACCTCCCACATGCCATCCTGTGCGAACCAGGAGAGTGTGCTCATCACTGTAATTCACGTAGAGGCCAATAAGAAACATTTGGGAAAGCTGAAGGTTGGGAGGCCAAAAAACTGGCCGTTCCCACAGAGTCACACTATTACACAGTTAAACCTCCCACCCCAGTGCTATGCTATCAGCTAGTTTGGCGGGCTTTCTACCCAACTGCTCCCCCTCCCAATCCAACTGGCAGAAATGACCTTGGTTCCCACGGGAGAGTGAATTGTTTAGCCTAGCAGAATTCCTCCACACCCCCTCCCATGTTTGTGGCAACCTAGAATGAGAAAGATGGCTGCAGTCAGGTTTGTTGTAGAGTTGACAGAGGCAAAGAAGAGCTTTATTTGGTGATAAAAAGTGAATCCATATGCCAAATGAAATAAATTATTCCTGCATTGTTTACATCTCACTGTAATGCACTCATGGTGGATCTGTCTAATAATTTAACTGCTTATGGTCTGGTCATTAGTAGCCTCTACTATCCTGGATTTTCCTCTGAAGGGTTATGCAGTTGATTGTATTATTCTTCCCTTTGGATTTGAACTATATAGTTTCGTATTAAATAGTTTTATTTTTATGGCATATCCTGCTTTTAATATTTTAGTTCTGAACTAAAATTTTATTAAATAAATAAATTGCATTTCTAAATAAAAGTTTATGAGCACTGAGGGTCATGTATTATTATTATTATTATTATTATTATTATTATTATTATTATTATTATTATTATTATTATTATTCTTTATATCAAATACTATTACATATGATAGTTAATGGCTGAGGACTAATACATAATAATTTAATACTATTACATGGGGAAATGCAATGAATTTTTTTTTACTATAGAATGTAATTGCCAAACTGAAATTCATTGCTTTCAAACTCAGCCTGCATATATATGAAGGCTGAGTTTGAAAGCAATGGTGACCCTGCTTAATATTTATGCTTAGGATGGCAACATTTTTAAAAATATTTTTAATATTCAGTCTGTTGTGCATTGTAGTTCATAATTGGAAAGAAATCTGAATTTCCTTTATAAACTGCCCTGATCCTGGAATTATTGAAATGTCTGATTGTTTTATGATGGTTTTCCCTGCCTAGAGTGAAAATCCTTTCATCATGTTTGTGTCTAAGTTAAGTACTTGGACCTTCATTTGATCATATTTTTCTTTCTTTTAGAATTTTTGCAATTAGTCAAAGCTTGTCTTCTAATCCTAACCCTAAAGGGGTCTGGGGTAAGGAAATAAGAAACTGCTAGAAAGACTTTTGTGTTATTGGAGAGAGAAAGTTATTAGTTACTTCTATTGCTCACATGCAATGAGGGGAACATCTTGGGCAAGGACAAATATTAATTGGCTAATCTATAGGATAGCAATCATTGGTTAGTTGGGTCAGCCAACAACCCAACATTCCCTACTCAATGAACTGTTTAGAGCAGAGTATTGCTGTTGGAATAGCCTCAAATCTACAACTTTTCAAAGCTAATGCAGTGGTGTTTTATATCACATTAAGAGACATTAGATAATGGTATTGGATTGTATGAAACATATCAGGGGCTCCCAAAATACTCAAAAAGTTCATTATTTGAAACTCGGGTCGAATCCCAAGTGCCGCGTAACATAGTGAGCCCGTGTTACTCGTCCCAGCTTCTGCCAACCTAGCAGTTCGAAAGCACATAAAAATGCAAGTAGAAAAATAGGGACCACTACGGTGGGAAGGTAACAGCGTTCCTTGCACCTTTGGTGTCTAGTCATGCTGGCCACATGACCATGGAGACGTCCTCGGACAAGCGCTGGCTCTTCGGCTTTGAAACGGAGATGAGCACCGGCCCCTAGAGTCAGAAACAACTAGCACGCATGAGCGGGGGAACCTTTACCTTTACTTTTTATAGGATAGCAATAATTGGTTACTTGGGTCAGCCAACAACCCAACATTCCTTACTCAATGAACTGTTTAGAGCAGAGTATTGCTGTTGGAATAGCCTCAAATCTACAACTTTTCAAAGCTAATGCAGTGGTGTTTTATATCACATTAAGAGAGATTAGACAATGGTATTGGATTGTATGAAACATACAATACTCCCATGTTACACCTCTGCTCCATGAGCTGCATTGGCTCCCAGTTGTCTTCCGAGTGAGATTCAAGGTTCTGGTAATGGTTTTCAAGGCCCTACATGGCATGGGTCCGGAGTACCTTAGGGATCACCTGCTGCCGGCGTCAACTTCCCTCCGCCCTGTGTGTTCCACAGAGAGGGCCTCCTCAGGGTGCCACTGGTCAGAGAATGTCATCTGGTGGCCCCCAGGGGGAGGTCCTTCTCTGTGGGTGCCCCGGATTTATGGAATCGGTTGCCGGTTGAGCTCTGGATGGCGCCCGACCTTCGCTCCTTCTGACGCGATCTGAAGACTTATTTGTTCGAACAAGCCGGCCTGGCCTGATGGGGGATGGGTTGGGATTTTATTGTTGTTTTAAATATATTTAACTTATTGTTGTAGCTTGGGCATTTCATTTAATTCTTTTTTAACTTTTGTATTTTTGTACTTTTATATGTTTGCCCTGTTCACCGCCCTGAGTCCTTCGGGAGAAGGGCGGTATACAAATAAATTATTATTATTATTATTATTATTATTATTATTATTATTATTATTATTATTATTATTATTATTATTATTATTATTATTATTATTATTATTATTATTATATCAGGGGCTCACAAAATACTCAAAACGTTCATTAGTTGAAACCTGAGAAGAGCAGCAGAAATACGAACAAAGTCATCAGAGCAATTTAAAAGCTTTTTGTAAGAAGTTGATGCAGTCAAATCTCTGAAAATTGATAGAAAAGACATGAGGTTCTATAGGAAGAAAATTCTACAAATCTGATACTGCCATGGAGAAGGCTTTGCAGTGAATAGTCCCTTTTCTTCCTTTGGAGAGTGGCATAGGGAGTAAATAAAGATGACTCTTCAGGCTTTAATGAATGGATAAGTCCATGTGAGACTTATTATAATGGCCAGATACCTTTGCATTTTGAAGATCCAAAATAGGATGTGCAAACCAAATACATCCATATCCATCTCTGGTTCGGTTCACATAGAATGTTCAATCCAGCCAATGTGATGCTATCACCATATAACTCTTTCCATCAGGGGAATACTGGCAAGACTTCATTACATCACATTGCACTGCCCCCTTTTCATTGGCAGAAGTAAGAGTGCCTTGATTATTGCAGCCACCTATTTAGGCAGTGTATTTGTTGTGGTTACGTTTTGATATGAAGATCAAATGGGGAATGGGGAAGCCAGTTGATTTAGCTGCTGTATGCAACAGGATCTTCCTTGGAGCTTTGGCTGAATAAGATTTAGAAATGTTACCATTTTTGACTAGATTATGAAGTTTGCACGAATTGGCTGACCAGATGAGGTTACTTTAATTTCAGACAAACCTTACATCTCACTTTCTTGAATAAATGAACCTTTATTGTCAAAGTACAACCATGTATACATTGAGATTGGCTGAGCCTCCCTTCATGCCCCCACCCCCAACTTACAGTGACACAAGACGATATTCCAGGAAAATTCACCACAATCCCCTTTGGAATCTCCCATCAGAACTGAAGCTGTTGTTTTTTCAATTCTTCTGCCAAAAAAGCAAATTCTTTCCTTGTTCTCAAAACTTTTGGGGGAATCTCTTTCAGAATCAACACCTCTTGACCAGCAATTGTAAATCTCTTATTATAAAAAATTTGGATAATCTCATTTCTTATCCTCCTCTTCGTAAAATACACCACCACATCTCTTGGCAATTTCCTCTGCCTGGCAATCCAAGAGTTAACTCTAAAGACTTTATCTATCTCCCCAAAGAATTCTTTGGGTTTAAACCCCAAAATAGGTGCCAAAGCATCCACCAGCATCTCTTGCAAGTTCTCCTGAGAATTCTCTTTCAAACCTCTGATCCTTAGGGCAAACTCCATATCTCTATACTGTATCAACAGAACCTCTTCCTCCGTTTTATCCATTTTAAATTCAGCTTCACCCATTTTAGCCTCCAACAACAAATTATTTTGTTTCACTTCTTCCACCCGTTCATTCAAAGTCTCAATACATCCTGCCAGCCCCTGAAGTGCTTAGAGAATGTCCTCCCGCATTTCCTTGTTCTTCTCCTCAATAAGCTCAGCCACCTGTTCAGTTATTTTTTCAGTTATTTTTTCAGACTGAGTGGCTAAAGCCACTTTTAAGGCATCTTGCAGGTCCTTTAATGTTACAGGTGGAGAAGCTGCAGGGGATGATGTCAAAGACTGCAGTCCAGATTGCTGAACAGGCGATGTCCCTGCACTTTTAGTAACAGGGATTCTAGGAGGCTTAGAAGCCATTTTAAAGGCACTTAACTCTCCGTTCACACTTTCACTTCTCTTCTTCTTTAAGAACTAAAACCACATCTTGTAAGTTCAGGCAGAGCAAATTTAAAGTCCAATTCCTCCTCAATCTCCCAGCAAACACTTTCACTATAAAAAAATGAGAGAGGGAGAAAAAAAAAGAAAAGAAAAACCCCTTCACCTCTTATAAAAAAGGAAAAAAATTTCTTCCCCTCTCTCCTCCCTATTCACTCAGACGCCATTTTCCCTTTCTTTTCCAAATAGTAAGCAGGACGAAAAAAGAATTGTTTTTCGAGGGTTAAAGCCTTGCACTTGCTGTTTATAGGACTCCTGTCTCCGCTCTGCTGCAACAATGTTTCTAGATGTCAATCAAATCTGGCAGGAGTGGATTCAGCGTCTTGTTCTGCTAACAGCAGAAGAGTCCTCCGCTCCGGAGACTCCCAGGCTTTGGGGGGGCCCCTCACCGTTCAAGCCCCAGAACAAATGCTCTGGGGCTCTAAGGGGGCTCTACCCCTACCTGGGAACTCCCCCTCCCCTCTTCACCCAAGGAGTGGGGTTTTCACACCGCGGAGCAGCTGATTGTCAGCTGCTCAGCGGTTTAAACAGAAACAAAGGGCCGGCGGTCGATTCTGACCGTCTGCAACGCTGGAGAGCCACCCGGAAGTCCTCAATTTTCCTCACTTTTCTAAGGCAGCGAGCCCTGGCGATGTCATCCAGTGGTGTCAGGGGACAGCCCACAATGTCTTGTGCTGTGCTCACCACCCTCTGTAATACTTTCCTATCTGTGGCTGTCAGACCAGCATACCAAACCACAATACCATACGAGAGGTCGCTCTCTACAGTAGACTGGTAAAAAAGGGTCATAAGCCGTTGTTCTACCCTGTTCTTCTGCAAGACCCTGAGAAAGTGAAGCCTCTGTTGGGCCTTTCTGGCCACCTGGGTTGTATTAACTTTCCAGGTCAGATCTTCGCAGAGATAGACTCCCAGAAATTTAAAGGAGGAAACTCTCTCCACACAGTCCTCCCCAATGTAAAGTGGAACAGGTTCCTCCTTTTTCCTCCGGAAGTCTAGCACCATCTCTTTCGTCTTGCCAATGTTCAGGTGCAAGTTGTTGTTACAACACCATATGGATAGTTTTTGTACCTCTGTCCTGTATGCTGTCTCATCCCCACCTGTAATAAGACCCACCATGGTAGTATCATCTGTGAACTTAATTATAGCAGTAAATGGGTCAGATGATACACAGTCATATGTGTACAAAGAGTACAGGTAGGGGCTAAGCATGCAGCCCTTTGGTGAGCTGGTGCAAAGCTTCAGGGGGGCGGACAAAGCGGACCCGATCCTCACTGTTTGTAACCAGTCCCTAAGAAAGTCTTGAATCCAATCGCAGATAGAGGGTGAAAATTTCAAGTCAGTCAGCTTCTCGATGAGAGTGCTCGGCAAAATGGTGTTGAAATCCGAGCTATAATCAACAAAAAGCATCCTGACATAGCTTCCAGGTTTCTCAAGATGACTTCCTACAGAGTGTAAAGCAGTAGCTATGGCATCATCTGTCGACCTGTTCCCCCTGTAGGCAAATTGATGTTTATTGTAATCCAGTGGAAGGCATGTCCTGAGATGTTGGAGAACCAGTCTTTCAAAGCATTTCATGACTACAGACATTAATGCAACAGGTCTGTAGTCATTCAGGCACTCAACTGCAGTTTTCTTGGGGACTGGGACAATGCTAGCTGCTTTCAAGCATGATGGTACACATGCTGTTTGCAAGGAGATGTTAAAAATCCTAGTCAGGACCCCTGCTAATTGGTCGGCACAATTCTTAACCACTATCCCCAGCACCCCATCTGGGCCTGCAGCTTTGCTGGGATTCACAGCCTTCAATACAGTTCTTGTCACCTATCTCAATGTTTTCCAAGTTAGTGTTGTGATTCAGGGTCAGCCTGTGGGTTCGGCAGTTGGGTCGGACAACTCAGAGGAGGAGGAGGGGGTGTTGAAGAGCTTGCTGATGAGAGCCCTCAGCCAGGCCCCTCCCACCTGGTCACGACGGAGACCCAGCTGTGTGAGCCTGACAGCGTGGATGAAGATGACCCACAGCTGGCCCTGTTCAAGGACGCCCGATGCAGGAGGCAGTCAATCAGGAGTAAACAGAGGAAGGCAATGGGGCACCTCGGAAGGAGGCAGAGAGAAGCCATGCCCTGAACTGTATAAAAGGGGAATGCGTGGGAGGGCTGGTTTGCTGAAGGCAACCGCTTGAATAGTTCCTGTTTCCTAGCTCCTGTTTCATGGTTGGTGTCTTGTTTTGCTCTGTTTTATGTTAATAAATTTGGCAGGCTTAATTCCAGCCTCTTGCCGTTTGTAAAGGGGTTGTCCCTGCCTTTTCTGCAGGGCCGGTAGCAGGCTGGTACAGAACAGTTAGCATGTACAAGATACTTATTCCATCATTCCATTATTGTCCTTCATTAAAGCATTTGACAAAGTAGATCACAATCTACTTCTTAGTAAGCTAGGAAAATGTGGGATAGGCAGCACCATCACCAAATGGATTTGTAACTGGCTGACACACACAATGTGTAGTCCTTAATGGTACTACATCTACATAGAGGGAAGTAAACAGTGGGGTACCCCAGAATTTTGTTTTAGGCCCAGTACTCTTCCATATCTTCATAAATGATCTAGATGAGGGAATAGAACGGGAATTCATCAAGCCAGCAGGAATAGCCAACATGCCAGAAGATAAACTTAAAATCCTGATGGATCTCAATAGACTCAAACACTGGGGCCTATTTAACAAAACAAAATTCAGTGGAGAGAAAAGTAAGGTTCTAGACTTAGGCAAGAACAACCAAATGTACAGGTGCAGATTAGGTGAAACCAGGGCTTTTTTTCTCATAGAACGCTCAGAACGGAGTTCCGGCACCTTTTTTGGATGGAACCTTGTAGGGTAGGCAAGGCGGGTTGTATGACATCTGTGAGTTCCGGCACCTTTTTCTTTTACAAAAAAAGCACTGGGTGAAACGTGGCTCAATAATAGTAACTGTGAGAGGGATCTTGGAGTCCTAGTAAACAATCACTTAAATATGAGCCAGCAGTGTGCAGCAGCAGCCAAAAATGCCAATGCAATCCTAGGCTGCATTAACAGAAGGATAGAATCAAGACCATGTGAAGTATTAGCACTGCTTTATAAAGTTTAGTAAAACCACACACTTGGAATACACATCCAGTTTTGGTCACTCCATATAAAAAAGATTTTGTGATTTTGGAAAGAGTGCAGAGAAGAGCAACAAAAATGATTAGGGGCTGGGAGGCTAAAGAATAGTTGCAGGAACTGAGTATGTCTAGTCTAGTGAAAAGAAAAACTAGGGGTGACATGATAGTAGTGTTCCAATATTTGAGGGGCTGTTTCAAAGAAGAGGGGTTAACCTATTTTCTAAAACACCAGAAGGCAAGACAAGAAACAATGGATGGAAACTAATTAAGGAGACAAGCAACCTATAACTAAGGAGAAATTTCCTAACAGCATGAACAATTAACCAGTGGAACAGCTTGTCTTCAAAAATTGTAGGTGTTTCATCACTGGAGGCTTTTAAGAAGAGAATGGCCAGCCATTTGTCTGAAATGGTATAGGATCTTCTGCTTGAACATGGGGTTGGACTAGAAGGCCTCTAAGGTCTCTTCCAACTATGTTATTCTGTCCTAGCAAAGCATATTGTATAAATAGGACCACTTACTTACAAAGATAATACAGGTGTATTGTCCCAATAAGCCACCACTCCTAATTCTTGCAGAAACATAGTACCAAATACACATTATGAACATGTAATAAATGACCTGGTTTTGTTTTCAAGTCTGTCAATTCTGGATTGACTGTCATCACATATACCATATATAGGGCATAGAAGCAGTAATTCTATGGCTTTGGATTCAAAATTATTGGATTCTTTATCTTTCTAAAAACATTATGTGGAGAGTAAAGAGAATGACTTTGATGGATAGAGGGAAGATTTGTAAGGCAACAAGTAGGTTTAAACCTACATGCAGTCTGTTTCTTGAACTAGTCTATCCCATAGGGCTGACGCATATATTGCAAATATGAACATTTCTCACATTCTTGGGATTGGAGATGGGATGGCAATGCAGTTTGGTTGCTGCCTAATCATGCATACCACAGAGGCTCAGCAAATATGAATTAATTAACTCAATCTATAAATTTGAATTAAGAAAATATTTACATTCAGTGGATTAACGTCAGAGCTCGCTATCCATATGATGAACCCAGCAGAGGGGGAAAAAAACCACACAGAACTTTTAACACAGATGAAATACATATGACTGATCAGAACCGAGATCACATGATCTGGTTTGCTATGACAATTAATTGCCAACTAATTGCATTTGAACAATATGCTAAGCTTAGTTAGTATTGACCTTGGTTAAAGGTTTTGGGTGTGTTGTGTAAAATGAGCCAACTGATTAATCTATGATTTAATATGGCATGCAGCCACAGAAAATTGGGTTTATCTAATAATCAAATTATAGGGGTGTGGTGGTCTAGCGGTTAAGACATTGGGCTTGTCAACTGGAAGGTTGGCAGTATGAGATCCAAGTATCACATGACAGGGTGAGTTCTTGTTCTTGCCCCAGCTCTTGCCCACCTAGCAGTTTGAAAGCATGAAAGGGAACTAGGAGATCAGCCATATTGGACTTAATTGTCACTAACAGAGATGAAATGATAGAAGGTGTTAAAGCTACAGGAACCTTGGGGGGGACTGATTATGCAATATTGGTATTCAACATTATGCAAGCACAAGTAATAGAACATAGTCAAACTAGAGTCCTAGACTTTAAGAGACCTAATTTCAGTAAGAGAGAGCTTGGGAAGGATTCCATGGATGAGAATCCTTAAGGGGAAAACAACTCAAGAAGCTTGGGAAATTTTTAAAAGTGAGATTATAAAAGCCCAGTCCAGCACAATACCAATGAAGAAGAAAAATAACAGCTCTTGAAAGAAACCAGCATGGCTGCATAAAGAACTCTATGATAAATTGAAAAACAAAAAGGACAAGTATAAAAAGTGGAAAGAGTGCCACATAACTAAGGCAGAATATCAGCAAATAGCCTAAGCCTGCAAAGATGAAGTGAAGGAAGCTAAGGCTCAAAATGCAATAAAAGTAAAAAAATAACAACAACAAAAGCTTCTTTCAACATGTAAAAAACAAGAACAAAGTTAAGGAAATGATTGGTCCATTAGTTGGAGAAAGTGGCAAGAAGGTGGCAAGCAACAGGAAGAAAGCAGAACTACTCAAATCATTTTTTGCATCCATCTTTACACAAAGGGAAGAAACAGTCCAACCTATCAAAAACAGTACCATAAAAAACAGATTAGAAACACAAGTTAAAATAGGCAAGAAAATGGTAAGTATTATTATTATTATCTTTTATTCATTGGACATGAACCTCATTGGACATGAACATTCAAATTGACTGGCACTGATGGTTGACACGGGTTGCTGCCAGCATCCTAGGTACTATATCAACCAGGTACCTCCTTAAAATGTAAGATGTTCCAAGTAGCGCAGTTTTTTGCAGCTTTGCTGGAGTTATTACAGGAAGCTGCAATTTCTTGATGTATTTTGCAAAGTTTTTGGACATAGTTCCCGGTGCCCCAATGACAATGGATATCACTGTTACACGTTTCATCCATAATTTCAATGGCCAGGTCACGGTATTTTGTAATTTTTTCCAATTCTTTTTCTTCTACTCTGGCATCTCCTGGTACAGCGATGATATCATCATCATCATCATCACTATTACTATTATTATTACTATTATTACTATTGTGATTATTATTCCACTTTAGTGGGCACCTTGATGTATAGTCATGCTGGCCACTTGACCACAGAAACTTCCTCGGACAATGCTCAGTTAGGAAATGGAGATGAGCACCAACCCTTAGAGTCAGACACAACTGGGCAGGGGAAATACTTTTCTTTCTTTCTTTTTTTGAAATAACCAAGTTAATTTTCAGGTTTTTTTACAGGACTTTCTACAGCTGAATACCAATCTTTTTGCCCCTAACAGCTATTTAATTGCCAAGATTGTTTTTAAAAAATGTTCCTTTTTTGCCCACCACTAGTATTAAAATTTCAAGTTTTTCTTCACTGAGGACATAAGCAATTAGCTTGATGTACTTGTTTTGATTACAGTGTGGGTACCTAAATTTGTAAAGCTAACTATCCACTATACAATCTAATGCTAACAAAATTTGGCAGGGAAAAAAGCATGACACCCAAAATAATCAAAGGTAACTGGCATATGAAACTCATTGGCAGGCAAACACTTTTTGGTGGACAATAAAAGGAACAAAAGATTTTTAGAATAAACATTTGGAACAATATTTTGCATTTTATTTGTAAGTTTAAAAAAATGCTCTGCTCATTGATAATTATCCTGATCTATTAAAAATGACTGCGGAGGCATAGTTAGCTAGATTGCAGCTAACTGCCTGGAAATTGAGTTCATCTGTTCTGAACTGAGTAACAATTCTTCTGAGAGCAATAGCCAAGAACCTTTTGTCCCCATGTCTCAGTGGGATTGGAGCAACAGGCTACATTACAAGGTGATAAATGACTCTTGAGCATTTAAGCAAACCAGCACCAGATGTTGCTTTAATAAAAACCTCATCTTGCTGCTTTAAACTGTGTTACAAATTAAGGTCTGGATTCTAGGAACTGCTCAGGAGGTAACAACAGATGCCTTGTAGTGAGAAAATCATGTGGACTTCTCAGTTTGAAAGCTTCTAACGTTCTTGGATGCATCATTTTCTCATCTTCCCTCTGTGAAAGGACCAAAAACTGTCCAAAGGCAGAACCGTGTCCATCCTAAGAATTTCGATAAGATCTCCTTAAGCAAACTTTTTTTCTTTTTTCCATAATTTTATTAAAAAGTCTAATGCAAGAATCTATCTCAAAATGTGGGGAAAATTTCCCCCCCAAAAAAATAAAGTTAAAAAGAAAAATACAAAAAAATTAAAGATCTTACAAAGCTGAAAAAAATGTAGTTTCCTTTCTTTTGAATAGATGAAAGACAATCTCACCAAGTGACCTATAGTTCCAAAGGTTTTTTCAATCTTAAAGAAGCAGTACAGCAAAATAAACTCTAAAGTGATTAAAAAGATGAGATTTGGATAGGTTTTGAGTCCTGCTTTTACACCTCAGAGCGTGATGGAACCTACAATTCCCAGCTGATTGCAAGTAATTACAAAAATAAGTTTCTATTGCTTGCTCACAAAAAATCAGCTGTCCAGAAGTACATGTGGGCAATCTCCGGATCTCTTTTCGTCCAGAGAGAATTTGACAATGTGGATCTCACATTCAGCTGCCTTTTCAGCCACAAACGGCCTTCCAACCCAAGTGAATCAGAGAGGATGCGGGCACTAACTTGCCTTGTTTTATATATTTCTTAAGAAATGTAAAAGTGTGAGGCTTCCGGTTCTGGATTGCGGCGTGGCCAGATGTGTGAGGAGAACACTCTTCATGTTGTCTGGATTTCTTTCACTGGGGGGGTCGAAAGTCCCCCTGGAGGGGCAACAAGTGGGGGAAAGGACTCTCTGGTCAGTGGTAGAAGGGCGGTGGCCCTCCTGCTGGCTTGGAGCAACTCTCCAAACCGATGAAGAAAGGATCGGCCACTCCCATGGCCCATCCCTTCAGCCGTTTGCTGCTGAAGCCAAAATTACAACAAACCACTTGAAAACTGGGTGAGAATTGCCTTCTTCCTTTCCTAATTGACTACCTTTTCCTGCTAATAGCTTCTTGAATTTGTTTTCCCCTGCGAGGAGAAAGGGAAGGGATCCTTTTTTCTCCCCACCCTCCTTAAAGGTGGCTTCTGATCAAGTTGGGAGAAAAAAGAAAACCTTGAACAGAATAATACTATTTAATTTGACTTACTTCCTCTCTATTTCTGGCAACCCAAAACTCCTATTCTTACAGAAACTGGCTATTCTATCTATCTGATTAAAAAAGGGAGAAAAGAGAGAAAAGAACTACTTAAAAGGACTCAAAACTGATAAATTTACTTTGTCTGAAAAAGATTTTAAGTACGCTGGAGACATCTTGTGGCCAAACCTGATATAGTAAGTGAATATTTTTGGCAAATGAACCTGTTTATATTTTGGAACTGCCCTTGATATTATCAGCTAAAGATAAAAACCTGAAACAGCTGAAGGTCAACTTAAGGCTTGTGGAGGTGAACATTTACTGACTTTTGTTTAAAAATTAGCCTCCACTAAGGACTATTTACCATTATTTCAAAATGGAGACTGATCAGCCACAAACCTCGCTTGACTATAAGCTCATATTAGAAACAATCCATAAAGTCACTGAGATGTTTATCTCCAGACTGGAAAATTTAGGTGCCAACTCCATGTTACAAACTGTAACCCAGATGTTAACTAAAGAATTTACAACTCAGAATATAACAAAACTAGAACAAATTACTATTGAGACAGAGGAACACAAGGTACAACAACAAGATATTGAAAAAACTAATACTAAAAACTTGACTCTATCCAAAGAACCAACAACTATAATAGTACAAGGAACTATCACTATGGCATATAACCTTAAGGACCAACAACAAACTATGGGAAAATTTAATACTCAACTCTTGACTTCACCAAAAGAGCCTACAACTTCAGAAGTATACTATGTGCAAGATAGTGATGCTACCATAGAGGACCTGGAAGATCAACAAAGACAGTTTCCTGAAAGCCTGGATAGCCAAGCACTAACTGCAAAACTGGAAAAGGAATCCAGACCGAACTGAAGATAAAGTTTTTAGAGAAAATACAGAGACTAGAACTAACAGGGCAACAACATAATGATTACAAATGGTTTGGTTTTTGTGGATCACTGATGGCTAGATGGCCTCCTCCGATTCAAATAATATGTATTGGAGTGAAGGGAGACCCATCTGGCAATCTAAAGGCCTTGGTCTGGAAACCTGATTGGCAAAAAAAAGAAAGCTAGAGTTAGATTTAAAAAGTGAGTTCTTAGAGAACCATTAAAGGCTACCCCTTTAGTAATCAGTGATCCATCAGAACCTAAAATAGAAAATGTTTATGAGATAGAACTAGAATGTGTTTATGTATCTATTAGGCTTATTTTAGACATTACAATTTGTACACTGACCTAATGGAAATTTGGCTTATAGATCCCACGTTTGATGTTAAAAGATGTTTGATTATTCTATTTAAGAATTAAGAATTAGCTATAATTTAAAACAGAATCTGTAGATGTAGATTGATAAACATAGGCTGTGGTGCTATCAGTAATGTGTGATGCATTAAGATGTGAAACAGACAATGTTTATTAGGTAGAGTTAAATTTGTAATTGTAAATGTAAATGTAATTAATTTTTGAGAAAATCTTCACCAGTATGAATATCTAGAATTTGGTGGGAGAAATAAACTAAAATAAGGATTGTAACAGGACCTATGATAAGACAATCAGAATGACTGAATAGAAAAGAAATATTATACTGATATGATTTTTATTTTTAGGAATATTGGGAAAAATTATATATTCAATTGTTATTTATCAAAACAATAAGAATTGTATTAACTCAATGTTTGCAAAAGAGGATATTTTGGGGGAGAGGAAATAAACTACAATAATTATGTGGAATATGGATTATAGAAATTAATTGTTAATGATTGTTTTACAAATGTAACCCAGACAACACCCTGTTCACCATTTATCAATTGATTTATGTTTTTTTTAAATCAATAAAATATATTACAAAAAAAAAACCCAACTAACTTGCCTCACCTCACCAGTAACCCTCATCAAGCATCATCAACCCTCATCAAACACCCCCCCCAAAAGACAACTGGACTGTTTTTGAGGAAGATGTTTCGCTTCTCATCCAAAAGGCTTCATCAGTTGTGACTGGATGGTGGGAGGGATGGAAGGCTAGGTACCTCCGTCTTCTTCTTCCTCAAAAACAGTTGAGTTGCCTTTTGGAAAAATAACACCTTTGAGACAACTATGACCTGGATAACTGAGAATCTCCATAGACCTCATAAGCAAACTTTCTGGAGGGATCATGACTCAGATCCAAGAAGATGCAGTTCCAGAATAGTTGCAAGTTGTCCTTGTTTAGCGACTGACTCATTAAGTGATTATTTGCAATTACAACAGTAATGAAAAAATATAATTTTGTGACCAACCTCACATTTATGAATTTTGCAAGTCTGTAAGATCCTAAGCATGAGTCGTGGTTTCGCTTAGAGAATGCTTTACTTAATAACTGAATTGCTGATCCCAATTATGGTTGCTAAATAAGGACTATCTGTATTATCATATCGAGTTAAATGAAGAACTACAATTGGATTCCTTCTAGACAGAAATTACCCCTATGGCCATTAAAGAAGCAGTCCTTCTGCTTTACATTAGCTATCAATGAAATCACTCCTTGTAAAATTGGATTGCCTACAAAAATATAGTACATAATCTCTGATTGGCTGAGAACGTAGTATGAAAAAAAGAACAGATTTAGTGCCAAACAATAATGCAGGAGTCAGAGAAAAAGAATAATGGGCAGAGAACATAATAATCATCACCATCACCATCTATTCTGTCATCTCTTGGATAGGTTTTCCAGGAAATGTTTCGGAATCACTGAAAACATGACTTTTGCTTTCCAAAACCAAAGTGAGTGAACTTCTGTGCTGTTATGTTTGTAAGAGTGCACGGGGCTTGAGATTTACCAGCAAATAACATGAAAGTATATAATAAAGTTTGATTTTGACATTTTCTAGTTTATCATGAAACTATTAAAAACTTCCATGACATTTTATCAATACTTACAGAATCTGTGTTTTTATTTCTCAGGAAAAAGGACAAATTAAAATATACTCAGTTCCAATAGTTCAGTAATTCACTTGAAAATCAATTTTTGTTCTGCTTTGGCTTCTTAAACCTGAAGCCAGGCCAGAAAAGAGGGAGCAGGATCTATTGGAAACAGCAGGATCACTCAAGTAGGCATGCACAGCCAGTAGCTAAATTATGGAGAGCCATCAGATGGCAGCAAAGAGGTACAAGCATTCTATTTATTGTCATCAAACATTGTCTGGATCATTGCAACCCAGATAATGATAGCCTTACCCAAGCCATTGTTGCCAAACATGTACCCATATTCCAGGCAATCTGAAACTGTCACATCTGATTAGAACATGGATCTGTTCTGTCATCAGCAGCTATATTTTAGACCTTGCCTATCTTCAGGACTAAAACATTTAGCCAACAGATGCAGCTGACTAGAGATCAGATTGCAAACAAATGGAGCCTTTAGTTAAGAGCCAGTTAGGATGCTTAGGAACACTGGCAGTAGCTAACAATATTTAACCAACAGCGATACTTGTCAACGGGACTGCAATATGTACTAACTTGGCTTGCTGAAATAAACTTTGGACCAGACCCAAATGATCACCATTCAGTAAAGGTAATTTGGGAGCAGCAATTATTTTTTGTTTGTGTGTCTGTTTATTGTTCCCAGACCCATCTTGTTTGGGTTTGCATTGGCTTTTGTGGTATTATATAGTGAGCTGCCCAGAGTCAGCTGGTGTTGGGCAGTGCCCCAATGGAAATTAAATAAAAAAGTAAATCATGTAAACATGAAAGACCAGAAGTGGATGGTACACATTATGTAGAAAATAGAATGCAAGAGCAACCATCTGCTTCTGGTACATGGATAATCAGCAGTTACTTGTCTTATTAATTTCCCAACAGGAGCCCTCTAGTCTTGATGGATTTCATATCCCATAATCCTCAGGAGAGCAGTTTTGAAAGGAGAGGGGAGACCTAGCTTGGCAGTAGTTTATATGAACTTGGCTACTGTAGTAAATCACATGCAGAACATGAGCCAACAGTGTGAAGCAGAGGCTAAAAGGCAAATGCTATTTTCAGCCATCTGAACCTGAGCATAGAATTCAGAACTTGGGAAATGATTGATCTATTCTACTCTGCCTAGATTAGGCTCCACTACTGTGCCCAGTTCCTAAAAAGACCATTGACAAAGGGGAAATATAATAGCAATCCTAGATTGGATGGCAAATAAATGAAATGAAATGGAAGGCTTGCTATATAGAAGAGGGATAACATGTCCAATGTTGTACAGATCAGAAGCAAAGCAAGTAGACTGAGGTTGAAGTTTAGGAAGAATTTCCAGAGGATGAAAACTGTCACTCGGTGAAATAGTTTCTTTGGTATATCAGCATTTTCCCCTTCATTGAAGATCTTCAAACAGAAGCTGAATAAGCAGCCATCAGAAAGTTATTAGCAGACCTGGCGCTGAGCAGCATTGGACCAGATGACTTCTGAAGTAATTCCAAATACAATTCTGTGATTCTGTAATCATTCAGTGCTTTCAGACTGCCTTTGTCTAGTTTGTAAATGATAAATGCAAGCCACTGAGGAATTTAAAGTCCCCTATACAGATGCTCTATCACTTGAGCCTATATTAGATGACTATTGGATAGTATGCATTTCATGTCCTGTGTGGGTTTTGTGATAAGGCCAAATAGGACCTTTAGTGGGGTGATCATACTTTTTCCTAGGGCAGTTATGTGTGGATGTGTCCAAAGAAATGGAAGGACATGTGGCAGGACAAGGGAATAATAAATATAATCAATATTTATTTATTTATTTATTTATTTATTTATTTATTTATTTATTTATTTATTTATTTATTCATTCATTCATTCATTTATTATTTATTTATTTATTTATTTATTTATTTATTTATTTATTTATTTATTTATTTATTTATTTATTAGATTTCTATACCGCCCTATTCCCAAAGGACTCAGGGCGGTTTATGGGGCAAAGTTAAAAACGGTTAAAACAATACAAAAGTTAGAATACAGTTAAAATTAAAATAGAATTAAATAACGTTAGCCCAAATTTAAAATTTAATTTAAAATTTAAAAATTTAAAACCCCTCAGTCCAGGCCAGCTAAATCAAACAACTAGGTTTTTAGGTCCTGGTGAAACGAACGAAGGTCGGGGGTGGTCCGGAGTTCCACAGGCAGGTTGTTCCACAGGGCAGGCGTGCCCACAGAGAACACCCTCCACCTGGGGATAACCCACCGGCACTCACTGACCGGCGGCACCCTAATGAGGCCCTCCCTGTGGGAGTGCACAGGATGATGGGAGATTGATGCTGGCAGCAGGTGCTCCCTAAGATAACCTGGACCCATGCCATTTAGGGCTTTATAGGTCATCACCAGCACCTTGAATCTCACCCGGAGGGCAACCAGAAGCCAATGCAGCTCGCGGAGGAGAGGTGTTACATGGGAGTGTCGGGAAACTCCCATTACAACTCGTGTGGCCGCATTCTGCACCAGCTGAAGCCTCTGAGTGGTCCTCAAGGGCAGCCCCATGTAGAGAGCATTGCAGTAGTCTAACTGGGAGGTCACGAGCGCATGGGTGACTGTGCATAGGGCATCTTGGTCCAAATAGGGCCGCAACTGGTGCACCAGGCAAACCTGGGCAAAAGCCCCCCTGGTCATGGCTCCTATATGATCTTCCAAAGTGAGCTGTGAATCCAGGAGGACGCCCAGGTTGCGAGCCCTATCAACAGGGGGTAACACCTCATCCCCCATGATTAAAGATGGACAAAACTGGTTCATCCGAGATGCCGGTATGCACAGCCACTCAGTCTTGGCAGGATTGAGTCGAAGCCTGTTTCTCCCCATCCAAACCCGGACTGCCTCTAGGCAAAGGGACATAAAGTTGATATGTACAGAATAAGAATTACAGACCGTGCATAACATCTGTAACAAACCACAATGACACCAAAATGGCAACCTGTGTGGTGACATTACACAAATGCCACCATTATGTACTTGTATCTTGATGTCTGATGAAACATATACATTTTAACATTTACATGAACTACAGTATTACTCCCCTTCATGGATTACTGCCTTGTCGTGGCGAAGGGGCTTGCGTAATTCAATGAAGCTATGAGCTATGCCGTGCAGGGCCACCCAAGACGGACAGGTCATAGCCGAGAGTTCTGACAAAACGTGATCCATTGGAGAAGGAAATGGCAACCCACTCCAGTATCTTTGCCATGAAAACCCTATGGACAGTACCAAAAGGCAAAACGATATGACGCTGGAAGATGAGCCCCTCAGGTCGGAAGGCGTCCAATATGCTACTGGGGAAGAGCAGAGGGCTAGTACTAGTAGCGCCAGAAAGAATGAAGCGACTGGGCCAAAGCCGAAAGGATGCTCAGCTGTGGATATGTCTGGTGGTGAAAGGAAAGTCCGATGCTGTAAAGATTCTTTCTCCATAGGAACCTGGAATGTAAGATCCAT
Source organism: Vipera ursinii (assembly GCF_947247035.1). Lineage (NCBI taxonomy): Eukaryota > Metazoa > Chordata > Lepidosauria > Squamata > Viperidae > Vipera > Vipera ursinii. The sequence continues at coordinate 333,288,091 of NC_139512.1, forward strand.
GAATCAAGGAAAGCTGGACGTGGTCAAACAAGAGATGACAAGACTAAACATCGACATCTTAGGTATCGGTGAACTAAAATGGACAGGAATGGGTGAATTTAATTCAGATGACCATCAGGTATACAGTACTACTGCGGGCAAGAATCCCTCAGAAGAAATGGAGTAGCCTTCATAGTCAATAAAAGAGTAGGAAAAGCAATACTGGGATACAATCCCCAAAATGACAGAATGATCTCAGTTCGAATCCAAGGCAAACCATTCAATATCACAGTAGTCCAAGTCTATGCCCCAACCACCGGAGCTGAAGAGGATGAAATTGACCGGTTCTATGAAGCCCTACAGCACCTTATAGAACTAACACCCAAAAATGATGTCCTTATCATCATGGGGGATTGGAATGCTAAAGTAGGAAGCCAAAAGATAACTGGAATAACAGGCAAGTTTGGCCTTGGAGTACAAAATGAAGCAGGGCACAGGCTGATAGAATTTTGTCAAGAGAATACGATGGTCATAGCAAACACTCTTTTCCAACAACCCAAGAGACGGCTCTACACATGGACATCACCAGACGGTCAACACAGAAATCAGATTGACTATATGCTCTGCAGCCAAAGATGGAGAAGCTCTATACAGACAGTAAAAACAAGACCAGGAGCTGACTGTGGCTCAGACCATGAGCTTCTCCTTGCAAAGTTTAGGCTTAAACTGAAGAAAGTAGGGAAAAGCACTAGGCCACTCAGGTATGAATTAAATCATATCCCTTTTGAATATACAGTAGAGGTGACAAATAGATTTAAGGAATTAGATCTGATAGACAGAGTGCCTGAAGAACTATGGACAGAGGTTCGCGACATTGTACAACAGGTAGCAACCAAAACCATCCCAAAGAAAAAGAAATGCAAGAAAGCAAAATGGCTGTCTGAGGAAGCTTTGCAAATAGCTGAGGAAAGGAGGGAAGCGAAAGGCAAGGGAGAAAAGCATAGATATGCCCAATTGAATGCAGAATTCCAGAGAATAGCTAGAAGAGATAAGAATGCCTTCTTAAATGAACAGTGCAAAGAAATAGAAGAAAATAATAGAACAGGGAGGACCAGAGATCTTTTCAAGAAAACTGGAGAGATGAAGGGAACGTTTAATGCAAAAATGGGCATGATAAAGGACCAAAATTGCAGGGACCTAACAGAGGCAGAAGAGATTAAGAAGAGGTGGCAAAATTACACAGAAGAACTATACAAGAATGAGCTTAACATCCCAGATAATCACAATGAGGTGGTCACTGACCTCGAGCCAGACATCCTAGAATGTGAAGTGAAGTGGGCCTTAGAAAAGCTGAGCAACAACAAAGCTAGTGGAGGTGACAGTATACCAGCTGAGCTATTCAAAATCTTAAAAGACAGTGCAATAAAAGTGCTACACTCAATTTGCCAGCAAATTTGGAAAACTCAACAGTGGCCACAGGATTGGAAAAGATCAGTTTACATCCCAATTCCAAAGAAAGGCAGTGCCAAAGAATGTTCAAACTATCGCACCATTGCACTCATTTCTCATGCTAGTAAAGTCATGCTTAAAATCCTACAAGCTAGACTTCAGCAGTATGTGGATCGAGAACTACCAGAAGTACAGGCAGGATTTCGAAGAGGCAGAGGAACTAGAGATCAAATTGCCAACATGCGCTGGATCATGGAGAAAGCTAGGGAGTTCCAGAAAAACATCTACTTCTGCTTCATTGACTATGCTAAAGCCTTTGATTGTGTGGATCATAACAAACTCTGGCAAGTTCTTAAAGAGATGGGAGTACCAGACCATCTTATTTGTCTCTTGAGAAACCTATATGCGGGTCAAGAAGCAACAGTGAGAACTGGACATGGAACCACTGATTGGTTCAAAATTGGGAAAGGAGTCCGGCAAGGCTGTATACTGTCACCCTGCCTATTTAACCTATATGCAGAGCACATCATGAGAAAGGCAGGGCTAGATGAATCAAAAGTTGGAATTAAGATTGCCGGAAGAAATATCAACAACCTAAGATACGCAGATGATACCACTCTAATGGCAGAAAGTGAAGAAGAACTAAAGAGCCTCTTGTTGCGGGTGAAGAAGGAGAGTGCAAAACTTGGGTTGAAACTCAACATTAAGAAAACCAAGATCATGGCATCTGGCCTTCTCAATTCCTGGCAAATAGATGGGGAAGAAATGGAGGTAGTGACAGATTTTATTTTCCTGGGCTCCAAGATCACTGCAGATGGGGACTGTAGCCAAGAAATTAAAAGACGCTTGCTCCTCGGAAGGAAAGCCATGGCAAATCTAGACAGCACACTAAAAAGCAGAGACATCACCCTGTCAACAAAAGTGCGTATAGTCAAGGCTATGGTCTTCCCAGTTGCAATGTATGGCAGTGAAAGTTGGACCATAAGAAAGGCTGAGCACCAAAGAATTGAGGCCTTTGAACTATGGTGCTGGAGAAGACTCCTGCGAGTCCCTTGGACTGCAAGGCGATCAAACCGGTCAGTCCTAGAGGAGATCAATCCTGACTGCTCTTTAGAAGGCCAGATCCTGAAGCTAAAACTCAAATACTTTGGCCACCTAATGAGAAGGAAGGACTCACTGGAGAAGAGCCTAATGATGGGAAAGATCGAGGGCAATAGAATAAGGGGACGACAGAGAATGAGGTGGCTGGATGGAGTCACTGAAGCAGTAGGCGTGAGCTTAAATGGACTCCAGAAGATGGTAGAGGACAGGAAGGCCTGGAGGAACGTTGTCCATAGGGTCGCGATGGGTCGGACACGACTTCGCAGCTAACAACAACAACAACAGTATTACTGAGTTAAAATACATCCATTTGTTTCTCCTCCATTGATTTCCAATCCCATTTGAGCCTCATTTTCTCTATTTAGTATGAAAAGCACTAAGTTAGATTTCAATTTATCCCAAATCTGCAGCATGTAAAGGGCATAAACAAAACTTGGCTTCAGGACATGTATTTCTACTGCTACTCTTAACTGATGGCACCTTCAGGAATATAAACCAACCTACTTTGACACCCTCCATATGTCCAGATGAATCTCAACCTCCTGAATGGTAATAATAACCATTGCTTATCTGGAGATAGAAGTTCACATGTCTGGAAAATATCCAACTTGATGATGGTTTGCCTCTCCTTTCCAAGTTCTTCATTGAATTATCTAGGTTTTGTGAAGCCATCCAGTGAGTATTTTCTTGTTTTCTCTTTTAGGATGAATAAAGCGTAACAAGCAGCCTTATTCAAGATCAGATCATGGTTCCATCTGGTCCAATATTATTTACATCCAATATTATTGACTTTCTTCTAGTATGGCAGCATTGGTTTAGCTCATTTGCAATCCAACCCATTTTGTTAATGTATGGTGCAAGGTATTGTAAAATTAGGCTTGCCTAATAAATGAGTTGTATGAACACACCCAAAGATGGTTCTGAAGATTTCAAACAAGGTTGTGTTGCCCATCCCCACCCAACTACATCTGGGTTCTATAGATCCCAAATATGTAGGGTTTTTTTAAAAAATGGAGGTCAGGTGCTTTCTTTTAGATAAGAAAACAAAAGGTAAAATATTAACTCTGTCCACTTGAACTTCACCACCCACTTCTCTTGTTAAAAGATTGATGGATTGGACTTGGTGAGTCAGGATTATTATTATTATTATTATTATTATTATTATTATTATTATTATTATTATTATTATTATCATCATCATCATCATCATCATCATCATCATCATCATCATCTCTTTTTTCCTTGTTCTGATTTTATTATTTTTTGTGAGCTGCCCAGAAGTATGTTTTACAAAGTGGGTGCCCATATATATTCAATTAATCAATCATAGAAATAGGATTGTGGCTATCTAATCCACTAATGTTGGGGGACCCAGATTGTTGGGGGCAATTAAGCTGACTTTGTAATAATGCCGCTTGGGGTGTGTGTGAAAGCTCTAATAAGCAGGCATATACATAGAATGAAGGCTACTGCTAAGCTTGTAAGCCGCCCTGAGTCTTCGGAGAAGGGCGGGATATAAATGGAATTAAAAAATAAATAACTAAATAAAATAATGTAGTTGACACTTCTCACCAATGCTACAATAAGCAGGTATTGACACAATGTCACAATAATGACATCACAATCCTGATGACAGCTATTGATGTTTTTGGAAATGGAAACAAGTCCAATATTAAATACTGCTTTTGTGGCCATTTTCAGATATTGTGTTGAAGTAAAAGTCAATGCTTAAATAGATAGAAACTGTTATTCATGATCACTGACCAACACGAAGCTAACCTATTCTGGAGCTCACCCCTTTTGTTTGAACTATCCTGGGTCCTGAACTATTACTGTATCTTCTGCCTGATCCTTCTAATTAGGAAAGAAGTGCTATCACCCTGTTTTATTCATCTGACTGATGGCAACTTTTGTTATCTGGACAATATACTACATGACAGCAGCCTATCTTAAACAAACAAACAAACAAAAATTCAGACATCAGATTTCATTTTATGCAAAATTTAAGGTAATCAAGGTGACTTGCAGTGATATAGCACTCAAATGACATTAGACAAGAAGACAGTATAAATAAGTAGCATTCCTCAAGTGGAATTGTTGATTAGATTGTTCTAATTCTTCAAAGAAACATATCCCATAGAAATCAACCCTACTAACTTATTAGAGATACACTGATCTTCTATTGCTCTGAAGCAGGCATGTCAAACTCGCGACATCATGTGATGTTGCACGACATATCACAACTTTTTCCCCATTGCCAGCAATGGGGAGGGCGCAGTTTTGTTGTGATGCGTCCAGCCCGCAAGCTGGCAGTCTGACATGCCTGCAGGCTCTTGCAGAATAGTGGGTCATTATTGCTTGTAACAACTGTCATCTTTGTTTTTGTTCCTACATTGTGAAAATTGGAGAGAGTTCTTGGCGGCATCATATATTTCTGTTTTCACTGTTGATGAGCCTGGGTTGCTGACAGTAGGCCTTGAGATCCTGATCAGAAAAGAAGCATTGCCCCATTGCAAGGAGGTAACACTTCCTGCATGGAATGTTTTTATAGATTCAAGCAAAATACTCTACCTTGGGGAATGTTCTACCTTTTTTCATTTATTTATTAAATCAGAATAAAATTAAAACCCTGTAAAAGAAGTGTGAAACTCAGAGAAGGAACAGAGGCTTGAAAAGTTGTGTTCTAATTATCTGTTGCAACTAGATTAATAATAAATAAAATAATGTACTGACATCACAGTCTTCTCTTATATTTTCTTCCTGTTAACCCTGTTGTGTAGTGGGCTACAATATAAGAATTCAGGTGAATTTCGATGACAGCAAAAAGACAAATGAAAATCTAACTTTAAAATCCTCTAGTGGTCATCTGGATTTTTACAGACCAGATATAGAGTTGTCTTACAACTTACAAAAGTACCAATTTGGTCTAATTTGTATACAAAAAGGAAGGTAAAATCAGCTCAGGATATTTTTATGCAGATCACAGATGTCTGCAATAACTTTTCTTAATCTAGTATCCACCAGGAATGGTAAACAGCAATTCCCATAATTCCCAAGACTACAGGAATTGTAAATTTTAATTATTGTTGCCAAAAACAAAAGGTTGAAGATCTATAACATGGCTTTTTGACCTTTTCACGGATTGTACCACTTTTAGGACATGACAATATTTGAGTACCACCAGTGCTTAGCAAGGTGTCAAAAACTTGATGACTAAAAAAAAAGGGGGGGAATTTTGGGTTTTACTGATTAGATTCATTTGTTGTTATAGAAATGGCTAGTTTATAATATGATGGAAAAGTAAAAAGTTGAGGTTCATTGTTAATGCTTCCTTCTACTGCAACAGAGGAAGTCTGTTCTTTTTCTCTTTTCCCCCTCACTTTCCCCCCCTTTATCCTCCTCCCTGGGTCCTACTATTTGCTTTTGTATTTTTGTATTTTATTCTATAATCTAATAAAATATTACAAAAAAGTAAAAAAAGTACCAGTTTTAATTTTTTTGGTGGCTGTTCCTTTGCTGAATTACTTTCCCTTTGCACTGACAAATCTATGATGAATTTATCCTTGTTTATTAATTTGCACCACTACCAGCTTGTTCAGGAGTCTTCAAACTTGGCACTTTTAAGACTTGTGGACTTCAACTTCCAGAATTCCTCAGCCCTCGTGACTGGTTGAAGAATTCTGGGAGTTGAAGTCTAGAGGTCTTAAAGTTGCTAGGTTTGTAGACTCCTGAGCTAGCTGGTTGGCCCTTCTGCGCTCTTCCAGCATTTGCTGTTTTCAGATATGGAAGATCCCTTAGGCCACAGGTCTGCAACCCGTGGCTCTGGAGCCGCATGCGGCTCTTTCAGCCATCTCCTGCGGCTCCCAGTCCTCTGCCACGTGCAGTCCCCCCCAAAAAAAAGTGGGACTAAAAAAGTTCAACCAATCAATTCAAGTATGCAGGGTAGGTGCATATCTCGCCTTGGCTCCACTCTTCAGTCAAACCCTGTTCTGCGCATGCACGCGTCTACACACATGCACATACATTTTTTGCGGCTCCCAGTTTTTCCTTTTGTGAGGGAACCGGTTCCGAGGGGCTCTTTCACTGTTTCAGGTTGCTGACCCCTGCCTTAGGCGCTACAGTAAAATTCTGGAAAAATCAATAAGCAGGTTTGATTTATGTGTATTTAGACATGTATATATCTCTGTGTGTGTTTTTATATGTATGCTACATCACCTCAAATATAGGCATGGATCTCAATAGCTATATCTAGATATTATTTTAAGTAAGGGAGAATAATTTTGGCTGCTTTCTCTCTTTCTTGGGTGGTATTTTCTCCCTCTGGTTGACTGAATATGATCTCTTCCCTCTGGCTTATTCAGCTTTCTTGGCATTTCATCTGCAGCATGTGGAATAATCCTTAGCTGCACGTATTCCTCCTTTACTGAAGTCTTTACCAGAGTGCCCGCTCACCTCCACTTCAAGAGCCTTCCTCCAGGCTGTCCTGTAACCAGCAATAATTCTTCAGCAGCCATTGTTTCTAGAATGCATTCTGCTTTACCAGCTAATACTCCTCCTCTTTCTTCCCCAAAGTCTTCCCTTTCAATTCCCATCTTCCTCCTTTCAAACACAACAGCACTCCCCTATTTTTTATTGAAATATGCTATCTCTTCTACTCCCAGGGTCTGCTATAAGCTTTTAAAAAAAACCCACGTCCATCTAGGTATATTTGTCACAGGATTGCAGAGAATCATGTGTGACTGGTGCTATGACACACTCCCTTTATTAAGATTTGAGCTGGTTTTCCACAAGTCTTCTGCTGGTCATACTGGTATCTGCACAGCAGTTTGAGATACCTGAAATATTTCTTCAGCTAGATAGGAAAATCTGCAGTCTAGTGCTAATAATTTGGTACCATACACTGAACTATAAAAAAGCAATCAAGACTAAAGTTAATCAAGTTGAATTATGCAAATTCAATGATTAGCTCTTTCAGGGACCTGGTTAGGCACTAACTATGTGACCCTAGCTTCTGTGATTTGGTGCGAGGGGAATATTGAGATATTTACAATCTCAGTTCCACAAAGACCCAAAGCATCTTTAGCACTTTAAAACCTAACCTATTTATTATGGCGTGAGTTTTAAAAAGTGTATTAAGCTTTAAAAATAGATTACAGTTAACATTAAAAAACATTATACGTAATGTGATAAACTAAATAGCAAAAACTATGATCTAAAAGATAAAATACTTTATTATAGGGGGAAAAGGAGAAAGAAAATAACCCCTCTTCTAAGCTATGGACAGGTGGGAGCAGGGTAAAGAGAGGAAAAATACACAAAACGTCTAGAATGTAAATTATCACATATTTTAACCAAGGACGAAAACTGTTAAATGGAATCATATTGTCAAAGACTAGAATTCTGGAATTCCACATACGAAGAAAGAAAGATGGGGATGAAATGAGAGGAAGTAGTCCCATCTGGGAAGCTTTGGATCAGTCGCCCTCTCTCAATCTAACACCTCACAGGATTGGTGTTATGGGGCAAATAGAAGAAGAAATGGATAATAGGTGTGTTTGCTGCCTTCAACTATCTATCAAAATAATAAAGGTACAAATAGTGCTCACTTAATGACCATGCACTTAGCGACAGGTTGAAATTACCATAGACACTCCAAAAAGTACTTATGACCTGGTTCCGGAGTTCTAATGGTGTCACCTGCCCCACCCACCCCAGTCACATGACTAGCATTTTGAGTGCTTGGCAACCAGCTCACCCTTATAGGCCAGTTGCAGCAAAAGATGGTGACAAAGCTTCTAACCTGGAATGTTAATGGCTTAAATTCACCACATAAAAGAAAGAAAGTATTTCAATATTTAAAGCAATTTAAAAATGATGTTATTTGCTTACAGGAAACACATATTTGAGCAGCTGATCAAAAGTACCTGACAAACTTTAGGTTGGGCACACAGTTTATTACCTCTGCTCCTGACAAGAAAAACGGAGTTGTTATTTATGTTAAGAATACTTTAACAGCTACTTTACTTGAAGCAGATAAACAAGGAAGATATGTTATAATTGAACTATTAACAGAAGGCAAGAAAATACTCCTAACCAACAGCAAGGAGATTTTTACAAATTATTACACAGTAAGATTATCCAGTGGGATTACAAATCTTGTATTTTTATGGGAGATTGGAATGGCATTTTGGATGTACAAATGGACAAAAGAGGCCTTTTTAGAAGTACGCCAAGTCATGCTAGACTGCCTAAATCATTTTTTGAGATGAAGGATGACTTGGAATTGAGAGATGTGTGGAGAGAAAGGAACTTGCAAGAAAAAGACTTTACTTATTTCTCTGATAGGCATCAATCTTTTTCAAGGATTGACTTTGTATTAATTACTAATGATTTTTTTCTAGGATTAAGAAGATCAAGATTTGTCCAAGAACTATATCTGATCATAGTCCAGTATGGTTGGAGATAGAAAAAGATAATGGAGACAGACAGTCTTGGCGATTAAATGAAAACTTGTTTAGATATCAGGAAAATGTGGAAGAGTGTAAAAAACAGATGAAAGAATTTTTTAAAATTAATATGCATAAAGGTACTCCTATGGAGATGGTTTGGGATGCAAGTAAAGCTTATATGAGAGGAGTGTTAATATATTTGAACAATAAACATAGATGTAAATTGGAATTTAGGAGGAAAGAATTAGAGGGGGAAATTAAGAAAAAAGAAAAGGCTTTAATTCTGAATCCATCTGATGGGAAGACTAAAGAGGCAATTAATTTACTAAGAGGTCAGTTTGATATGTTGATGGCAGATCAAGTGGTAACTAATTTACGGTATGCTAGACATAATACTTTTTGTAATGCTAATAAACCAGGTAGGTGGTTAGCTTATTTGTTAAGGAAGAAACAGAGAGCATGCAATATAGATAGAATAGAATACAAGGGTAAAGTAGTGTACCAGCAGAATCTTATTAAAAAGGCTTTTGTTGATTTTTATTCTAAGTTGTATGTTAGAGATAAGATTCGAGATGCAGACATAGATGGATATTTGCAGGAAGCTAATATCCCTGTTCTTACACAAGAACAAAAGGAAGGGTTGAATCAATTGATAAGTGATGAAGAAATTTTTTTAGCAATTAAGCAATTAAAGGTGGGTAAGGCACCGGGAACTGATGGTTTGACTGCCGTATATTATAAAAACTTACAGTCAGAAATGGTGGAACCTTTAAGAGAATTGTTTAGGACAATTCAGTTGGGAGGAGAAGTGTCTCCATCGTGGAAAACAGCTTTTATTTCATTGATTCCGAAGGAAGATCAAGATGTTACCCAAGCCAAAAACTATAGACCAATATCACTTTTAAATACTGATTATAAGAAATTTGCAAAAATTTTAGCTAATAGATTAATGAACGTAATGCAGCAAGTGATTCATAGTGATCAAACTGGATTTATAAGCGGTAGACAAATGAAGAATAATGTGAGACATATTGTAGATTTACTGGAATTCTTGGAAAGGAATAATCAGGTCTCTGCAGCGCTGATTTTTTTGGATGCTGAAAAAGCCTTTGATCAATTGGACTGGAAATTTTTGGTGAAAGTATTGGAGAAAATGGAGTTTGGGGAAAAATTCTTACAACCTATTAGGGCAATATATCAGAAGCAAACAGCTCGTATAATAGTTAATAGTAGTTTGACAGAAACATGTAATATTGAAAAGGGTACAAGACAGGGGTGTCCGTTATCACCCTTACTGTTTGTGTTAACATTGGAAATATTATTGAGTAAAATACGAGATTCAAATAAAATTAAGGGAATTAAAATAAGAGATCAGGATTATAGATTGAGAGCGTTTGCGGACGACCTGGTTATTACAGTAAGTCAACCGACCTACTCAGTTGTAGAGTTGATGGAGATAATAATGTTATATGGGAAAGTTTCTGGATTTAAGCTAAATACACAAAAAACTAAAATACTGTCTAAGAACATGACTATAGAACAAAAGGTTGTTCTAGAAGAGTTAACGGGATTTGAAATAGTTAAAAAGACTAAATATTTGGGGGTTTATTTGTCAGCTTCAAATGTGAAGTTATATAAGAATAATTATGAACTGTTATGGGCAAAAACACAAAAAGAATTAGATAATTGGAAAAAATTACAATTATCTTTACTGGGAAGAATCGCAGCAGTGAAAATGAATGTTTTGCCAAAGTTTTTATTCTTGTTTCAAATGATACCTATACTTAAAAAGGATTTAAATTTGGAGGAATGGTAAAAAGGCATTAATAAATTTGTTTGGGCAGGGAAAAAGCCACGAGTTAAATTTAAGATAATGCAAGACACGCGCGAAAGAGGTGGTCTTAAAATGCCTAATTTTAAATTATATTATGAGGCTGCTGCTTTATCATCGATAAGTGATTGGTTTAATTTAACACAAGGGAGATTATTAAATCTTGAGGGTTATGACTTGTTATTTGGCTGGCATGCATATCTGTTGTATGACAAGAAGGTAGATAATGTGTTTAAGATACATATATTAAGGTATGCTCTGTTGCGAGTTTGGAAAAAATATAGACATAATTTAAATTATAAGATACCAATTTGGACATTACCTAAACATGCAATAGAAAATATAAACATTGGATTTAAACATGATGAGACTACGTATAAGGAAATTTTAAGGTTAGAAAGGAATGTGTGGCAATTAAAGCCATATAATATTTTAAAAGAAGAAAAGATTGTACAAACTTGGTTCCAGTATGGGCAGTTACAGGCAAGATGGGAAGAGGATCAGAAAGTTGGTTTCTCGATAACTGATGAAAATTTGGTAAAACAAATTCGAGATCAAGGTCACGCACATATAAGAAGGATATATAACGCATTGATAGAAATTGACTCAGAAACGGAACTTGTTAAAGATTGTATGATAAAGTGGGCCCAGAATTTTCAGGAGGTTATAACAATGGATACTTGGGAAAAGATTTGGGTTAGAAATGTAAAATTTACACAGGCCCAAAATTTAAGAGAGAATTTTTATAAAATGCTTTATAGGTGGCATTTAGATCCTAAAAAACTAGCAAGTATGTACCCGAATTGTCAGCCCAAATGCTGGAGGTGTGGTTGTGAGGACGCAACGTATTTTCATATATGGTGGACTTGTAAAAAAGTCAAAGCTTTTTGGATTAAAATTTGGTGGAATATGCAAAAGATATTTAAGAAAAGGATAAAGTTTTCTCTGCAGTTGTTTTTGTTGGGCATTATTACAGATACTACTGTTATAGACTCTAAATTGATGTTGAATCTAATCACGGCAGCGAGACTTTTAGTAGCGCAATATTGGAAGAAGGAGGAACTGCCGACTATAGAAGAGTGGACTTTGAAAGTTTCTAACCTGGCGGAAATGGCAAAGATTTCAGCATATTTGAAAGAACAATCGCAACAGAGATATATTGTGGAATGGAAAAGATGGATTGAATATATTCAGAATAAATATGGGACTAAAAAGTTTCATTTAGCATTTGAATAAGTAGTGGTTTTATATGATGTATAATTAGTTATTTGTTATTTGTTAGCAATATGATGACTATGGAGAGTTAAAGTGCGACAGAATTTAATGTTTTATTTTGGGGTTGTTAGCATATTTTAGCTTATGTTTGTAATATTATACCCTGTATTCAGCTCTGGGAAGTCGGGGAGGGGGGAGGGGTGGGTAGGGGTGGGATGGGGAGAGGGGAGGGAGAGGAGGGGTTTTTTTCTTTCTTTTTTTTCTTTCTTTTTTTGTCTTAAAAATGTATTGTAAAACTTTTCAATAAAAATAATAAGATGTGAGGTAAGGGAAATAAAATGAAACACTGTTAAAATTATTTTACATTGTCAAGGGAAAAAAATACCATGCAGTTTCTTCTTGCTTCTATTTCTCTGCACGTTTAAGGGCCATACCTAGGAAGAAAAGGAGCTTTTTATAATAATTCAGTTGTTTAAAATGGGGCCATTCCTCAAGTTGGCTTGCTGGACTGGAGGAATGATGCTAGCTTTCAAAGTGTTACAAGAACAGAAGAAATCACGCTAAAGAAAAACAAAATGAGGGGAGGGAGCAAAAAGAGGAAAGATGGAGGAGTAAGACTGGAAACAAAAGAAAGAGAGATGTCCCGAAATGTTCTGGGCAAGAGGAGCCAGCAACAAGTATGTGTGTAAGGTACAAAACTGCTGAAGAATTCCTCTGAGGCAAAGGTGGGGAGGAAAGACAGGTCTTGACGGTCAGAGTGGCAATTCCAACTGTGGGAGACCCAACCAAGGTTGGAGAAGAAGAGGTGGTGGGGGATGTCAGGGTACATCCTGTGGTGGAAGTTCCCTGGAAGTCATAGGGCAACAAAAATATAGCAGTGGCGGGCTGTGGTTCTAAAGAATCCACCACCCTAGAAGAAGACAGAAGACAGAGGAAAGTGGTTAGCATACCAATAGCACTTAGACTTACAGTATATATCACTTCACAGTGCTTTACAGCAATCTCTAAGTGGTTTACAGAGTCAGCATATTGCCCCCAACAATCTGAGTCCTCATTTTACTGACCTTGGAAGAATGGAAGCTTGAGTCAACCTTAAGCCAGTCAGGATCAAACTCCTGGCAATGGGCAGAGTTAGCCTGCAATACTGCATTCTAATCACTACCCACCACAGCTCCTACATTCCCTACTCTTAGGAGTGCCAAGTAGCCAAGGGAGTAGTATTTGGTGGTGTGTAGGACTGGGGCATCATGAAAGAGCTGAATCTAGCATGGAGAATAAAAGTCAGGCTAGGAAGAATAGTAAAGCAGAAGACAGAATAAGGTTAAAGAAAATAAACCAGAGTTTATAAGATTAAAATAAACTTTAGAAATATTAGAATTAGGATAAAATGGAAATTGGAAGATGACAAGTGGTCTTTTTTTGCAACAAAAAGCATTTTTACTAGTAAAACATTTTCTAAATTCATTCATTCATTCATTCATTCATTCATTCAATGAAAAACAAATGGAATTGATGTATAGGCATCCTTCTTGAGATCTTATCGTCTTGATCCCACACATACATTATCTCTATCTATACTTTTCTGTCTTTGCATATATCCTATCATTGCTTTACACTCTTTTGTTTTCTAAATCTATCTTGAACAATTGATCAAACATGAGCCTTTAAGTCATTGCTAGCTCTTAGTAACCACATAGATTTTCCCCATGACCATCTGCCCCTAATCTGGTGTCCAGGTCTTCCAATAGTGTATACACCTCCACTATAAAAATCTATTTTTAATTATCTCATTAACTGTATCCAATATTTTTTATTTTCCCTTTCCTTTCAGTCCATCCATCCATCCATCCTTTATTTGTTCTGCAATTCAGTTTTCATCCATTCAGCCCATATGTCCAAACCATCTCAATATAATTTTAGTTTAGTTTAATAAAATGTATCAAATAGAATAAAAGATAAGTAAATAAACATACAGTACTTCTTTTATACTGGTTGATTAGTGTTTAATTCAGTTCATATTCATCACATATTCAGTCTCTCAGACACATTTTAAGCACGCACACCTTCTGTAAGCAAATCACTTTGTTATTTTAATATTTCTCTGGTTATACCATTTACAGAGGGAACCTTATAATACTTCCATATTTTCACAGCATGCATTATTTCCTTTTCATCAATTTTCTTGGACAGTAACATTTACAGTGTTCATTTCAGTTCCATTCATCAACATATAACTGTATTCCTCATATAAATGTCTAAAATACTCCTTCCATAATTTCCTTGCTTCAGTTTCTTCCCAAATAATTTAATCACTTTTATTTTTAATTCAATTTGCTTTGCTGAAAGCTTTTTGTTTTGCCCTCTTCCGAATAAATGTTTCTTTTCATCGAAATCACTATGCATTTTCTTGGTCTTTTTTTAATCTTAACCATTTCTTGTAATTTCTTTTTGTAAATAGATTTTCCCCTCTCTAGACATTAAACAATACCTTTCTCTCACCTCCATGTTTTTACTGCAATCATCCTGTTATATGTATTTTTTTTTCCTTCAGCCACTGCCCCTCTGACTTTATTATTCCACAACATATTCTTTTTCATATTTCTCATACTTCATCTACTCCTGTAGCATTCTGTAAAAAAAATTCTTTTCATTCAGTTCCAGGTAGTTTCCACCTATTTTCTCTATGTCTACTTTTCATTGATTCTGTTGGGAGATTAACTTATCATCTAATACTTTTTCATATGTGACTCATACTTTCTCTCTTTTGCTGGCATGTTACTTTCATTCTAATTTTGTCCCCCCTCCTTTTTCTTATGTCCCCTCTTGACACTACCAAAATATGATCTTTGCCATATTCAAAATCTCTTATTTCTCTCAACTTTTTCTCATGAATATCATGTTTTTAGATTTATACTTGTTCCTTTGCCATAGGTACATATTAGATTTAAGTCTGACTTATGTATTTAATTTGTACACTCATCAGTCACGATTCTCATCCATTTTGTTTTTTTTCTTTGAATCACCCATTTTTTTGTATATTTTCTTGTGCTGTTTCCACTCATCCATTCATGTTACCTAGCTGACCAGCCCTGATTGTGTTCATTCAGAATGTTGCAGTTTTCCTCCTAATTCATCTCTGCTTTTTCCAGTGTCACCATTCACTGAAGTCTAATGTGTAATTGTAACCAGGCTATGGATTCTTACTTTTATACACACCCTGAACAACCTAGATGACAGCAATTTATATTTTCTTACATATGGTTTAATTCTTTATTCATAATTAAAGTCAACTCTTCATTTTCCTGCACGTATTATTTCACACAGACTATCTTCATTTAGAACTACTTTTCTCTTTTTCTTAGATTCACAGACATAGAACATATATATTTTTTTCTTTCATTCATTAATAAATTCTATTTGGTTTTTCATTTCATTTCATTTATTTATTGGATTTTGTGGACACTTATTCCAAAATAACTTTGGGTGGTTAGAATCTTCGTATCTTTCAAGTTGCACTCTTCCTTATAATATAGATGTTACCATATGGGCCTGCAGCAATTGGAGTTGATCAACCAAGATCAATTTTATAATTTTTAGTAAGGCAGAGATGTAGGGCAGGTTAGAAATTTCAGTCATACCTATGCCATATGCAGTACTGCCAATAATTTGACATTATTGCCCATATGCCATAACTTCATCCAAAATCTAATTTTAGTTGAAGCACACTCATGCTGTTTTAGGCAGGCTAAGATCTCTAGTTTAGGGCCAACACATTGCCCCTTACTAGGAGGTATATGCAATATACTCATGTAAACTCAAGATACTTTCACAGTCCAGAGAGAAACAAGGAAAGTGATCATCTGCAGGGTTTTTGGAACCCAGTTTCAACCATAGGGTAATAAGTGAGAATAAGAATATTTTGTGGAAGCAGGAATTAGAGGTTGATTAGGGAGGGCAATCACACTACAGGCACTGGAGTACAAGACAAGTGAGGTGGGGTGAGTTGCAGTAGCAGCAGCCTTGGGCAGATGGTAGCAGCAAGGAAGAAAAAAAAAAGGCAACGGTGCTAGAATAGGAGACAGAGTAACCGGATAAAGGGACTTAGATGGTGTTGTTGTTAGCTGCGAAGTCGTGTCTGACCCATCGCGACCCTATGGACAATGTTCCTCCAGGCCTTCCTGTCTTCTATCATCTTCTGGAGTCCATTTAAGCTCACGCCTACTGCTTCAGTGATTCCATCCAGCCACCTAATTCTCTGTCGTCCCCTTCTTCTCTTGCCCTCAATCTTTCCCAGCATTAGGCTCTTCTCCAGTGAGTCCTTCCTTCTCATTAGGTGGCCAAAGTATTTGAGTTTTAGCTTCAGGATCTGGCCTTCTAAAGAGCAGTCAGGGTTGATCTCCTCTAGGACTGACCGGTTTGATCGCCTTGCAGTCCAAGGAACTCGCAGGAGTCTTCTCCAGCACCATAGTTCAAAGGCCTCAATTCTTTGGTGTTCGGCCTTTCTTATGGTCCAACTTTTCACTTAGATGGTACCAGTGGTATATCCTGGGATAGCTGAGAAGGGAGAAAGAAATCTCAAACAAAGACCTTAGTGGGAATCTGGAAGTTCAAAGGCGAATCTGTAGGAGCCCGCCATCCAGCCTCCCCGGCCAGCCCAGTCCAGTAGTCCTTATAAGGGAAGGCGGCGGCGGCGGCGGCGGCGGCAGAGACGACGGAGGTGCAGGGTTGCGATGGAGGTGGTGCTGAAAGGACAGCTCCCGTACCTCCCCTTCTCCCTCCCCCTTTGGAGCTGAGCGGCGGGTGCTGCCTGCAGAACCAGCACAGCCGCCGCGGGAGCCTCAGCAGCGGCAGCAGGAGCAGGAGCAGCAGCCATGAGCCAGGCAACCGCCGCCTCTCTTTCAGCAGCAGAAGTAGCCGCCGCGTCCGCTCCCGCCTCCCGCGGGGCTCCCCAGCAGCCGTCCGCTGCCGCCGCCGCCGCCGCCACCCGCGTCTCTCCCAGCTCTGCGGGACCATGAAGCGGCAAAACGTCCGGACTCTGGCCCTGATCATCTGCACCTTCACTTACCTGCTGGTGGGCGCCGCCGTCTTCGACGCCCTGGAGTCCGAGGCGGAGACTGCCGACCGGACTAAGCTGGAGCAGAAGCAGCTGGAGCTCAAGAGCAAGTACAACCTCTCCGAGGCCAACTACTACGAGCTCGAAGGGGTGGTGCTGAAGCTGAAGCCCCACAAGGCTGGCGTCCAGTGGAAGTTCGCCGGCTCCTTTTACTTCGCCATCACCGTCATCACCACCATAGGTAAGGCGGAGGACAGCTGGGCTCCGGCAGAGCCTTTCGCTGCGGCCTCAGGGCGCTTTCCGCCCGGCCGCAATGATCCCCGGTTTAGATTCCGCCCCCTCCTCCCCAGTCCAACATGCGCCCACATCTTCCGCTTTCCCATTTGCAGTTTGTCTCCTGCTTTTTTGTGTGTCGGACCTTTTGGTTGGTTTAGGAGTCCCTTCCTTTCCTCACGACCAGGCTGGAGCGGATCGGCAACTTTATTCTGGGGAAAGAGATTTTCCAAGAATAGAGAGTGGACCCCCTTGTTCTCAGATAGGTCACTGCTTTGGGGTGCGGCAGAGGCGCTCTATCTTGCTTCCTTCTAGCTTTCCCAAAGCTGGCTTACGACTGTCCCATCAACCCAGCACAGCCGCTCTTTTACTCTCTGGGTGTGATGGGCGTTTTAGTCGTAGAGTACGCCGCCTGTGAATAGTTTTCTCTACGTAGCTCTTAAGCGCCTGACTATATTACACCTCCTTTCCCGCTCTATCCCGCACTGGTTTTCTTCCCTTGCTTTTGCGCTTTTCCCTCGGGGAGGCGCACTCGGGAAGGCATCCCGTTCCTCGGGGTGCCTGGGCACCTGAGATTCTCGCTTTCATGCTCTTTAAGTCAAGCCGTTACCCGCGAATGGCCTTGGGGCTCCCCCCCCCCACCTCTTCTCGAGGTTCCCCAGCCTGGCTGTGGAAGAGTATGCGCGTGTGTGAAGCCTGCGGTGCATGCTAAAGCAGGGGGAACAATGGAGACAAAAGATTTTCCACCGAATGCAGAGCCTTTCTCTCTTCTTTCCTCCACCCCGAATTTGTTTAGCCCGAGAGCGTGTGCGCCATATCTGAAGGCGTGTTGTGGATTTCCAGTTGCACTCTCCGTATAATCCGTTGTAGCAGCTGCCAGTTGTGGGGCGTGGGGGGGGGGAGGAGGAGGAGAGCACTTGTGGGGAAAATTATCTAAAGGGTTCCAAGTAAGGAGCAAAGCTCAGCTTCCCCCACCCCCACCCACCCCCCGGGAAAAAAACCTTCTTGGGTTGGGTAACTCTTCGGGCTAGATGAGAAGAATCACTGCATTTCAACCACATCTTCTAAACTAGGCCCAATGAAACTCTTCTGAGTAAATATGTGCACAAGTGAGCTGCTAAAATATCTATTCTGGACACGTGCTTGAGAAATTAGAACATTCTTTGCATGTTTGAATAAACAGACTTACTTGAAGTAAACTCCACTATGTTTAATAGAGTTCCTTCCTGTGTAATTCTGTCCAAGAATACAGCCCTAAAGAGTTGTAGAACAGTTTAATTCTTTCCCTGCCCAACAAGGTTTGCCTTCCCTGACTCTTGCTTACCAACCAACCCACTACCCCTGTCCCTCCCTTTCATATAGGTCCCTTAGAATTATTTAGATGTCCAGATATTCCCCCCCCCTTTTTTTAAGGGAGAAGAGATCACTTCCTGGTTCTCTGTGGTCATAAAAGCATATGGGTTGTTTCGGGAAGGAACTCATCTTGACTTTTGAACAATGTCTGAATTGTTCAAAATGAGCAATATGAATAAAGCAAGAGCATCTTCTGACTTTGCCTGCAATGTATACATTCCCAATGTTTTACATATCATCCTCATGGGAATGGAGGGGGATTCCCTTGATGAGAAGAGAATCAGGAATCATGTTTCCACTCTGCTGCATGGCAAGCTCAAAAAGTGTTAGAAGAATATCTTATATTAAGGCCAGCAATCTTCCAACCCTTTATAGGAGAGCAAGTTTCAGTGTGTGGAATGGCACTTATTGGTGAGTAAGCATACTCAGGATTTCACCCGTAGACCTCACTCACCTTATCAGGCAGGGCATTACTTTTGGTGTGATAAAGGAGCCAGTTATAGCAAGGTTGTTTCTATTTTGTAGGTGAAAATTGAGAAGGGGAAGGAGCTTGTTCAGTGCCCATTGGTGGAGAACTTAGAAAACTCAGTCACTTCAATGCAGAATTATGCCATTGTTGGATACTGGCAAAGTTTTTCTTTAGTTGCTGATAACTTATGTAAGAATCCATGCAGTCTCAGCTTGGGGGTGAGGGGTTATGAGAAAACAAACAAACAAACAAACATAAACCATTAGATTTCCCCACAGTTTGTTAGTAAAACATAGTCTTTGTGGGAGATAGATAAGGGCAGGGCTTTTTTCCTCATAGAACGCTCAGAACGGAGTTCCGGCACCTTTTTTGGATAGAACCTTGTAGTGTAGGCAAGGCGGGTTGTATGACACGTGTGAGTTCCAGCACCTTTTTCTTATACAAAAAAAGCACTGGATAAGGGGCAGTACTGATGGTAACTGGTTTTTTAAATTGCATCACAAGATTTCACTTTTCTACTCTATTCGCAAATCACTTTGATTTTGCAATAAATACTACTGTTACATCTAAACAATTGTATTCATATTTACTTTAAAGTGAGTTCTATTGAACTCAGTAGAGTTTACTATTAAGTAAACATCTTCTCATGTCATCTGTAGAGTGAACACTATGTTCTCTTTATTTTTGTTGCAACATTTCTGTTCTTAACGGGACAAAAGGCTTTTCTTTGATGCTTTTAAAAATAAATGTTATACATTTTGCAACATATTAAGCCTGCTTCAGATAGAGCATTTTTAAGGACAAACAAATGCAACTGGGTACAGTGTGACATGCAGAGCAAGAGATCAATTTAAGCTCCTAATTCTTGCTTGCAATCAGATTAATTCCTGATTTATGTTGCTGCTACATAACAGAATGGAATTCTAGCCAAAGCCTCACAGAGATCAGACAGCCTTGAAACAGCTTTCAATGAGCCCAAATTATTTTTTGAATCTCTGGCTCTTGAAGCATTTCTCTACAGCCTGTCCTTCTAAGACAGCTCTTCCTGCTCTCAATCATTGTCTCTTATTTTTAGAACATACTCTTTGCTTTGTATCATTTCTTCTAAAAGTGCAAATCTTTATAGACTATCCTTCTCTTCATGTGCACAAAACTCTTTAAGAGGGACCATCTCTTGTCCTGCCTAATATAAGTAAAGTTCACCCTTCATTCAAAAGAATGAGATAGCACTACAGAAACAGCCATAAAATAATTAAAGCCCACTAACTGATAAATGCAATTGCTATCACCAATAACCAAAAGCTGAAATACCCTTTGAGCAACCTTCTAAAAAAATATTGGTGTTTCATCTTCTCTGAAACGTAGAGCAGTTACAGGTCATACAGATGAGCATCATTCTGCCACCCTGAGGCAATCAGAAGAAAGTCCTGTGGCTTGATCCACAGACCCTTACATAGTATAGGCAGTAGCTCCCAATTTCAGGAAGGAAAACATCAATTGGATCAATGTAGGGCAAAGATATCTCTAAAGTTAGGAGATGCCAAACTAGGAAGAGTTGCAGGGTCATAACAAAGGTTCTGAAACTGCACTCTGAAATGGATTGATAGCTAGTGGAATATTCCCGTATTTAGCCTAACAAATCCCTGGAATTTGGACTTTAGCAACAGATGATCATTGTACTGCTATAACTTTCTGTGGGGCAGGGGGAGTGACACCACATGTGTCATGATATCACTGTTCCCTTGCCATCATAGGGGCTTAGATGCTTATGCCTCTGCTGAGTGAAGTGTCCAAGTCACTCTTAAGGACTATTTAGTAAAACAGTCTCTCTTCAAAGATGCAAAAGTATGGATCAGTTGATGCCTGATTGAGTTCACGTTCTCACTGCCCTTTCAGCTTATGTTCTTGGGTCTTGCTGGAATTCCACATGCTTTGAAGTTGCAAATGTACCTTCTGCTAAAAATATTCCCCTTTGGAGGCATGTGCTTGAATTTGATAAAACTAAATTTGTCAACAAACCATGGCCGGGTTCACACGTAATGCAAGAAGGGTATGCTTTACTAATTACAGTAATTAAGTTTAGTACTCTTTTTTTTTTTTTTTTTTTTTTTCCTTTAAAAAAACCCACCTTCCCCCTCCCTCCTCCCCTCCCTACCTCCCCCCTATCTCCCCCCCTCCCCCTCCCCCTCCTCCCTCCCCTACCTCCCCCCCTCCACTTCCCCTCCTCCCCCCTCCCCCCCCCCCCCCCGACTTCCCAGAGCAAAATACAAGGTATATATCTAAAAGGCAATCATAAACAATCATATACTAACAATTATAAACTCTAAAATCCATCACTCTCTAGCTTGTATATAGTAAACCAATCCTTAATAATACTAAATATATATAAAAAACTAAAATAAAAGAAAACTAGCATCATTCCCATCTATATTCTTCCACAATTCACTATTACCTTAACATATTCTCATTTGCACATTAATAAATAGTTCTTACACAAATTAACCCACATTAACCCACAAAACTTTCTTCCTCTTCCTCTGTAGTAAGTTGTCCATTAATTCCAAATTAAAAAAAAAAATCTATTACCATACATAGCATCCCAAAACTTTTTTTTTTTTAAAAAAAAAACACAACTACCACTTAACTATAAATATTTT
The DNA here is from genome assembly GCF_947247035.1 of Vipera ursinii. Taxonomy (NCBI): domain Eukaryota; kingdom Metazoa; phylum Chordata; class Lepidosauria; order Squamata; family Viperidae; genus Vipera; species Vipera ursinii. The sequence goes on from NC_139512.1 coordinate 333,309,920, forward strand.
GTGGAAGTTCCATAGATTTCTACTGATCTTATTTTTTTTCCTTTTTTGAGCGTTTTAAGGCAGCACGCGTCACCCTCTGTTCTCTAAGATCATCCAAAAGAGTTGCAGCTTGAACTCCTCCTGTACCCTTCTCGTCTATCTGTGCATCTTCATCCTCTTGATGTTCTCCTTCTCCAGATCCCTCTGCAGCTTCCAGAAGTGTTGATGGGGTTACTTTCAAGACATTATTATAAAAATCATGCGCTTGCTTCACATTACTCAAACAGTACCTTTTGCCATCATACATGAAGCTCAACCCAGCTGGGATCTCCCATCTGAACCTTATATCTCTTTGCTTGAGCTCTTGCACAAGAAATATAAAATCCTTCCTTCTCTTTAAAATCTTTGGAGGAATTTCTTTTAGAACCAAAACTTGTTGACCAGCAATCACAACTTTGGTATCGTAGGCAGCTTGTATAACTTCATCTCTAATTTCCCTTTTTACAAAATAAACCACCACATCTCTAGGCAACTTTCTCTGTTTAGCAATCCACGAATTCACACGAAACACTTTGTCCATACCTTGTTTTAATTCAGATGCTGGATGGTTCAATACTCCCTCAAAAGCCTCAGAAACCAGCTGCTTTAAATCTTCCTTAATATTCTCTTTTAGGCCTCTAATTCTCACAGCAAACTGCATCTGGTAAAATTGAGCCAAGCTCTGTTCACTGTCGATTTTGTCTTTTAAATCTTCAATTTCCAATACTTTTGCTTCTAATAAAGCATTCTTTTGAATCAAATCTTGCACTTGATCATCCAGCACCTCCACACATTTAGCAACTTTTTGCACTGAGGACAAAATGTCTACCTTCATTTCTCTAAGTTTCTGTTCCATCCTTTCTTCCATTCTCTGCTCCAATTTCTCCAATTTCTCCTCCATCTGTAGAAATTTAACACCCATTGACTCCAAAATTAACTGGGTATGTTTTTCAAGATCCTTCGATGTCAATACATCAGGAGAATGCAACGCCTGCAGCAATGATTGTTGTTGCACCGGAGAATTTCCAGCACTCCGAAAAGTTCTAGGGGGAGGTTTAGCCGCCATCTTTTACTTACAATTGTGACGCACTTTCACTTTAAGTTTTAAGCAAAGTCCATCAAGCTTGAGAGTAAAATAAAATCTTCTTCATCTCTTCATCTTTCCCTCTTGTACTGCTCTGCCTGCTCTTTCCCTTTCATAGTCTCTCCTTCAAGCAGGGATGGTCGCAGACGCCTGGCTCTGCTCCATGAAGTCCGGAGCAGAGACGCTAGCCAGCTGGGAGCAGCCCAGGCTACGGGGGAGTTCAATCCTTCAGCCGCCCAAGCTCCAAGCTCAGGCGGCCCCGGAGAACTCAACCCCCACCTGGGGGCTCACCTCCTCCTCTTCTCCCGAGGAGGGGGCTTCAGATTCGCCCGAACAGCTGATCGGCGCTGTTTCGGGCGAAAAAACACCAGCTGAGCCGCGGGCAGCCCGGGAAGGCTCCCTCCGTCGCCGCGGAGCCACCGGAAGTCCAATTAAGTTTAGTACTCTTGACCTTGAAAGAAACAAAGCAGCTTTTGGTTTAACAAGAAATGTGCATCTAGCCAAAGACTTCATGAAAGCTTCCATTTCTGGTACAAGTGACAATGATTTCACATGCATCATGACAATAACACTTATGTAAATTATGTAATTTGCATGATAATATCATGATGCACACAATACATTTGCCTTTTTCTCTCTTCCTCCATGCCCATATATATCTCCATTGCCTTGTTTTTGCTATTGCCACTTCTCATAGAAAGTAAGGAAAAATATGAGCAGGAAAGTCATAATGGTTGCATTAAACACAACATACTTCACCTGAAACCTGAGCTAACAAAAGTAAAGTATAAGATGCTATACTTTCATACATCTGCCTAACATGCAAGTGACCCAGGTTCGAATCTCAGAAGGGTATGGCTAGCTGATGTGAGCTAAATAGCTCGAAATAGTTATACTAGTCTCCCTTTAATTCTTTGTTGGTAAATTTAAATTTAACACACAAGTAGTCTGTTGTATAAACGACCTAGATTGGGACTGAGAGGTGAAAACGGAAGGAGTATGCTCTGTCCCATATTTGGGGTAGACCAGGTTGCCCTGATAGACTGGTCTCATCTGAAAACACTATAAGATGCTATGTTCAAAGAAACCATATCAGAACTTACTAAGTCATATTTTGTACCGAACCCCCCTTCCCATCTTAATTAGTTTATTGTTCTGCAAATTTCCAGGGCAGATTTCAAAGCCAATATTCGCTGAGCAGCTGTCAGTGAAAGATTATTCTTGGAACTTTTGCAAAATTAGTGAAAATACTGAGGAACACCACTGGAGTTATGTGAAATTATTTGGGGGCAGTGACAGAAATGGGGGGGGCAATCTTTATGTAAAGTAATTTTAGCCAGTTTAAAATAAATGCGGGCTATCAAGAAAGGTAGCAATTAAGCCAAAATCCACTCCATTTTTTTTAGCTTCATTAAAGATAAAGACTGATTAAAAAAAATTAAAAAGCAACCCAGCTTAGCTGGCTGGCTAAACTAACACAATTACTAGCCAAGCCAAAAATACCCTGCAATAATGGGAATCACTTGACATCTGAAAGTAGGAAGCATGCTAAAGTAATAATCTGAATCAGAGAATTTCAGGGGCTTTGCTACAAGAGGTCTATTTTTTTTTAATTTTAATTCCATTTATATCCCGCCCTTCTCCGAAAGAGGCTACAGAAGAATTGACTTTCTGCAAGTGGGTCAGTAAGAAGAGGAAGTGGGTCTTAGGTACAAAACTTATAACACATGCTGGGGTGGAGATTGAGGCATGCAGAAAAGAAGATGAAACAGCTCCGATTAGTTATTCAGTCACCACTCTATTTCTTTCCACAAGTAGGAAAACATGGTGGAGAGGCTAAGGGTAGATTGAAGTGAGATTGCTAAATGCAGGGTGGTTCAGCATTTTGTGGGAATCCAACTACACTCTTAATATATTGAATGAAGCAGGTCCTTAAACCATACCGGTATTATGGTTCCTTCAACACAGCACGTGACCCTTGCTTACTCAGATTTAAGATTTAGCACGTTATGTGAATCTAGCAGCTTCCATTTTTGCAAATCCTCTGTGCTGCCCACTTAACTCCAGTGAAGAGTGTGGCTATGTGCAGATAAATCAGGCTCTCAAACTGAGACAGAAATCAGCCTTGGTTTGACTCGGGTTACAACTACATTCATACAATCTAAAGAGAAGGGATGGTCCTGGGTCAATGGCACAGCTTCTACTACAAAGTGCCAATTTCATTCCTCTTCTAACCTGCTCTTTTGGGGATATGCTGGGATCACAGCTGTCAACTGGAGTGATAGGAATCATCCAGCACATCTAGAGGGCCCTAGACAGTGGGGGTGGGGGTGGAGGGCAAGAGGTTGTTTCTAAAGAAGTTTGTGACTCTTCAGTAAAGTTCATTAATTGTTGCTAATGGTGATGTTGATGCATTAATGATCAGGTGTATGGTGTTACCCCAATTGCTCTTAGATATTTTATAAAGAATCAAGATGGAAATCTAATGATAGCAATCACAGCAACAATATTACAGCTTCTACTGCTACTACTAACTTTCAGCACTTCCAAAGGATCTGCCTTTGATGACAGAGCTAATAATAATTCTGGAAAAATTCTCAAGTTGCTGTGACTGTATTGAGTTTGGCTCCTGATGGAATATGCTTCTGTTTAAAGCATGATTTTTATAAGAAAGTGAACTCCACCGAGAAATGATTTTTAGATAAACATGTTCAGGTTGAAGCTAGGTATACATTATGCATAAATTCACTTTTCAAAAAGAAAGGGAATGTTAAAGAATTTGAGAAGCAACGTGATGTGAGTGCAAATGGCTAAGACTGATTGATTTTCATCCTGTATAGAGAGAATTAAGGCTAATCCAAGTAGAGAGGAAGGAAGGAAGGAAGGAAGGAAGGAAGGAAGGAAGGAAGGAAGGAAGGAAGGAAGGAAGGAAGGAAGGAAGGAAGGTAGGAAGGAAGGAAGGGCTTTCCCACAGATTCTCTACTTTTTTAACTTTTTAAAAGTAATTTATGGGCATCCTTCCATGAATTTGTGCATATACATTGTTTCTTCTCTCCCACTAGTAAATTCTCAAACAGCAACTTTAAGATTTGTGGATTTCAACTTCCAGGATTCCCCAGCCAGCCATGCTAAAGTGTTAGCGCCTACAAATAGAGACCATATAGAATCTTGGCAAGATCAACATTTACTCTGGACTTCTATTCAGACCAACCAGAAAAGGATGTTATGCATGTTTCATATTTCACAAAGTCATTGTGTGTGAATTGGGTGGCCATATAAATCTATTTAATAAATAAATATCTCTGAACAATAATAAATTCTAGAGGGTACAGTTTTAACTCCCTCTATAAGAAGATCGGGGATGTGGTGGCTCAGTGGGTTAGGATGCTGAGCTTGTCAATCAGAACATCGGCAGTTTGGTGGGTCAAATCCCGAGTGCCGCGTAGCAGTGAGCGCCTGTTACTCTTCCCAGCTTCTGCCAACCTAGCAGTTCGAAAGCACATAAAAATGCAGTAGAAAAATAGGGACCACTACAGTGGGAAGGTAACAGCATTCCGTGCGCCTTTGGCATCTAGTCATGCCAGCCACATGACCACGGAGACGTCCTCGGACAAACACTGGCTCTTCGGCTTTGAAACGGAGATGAGCACTGGCCCCTAGAGTTGGAAACGACTAGCACACATGTGCAGGGGAACCTTTATAAGAAGCTCAGTGGCATTCTGTAATTTTTTTTGGCATATATGCAGATGGAGCTAAAGTAGAGACACAATTTGAACAAAAAGTCTCATTTGGGCATTTATTTATTCAACAAATTTCTATGCTGCTTCCTATGTCAAAAGACATTTCATATTTTCAGGTTATTGAGAGCTCCAGTTATTAAGAGTTATTTGCATATAATTTCCTTAATAAATTGGAGACTTGCCTGGGCCATCCAAGTATTCTGCTTATATCCTAGCTTTACAGGCATAGGAGGGTCACTAGGAAAGAGAACTGGAGTAGAAAGAACTGTAAGCTGAATGCTTAATCACTAAATCTTTTAGCAGCTGTTTTATTCCAGCAACTGGACCTCCTTTTGCAGAAACTTGTCCTTTATTTCTTTTTTACTGGGTTTCAGCTCAGCCTTCAAAACGCTTGTTGGTCATTTACCCAAATCTAAATTCTAAAAACACAGATTTCTCCCCCATTTGAAATAAAATATGAAGAAAAATAACAATAGAATATTTGTAGCCTGAGGTGGAACCATGAGTCTCTGGTGCTCTCTCTTTTCTTACAGATGTTTCATTACCCAACTTGGTAACATCAATATTATCTAGGTGGCTAATGGAACATCTGCAAAAAAAAATAATAACTCAGCTCAGAGAGCACCAAGGACCCCCTGAAGAAAGACAGAGATATGAAGATCATTAGCAAAGAGAACATGGAAGGATAGCAACCAAACAGAGAAACAGAAAACTTGCAGAGTGAATAAAAGCTTCTTTTTTCAAGAGAGAATCTGAAACTGATTTCCAACACAGTTTCACCTTTAACTTTTAAACTCAAGAATAAAAGTATGTCAACACAGTCCATTAATTTTGAGTGACATATTTATATCGGGCAGAACAGTCTTTCTCACATTAAGGGACTTTGCCTTGACCTTTGAGAGATAGACCCCCAAAGATGGGTTTTTTTAAAAAAAAAATATCGCACAGTTTAAATAAATACAGCTCATGCAGTTAGACTCCAAGCATTTAATAATTTATCCCATCAACATTAAAAATTACAATTCATCCATCCCATCAGGCAGGCTGCACTTTCATTCAACAAAACATCTACTTTGGTCACAAGGAACTTCCCCTCTGCCTGTTTTGATTTATTATTGATGTCATTTGTAGACTACATTTCCACATGAAATGGTGCTCAAGGGGGCCACTAATACATTATGATACAATAACATTTAGAAAAACATCATTTGTAATCAAGAGGAGTGCCCACCAACAGGCAAACATTCACATTTTATCAACGGAATTGCTTAAACAGACCAAGTCCGTCTAGATAAAAATGAGTTTGCCTGCTTGGGAGAGCGATAGAAATGGAAGTTAGCTTGATCTCCTTTTTCAGGGAGCTCCAGAAATATGTGCTAAGTCCAGGAACTCTTTGGACTGCTTGTGGCCCTTGACTAGTACCCCTGCCTTGCATGCATATATTGGCAGAAGGAATTCCAAATAATAAGAATGGCAGGGAGGCCACTGCATGGTGTCTGAAGAATGACATGGTGGAAGAGTCCCTGGGAGCAGGGTAGCCTGTTTAACTCTCCCTGTTTTCAACCCCATCCCGAGGACAGAATGTACACTATCTGTGGCATTTCTGCCCTGGCCTTGACTGATCAGCACCACTCTACTGCCTGTTCAAAACTGCCCTTGGCTTCACTCGTTTGGCCCTGCTTATCTCCTCATTCATTTCATGAATTGATTTTTGGATGGTCAAGGAAATCTTTAGTGGAAGGATGACTCTCTAGCTAAGTCTCTGTGGCTATTCTTTGGCCCCAAACTGTAATTCAACTTGTCAAAGACTTTGGCATCCTTAAGAGATGCTTACACGGATCCCCACTGTGCTTGCTCTGGTGAAGCTTGATTGGCTGAGAGGTAGTTGTTTTCATGTTAAGCCTGCACAGATTTTGGGAGGGGGTTTTCTCTTAAAAGCTTTCTCTGTGTTGCAAGGCATTATGTGAGCAAAAATCTACAATTTTCAGATGGGGAAAAATCTATTTTGTAGCCAGCATGACTTTCTCTCATTTGCGAACATTATTCATGTTCCAGTATCCCTAACAACCCACCACTTTTCACCTGTAGATGCTATCTCTATTCTACTGATTGCAAAACTAGACCTAAACTAAAATGTAAACAATTAAATCTGCAGCCGCATATCAGAAATCTGCAGCCGCATATCAGCAGTTGGTAATAGAAAAGTCATGTGTTTTTCTGTATAGCTGTATATCAATCAGAGAGCAAGAAAAAGTGCCACATGTCACAGAACTGTGCAGTGTTTTAGATTCGATTTCAAAAAAGTTCTTTGGAGCAAGTCATGGCACAAATGTAGCCCTTGCCTCCAACTCCTTAAGGCAACTGCCTTTTCTGGAAAGAGAACTGGGGTAAAAAATTGGAACTCTGATTTTATATATGGTGACGGCAGAAAGATTGCTCAATGCACAAAAGTGGAAGGGTGCCTCGATTCCTACCATGGACAAATGGTTACAAAAGCTGATGAAATTAGCAGAGCTGGCCAAATTGACTGTGTTGATAAAAAGAAAACAACATAAGTACTTTTGTTTCTAATTGGAAACTGCCTCTGGACTTTGTGCCTGAGGTGGAAAAAAAATGATATTATGATTTTGGGTTTGACTGATTAGACTGGTTAGTGCATACTACTATAGAAATGTAAAAAAGTTGAGATTTGATTTTAATGTCTGATTTTACTGCAACAGAGAGAGCAGGAAGTCAATGCCATTTGTTTGTTCCCCTTCCCTTCTTCACACCTTTTTTATTTTCCCTTTTTCTTTTGTTGTCCTCTACTATTTGCTTTTGTATTTTCACATTTTATGTTAAATAATAATAATAATAATAATAATAATAATAATAATAATAATAATAATGCTTAAGGCAACTGCCTTTCCCTGGAATTTCCTGGAATTACAGTCTTGGTCTCTTAAAGGACCAGAGGTCTGATTTTGTGTAGGGGTTATGAGAGATTGTGGGGAAGCTGACAAAGGATTGGAAGGGAGACTGGTCATCAACAATCAAGATCTAGAATCCATTGGCAGATTATTGTCTAAATATGTCAGCCTGGGTATTGAGAATCTTGAGGAAAAGAGTTTCAAACCACTCAAAGTGATTCTGCTTTAATCATCTTCTATAAATGAGAGTTGGAATTTTCTCTTGCCATTGCCAAGATTCTGTATTTACTTTCAGACAAGAATGAAAGATACCTTATTGGAATCTGTGCAGTTCTAGCTATCTTGATCTTGCCCAGCTGATCAGGGTTAAATTAACTCTAAGAAAGATTGAATTGATTTAGGAGTAAAGTTAACCTCCTGGCAGCTAACTGACTGAATCACTTGACTCCTTGATACTGTTCCACAACTTAAGTCCTCTTCCTCACCAAGTCAATGAAGTGGATTTTGCGATACACTTTATTGTGGAAGACATTATTTTTTTCCTGGTATTGTATCTGGATCTGGCAATGTCATACAGAGAGTTCCTCTATTCCATCTGCCAGACCATGGAGCAAACATTTATTGTCCAAGCAAGACCCTGGAATTTCTTTCACACAAATTGAGGGTTCTCTTCTTTTTGCAAAACTTTAGCTCATTTTGCCAAATGATGCTTCACCACAAAGTGATCATTATGACCACCTTGCATTTGTACATTTCCTTCCTTGTTTACCACGAAAGGCTAGGGATTTCTCTACTTTTGTCTGAGAATGAAAATATTGCTTCATCAGACAAAGCACAGATTACTGATTGCTAGATAGGGAGGAAATCCAAGGAGAAACAGTGTGAAGCAGAAATTTTATAAATTCAAATCTCAGTTCTGTGAATAATCATTATTAAAGCAGAAGCTGCCTTGAGGAAGGCCCAGATTCAGTAGCAAAATACATGCTTTACATCTATGATGTGGCAGCTTCTCCGGATTCTGAAGAAGATATACAATGGTCTTTCTTTCTTTCTTTCTTTCTTTCTTTCTTTCTTTCTTTCTTTCTTTCTTTCTTTCTTTCTTTCTTTCTTTCCTTCCTTCCTTCTTTCTTTCTTTCTTTCTTTCTTTCTTTCTTTCTTTCTTTCTTTCTTTCTTTCTTTCTTTCTTTCTTTCTTTCTTTCTTTCTTTCTTTCCCACCCATCTTGTATTCAATGACTCTGGGCAGCTTAAAACATAACATTCAGATGGATTTGACTCCACTTAAGGCAGCTCTATGTATAAGATGCTTCCCTGATATATTAAGTGTGTGTGAACTCTTAGGAAGGGACTCTCAAGCAAGGTTTTTGATTATCAAGACCAGATTTCTTTCTATTGCATTTACCACCATTAAGAAATGTCTTATCAGGCTCCATAAGGCACTCTTCTAATGTCCTGTATAAACCACTATTCTGATGTTCTACATATAGGAGCCTTGGTGGAGCAGTGGGCTAATGCCTTCTTAAGTAACACCAGCTGCCTGCAATTAGTGCAGGTTCGCATCCCACCAGGCTCAAGGTTGACTCAGCCTTCCATCCTTCCGAGGTAGGTAAAATGAGGACCCAGATTGTTGGGGGCAATTAAGCTGACTTTGTAATAATGCCGCTTGGGGGGGGGGGGGGGCGAAAGCCCTAATAAGCAGGCATATACATAGAATGAAGGCTATTGCTAAGCACATTGGTTTGTGCTTAAATTGTAAGCTACCCTGAGTCTTCGGAGAAGGGCGGGATATAAATGGGATTAAAATAAATAAATAATAAATAATCCAACACTTCTTTCATTTTGCAGCCTGAGGCAAGGCTATCATCCGATGGGGCAGTCTTGCCAGAGGTGAGAATCTTGTGCTTGGATGGAGGTGCTTCCATTCTACACAAGCCTCAGTGGAAATACTTCATTGTTTAGACAGATTAGATTGAGAGGAAGCAGACCGTTAAGTTCTTGGATTCTCAGCTACGGAGTGATTTAAAGGTCAAAACCAGTAGCTTGAGTTGGGTTTTGAAACAAAGCAGGATCGGCCTTTCTAAATTGGCAAGACATACTCTTAATAACATTTTCAAGCCTAAATCCCACCCCTCACATTTGGAACCAGTTGACTTCAAGGGTAGATTCACACATAACATAATTCAGTAGTCAGACTGAAATTTTATCAAAGCATGTGTTATATCTGCACATGAAAGATCTTGGTTGCCTTACCCACCTGGTACAAATCTGTTAAACTACAATGGCCATTTGTAGCTTATATCGCAAACCTTAGTCACATTTTCATCCTAGTCTTTCAAAGAGAATGTAGTTCAACACTAAATCTAATTCCTCTTCCCAATGCACAAACATATTGTCTCTTTTATCCGGATTTAGATTCCGTTTATTGACCTCCTCCAGTCCATAACCAAGTTCAGGTACTGATTCAGATGGCAAGGAGAAATATGGAGTGTCAACACTGTATTGATGGCATTTACCACATCATAAACATTTTTTTTAAAAAAATATCATGAAGCATCCTAACATATGACATAATTTTCAGTAGAGGTTTCAAAGCAGATGGTATAAAGAGGAGTAGAGAATTCACACCACCCTATCTTTAATTTATGTTACTGGTCCAGGAGGCTATAATGATGGTATGATTTAAGCATGTAAATAAAGCAAATGTCTACTTTGTGATCCCCAAAGCCTTTAAATTCCCAAAGTGGGGGTTCTGGATAGACTGAGAGAAGAAAAGGATCTTTAGAGGCAGGACTTTTTTTTCTTTCTCATACCGGAGGTTCAAGATTGCAAACATCCAAGCTCTGAAAACTTGAAAGCTACTGAGGAGACAGTCCAATGAGTTTTTAGCTCAGTGTTTCTCAAGCTTGGCAACTTTAAAAAGTGTGGACTTCAACTTCCATGCTGGCTGGGGAATTCTGGGAGTTGAAGTCCACACTTTTTAAAGTTGCCAAGCTTAAGAAACACTGGCTTACCCTTTTTCCCCCTTTTAAAAAGCCCTGATGCTTTTTTCTAGTCTTCCTCTAATGCTAAAGGTGAACTGGTGTCCCATGCAATGATTGTGCCCAAAGCAATAAGCTACATTAACGGTAGAACTGTATCTTGCATACTTCTCTCTGGAAGAGATATGGAAGAAATGGCTGCTGGCAAGCTGAGGAGAAGTATAATAAGTATACAGTTAGTCTCAGGTTCAAAACATGTCAGCTGAATACTGACCCACACTACACAAGTACTGGGGCTCAGGTAGGGTTTACTAACCCCTAATGCAGAAGTCTGGCATTCACATAGTTCATGCCATCCTCAGCCCCCAGCCTGTGTCCTCTGAGATCACCACAAATTAACAGCAAAATTTTGATCATGTTTTTTAAAGCTTTTTATGAAGATTTGAAGTGTTTTCTAAAAAAATATTTTGGAGAATGTGCAATTCAGCTAATTCTTGATTTATGACCACAGTTGGGACTGTGGCCTCCAATGCTAACCAATGCATTCATTAAGTGAGTTCCACTCAATTTGCCTACCGTATGTGATTCCAGGGACACTGCAATGGTTGCAAGTGCAAGGACCAGTTGTAAATCTTTTTTCCCCAGCACCATCATAACTTCAAATTATCATAGATTACCTATGCACTGTTAATTTGCAGTACCCATTCCTTACATTAATAATGTTCTAATTTCTCTATGATTCCTGGTAGATGCAGTTGCTACATCCCCTAACCTTTAGTATTCTTATAGGGATACTAAATATAAACATTGCTTCATATGACAAGATAAACCTAACTGGAACAAGAATCTTTTCCTAACAACAAACTTCAATTGTTGTCCTCTAGTTTGCTGGTCAAAAGCTGTTCCACATGACTGAGTTTCCTGGGAAGGTTACCAATACTCCAGTTCTGCCTGAATGTTCATAATTAGAAAGAAACTCACCTTCGGGTGGATATATTATCAAGATGAATTGGGCAATGACCTCTGGAGTATACATAATAAGAAACTTGGTCGGCCTCATATTGTAATGAAGTAACCTGAGTGGATGTGGTATTAACTGGCTATTATACTAATAACCTCAACAGTTCCTTTAGCAATTGCAAATTATTTATAAGAGGCTGTCACATGCTATCTATCCAGCTGATAATCAATATATGGCTTTTTTTGCTTTAGTGACACTGTTGCTCTTTGCTGATTCAGGAACTGTCCTTCCTAGGAATTTAATGTTATTAATGGTGGTTGGATTTATTGTTGTTTTAGAAGGCATTTCAGTTCTTTTGTCTCTCTGTGTGGGGCTTTTGGTAATGTTTTCTTTTCTTAAAAAAATAAGAATTGCTTGATATAAATAAACAGGAATGGGCTTGCTGTGGGCTGCCAAATCACAGAAGAAGGAGTAATGATCAAGCCAGTGATGGATGGCCACAGGAATCTGATGGGTTGCCCAAACAGTAGGAGAGTTGGCAGGTGGACAGGTCAATCAGCTTATTTTTTAGAGGCAAAGAGTAGAAGGCAAACAAGTCCTTCCCTTCCCCAGACAACAGAATTTCCTCTCCCTCTGTGGACATCTGACACCCCAATCTATTAGTAGTGAGATTGGCTGGAATATAGCTCAGTGCATTTCTGGGCCCAAAAAGGAAGAATTGGCCTTTCAAAACGTCCTATTCAAAAAGCAAGAACACTATGTTAAAAACAACAAACACCACACTATTGTTGTTTAACCAATAAAAAACCCTGCAAAAACTTTACCAGAAACAACTGCCTATCCAAGGCCTCTGTGACAAATTGGGATAATGAAAAAAAAAAAAATTGGACCTCAAAGAGGTGGCAATGACAATGGGAATTCCTTTCTCATCGTATTGCAAGGCCACATTCCAAATGTGTTTTCAACAATGGTCAGGACCAGGCAACCAGGCCTCCTAAATCACCTCTGACATGTCCCAGCAAAGGTCCAGAGGTCACAGAAGCTTGTAATGCAGTGTTGCCAAACCTTTTTATCCCCACCACTCCCCAAACATTTCTTGTTGTCTTACACAACTGTGATCAGGAACACTTGCAGAAAAGGAACACTTGTGGAAAAGGCAACTGACTTTCGCTCCTGGGATTAAGGGGCACATGTTATCTGGAATGTAAGTGCTCTCTTTCCAAAAACAGAAATTTTCTTTATTATAGGAAGCTCAAATGACCTCTTTGGTGAAAAGCACTTCTTAACAGCTTTGGCTGTTCCAATGACTACAGCTCCTTTTTGGGGCTCCCCTTGAGAACAGTTTGGGAACTAGTGCAGAAGCTGGGCTGCAAAGTCTGCCCTGGCTGATAATTGTTATGAACCAATGCCAAGTTATTGTTGGTTTATAAAGCCCCAAATTTCTCAAGATCAGATTATTTTAGGAATTGCCTATATTTTTATAATCCTATATGATCTCCATACTCTGATGTTGATATAGCAGTTTTCTAATATACTTCGGTAGTGCAGTAGTAGAGCCCTCCCCAATGTGGGAGGAACATCTAATGGAAATTGAAATAACCCCTTCTCACCCCACTTAAAAAAATTATCTACCTCCTTTTATTTTTTTTTTCATTATCTCTTATTTATTGTTATTTATTCCTTGTTGACGTATCTTCTGTTACTTTGCTGTTCTTAATGTTCCAAAGGTTCTTTTCCAAAAGACAACTGGACTTTCTTGGTTTTTTCCTTGAAAATGTTTTGCTTCTCATCCAAGAAGCTTCTTTAGTTCTGATCGTTTTCAAGGAAAAAAAAACCTAAGAAGTGTTCTTATGCTGTTCTTAATGTTTCTCCTGATGTCTCATTTCATTTGTATTGTATTTCTTATAATTCCTCACATAGGCAGATAAATAATATTGAAACACTGTAAATTCTGGAATGAAATGACAGAATGTGTGGATGGGTTTACCCAACTTAAAATGGAAATGGGTCCTTTGTTCAGTGTAAGGAACCCAGCCATCATTTTAGATCATCAAGTTAAGATACACAATAGTTTACTGTGTGGAAGTGTGTGTGTGTGTGTGTGTAGCACAACACCGTGATTTGAACACAGGTATTATGTTAAACTGTGTTTAGGATGAAACATGGTGGCATGTCACCACTTGAGGATGCTTAATGTATTTTCAGTAGCATAACCAGAGTCAGTGATTAAGGCTCTAGTGTAGAAGAGGGTTCAGCAGCAGAAATTGTTATGCTAGACCAAGGAGAACAAACAGAGGGTCTCAACATTTTTCTCTTGAGCCCATGAGTTAAATGAAAGGGACTCCATCATTCTCCAATGATCTTGGCCTGTGTTGAGTGTTTTAGGTGGTGGTTACTCATGTGCAGACTTCAGAATGCATGTTATAGAATGTATGTCCAGCCTCATCTAAAATATAACAGAATAATAGAGTTGGAAGGGACTTTGAAGGTTTTCTAGTCCAACCACCTGCTCAGGCAGGAAACCCTATACATTTTAGACAAATGGTTGACCAATCTTTTCTTTAAAACTTCCAGTAATGGTGCAGCCACAACTTCTGGAGGAAAGTCATCCCACTGATTAATTGTTCTAACTGTCAGGAAATTTCTCCTTAGTTCTAGGTTGCTTCTCTCTTTGGTTAGTTTCCATCCATTGCTTCTTGTCTTGCCTTCAAGTGCTTTGGAGAATAGCTTGATTCCCTCTTCTATGTGGCAGCCCCTGAGATATTGGAACACTGCTATCCTGTCACCCCTCGTCCTTCTCTTCATTAAACTAGACATACCCAATTCCAGAAACTGTTCCTTATATGTTTCAGCCTCCATTCCCCTAATCATGTCTTCTCTGCACTCTTTTTAGAGCAGGGGTGTCAAACTGGCAGTTTGTGAGCCGGATGTGTCGTGCACAGGCCACGGCCACCCTGGCTCTACAAAGGCCGAAAACATCACAACACGTCATGATATGTCATGTGACATGATTGAGTTTGACACCCATGTTCTAGGTTCACATCTTTTTTATATCATAGTGACCAAAACTGGATACATAGTCCAAGTATGGTCTTACCAAGGCATTATATAGTGATATTAACACTTCCATTAAATATTTTCAGTAGTGCCTTGCCTAGCCCTCTTACAAAGACCTTTGGAAAAAAATGCTGGCCTAGCATTTATGCCCTTATTGTGATCTGTTCCCAGGAACTGCAGCTTGTCTTACAACACATGAACAAATCGACACCCAATGTGTATGCATATATAGATTTGGGAAAGCCTCCATTAGTTTTGGTTTCTTTTTTTCCCTTGAGGTTGAATTGGAGCCTCTTCAATTTTTCCTTATGTGTCTGGGACCTCAGGTGGTGTTGCACAAGTTCATAGTGTTTGTACTACTAATAATAAACCACATTGTGAAAGTGCCTGAATCTGGAGTGTGCTAGCTGGGGAGCAAAAGGGAGGGATAGGGGAGACAAACAGAGGAGTTCAGGGTATTCGCAGGGAATGTGGGGACCAAACATTCAAGATATGGTGTTATCAAAGCTGCCATCTTGATTCTTAAAGTCACTTTGTGGATGCCCCTGACTGCAAGAAATCTTCCCTTCCCGAGTAGCGTTAGAAGTGAACTCTGCCCTCATAGCTACCAAGACATAGGTTTTCCCTTGTACAAATTATACAGTGTAGGAAAAGGTAGACCATTTTGCAGCTCCTTCTGAATTAAATTGCATTAGAAACACAGAAAAGGGGAGAAAATGGAAACAAAGATTACAATTACATCTGCACATTATAAAAATGAGGAATACAAACGTATTGTACTTCTGCTCTGTACAGCACAAAAAGTTGTAGAAATCTATAACAATCTCCCTAATATCTATGTGAAACCTGCAAAGAAGACTAATAGGGTCATGGCTATTTACAAATTGTTATGAGCCTAGGAGAAATCCTATTTTTGAGCTGTTCCAGTGTGGCAACTTTCTGATAATGAACCAGGAGGGATAAACTGGTTTTTGGTCACAATGTACAGAGAAAAAATTAAGCATTGTGAAGTTGGGGCTGTATAAATCACAATGCTCAGAAACAAAATTGCCTGCATACTCAAAGCAAACTTGTTAGATAGCCATAAATTAGCCCTAAGTGCAAGCAGTTGGTATCTATGGGGCAAAGATTTATCAGGCTCAAGTAATAGGATTAGGATTAGGATTTATTAAATTTATATGCCGCCCTTCTCCCTAAGGACTCAGGGCGGCTCACAACAATAAAAATTAAGAGACATAAAATACAAAAATTTAAAAAGAATTAAACAATGAATATAAGAAATATGGGACAATTTAACACAATAAAAACCAAATTAAAAACCATGGTCAGTCCAGGCCCGCTTGTTGGAACAACCATGTCTTCAGGTCACGGCGGAAGGATCGAAGGTCAGGGGCTGTCTGCAGCTTTGGAGGCAGTTCATTCCAGAGGGTTGGCGGACCCACAGAGAAGGCTCTCCCCCTGGGGGTCGCCAGCCAGCATTGCCTGGCCAACGGAACCCTGAGGAGGCCGACTCTGTGGGAGCGAACTGGGCGATGGGAAGTTGACATTGGCAGCAGGTGGTCTCGCAAGTACCCCGGGCCTAAGCCATGTAGGGCTTTAAAGGTAATTACCAGCACCTTGAATTGCACCCAGAGGGCAACCGGAAGCCAATGCAGCTCGCACAGGAGAGGTGTAACATGGGAGTATCGAGATACTCCCATAAGCACCCGCGCGGCCATATTTTGCACCAGCTGAAGCCTGCGGGCGCACTTCAAGGGCAGCCCCATGTAGAGAGCATTGCAGTAATCCAGGCGAGAAGTGACAAGGGCGTGGGTGACCGTGCATAGGGCATCTCGGTCCAAAAAGCAGTAGATGTGGAAACTAAACTTTTTGCTATTTTTCAAACATACCTAAACCCCCTTCAATAAGGGAAAAAAGATTTGAGGACAAATTTTTGGAATGTATGGTTTGGTAACTACAAACTACAACCTTTGTGGGAGATGTTTTGTGCCTACAGGCCTACACATTGCCTGCCTTTTGGTGAAATCTGCTACCTAATGTTCAGTGAGGAAGAATTTTGCTAAAATGTTTAATGCATAACTTGACCATTCTCATTTCATCACAGACATTAATGCCCTGTTTTGGGAAGTAAAGATTAGAACCATGAACAAAACATACATATTTATTGCTGTAACACAGGCATAATTAAGTCTTTGCAGCTGGCTTCCCATTTGCTTTTAAATTGAATATCAGAGCTGATGCCAACAAAGTTCCCCAGCAAATTACAAATTACCTGCAAGATGATGTGCATAAATCAAAAGTGAATTTTCCTTTGGAAGAGTAAAGGTTTTTTCCTTAGAGGAGGGCGAGGAAGAGGAGGAGATGTAGGAGTGAGAAAATTGAAGTATCCATTTGGACCATGGACTCAGGTTAAGTTAAAAAAAAAGTGTGTGTGTGTGGGGGGGAAACTACTTCCTGAAACATCTCTCAAATTCAGCTCTGATCCCTACACTGTGTCACAATTGCCAAATGAAGAAATACAAGGTTGAACAGCACAACTGAGTTGGATTACTGGGAAACAGAGACTTCTATGGAGTAAGAACCATGATGAGTACTAGCTGAGCCCACGAAATGCCAGTTACTGAAAATTTTATAAGGCTAAGGCTGTTGCTGAAGATAACATTCAGTTTAGCTCATTTGAACATTCAGAACATTTGACTATGAATAGTTTCTATGGATATTTCAACCTTCATCTGGATCACTGTTGTAGCTTGACCTATCTTGAGTCTCTTACCATATTTCTTGGATTTGGGCCTGCAGATGGGTTTGAAAAATCCTTTGGCTTTATAGCCTCAATTAAGATTGATTTACTAGCTTGTGACATCAGCTATCTAACTATTTGCTCACATGCTCCCTGTATCTTCACGGGACAGAACTAACAGTCAGAGCAAGAAATTGCTGCCATTGTAATGTGGCTTAAATGCTCTCAGTGCACACAACCTACAGTAATTTCATATGTCACAAATATTGGAGATCCTCCATTTCCTGACCAGACCATCCTGTACAGTCCTTGACTTGATCTATACATAACCCCGAACACAACTAATGAACACAATTTTTTTTCAAATGTTACCTTGATGTTATGGCTGCTTTCCAGCTGTATGTCACATTTATATGGGCCCCAAAATGCTATCAATGGTAAAAAAAAATCCATAAAGATCCTAACTGTGGTATTTGTTCTCTGAAGTCAGTTCTGAGAGAGCCTGAAGCAAAGTCACCAGTAGATTGGCTGAACTGTCATGCAGCTTTAGCACAATACAGGTAGCACCATTTCAGAAAATTGTCCTTTGACAGCCAATGAAGATTTTTGACCAAAAAAATAAAAATATCAGGAATACTTTGGTGACATTCCAAGTGCCCATGTCTTCATTTAGCCTGAGAATGACCTCCTTTGGTTTGATGCTGGGAAATTATTTCCAGTTACTATATAGGGATCAGTCTTAGATGTTAGGCAAAAGAGAGATCTCTGAGTAATAGGTTCCTAGAATTGGAATTGAATATGGTGCTGAAGCTTCTAGGAAAATAGATAAATCTCAGACTAAGGCTTCTTCAGAGAGAAACTATCCTATTATCTTACATGAATTGGGCAGTCATGAAAGGGGGAACATATTATAATTAATCAGTTCAAATACAACCCAAAGACTTATTTCAGCATTATGTTTCTCCACACTTCCCTTTATTGGCCCAATGTCTTCAAGCAACCATCAGAGAAGATGATAGGATGCAGAGAGAAGTAATAATGGCCATGCAGGGTGAGGAGCTCAAATGAATATTTTTTCATGGAGTCTGCAACATCTTAAAAAGGATTGGCACAAAGACATAATTCCAGAACCTGTTTTTTGAACATTAGATACAATTATCAGATAGTCTACTTGAGCACTTCATGCATCCTAGTTCTTTTGACCTTATTTAGGGAGTAGAGGTCCCAGGACTTGGAGAGAGGACCATTTAAAAATGTTTTTGAGCCTTGGACATCACCTTTGCTGAAAATATAAGTTCAAAGGTGAGGGTTGTGTGTCTGATGGTGGGCAGTGTTCTTTACTCCCAGCTGCAGAGCACTGTGCCAAGTGGTCTGCCCGCTGGGTTTAATTTTAGCTCTACCTTCAACTGTAGCACAGAAAGGAACATCCGGCTGGTGTCATTAGCTCAGCTGGCATGGACCAGATGACAGCTGCCACTGTCCATCAAAGGCCGGATCTTGGGGCTTTAGTGGCATTCAAATCCTATCCTCTTTGCTGAATTACACCAAATGATTCCAAGCTGTCATGATGTCCAGGACTGTTAACAAAGGCCAAGAATTAAAGCCAACAAAGGACTCCAATGGGACTATGTAGCCTGACCCTAGGCCAAAAGTTTCCAGTGATTCCCTTTTCAGTCCTAAGAGCCAATGAGGAAGCTGCCTTCTATGGAATTGGGATTTAGAAGCCCCTCAGGTTGACAGAATGGATTCCAAGTTGTATAAGATATCTGGAATGATTGAAGATTGGCTCTAGGATTTTATCTATGCAAAGTAGTTTCTTCACCACAGAGTGGGGCTCCATTGGTCTGTGTGTTCATCCTGCTGTCCTCCAGTGTCATCATGGGGCAGGAGAGGTTTGCTATGAATTTTATTTTCTCTGAGAGTATCTCATTGTTGTGTTATGAATGTTACTGATTTATATAGGAGAGCGCAACTTATCTCTGGCCTCATGCAACCCTTGGCCAATTTCATCCAGTCATTGTTTTAATTTTAAAATTTATCTATACTGCCAGAGAGATGAGGAAGTCAACCTATTCTCCAAAGCACCTGAGGCAGGGCAAGAAGTAACAGATGCAACTTATTCAAGAGAGAGCCAACCTAGAAGTATTGAGAAATTTCCTGACAGTGAGAACAATTGATCAGTGGAACAGTTTACCTCCACAAGTTGTGGGTACTCCATCACGGGAGGTTTTTAAGAAGAGATTAGACAGTCATTTTCCCAGAAAGGTCTAGGATCTCTTGCTTGAACAGGGTGTTGAACTAGAAGATCTCCAAGGTCCCTTCCAACCTCTACTAAGAGCTATATGCTCCTTCCCAGTAGCAGCTCCTTGGATGACAGAGAAGAGGATAGCAGAGGGGAAAAGGGAAGAGAGAAAGGAAGACTGGTGTTAGAAAGAACAAAAAGAAGGCCCACTACTTTGGCTTTGAATCCCATCCACTACTTGCTTTATCCTATTTACTGAGATTGTTTCTCAGAAGAGAAAAGAGTATCTTCATCTGTGGCTCTGACATTGTGAAAGGTTCAGAGAAGGACCATGAAGATGATACTGGAATTAAAACTGACCCCCAAAAGAGATTAAATTTTTAATTTAATTTTTAATTTTAATCCCATTTATATCCCGCCCTTCTCCGAAGACTCAGGGCGGCTACATATGTTCAGCCTTGCAAAAAAATAAGGTCAGGATACCATAACACTTTTCCAATCCTTGAAGGATGTCATGCAGAAGGACATTAGGGCCTGTTTTTTTTTAAATTCCACAGTGTAGCACACAGAAATACAGATATAAGCCAAGGGACGCATGTTCTGGTTGAATGTTAGAAAAACATTTAAACAGTAAGAACAGTTTGACAGTAGTACCAATTATCAGAGAAGAGGTGAGCTTTCTTTCATTGGAAGTGTTCAAGCTGAGCCCAGGTAAATCTCTGGGTGGGAAGCTTTAAATTGGATTCCAGCTTTGAGCAAAAGGCAAAAACTGATTATTTGAATGAACTCATCCAGCTTTGGGAGTTCATATGAGCTTAAACTTTGTGAGTTTGTCTGATGCGGAAGCTCATGCCTTTAAATAAAAGTTGGTAGTCTGTCAGGTGCTATCAGGCCCCTTTATATTCGCACAAGTTGCTTAACTTAGGTAAACAAAGATAGCATGTGATGCAAAGACAATGCTCATGTGAGTTAGTTTTAAGCCTGGGTTGCTCTGGATTGTCATGCTGAATGGTTAACAGAAATGAGAATCAGGAAAAGCCGTGGACCAAGGGGCTGTTCTAAGCATTCTGTGTCTCTCTTGTGTGTGTTTTTTTCAATCAGAGCATCTCTGCTCTTCACCAATTCTCTGCCTCAAGGTACGGTAGGTAAATAACAGAGATGCTTAAATTATTTATGCAGCCAAGCCAGCAGCATAATAATCTTTATGCCATGACATCTTTCACTGCACAGCTTCATTACACCTTCCTCTTTTCTGATCTCTACGCTTGCAGATTTTTCTCTTCAGAAATTCATTCAGTAATTTCCGTTAGAATTTGAAACAGCTTATTTGTTTTACTTAAACCATTTGAATACCCACCCAACTTAAAATCCAACTCTGGGCAGCTTTCACCCAAGATAAGCAGTATATGCAGGATTAGAACAAACCATACATTAAAAAAATGAATAAATTACTCTTTTTTCGGTTTTTTTGCAGTCTCTTTCTATATCTTTTCCTTTTCATTCAGCTGGATTTCTTCTAGTTCAATGTTTACCAACCTTAGCAACTTTAAGATGTGTGGACTTTAAACCCCCCCCCCCCCATGCTGGCTGGGGAATTCTGGGAGTTGAAATCCAGACAACATAAAGTTGCTAAATCTGAGAAACACTGCTGTAATTGATAAAACGTTTGATCTTCTTTTGTCTCATACCTTCTGTCCTCTCTCCTTCCTCCCTCTCCCCACCACATGCCCTCTATGTTGTCATTGTCCCTCGATAGCCTTCATCTTCTAACCGCCCTGAGTCCTTCGGGAAAAGGGCGGTATATAAATCGAAACAAACAAACAAATAAATAAAACAAATAAATTCTTCCAGTCTTTGGATAATTCTCAATAATTTCCTTCTGCCCAGTTCGAGTCAGGTTTACTGGATCACATTGAGTGGAACATTTAATTGCAAGCCATTTCCTTCTAATACCATCCTCTTCCATTCTTTCTATTTTATGTGAGAACATAATTAGCTTCTTCGTTTCCTTTCTCTTTTGACACTAATACTGTAATTTCAAATACTCTTTAGCCTGGCTTTTCTGTCTCTTCTCTGGACACTCTTTCTTTTGCTTCAAGTGTTTCCATCTATCTCATCAGTTCCACTTTCCTACTACAATCGCAAAACCTGCCTTACAATTTCTCAAAATTTTTCTTCCCTTTTTTATTCACTTGAGAATTTATTTCAAACTTTTCTCACTGTGTTTGACTTTGCTTTGTTGTAGGAGATGGTGGTTCTCTCTAAGGCTTCCTGGTTGCCCATAATTGGATTACCAGTTTCCTATACAGGAGAATCCCCTCTTTTAATGGAAATAATGAAAACTCTGGGAGAAACAGTACAGTGAAAGACAGGATGTTTACTCACAACTCTGTAAGCCAGCACATGGCTAGATCAGCACAAGAACCCTGTAGGCTATTAATGAAAATAAAAACTCTTCTCCTTTTAAAGACATTTCAGAAGCAATTGCTGTTTCATTAGCTTGAGTGAAATCCAGTTGGAAACTGAAGAATGTTGATAGCACTAGGGCTGTGCACAAAACAGAAGTGTTTCATACATGAAACAAAACAGTGTGTCTTGAAAGTTTATCCCAAATGGTCTGGCCAGGTTTTAATTCAGGCAAATCTGAAATAGGGAAATGAGGGCTAATGAAGGCTTTGATTAAGGTGCTGATTAGGGCCAGGGAAGAACAGGTTCCAGTTTGCTCTCAGCCGTGGAAATTTACTTGGTCACTCTGGGCCATTTCAGTTTGTCTCAGCCCAATCTACATCGTAGGAACTATTATGGAGAAAAACTGGAGTAGCAAGTGCTTTGTACGCCATCTTGAATTCCTGGTGTAAAGGCAGGATTTAAATCTAAAAAAAAATTGTTCATTTAATTATTTTTATTTTCTTTATTCAATTTCTATAACTGCCCATCTCAGTCAATGACTCTGGGTGGCTTTACAATTCAAAAAATGTATTACAATTATTACACTAAAACAGTGGTTCTCAACCTTTTCTTTACCACAGACTCCCTTTAAATTCCTTTTGTGGCCACAGACCATGGCCATGGACCCCCAAGACTTAAGATTTAAATGATAGTATTTCTTTAAGCCTTCACAGACCCCCTGTGATGACACTGTGGCTCCCCAGGGTCCACGAATCACAGGTTGAGAACCACTGCACTAAAACATTTTAAGCAATAGGAAAAAAAAATAAAACATCCAAAATAAATAAATATACACAGCAGTCGAGATCCTTGGTCAGTTAGCAATACAAGTTAAGGACAAATGGGGTCCTTAACACATTCAGCATCCCAGGCTCAGGAACATAGCCAAGTTTTTAGTGCCTTACAAAAGCCTAACAGGGTTGGGGGCCATTCTAATCTCCAAAGGGAGGATGTTTCAAAGAGCAGGGGCCACTGCAGAAGAAGCCTGTCTTCTAATCCCCTCCAGCCAACACTCTTTGCTGGTAATTAATAAAGACAATCACACATATTTTTAAAAAGTGCAGTGTCATCTAAATGTTGTCTAAAATCTGCCAGCTAGAGAAGGCAAGATTGTAAGATTCTCCATTGTCTTTTTAATATACTTTTGGTGCCAGATGAAAGTTACTCTCTCTCACACACACACTATTTTAGCAGTTCAAAGTATTAATTGCAGTTGTGAAAATGGGAACATTGGTGCATACCCCAGGGAATAGAATAGAATAGAATAGAATAGAATAGAATAGAATAGAATAGAATAGAATAGAATAGAATAGAATAGAATAGAATAGAATAGAATAGAATAGAATAGGTTTATTGGCCAACTGTGATAGATACACAAGGAATTTGTGTCTCAGTATACATGCAAAATAACAAAGTAATAATAATGAAATGGATTTCAATGAAGTGAAATGGTGTTATATATTAACACAGGCAAGAAAGTGGGCTCTAAAGCAGCATTTTTCAAACTTGAGACCTTAAGATGTGTGGACCTCAATTCCCAGAACATCCCAGTTAGCATACTTGCTTGGGAATTTGGAGCATTGAAGTCCATACATTTTAAAGTGGCCATGTTTGAAAAACACTGCTCTAGAGTATCCAGGCACAACTGGAAAACTATGCAGCTGTTTTAATGATCAAAACAAATCAAGCCTTTGCAGATTCTAAGGCACTTTTTGCAGAGTATTTGTACTGCCCACAATTTTTAATTGCTTCTTTTTATTGGTGCTTTTGCTTACGGTTATTGGTGTCTTACTGTACTTTCAAACTCTTATATATTTATAAATAAGTAAAATCTTTTGCTAGAAGGTGGGTAATAAATCTGACAGAAAAAGATAAATGATGAAGGAAGACAGCTTTTGCCTGCTTACATGCTAACTAATGTGGCATATTTGAGGCTGTTCTTGTTGCAAGATAGAAATAGCATTAATATTAGTCGCTTCCATGAGATGGGTAGCATAGACGGCTCATAATAAGAATTAACATTTTTGAAGCAGATAATATTATACTGCAATATTTTAAATTACATTATAGTGGGAAATGGGAGAGAATGTTCATTTCTATTCTGCTATTTTGAATTTGCACAGGAAACTAATGTCTCGTACAAATTCTCTCTCTCTCTCTCTCTCTTTCTCTCTCTCTCTCTCTCTCTCTCTCTCTCTCTCTCTGTGTGTGTGTGTGTGTAAAGGAACAACCATTATACTATAATGGAAATACCTATTTTCTTATTGTTTAAGTTTTTAACATTTATTTATCATTTACCAATGATAGGAAAGCAGTTCTTGAATAGGAAATATCTGGGGGGGATTAATGTGAATTTTCATCCCAATGATATATTACTGACCCAGCATTTTCTAGCAAGTCCTCTGCCCAGGTTTTTGCTCACATTCACTTTTCATTAGGCCTGCACTTGCGGGGAATGTTTTGTCTGTCCCTAAGCAGATTTTCTCCTTGGGTATAGCTGTTAATGCTGCTGACATCA
This sequence comes from Vipera ursinii, assembly GCF_947247035.1. Taxonomy (NCBI): domain Eukaryota; kingdom Metazoa; phylum Chordata; class Lepidosauria; order Squamata; family Viperidae; genus Vipera; species Vipera ursinii. The sequence goes on from NC_139512.1 coordinate 333,334,613, forward strand.
GCAGGGATTTTGGCCTGAAGCACTTTTAAGAGAGATTGGCTACTCCAGTATTAAGCCAGATGGGTGTTAACTCTCCTCTAGCTTCATGAGTGTGCTAGGTTTTATAAGGAAGGAGATTTCACTTCCCTACCCCACTATTCAATGTGTTGATTTGCAAGTATGTTAAAGGCTGTCTATTTAAGTAGCTGTGAATTGGAGGAATACAAGGTGGGTTTTTCAAGAATGAAATGGAGTCAAAGAATCCTTATTCATGGATCTCTTTGGTTTACATACTGAAAATGAGTATTCAGATAATCAGCTTTTAAACCTAAATCTTCTAGGCAAATGCTTTCAAATTTACATCATTCTGAATTGTTCAGTTTCTTCCATCTTTAAACTATGAGTGCTACATGGAGTTATATCTGCAATAGTAATGATGACTAAAGTGAATTCTGATCTAAACCCATGTTTCTCAAACTTGGCAACTTTTAAGATATGTAGATTCAGCTCCCAGAATTCCTAGCCAGAAAGAGCAGGCTGGCTGGGGAATCCTGAACATTAAAGTCCACATATCTTAAATTTGCCAAGATTGAGAAACAATTGATCTAAACAACTACTCATGTGATGACCTTCCCTTAGTTCTTCATCCATGTAGTCCAGTAGACTTGACTAGAGTCCAGCTCAAAGTCAGACTTTTTTTCCTTCTCTGCTTCCTTTATTATCCCCAACTGGGTGCCTTCCAGATTTGTTGAGGTTATAATTCCCAGAATTCTTAGTCATATAGACATTCTGTTCCAGAGCTATTTCAGGGCACTATGTTGGAGAAAGCATGACACATGGTTCAGTACAATTAAAGAGAGTACCAAGTTTGTTCAGATCTTACTGTAACAATAAACTCAAGTAAGAATTTGTCTCCCATGAATAGGATCTTGCCAAAATATCAGCAAAAGTGCTTATCTCAGCCAGGCTGTTATGGAAAGGGAGGATTCTCACATACAGCCAAAGATGACAATTTCCCATTCTCCCCCCCCCCCCAACCCACACACCCTTTCTTCCCTCACTTTTTTTGTAAATGGAAACAGACATGGGTATATCTTTCATCAACAATAATACAGGCTACTATAATATGAGCTAGATGTTCTGCATCAGTCAGCCCAAGGGCTCATCCACACACACAGCTCACTAATCATTGGCTCAATCCTGTCCCCATAACATAGTTTCCATCTTATAACCAGCCTGCTACTGAGGCCCCCTCAAGTTGGCATGAAAATAGTGCTCTTCTGATTCTGCATCACAAGTCTTCCCTTATTCATCTGGAAGAGAAGACTCTGGAGATCACCAATTAGCTGTACTCCACTTGGATAGTGAGATGGAATAGTTAACAGACTTTGAGAACACAGGAGAGGAAAAAGGACCATTGCAAAAGAAACACCTTAGTCCAGGGGAGGAAGAAGAGTGAGAAAGAGAGCAATCCCAACTTAATTGCACTACATATAAGTTGAGCAGAACAATTGCTTTGACAGACTACATTATTCTACTAACAATAAAGATCTTCCCAGTGGTTTTTGTTTCCTGAATTTACTAACCCCACATAGTTTGCCACCTGGCACGTCTGCCTTGGGACTGTTTCTCATGTCTGGTTGTTGTGCTCTGTGATTCATTTTGGGTCTAGTTGGGAGAAAGACCAGACACCTTGCATCCATAGCTATATTCTTCTTTTCAGTGGCAATGTGTGAGATGGAAATATGAGCTTCCAGGAAGATCAAATGAAGGTTCATCAAGGTGTCAACAAGCCAAACCTTCCTGGTTTCTGTGATTGTGGGTATTAATTAAGCTGTAATGATCCCTGATACTAATACATTGTTTGCTCTACTTTGGAGGAAGAAACTCCATTGCTTTCCTTCTCCAAACAGTGCTCCTGGACTTTAAAAAGGTTATCGTGGATGGAATGAAAGGCTGGATGTTTGTCTTTTAAACTGGTGTGCTGCTGGAATGAAGGTGTAATTAATCATTCTTTGTTTAATCAGTGGAAATTGACAAGAATTCTGTCAATTTTTCTTTATAGCAACGAGAAAACTCATCCTCCCTCCCTTTCTGAAAGATTTCTGACAGTTTCTCCTTCTACTGTAGTTTGTTTAGTGAAAATTACCGTTGCTACTACTTTGTGTTGATGATGGTGCACCAGATGGGAAGTCCCAAAGGTGCTTTTTACCAAAAGGCAACTGGACGGTTTTGACTTTTTCTTTGAAAGTTTCACTTCTCCTCCAAGGAGCTTCTTCAGTTCAGTTCAGAAGTGAAGAAGGTTCTTGGGTGAGAAGCAAAAGGTTTTCAACAAACCCCCCCCCCCAAGAGTTCAGTTATCTTTTGGAAAAAGCACCTTTAGGACAACTATGATCTGGATGGTTGAGAATCTCCATAGACACCAGACAGGAAGATGTCAGATATGGAAAGAAGGGGGCTTATGTAAGTGGTCTATTGGTAGAAACCACATGCCCTCAAAGGCTCATCCATAGAGAGGAAAGGGGCTGGTGCTTGTTTTTCTAGCTTGGGGTGGGAGGGAGAGGGAGTACAGTGGTGGAAGAAGTGGCAAAACAGGGACAATGATAAGTACAGGCCAGAGTACCATAGCCATCACATGAACCAAGCAAAAGAAGATCTGTAATCTTGAAAGAGATTTCTCAAGCAGGCTTGGTGTCCAGGTAGTTTTCGCACAGCAGTTCAGCAATGTAGAAAAGCCCTTAAACAATGTTTTAAATAGCCAAGCAAAGGCTAGACTGTATTTATATATGGCTTGTATTATGAGTTGCCCAAAATCAGTTTGGAGTCATGCTGCACCTAAATTGAACAAATGAAGAAGTAAATGAAATTTCCTGTTTAGCCTTTCTTCATACAATTTAGCTTCTGGTTTCCTGATCATCTGTGTTGTTCTTTCATGAACCTGTTCTTCATCCTCTGAAATCTTCCTAAAGTGGGTTGCCCAGAAATGAATATAATATTCAAGCTGGGGTTTAGTCAGTGCAGAATAAATAGAATGATTATTTCCTGTGATTTATAAAATACAGTTCTGCTGATACAGCCTAAAACCATATTTGCCTTTCTTTGGATATCAACTGCCAACACATATTCAGTTTGTAATCAACTACCATTCTAAGATTTTTCTTTTTTAAAAAAGTACTGCTGCAAACCAGCTATGCCTTTGCATTTGATTTCTTTTTCCAAAGTCAATGACTTTGTGTATTCAATTTCATTCTGCTATTTTCAGCTCATTTTTCTAACCTCAAGATCATTCTGAACTGCATTTCTGTAAGAGTGATAAGATTAATAATGACCACACTCACTGCAACTATGTTCACACAACACTTTAAACATCTTAGTAACAATCTTAGCAAGCTCCCTTGCACAACATTATAGGTTTAGCATTTTACTTAGTTGGCAGTTGTAACTCTCCTTTGAGCATAACATTTTGGACTCCCCAATTTTTCCTTCTGGCTGTGGGCCTGGCAAATTTCATTAGTATTTCCTTTGGATGTTGGACTACATTAAGGGTGGGCAAATTGGAGGTGAGGAATAAAAGACACCGTAGAACTGATGATGCATATCATACTATTTTTTTTTTGCATGAGATCAAATTTGCTGCAGTGGTTTGAAACACAAGGCTAAGAATGGAAAATTTGTGAATTGTAGTCCTGCCTTCCCCTTCATGGATTACTGCCTTGTCGTGGCGAAGGGGCTTGCGTAATTCAATGAAGCTATGAGCTATGCCGTGCAGGGCCACCCAAGACGGACAGGTCATAGCCGAGAGTTCTGACAAAACGTGATCCACTGGAGAAGGAAATGGCAACCCACTCCAGTATCTTTGCCATGAAAACCCTATGGACAGTACCAAAAGGCAAAACGATATGACGCTGGAAGATGAGCCCCTCAGGTCGGAAGGCGTCCAATATGCTACTGGGGAAGAGCAGAGGGCTAGTACTAGTAGCGCCAGAAAGAATGAAGCGACTGGGCCAAAGCCGAAAGGACGCTCAGCTGTGGATGTGTCTGGTGGTGAAAGGAAAGTCCGATGCTGTAAAGATTTTTTCTCCATAGGAACCTGGAATGTAAGATCCATGAATCAAGGAAAGCTGGACGTGGTCAAACAAGAGATGACAAGACTGAACATCGACATCTTAGGTATCAGCGAACTAAAATGGACAGGAATGGGTGAATTTAATTCAGATGACCATCAGGTATACTACTGCGGGCAAGAATCCCTCAGAAGAAATGGAGTAGCCTTGATAGTCAATAAAAGAGTAGGAAAAGCAATACTGGGATACAATCCTCAAAATGACAGAATGATCTCAGTTCGAATCCAAGGCAAACCATTCAATATCACAGTAGTCCAAGTCTATGCCCCAACCACCAGTGCTGAAGAGGATGAAATTGACCAGTTCTATGAAGCCCTACAGCACCTTATAGAACTAACACCAAAAAATGATGTCCTTATCATCATGGGGGATTGGAATGCTAAAGTAGGAAGCCAAAAGATAACTGGAATAACAGGCAAGTTTGGCCTTGGAGTACAAAATGAAGCAGGGCACAGGCTGATAGAATTTTGTCAAGAGAATACGATGGTCATAGCAAACACTCTTTTCCAACAACCCAAGAGACGGCTCTACACATGGACATCACCAGACGGTCAACACAGAAATCAGATTGACTATATGCTCTGCAGCCAAAGATGGAGAAGCTCTATACAGTCAGTAAAAACAAGACCAGGAGCTGACTGTGGCTCAGATCATGAGCTTCTCCTTGCAAAGTTTAAGCTTAAACTGAAGAAAGTAGGGAAAAGCACTAGGCCACTCAGGTATGAATTAAATCATATCCCTGTTGAATATACAGTAGAGGTGACAAATAGATTTAAGGAATTAGATCTGATAGACAGAGTGCCTGAAGAACTATGGACAGAGGTTCGCGACATTGTACAACAGGTAGCAACCAAAACCATCCCAAAGAAAAAGAAATGCAAGAAAGCAAAATGGCTGTCTGAGGAAGCTTTGCAAATAGCTGAGGAAAGGAGGGAAGCAAAAGGCAAGGGAGAAAAACATAGATATGCCCAATTGAATGCAGAATTCCAGAGAATAGCTAGAAGAGATAAGAATGCCTTCTTAAATGAACAGTGCAAAGAAATAGAAGAAAACAATAGAATAGGGAGGACCAGAGATCTTTTCAAGAAAATTGGAGAGATGAAGGGAACGTTTAATGCAAAAATGGGCATGATAAAGGACCAAAATGGCAGGGACCTAACAGAGGCAGAAGAGATTAAGAAGAGGTGGCAAAATTACACAGAAGAACTATACAAGAATGAGCTTAATGTCCCAGATAATCACAATGAGTTGGTCACTGACCTCGAGCCAGACATCCTAGAATGTGAAGTGAAGTGGGCCTTAGAAAAGCTGAGCAACAACAAAGCTAGTGGAGGTGACAGTATTCCAGCTGAGCTATTCAAAATCTTAAAAGACAGTGCAGTAAAAGTGCTACACTCAATTTGCCAGCAAATTTGGAAAACTCAACAGTGGCCACAGGATTGGAAAAGATCAGTTTACATTCCAATTCCAAAGAAAGGCAGTGCCAAAGAATGTTCAAACTATCGCACCATTGCACTCATTTCTCATGCTAGTAAAGTCATGCTTAAAATCCTACAAGCTAGACTTCAGCAGTATGTGGATCGAGAACTACCAGAAGTACAGGCAGGATTTCGAAGAGGCAGAGGAACTAGAGATCAAATTGCCAACATACGCTGGATCATGGAGAAAGCTAGGGAGTTCCAGAAAAACATCTACTTCTGCTTCATTGACTATGCTAAAGCCTTTGATTGTGTGGATCATAACAAACTGTGGCAAGTTCTTAAAGAGATGGGAGTACCAGACCATCTTATTTGTCTCTTGAGAAACCTATATGCGGGTCAAGAAGCAACAGTGAGAACTGGACACGGAACCACTGATTGGTTCAAAATTGGGAAAGGAGTCCGGCAAGGCTGTATACTGTCACCCTGCCTATTTAACTTATATGCAGAGCACATCATGAGAAAGGCAGGGCTAGATGAATCAAAAGTTGGAATTAAGATTGCCGGAAGAAATATCAACAACCTAAGATACGCAGATGATACCACTCTAATGGCAGAAAGTGAAGAAGAACTAAAGAGCCTCTTGTTGCGGGTGAAGAAGGAGAGTGCAAAACTTGGGTTGAAACTTAACATTAAGAAAACCAAGATCATGGCATCTGGCCCTCTCAATTCCTGGCAAATAGATGGGGAAGAAATGGAGGTAGTGACAGATTTTATTTTCCTGGGCTCCAAGATCACTGCAGATGGGGACTGTAGCCAAGAAATTAAAAGACGCTTGCTCCTGGGGAGGAAAGCCATGGCAAATCTAGACAGCACACTAAAAAGCAGAGACATCACCCTGTCAACAAAAGTGCGTATAGTCAAGGCTATGGTCTTCCCAGTTGCAATGTATGGCAGTGAAAGTTGGACCATAAGAAAGGCTGAGCGCCAAAGAATTGAGGCCTTTGAACTATGGTGCTGGAGAAGACTCCTGCGAGTCCCTTGGACTGCAAGGCGATCAAACCGGTCAGTCCTAGAGGAGATCAACCCTGACTGCTCTTTAGAAGGCCAGATCCTGAAGCTAAAACTCAAATACTTTGGCCACCTAATGAGAAGGAAGGACTCACTGGAGAAGAGCCTAATGCTGGGAAAGATCGAGGGCAATAGAAGAAGGGGACGACAGAGAATGAGGTGGCTGGATGGAGTCACTGAAGCTGTAGGCGTGAGCTTAAATGGACTCCAGAAGATGGTAGAGGACAGGAAGGCCTGGAGGAACATTGTCCATAGGGTCGCGATGGGTCGGACACGACTTCGCAGCTAACAACAACAGTCCTGCCTTAGGGATGAAATCAGATGGGAGACTTTGGGCCAATCTTTTTCTCTCAGATCTGAAAAGATAGCAATAGTACATCTGAAAATGTTGCCAAGAAATCTTCAGGGACAGGTTCAGGCAGATGCTGGGAGTTAGGATGATTTGAAGCCATCCTAATACACACACACAAAATTGCATATGGTTGGACTAGAATTTTCTGTTGACCTCTGTGGTTTGTGGGGGGAAAATAGGGTTTTGAAGTGGATTTTAAAAATATTGGATCAATTTATGGCCTCCCTTTTTAGCAGATGTCTTCCGCCTGTATATCTGCCAGAGACATGGACTACACAAACTTACAGAGAGAGAGAGAGAGAGAGAGAGAGAGAGAGAGAGAGAGAGAGAGAGAGAGAGAGAGAGAGAGAGAAGAAAGAAAGAAAGAAAGAAAGAAAGAAAGAAAGAAAGAAAGAAAGAAAGAAAGAAAGAAAGAAAGAAAGAAAGAAAGAAAGAAAGAAAGAAAGAAAGAAAGAAAAGAATTTCCAGCAATAGCTGGAAAGAGACGGTATCTCTTTACTCTCCTACCATCCGGTAGGAGATATAGGAATATAGCCAGCCGTACCAACAGGCTGAAAAATAGCTTTTATCCGTGGGCTGTTAGGCTTTTAAATGGGACATAATCTTATGCAGAATTGACTTGGGAGGCCGGTGTGTGGTGTAGTTGGTTCACATGGTGTGGTGGGATGGAGGGTTTGTTGTCACTGTGTGTTGGGGGGAGAGAGCAGTGGGGGAGGAGGCTCAGCTAATCTCAATGTACACATGTTGTACTTTGACAATAAAGGTTTATTATTTATTGGCTGAGGAATTCTGAAGGCTGACTTGATACCTTTGTCCTCCAAAGGGCTTCCAAGTTTGTTCCTTGTTTTTGGTACTTTCTGCCTCAAAGTTTGGAAATTCTACTACTAATTTCCAGCACACTTGTCTCTGGAGATGAATCCATGGACACTACAAAGAAGATGGTGGCAGACTTGCAGCTCTGAGGCCTTGAGTTGTTCAGCCTTGGCAGGCTTGTAGGGCATATTTTCACAGAAAATGGACATGCACAATGGAGTATTTTTTCTCTCTTTACATGCCAGGTCAGAAGGCAGATTTACTCCTTTTTGACTGATTCCCCAAAACCTAAGTAAGGCTAGGTGATATTATATGTAACACAATCAGAAAAACTTAGGAATGCAGTAGATGGGGCAGTCGAAAAAGAAGAAGGCAATTTCCATGCAAAAAATGGAAAGAGTACAGAGTGCAGAGAAGAGCAACAAAAATGATTAGGGGGCTGGAGGCTACAACATATAAGAGCCTTGGTGGAGCAGTGGGCTAATGCCTCCTTAAGTAACACCAGCTGCCTGCAATTAGTGCAGGTTCGAGTCCCACCAGGCTCAAGGTTGACTCAGCCTTCCATCCTTCCGAGGTAGGTAAAATGAGGACCCAGATTGTTGGGGGCAATTAAGCTGACTTTGTAATAATGCCGCTTGGGGTGTGTGTGAAAGCCCTAATAAGCAGGCATATACATAGAATGAAGGCTACTGCTAAGCTTGTAAGCCGCCCTGAGTCTTCGGAGAAGGGCGGGATATAAATGGAATTAAAATTAAATAAATAAATAAATAAACATATGAAGAATGGTTATACTAGGAATTGGATATTATTAGTTTAATGAAAAGAAGGATGAGGGGGGACATGATAGCAATGTTCCAATGTTTGAGGGGCTCCTACAAAGATGAGGGGATCAAACTATTTTCCAAAGCAGCCAAAGGCAAGACAAGAAACAATGAATGGAAATTAACCAAGGAGAGAAGCAGCCTAGAACTAAGGAGAAATTTCCTAATGATGAGAGCGATTAACTAATGGAATAGCTTATCTTCAGATGTTGTGGATCAGACATGTCAAACACAAGGCCCGGGGGCCGGATCAGGCCCGCGAAGTGGTTTCATGTGGCCCGTAAAGCCATCCTGGAAACAGTGAGGGAACGGCCTCCACTGCCTTGGCCCCGGCCCAGGCCAGCTGGAAGCCAATGTACAATTTCGTGGTGGTCATCTATGCTGAAATACATTCAGTCTTAGCTCCACAAGGCCGGCTGGAAACAGTGAGGGACTGGCCCATGCATGCTGGGGAGGTATCACCCTTTCTGAGGAATAATAATAATAATAATAATAATAATAATAATAATAATAATAATAATAATAATAATAATAATAATAATAATAATGATGATGATGATGTTGGAAGGGACCTTGGAGGTCATCTAGTCCAACCCCCTGCTAAGGCAGGAAACCCTATACCATTTCAGACAAATGGCTGTCCAGTCTCTTCTTAAAAACTTCCAATGTTGGAGCATTCACCACTTCTGGAGGCAAGTTGTTCCACTGGTTAGTTGTTCTAACTGTCAGGAAGTTTCTCCTTAGTTCTAGGTTGCTTCTCTCCTTGACTAGTTTCCATCCGTTGCTTCTTGTCCTGCTTTCAGGTGCTTTGGAGAATAGCTTGACTCCCTCTTCTTTGTCGCAGCCCCTGAGATATTGGAACACTGCGATCATGTCACCCCTCACCTTTCTCTTCATTAAACTACACATACCCAATTCCAGCAACCGTTCCCTATATGTTTTAGCCTCCAGTCCCCCAATCATCTTTTTTGCTCTTCTCTGTACTCTTTCTAGAGTCTCGACATCTTTTTTACATCATGGTGACCAAAACTGGATGCAGTATTCCAGGTGTGGCCTTGTTGTTGTTGGCTGCGAAGTCGTGTCCGACCCATCGTGACCCTATGGACAACATTCCTCCAGGCCTTCCTGTCTTCTACCATCTTCTGGAGTCCATCTAAGCTCACGCCTACTGCTTCAGTGACTCCATCCAGCCACCTCATTCTCTGTCGTCCCCTTCTTCTATTGCCCTCGATCTTTCCCAGCATTAGGCTCTTCTCCAGTGAGTCCTTCCTTCTCATTAGGTGGCCAAAGTATTTGAGTTTTAGCTTCAGGATCAGGCCTTCTAAAGAGCAGTCAGGGTTGATCTCCTCTAGGACTGACCGGTTTGATCGCCTTGCAGTCCAAGGGACTCGCAGGAGTCTTCTCCAGCACCATAGTTCAAAGGCCTCAATTCTTTGGCGCTCAGCCTTTCTTATGGTCCAGCTTTCACTGCCATACATTGCAACTGGGAAGACCATAGCCTTGACTATACGCACTTTTGTTGACAGGGTAATGTCTCTGCTTTTTAGTGTGCTGTCTAGATTTGCCATGGCTTTCCTCCCCAGGAGCAAGCGTCTTTTAATTTCTTGGCTACAGTCCCCATCTGCGGCCTTACGTAAGGTGTGGCCTTACCAAGGCATTGTAAAGTGATATTAGTACTTCACTTGATCTTGATTCTATCCCTCTGTTAATGCAGCCTAGCACTGTGTTGGCTTTTTTGGCAGCTGCAGCACACTGCTGGCTCATATTTAAGTGATTGTCCACTAGGACTCCGAGATCTCTCTCACAGTTACTACTATTGAGCAAGGTACCACCTATACTATACCTGTGCATTTGATTTTTCCTGCCTAAATGTAGAACCTTACTTTTTTCACCATTGAATTTCATTTTGTTAGATATTGCCCAGTGTTCGAGTCTGTCCAGATCCTCCTGTATCTTAAGCCTATCTTCTGGAGTATTGGCTATTCCTGCCAGCTTGGTGTCATCTGCAAATTTGATGAGTTCCCTGTCTATCCCCTCATCCAAATCGTTGATGAAGATGTTGAAGAGCACTGGGTCCAGAACAGAGCCCTGGGGCACCCCACTACACACTTCCTTCTATGTAGATGCAGTTCCATTGAGGACCACATGCTGAGTACGGCCTGTCAGCCAGCTACGAATCCATCTGGTGGTGATGCTATCTGATAAAGAAATGCACCATTGCCTGGGAGTGGCCAACACATGGCCCTGCCTACTTTGGGCAGGCTAGGGGCTGGGCAGCATTGCGCTTCTCTTCAGATTCGTGCCACCGGCTCAGCCTCTTGGCACTGTCAGGAGAGTGCCCCACTGCCTGCCAAAACTGGGCAGGCTGGTGGCTGGGCAGCATTGTGCAGGTAACATTGACTCTCATGCTGCTCATGGCATCCCCTCCCCCAGAGCCCACCAAGCCGGATATGTGAAGTAGGCGAGGGCCATGTGTTGGCCACTTCCAGGCAATGGTGCATTTCTTCATTCCTCATGAAAGATGACACTTCCCCAGCTACGTTTCTTGCCTGTTTTTCTCCCTCCCTCATCTCAAATATTTTCCTACCACTCTGTTGAAGGAAGGAAGGAAGGAGGAAGGAAGGAAGGAAGGAAGGAAGGAAGGAAGGAAGGAAGGAAGGAGAGGGAGGTTCTGAGGGAAGTCCTGCCTTAGTCCTGCCCTGTTGCCCTTTCACCATCCCCTTGCCCCCTCCTCCTGGCCTATCCTGGGGGGTCTCTGAACCTATTGCTAAGGAAGCTTTGGATACAAAGCCAGGTCTCCTCACATGGAGAGGGAGTGGGCCTCCCTGTTGACTTTGCCCTCGTACCCATCGTGAGCAACCTGGCTAAGGAGAGCAAGCACAGCAGCAGCCTTGAGGAGGAGGTAAGTGCAGCTGGGCGCCACCTTGGGGAACTGGCGCTGGGCTTAGTGCCGTGGGTGCTTGACGGCTGGGCTGGGGATTTGACCTCCACGCCACCATCCAAACCCCCCCCCCAAGGTCAGAGAGGAACAGTGAGGCTCCTCCAGTGGACCATGCCTTGGCACTTGCCCCGGTCCCATCTCCTTCTGCCAGAGACCCTCAGATCTGTCCCACTCCTGCTCAGGCCCCCATTGGCACCCTTGATGCAAATGATATAGAGCTGGCCACGCCCACCCAGTAGGCCACACCCACCCTGGCCACACCCACCCAGCCCGCCAAGGGCAACTGCAATGCTGATGAGGCCCTCAATGAATTTGACACCCCTGTTGTGGATGCTCCATCATTGTCGGCTTTCAAAAAAGAGACTGGACAACCATTTATCTGAAATGATATACTGTCTCCTGCTTGAGCAGGGAGTTTGGCTAGAAGACCTCCAAGATCCTTTCCAACTCTATTATTCTATGTTTTATGTTTCAACAATTCCCATTCTATCAGTAAAGCTACATGGAAGAGTCCATATAGTTATTAGGAGCCCAGCCCCTAGCTTTTATGAACTTTTAAAATGTTAAATCAGCCCTGAAGGATGCCTGACATCAGTCGGGAATGTGACTTTGTTGTTTGTAAAACAGAAGCTTTTACTAGCATGTGTGTATATATGAATGTGAGAAAGCATGTCTCTTTTGGTGATATATAGTTAGACCTGTTGAATGAGTTTAAGAGGGAAGACACAAGAAGAAAAGAAAGACAGTCTGTTAGAAAGAATCAGGCTCCAGGGCGAAAAAGAAAGAGATCGTATTGTTATGATGGGAATGTATATTACCATATTAACAGTAATTCAAGAGTGGGCGGGATTGGCTTAGAATTTGATGGATGGATGACAGAGGAAAAAGGTTGAGGATATTCAGAACTCCTTCTCTATGTGTATGACACATTCTCTTTTCTCCCCCCTCCCCAGTGGAAAATTATCTGCTGGTGACCTTCTCCCCAATTGCCTAGCAAGGGCCAAATGGAACAGCTGCAACAGAAACACCCCTCCCAAACTCTGTTACCCTCCTTATAGTTCTTGGGAGGGACGAGCATTTTTATCTGTCATTCTAGCCAGGCTTCTATACTTTCAACACCCAGGGCCACATGGAACAGCTAAACAGCTGCAGCATTTCCCACTTCTCGATCACCACAGCAGATGTGGGCTGGGCTAAATGTGCAACAGTTAAAGAGTGGCGAGACATCTCCTTTCTGCATCATTCCAGCAAAGGGCTTCATCCATTGACTTTTTGCTTCTCAGATGGCTTTCAAAGCCCTTTTGAAGCACAACTAAATATCTCGCCTCTGCCTTCCTTGTGGATGTACACAGGTTGGTTCTGGGGGAACCCTTTGCTTTTCAAAGCAAATGAAAACATCCCACGTGCAAAGGGATTTACTTGACAGCATTAGCAAAAATTATTATTATGGATGAAACTACAGTTCCCAAGTTTATTGCCTCCACTTAGGCTTTCATGTCAAACTATGGCTGCTTCACTATCATGAGCAAAATACGCATGTGTGATCATATCCAGCAAAGAAGACTGTAGCATGATACCTTAGATCAGTGTTTCTCAACCTTGGCCACTTGAACATGTGTGGACCTCAACTCCCAAAATTTCTCAGCCAGCCAAACAACATTGATTTTAAATTTTAGAGCTGAGATACTATTAAATTTCCAAATCTTGCTATATTGTCAACCAGTGGGAGATTAGTATTATTGAAGTCCCGTGGGAAAGTTTGCGAAGTTTCAAACTTATTGCACAAAGTCTCCCAAGTTTTGGGGATAAGAATTCTAAAATCCCATGAGATTTTGGGCAATTTTGACAAGAGCATGCAATGACCTCAGGGCCCCAAAAGAATGCCAGTTCCTAAAGTATATAAAAGCCAGGGATGAATACCATTTGCCAAATGCCTTTGCTGCATTTAAATTATTTTTAAAAAAGATAAGCAACTGTGTGCGAAGATCTTTTATATAAATCAGCAAGTGGATTACAAATGCTGATGGAGTCAGTCCGGCTGATCACCATTCCAGCTTCTGAGTATATAATTAGCAGGCAGCTCTGACTTCCCCAACATCGTGGGTGGCATCTTCTCATCTCAAAGGATATATTTTCCACTCCAGCAACTGTATTTTTGAGTACTGTAATCATGGGATTTTATGATGATCCTGTGAGACCCTAGTATTAAATGAAGGAAAGGATGACAAGGGATGGCTATGTTTGAAAAACAGTGGAAAAAAAGGAACATCATAAGATTTCTCCAAGAAGGAAGGGGTGGGGTGGAGGAAGGAAGACCAGTAGGAGTTTGCAAAGTTCATAAACTTACTTATGAGTTCAATTGCAAAGAATACCTAATTGGTCATTATTTCACAATTCCTTGTTTACAGAGGGTTCATGAAGCAAATCATGGAGGTGGAACTTCTTTTGTTTCTCTCATGCATACTGCTTCTGAGGATTATCACAGCTAATAGCGATTGTTATATTGTTCTCTGTCTACACTGGCAGCCACTAGCATATCTAGTGGGAACGCATTCCACTGCAGTGTTTTTCTCCAGCAAAAATTTCTAATTTTTCTTCTCAGCCCTGGCAGGGAGCTGCTCATATGAGGCTTTATTATTACAATGTGATGACAAATAGGCCCTGGCTGCAACACCAAGTCAGGAACTGGTCATGCTTGTATCCAGTAACATAATGGAAAGAGGGAAAGTCCGTTGTTCTGCACGCAACATCAATAGCAATAGCACTTAGACTTATATACTACTTCATAGTGCTTTACAGCCCTTTCTATGCAATTTACAGAGTCAGCATATTGCTCCCAACAATCTGTGTCCTGATTTTACCTACCTCAGAAGGATGGAAGGCTGAGTCAACCTTGAGCCGATCAGTATGGAACTGCTGGCATTTGGCAGATTTAGCCTGTAGTACTGTATTCTAACCACTGCAAGGGCATCTTCCCTTGGTGTGGTCGTTCCAAAATTAGAGGGGGGGCTTACTTCCAAGTAGTCATGTCTAAAGCTGAACTCATTTTGTTTGTATTGAGGAGTTAAAACAAGGCAACAAAAATCTTGTGAGGTACTGTACATTATGATGGGAAGGAACAATTGGCTCAACATAATCACCAGTGGACTTCATAACTGAGGGAAGCATTATACAGTATTTGGAAATTCCCAGGCCCAGATTAGCTTTCCTAGATTATACCATACTAAAGAAAACAACCATTCCCAAAAGAAAACAACAAAGCTACAGCCAATTTAGGCTATTCCTGGGGGGAGGGGGAGGAGAATCACTGCTCCTGCTTAGGATCAAACATGCCACCTCCTTGCTTGCCCATTCAAGTCTAAATGACAAGTGGAGTCTTGTGGGGCTTTGATGTTTAATGGATGAAGCCAATTAAATGTTTATTAAATGGAGTGACTGTGTCTGTCTACATTTCAGCAAGGTGTTGGCTCTGCCGATGAATCTTTCATGGGGCCAGTGGAGTGGGAAGTGACCTTTTGCCAATGGGAAATGAAGGGAACAGAAGGAAAGCAACTGAGGAACATCAAACATGATCCTTTTTTGTGAAGGTCATGGACCTAGAACTAATCCCTTATCTCTGAGTCAGTTCTCTCTCTCACACACACACACAACTACCATGTTTGCTTTGCCTTAGTTTTCTATGTCTTTTGAGATTCAGAAGAGGAAGCTTTCTCAAGATCACGGGTGGGCAACCTTTTGTACTTTTGTACTGGATTATGGATAATGTGGAACAACGTTTATTTAAGGCCTGGTGTCTACCTTCTCACACCCTGTGAAATGTAACATTGTTAAAGTTTTGTGTTTGTATGTTGTACGTGTATGTCTCAGAATAGTGTGGAAATTAAGTCTGATTCATTAATGCTTCAGGTTTTTCTGTAAACCTAGAAAGGAATTAATTCAATAAGGTGATTCAGTGCATTATGCACACCCAGCAATGACTTGCTGGAATCAAGTCAAAAAATGGATCAGGAGGAGGGAGGGAGGGGGAGAGGGAGAAAAAAAATAGACCAACTACACTCCTACACCAGCATTTAAACAGTTATCTTTTCTTAACATTTTTAAACATCAAGATTACCTTGAAGTTTCTGGTGTTTCTCTTGGGGCTTTATAGCTTGGAACTCCTGTAAGATCCTCCAAAGATCATGTACAGCCCCAGAGCTCCAATCCTTGCTATCAAAAATCACAAGCAGGATTTATCACCACAAACAGCAAGACATGGCCCACCTACAGCCAAGAGAGAATCCCTGGAATGGGAAGAGCTGCACTCATAAAGGGTTGTTGGTGGTGCAGCTCCAAGCACTACTCCACACTGCCCCAGCCCTTATTCCCATTTCAGTCATTGGTTGCCCTTATTAAAGTGGCTGCTTTGTATTCTTGTCTAAAGATTTCTTTTTCACCTTTAAATGTGCTGCTGAACCAAGACAAAAAGCTTAAAGTTCTTCCGGTCATTTTTTGATTTCCTCCCCCAAATTCTCTTCATTTGCTCCTTTATCTGTTGGCAGGAATTAATCCATTTCCAGGAGTATTTTGCAATTTGGCTGGCAATGATCCAATATTTAAATCCTGATTAGCTCATTTTGTTATCAGTCTATTGGAGCTTGGAATGACTGTCTTCCACGTAACATTAGGGTCTGCAATTCCAATCTGGTTGCACTCAGTTATTCTGTTTTTCAGGCATTGGTGGTAAAAATGGATCCTCTCCCTTCCTTGTTTATCAAACAGCTGACACTTCATGGGTTCATAGCCAAGCCATATTTGATCCCTAGGAAGCTTTATGATCATAGCTTTCATGCTTAGCCATTAGGCTATCCGTGTCTCAAAAGATTCTGAAAGGTATTAGAGAGTATGTTTTTACCTATGGATGGTTTAATGTAGTGCTTCTTAATCATGGCAACTCTAAGATGTGTGAAGCCTTGCTGGGGAATTCTGGGACCCTTGCTGTAATTCTGATTCTGTAATTTAGTAAGAGCTTTTTCTTGGGATTCAAGTAATTTGCCCTTGGGGTTTTATTCTATGTGCTTGATTTCACTATAGTAGTTTATCCTATAGTATGCTTTTCTATTTTTAAAAGAAGTCGTGTAAGCACTGCATATTATATATAACCCTTCGCTATATGCTGTAGATTTTATATGCATGTTTGCCCACAAAATTGCAGGCTGGCAGTTGCTAAGCTCTTGTTTAAGTGCCCAGTCATATTTTTATTTGATTAATTATCTGCACACGAGAGAGAAAATATTTGCCAATTGACCTCCCTGGAGGGATATGATGATTAATGTTTGCTAAATACAATGTCTGAAAGGAAATGTGCTTAGGAACTGATGGGCTTACTAATTCTGTATAGCAAGGATGGCATTTCAGAAATGGTTGAATGAAAGGCCCTCTCTGACTTCAGAAGCAACAGCACAAAACCTGAATGAAGAAGGGAGCACAGCTAGGGAGTGTCTTCCTGACATTTTAATTGAAGGGGGAAATGTCTCAGAATGTGGCTATGTTGAAAGAAGGGCTATACATATGGTTTTGGGTGAAACTTTAAACCTGTTACTTTTTTATTTATTGAATACTGATATTAAAAAAATCCAAGGACACATTATTATGCAATGGTCATAACTGACAAGAGCAAATACATCTATGATTAAATTTGACTCAGTTGAAATGAGGGTGGAATTTATGACCTTTTGCCAAAGATATCCAGTGGAAACTGAGCAATAAGGACACCAGGGTAGAAGTTTGAAAATTTCAAATACTTTTTAAAATTAACATGTGAAATGGAAATTGCATAGTAAAATACATTCAAACAGTTGTATGCATGAAAAAGCCTGTGAAGTTTTGCGCAGACTTAAACTAACAATAATCACAAACTCTTCAAGAAACAAGAAATAATAAACTTCATCCATCCACTACCCCCAAAGCCCCAATTATATTACATCCTTGTGTGATACATGAACTCAAGGAGAGAGAGAGAGAGAGAGAGAGAGAGAGGGAGAGAGAGAGAGAGAGAGAGAGAGAGAGAGAGAATGAGAATGTGGTGTCAGATTGGCGTGGATTTTTGCTTGTTTCAAAGCAAATATTCCATATATGGACAAAAACAGTAATGGATGAGCATCTCTGGGTGCAAACATTGTAAAAATAAGATTTCCTTAGTGCTGGCAAGAGGGAATCTGTGAAGAGAGAAATGCTAAGGACGTAGAGGACCCAAGCAGAGTAGGAAGAAGATGAAAGCAGCTTGGCGATGAAGAACTACCGTCGTTGCAAACTATTTGCAACATATGTTCAAAGAGGAAATAGTATAGATAATCTATTTTTCTTTTTAAAAAAATCGTGTAAGCATATTATAAATTAAAAGGAGCAAATGAGTAACATACTGCTAGTAAGTTTCCATTTATAAATACTAGCTGGAGAAGTTGTTCCCCATCCTGATAATCTCCATATCTTCCTCATCAAGGCCACTGTAACTAAGGGAATTAGGTTGGGAAACATTAATGTAAGCATGAGGAACCAGAACTGGGCTGTGAAATTCCACACCATTATTAGATGACAGCAAAAGAGATACAGATAATGCTAACTTTCCATTTAAGTTTGTCAGGGTTTTTGCAGCACAATATAGTAAAACAGAACCTACTACCAGGAAAGATCATTGACCAATATTCTCTCTCTCTTTCTGCTCATCTAATAGCAGGAATTAAAACAATGTCCAAGAATTAAAACAACAGGCTAACAATCCAAGTAATAAATACTGAAGGTCACAAAAATAAACCCTAACTTAAAAAGCACACACACACAATAGAACCAATTAACCAGCAGATCTCACATAGCCTCCTGTCCTAAATGCTTGAGAGAGCAGCCAGGTCTTCAGTGCCTTGGGAAAGGCAAGCAGGGTCAGTTAAGGCCATCTGAATGTTCAGGTTCTCCAGAGAAGTGCTGTTGCATAGAACATGATTTGCCCAAATAACATGTAACATTTAGCTGTTACATTATTTAGTGACCATTTGCTGTTATAACGGTGATTAAAAAAAAGTAAATTTGCAGCCAAACCTCACATATACAATCTTTACAGGTCTACAAAGCAAAGAAGAGCTGAACTGCATGTGGTCCCTGACTTACAGCAGTTTGTTTAGTGACCATTCAAAGTTACAACAGCACTGAAAAATGTGACTTATGACCGTTTTTCAGTTATGGCCTCTGAGGCATCCCCATGAGCATGTAATCAAACTTCAGACGCTTAACAAGTGGTTCACATTTATGATTGTTGCTGTGTCCCAAGGTCATGCGACCTTTTCACAAGCAAAGTCAATGGTTCATTTAACAATCAGGTTACCAACTTACCTAACTAACTAACTGTGGTAAGAAAAGTTGTAAAATGGTGCAAAACTCACTTAACAAACGTCTCACTTAACAACAGAAATTTTGGGCTCAGTTGTGATTGTAAGTTGAGGACTACCTGTACAATAAAATCATAAGCACAGTCATTGTTTCACTCAGCAATCTCTTTGCTAATGTCTGGATTGCTGGTCCCAAAAAAGGACTATCTGTAATTGAATCAAGCCACAGTAGGCTGGATTAACATGCCATTTTAAACCATAAACCACTGTTTGCAAACTGCAAATGACTAGATAAAGGTTCCCCCATACATGCATGCATGCTAGTCATTGCCAACTCTAGGGGCCGGTGCTCATCTCCGTTTCAAAGCCGAAGAGCCAGCGCTTGTCTGAGGATGTCTCCGTGGTCATGTGGCTGGCATGACTAGACGCCAAAGGCGCACAGAACGCTGTTACCTTCCCACCATAGTGGTCCCTATTTTTCTACTTGCATTTTTACATGCTTTCGAACTGCTAGGTTGGCAGAAGCTGGGACGAATAACAGGAGCTCACTCTGTTACGTGGCACTCGGGATTCGACCCGCCAAACTGCTGACCATCTGATCGACAAGCTCAGCGTCCTAACCCACTGAGCCACCACATCCCTAGGTTCCTACATGCTAAACCACAAATATGAGAATTGTGATGTGTTGTGTGAACTCAAGAATAAAGTGGCAGAGTACCAAAAGAACAACTAAGTTCTAAAGGTAAGAAATTCCAGGGGCAGAATTTCACAGATAATAGTACAAATGTGACTTCAGATTGTATAATTGAATGTGTTTCTGCAGGAAATTTGAAACTCTGTTGAGGCAACTCACACATTCTTAAAAAGAAACCGCTTTTGACAAGATCTGATTAGACAAATGTTTCTCTTTCATGCCAGCTCCCCCCGCTTCGTTTGTTTTGCCATATAAACCCAGCAATGCTCTGCTATGTTTCTCTTTTAAAATGCAGTAGTCCTTCCACTGTGAATGAGCGACTTTTGCTGACTTGGAAATGTTTTCTTTAACCTTGCTTTGGGGATGTATAAGCAACCTCTTTTATCCCTATTATCCACAATGCTCAATATAATCAAGGTTATGAAATCCCTCAGTGGTTTCATTTGACTGTTTTGTGTTCTGACTCATGTTTGAACCTAACTGGAGCAAAATCAAGGTTGAGAGAAGAAATTGGATTAGAAAGCTGATATCCTGTCTTTTCCTGTTGCAGAATCTGATAGTTTGTCCCTTACGTTTAACTTAAGTGCTTCTTGGGTAGTGTTTTTGTCTGCTAAGACCAACTGTTTTGTAAAAATGAGATGCTGGTTAGATCAAGGCAGAACACTTTGCAAGACAATTTAGTTCGTTTGCATGCCAATTAAACCTGTGCAGCAGTTCAGCTTCTTCATTTAATTAGCTTAGATAAAGCATCCAGCCATTCAGCTTCTTTTTATAATTAGCTTACTTAGAGCTCTAGTCCTTTTGTAAAGTGATACAACCAAGCCGTTGTACAAGAGGGCTTAAATCAGTGTTCTTTACATGGTTTCAGCTGCTTTTTCAAACCAATTAAAAGAATCTGCTAAATACAAGCAAATACAGTAGTTAGATCAAGAACTTAGGTGCCCTTTGATTAATGTGGCATTTATTTAACATGAGTGACAGCTTGGATTTAAATGACCCAGCAAAACTACACTCAACATTTAATAGTTTGGGTAGTTCTATTGTTTTGCTTTTGGTATGTACTTAGGCCTGTGAAACAAAACCACTGAGACTTTTTTTTGATTCCCAAAATAATTTTAAAAATCCAATGAAAAACTAAGCAGGATATAGATGTTGGATAGAAAATCACCTTAAGTCTCCATATGTATTGTATTTTTTCATGGTCAAGTAGAATGAAGGACAATTGTATCCACATGTAAACCACCTTGACTTCAAGTAGACACTCCTAAAAATACTATCAGGGTCATCTTATTCATGTTTATTTAGAAATATTTCTGTCCATTTAGTTTCACTGGGCTTCTCTCCATGTAAATGATATCCACCTATTTTCAAATATTGTTACCACAATAGGACGGCTTTGTGTATTTATCTTGGTTTATGTAGCTGCCCCTCTCACAAGTGCAACTCTGGGTGGCTGACAAGAATAAAAAATACAATATATATAATTTATAAGTAATAACCAGCACCTTGAATTGCACCTGAAGGCAAGTGGGGAACCAGTGCAATTCATAGAGGAAAGGTTTGTAACATGGACATAACAAGACACACCTATACTAGCCTGCACTGCTGCATTCTGGATCAATTGATGCTTCCAATGTTTGTCAAGGACAGGACCATGTACAGCACAATGCCATAATTGGCTCAAGAGGAGACCAAAGTATGAGTGACATGTGTAGAGTCTCCTGGTACAGGTAGAGGAGCAACTGGTGCACAACACCAAGTACAGCAGGAAGCCAAATGTGCATGTGCTATTTTTTAAACTTAGTGGCTTGTACAAATGTAGCCATGGCGGATGTGTGAACCCTGGTTTATTGCTTAGCAGTTTCTATAAGCCTATCAATTTGGTAAGCCATGTTTAAGTTAATCATGACTTAGCACGATATGGGAAACTACTTATATTTTCATCTGAAAAGAAAAAGAAGCAGAATATTGCATTATGAGCATTACAATTTTCCTTTTTTTTTTTTAGGGAAAAACTGGTTGGAGAATTGTGGTGTGTGGTTACTGAGTGGGGAATGTCATGCTCACTTGTGTATTCCCAGCAGGAAAAACATGGAATCTTGCTCCAGGATCACCTTGCTAGCACACACGTGCTCCTGCTTATGGTGTTTATTATCCTTTTGCTCTGCCAGATGACAGGACAAGTCAACAGCACAGAGCCTTAAATATGTCATCTGTGCTTCTGAGAATGTAAAATGAAACCCAGAGAAGAAGGAGACAAAAGGTGTCCAGTTTTAAGCCTAGATTCTCTTCACTGAGATTGACCTTGGCATTAGCATCTGCTCCAGTGCAGTAGGATTATCACACACACACACACACACACACACACACACCGACAAGTGATAAAACAAATGGAAATAGCCAAAACATAGTAGTCTTCCCCTGCTGGATAATATTTCATGCATTCTAGTGACATCGCTCACCTTTCCTATTGAGCTGTGGGCTATGGGAGTGGTAGTCCTGAGAGCAATAGACTGGAAAATCCGTTCCGTATTAGTAGATTCATGCCCATCTTATTTTGTCTGCTAATGTGCTGGTGGTATAGGAGGATACAGCACTTCCATTCCATGCAAGATCCAGAAAAGAGCAAGGATACAAGACAGTTCTTTTATTCCTTCTTCCATATCTTCACACCTTCTAGTCCAAGGATGTGGATAGAGCATTTTTTCCATCTAACTATCGATGTAGTTTCTGGCATGGGCTGTTTGACTGGAAAGGTTTGTGCTGGGAGTCCAGAGAGCACCTGTAAGCCATTGGTAACAATACTGAGTTAGATAGGTTCATGTTATCTAAGGCAGGGCTCATACAGCTGTGACATGGTTTCTTTGCCTTTTGACATAGTCTGTCATCTAAATTCAGTGTGATCTGCAAACTAGCAAATCACTTAGCATGAAGTGATGAACCCTATCAGTAACGGTTTATTTGGAATGAAGGCAAAGCATCTTTATTGTATCAGCACCTTTACTGTACCTGCCTCAGTTTTTTGAACCCTGTTAAACAGCATTGAGACATGTTGAAAAAAAAGTAATCAAACATCAGATTAGCTGGCAATGACTGTTCTCTGCCCCTCGATTTTACCTCCTTCAAAATTTTCTGCTGAAGAAAAGCTAAAACTAAAGTTAAAGCTGAGGGTTATTTCAAAAATAGATGGCTGTAAATGGAGAGAAACATCCATGCAGCCTGTTAGGGCCTTCCAGCTGAACTGGAATGTAACTCCAATTCTCAGGGGTGTTGGGTTGGGTAAAGTTAAAAAAAAAGTCAACATGGCAGCCTTAACTATGCAGCTGAAGTCCCACCACTTTTGAATAAGTGTCATGATGCCTGTAATGAAGAGGTGGGCTTTGTATACTGGTAGAACCATCTTCAACTTTTTGACCCCTCCCCCTCTGGTCTCCAGTTATCTTTGGTACAATACATTTGGTGCATTTCATATGAACGAAGGCTGAAACCTGGAAAAGAGAATTTATTTTAATCCTTCACTCAAAGTAACAATAAGAGGCAGGAACACAGGCTGGCTTAAATGGCCTAGGTCAGGGGTAGACAACCTCGGCTCTTATATGACTCATGGACTTCAACTCCCAGAATTCCATGAGTCATAAAAGAGCCGAGGTTGCCTACCCCTGGCCTAGGTAGAGAAATAGAGGTACATATTTCAATGGTTGTAAGCCAGGGTTTAAATATATAAATCAAAGGTGTCAAACTGCTGGCCCTTGGGCTGGATGTGTCATGCCAAAACTGCGCCCACCCCATTGCCAGCAATGGGAAAAAAGTCACGATGCATCATGACACATCACGTGATGTTGTGACTTTGACACCCCTGATATAAATGAAACCTCCATGTTCAGGAACAGTGTATCTCTAACTATCAGAAACTGGAGGGGTAAACAGTAACTCTTGACTTCTCACCTTTTTTCTTCAAACACCAGCTTAGTTGTTTTAGAGCCAAAAGGATCGCTAGAGGGAGCAAAAGGATCCAAAAATATTTTGGCATTTAGCCCCACCCCCTTTTTTTTCAAATCAAGGTAGTCTCCTTACTTGATTAAATTGACTTGTCCCATTTAATAGTATTTTAACAATTGATCTCCTGTCATTTTTGCATTGCATGCCTGATAAATAACAGAATGATAACTTCGAAAATATAGCCATAAAAACACTGCTAATGATAATGGCTAGAGTCATTTGTCTGGATTTTCAATTATGTAAAAAGGTTCTATTCACACTCCCGTGAATAGACTAGAAGCTGCTGACAGATTTCTTCCCTCAACATGGCGAAGTTGGAGCTGTTAGCGATGTAATTGATGCTCATGTAACAGTTGGAGATAAAGCAAGTGTGCCCAGCCCTATTGTTCTTGCTTATGTCCATGGTTCTTTTTCAGGCACACTAGAAAGTCAGCATATTATAATACAGGTAACCCTCAACTTACAACCATAATTGGGACCAAAATTACCATTGCTAAGCTAGGTGGTTTGTGTCCACTTTGTTTGCCACATTTATTAAGCACTGCAGTTATTAAATGAATCACACAGTCATTAAACAAATCCAGTTTCCCCCATTGACTCTGCTTATCAGAGGCTGGCTGGCGGTGATGGTCAGAAACAGTGATCATGTGATCCAGGGGACACTGCAACTATCATAAATACATGCCAGTTGCCAAGCACCTGAAACCTGATCCGTGGACCATGGGGATGCTGCAGTGGTTGTAAGTGCAAAAAGCAGTTGTAAATCACATTTATTTTTATTGCCATTGTAACTTATTTATTGGCTAAATGAATGATTTTAAGTTGAGGATTACATGTAATTAGATGTTGGATTAGGACTGGTGAGATTCATAGTCAGGTCATGGAAGTTCACTAAGTAATTTTGGGTTAGTTGCTCTTTCTCTATCCAAAATACATCACAGACTTGTTCTTCTGCGGGAAAATAGGAGAAGAGAGTACCATGTGTGGCATTTTGAGCTTCTGGAGGAGTGACAGGTGATCAAATTAATGAATCAAGAACTGAACCCACTTTTGGTACAGGGATTATCATCCAAAGAGAAAGTAATAACAAGAACAAGAACAAGAACAAGAACAACAACAACAACAAGAACAAGAACAACAACAACAACAACAACAACAACAACAACAACAACAACAACAATAATAATAATAATAATAATAATAATAATAATAACAAATGCATACAAAGTCAAAATTGAGAAGACAGCAACAGACAGTAAGTGCTGCCTATGCAAAGAAGCTGAAGAAACAGTGGACCACCTGGTAAGCTGCTGCAAGAAGATCGTACAAACTGACTACAAGCAGCGGCATGACAAAATAGCAACAATGGTGCATTGGAAGATCTGCAAGGAATATCTTTTACCTGTAAGCAAGAACTGGTGGGATCATAAAATGGAGAAAGTCATAGAAAATGATAAAGTTAAACTGCTCTGGGACTTCAGAATTCAAACAGACAAGCACCTGCAACATAACACCCCGGACTTAACAATTGTTGATAAGAAACACAAAAAAATCTGGATAGTGGATGTGGCAGTGCCTGGAGACAGCAGAATAGACGAGAAAGAACTGGAGAAGATAACAAAATACAAAGACCTACAAATAGAAATAGAAAGACTGTGGCAAAGGCAAGCAAGAGTAGTACCAATAGTAATAGGTGCCTTGGTTGCAATCCCAAAACAACTGGAGCACCACTTGAACACCATTAGCATTGACAAATTCACCATTTGTTGTTGTTAGCTGCAAAATCGAGTCCGACCCATCGTGACTCTATGGACAACATTCCTCCAGGCCTTCCTGTCCTCTACCATCTTCTGGAGTCCATTTAAGCTCATGCCTACTGCTTCAATAACTCCATCCAGCCACCTCATTCTCTGTCATCCCCTTCTTCTCTTGCCCTCAATCTTTCCCAGCATTAGGCTCTTCTCCAGTGAGTCCTTCCTTCTCATTAGGTGGCCAAAGTATTTGAGTTTTAGCTTTAGGATCTGGCCTTCTAAAGAGCAGTCAGGAAATTCACCATTAGTCAATTGCAAAAGGTGGCCTTACTAGGAACTGCTTGCATCCTGTGACAATATCTGTAATACCAATCAAACATCCACATCTGCCTATCACAGGTCCTTGGTAAGGACTCGATAGGTAGACAAAAATGCCAAATCCAGTCTGAAAATCTGGCTGTGCGATGAATAATAATAATAATAATAATAATAATAATAATAATAATAATAATAATAATAATAATAATAATAATAATAATAATAATAATAATAGAGTTGGAAGGGATCTTGGAGGTCTTCTAGTCCAACCCCCTTCTCAGGCAGGAAACCCTGTACCATTTTAGACAAATGGTGGTCCAATCTTTTCTTTTAAAAATCCAGTGTTGGAGCATTCACAGCTTCTGGAGGCAGGTTCTTCCACTGCTTAATTGTTCTAACTGTCAGGAAATTTCTCCTTAGTTCTAGGTTGCTTCTCTCCTTGATTGGTTTCCATTCATTGCTTCTTGTCCTGCCTTCAGGTGCTTTGGAGAATAGCTTGACTCCCTCTTCTTTGTGGCAACCCCTGAGATATTGGAACACTGCTATCTTGTCTCTTCATTAAACTTGATGAGGAGGGTTTAAGGAAAGGCAAGAGATGTATCATTATGTATCTAAGAGGTGGTGGCCAGCATTTCAGGCATCAGAGCACACGGTGGCAGAACCTGAAGATCAGAGGTCACAAATAGGCAGTAGTCCAGCCATGGTTGGGCTTTTGGGGGTGAAGTTTCATGCTCCATAGCTAGAAGGCAGTTTACTGTGCAGAGAAACGATAGTGGAAAAGAGGCCTGGTGCCACAACACCATCATCTTTCTGTCCATCACAATGGAAATAATAATGCCTTTGGTGTCCAGAGGGTGGGTAAATATAAGATCATATAATCTAAATTAACTAGTGCTCCTCTGAGGTCAGGCATGTACTGAGACATATAGCCCCTAAATACTATCAAGCAAGTGCCTGAATTGATAATCTTCTGGACTTTCAAATGTTTATTTACTAAAGCTTTAGTGATGTTGAGTGGGCTATTAATATTTAGGTCTGGCTTTGAGTTCTTTCTGTGACATATGCACACACCCAGAGACACACACACCACACAAACACAGGCTACTTGCAATGCTGGGAATGACCTATGTTTGCACAAGCTGTACAGTAGGATGTATTAATGACATGATGTCATTGGATGGCAAAGATGAAATGATCTTCCCTAGAAAGTGCAATTAAGAACTTCATACTGATCTAAACAAGTTCGTCCCAGAACCACAGAATTAAATTCAGGGAGGATAAATAAAACCGTATAGTGCACAAAAAGGAAAAACAAGAATGGAAGTTATGGGGTGGAAGGGCTATAATTAGAGATGGATTGATAACTTTGGAGTTACTACTACATTATATGAGAACAGCAGATCTAGAAGGAAACAGTTTCTTATATTCTGGATGTAAATGGCTTCTGTATCTGGAGGTTCTTCCATAGGGATTGTGCTGTTGAATAAATTCTTCCTTCTTTGTCATTTATCTTATCTCTGTTACTTTCAGAAGTGCTGTGGAAGTACCGAAATCCTCAAATTAGAGGTCTGCAGTCCTTTCATGATACCACATGATACCACATCATTTTGCGTAATGTTGTGGGACACAAGAAAATATCATGTCTAGTTTAATGAAAAGAAGGATGAGGAGTGTCATGATAATGTGTTCCAATATCTCAGGGGTGCCACAAAGAAGAGGGAGTCAAGCTAGTCTCCAAAGCACCTGAGAGCAGGACAAGAAGCAACGGATGGAAACTAACCAAAGAGAGAAGCAACCTAGAACTAAGGAGAATTTTCCTGACAGTTAGAACAATTAATCAATGGAGTGACTTGCCTCCAGAAGCTGTGAATGCTCCAACATTGAAGTTTTTAAGAAGAGACTGGACAACCATTTGCCTGAAATTGTGTAGGGTTTCCTGCCTGAGGAGGGGGTTGGACTAGAAGACCTCCAAGGTCCCTTCCAACTCCGTTATTCTGTTCTGTTCTAGTATGAGTGCAGGGCACTTGCAAGATTTCATTATCTAGCGAGGTTTGCCCCATTTTTATTTCTAAAAAATTAAGAAGTTACCAGGTACCAGCATGCAATGCTTGTTGCCAACTTCTCCTTAGATTTATATGGGTATATGAGGAATCTGTCTTTATATGTTTACAAAAGTAGGAAAGGCAGCTGGGGAATTAAAATGGGTAAGGAAAAGAGATAACAGGGAGTTCTTGTTTAGCAACTGCCTCATACAGTGACTATTTCACAGTTACAACAGGGAAGAAGTAACTTTGTGACCAGTTCTTGCATTTACAACCATTGCCAAGTCTGTAAAGCAAAGGAAAGCTGAAATAAGATAAGCTCAGCTGCAGTTTCACTTAGTGACAGCTTCACTTAGCAACCAGGTTGCCAGTCTCAATTGTAGTCTTAAAAAAGATTAACTGTACCTAGTTGGCCTATGAAGGGCTTTGGTAAGTGTGGAAGAGCTGGTTGCTTAAAAAAAATAGGAAGGAATTTCCTGCTAATGAGAATGTTTAGTCAATGGAGTAGCTTAACACTGGGAGTTGGGGGTGCTCCATTGCTGGAGGTTTTCAATAGAAGATTGGATAAATATTTGTCTAGGATGGAATAAGGACTCCTGCCTTGGGTAGGGGGTTGATCTAGAAGACCATCAAGGTCGCTTCCAGCCCTATGATTCTATGATTCTTTACCAGATAAAGTATCATATTTTACAAGCATTTGTGAGTAGACATAAGGGGAGTAGACCATTTGAGAGCTAGCAAAAGAAAGTGGAAAGATGAGAACCACCCATGAGTTTTCTGAAGACGAGATGATTCACAGATAGTTGCAAAAGATGGATGAAAGTTTCTTTTGAGTCAGGAAAACCATGCCTTTTTCTGTTTGATGTTTGTACAGAAGTTACCTTTTTCTTAGAATGCAAAGGGCTGTTTCATGCTTGAGTTTTTTTAAAAGAAGTACTATAGATCCTGTAGACCTAATAACAACAGGCAATTCCTGGAAAAAGAGGTTATCAGTGGCTACTGCTTAGAGAGATGATATAGTACTTTCAGAATGGGAAGTGTTTCATTTCCATCTGTTTGGGATTACAAGCAAGATGGTGCTCCAGACTCGTATGCTGCTTTGTGGGTTTTATTTCTAGCACAGATTATACTGTAGAGAGAGGGAGATCACCCATTCCTGCCTTTGATTAATTGTAGAGGGAAGAAAGGCTATCTTTGCCTGTCACCCATGCTTTCTTAATTCTCCTTGAACATTTTAGTTGTCCCTGTTTTTGTTCAAATACTACGAATCTATGGCAGCCTCCTGATTGCGCAGTTCATAGAAATCTGATTAAAAAAATATCCAGATAGGTGATCGGTTCCAAACCAATAATGATATGAAGGGGAACAAAACATAAGAAGAGCTTCCCTCCATCTGAGAATGTAGAGTTGCTACTGCTTAGAAGATGCTAAGAGAAATATTCAACTTCTAACATCCCTGCAGCAAAACCTAGAATTCAGGAATCAGTTTTCCTTATCCTTCCATAAAAACCAGCACTATACTAGTGGTTGAATTCCCCTTTCAGTTCCTAATGATTCAGGATAGATTCTTGTCTTCCATCAGTTCTGGACATCAGAGTCCAAGTTTTACTTAAAATGCATTTTTTTTTTAAAAAAATTGTTATATGTACTTTCTCATTCCCTTTCTTATAATATGCACTAATGTTACTATAAGAACAGAGTTATACATTTAAAAACAAAGTTATATGTTTTCCATAATTGTGTTTAAGCGTTTTTTTAAAAATCACTACAATGTAATAAGGGCACTTGGCTGATTCCTGTAATTTAAAAAATTAAATAAAGAAGAGATAAGATATAAAATAGTCACCTTAAAGGAGCTATAGAAGAATCTGTCAGTGGACATGAGAAAATATTCAACATTTAAAATGCCCAAAATAATGCAGTTTATTTAAAATGCAGCCTTTAAATGAGGGCATACTGTGCAAGAAAATGGTCTGATTCAGACATTTATTCATTTAGTTTTTGATAGCCATAGCATTTAGACTTACAGACAGCTCCATAGTGCTTTACAGTACTCCCTGAGCAGTTTACAATGTCAGCATGTTGTCCCCAATTATCTGGGTACTCATTCTCCGGACTTTGGAAGGATGGAAAGCTGAGTCACCCTTGAGCCCAAACAGGATGGAACTCCAGACTCTGAGCAGAGTCAGCCTACAATACTGCATTCTCCCCACTGCACCACCAGAGCTCTTCATATTCTCAAGGGTATTGGGTTTCAGCCATACTGGAAATTGTAGACATTGAAGTTCAATACATATTATGTATTCCAGGTAGCAGAAGGATATCAATGGAAAACAAAGCAGGCATTAAAAAAGGCTTCAAAAGACAGCCTACTTGAACTGGTTTAAACTCAAGCCAAATTTCATTATGCAACCAAGCAGCTCACTTAGGAACTGTTTTGAAATCAATGGGTCAATGCCCTTGGCATGCTTACCTGAGGGATGAGTCTCACACTGTATTTGGATAATTATTATTTGTAGTATAGAATGAACCATGAATAGATCTCTGAAACAGCTTGTCATCAAAACAAAGAACCAGTTAACAACAATTCATCCATTCCTTTATCTTGAACTGAGATCAAAAGCAAGTCAAGAATTGAGAGCGTTCAGGATCTCATTTATATGGGTAAAAATGTTTCAGCAGCGACATGGATAGCAACAATTACTGTCAGCTGTCAGCCTTCCCTGCTCAAATATATTGGATGATTTATATCACCCCACAATCAGCATGGCCAACAGCCACATGACTTAACAGTGACCATTCACGATATGGACATGAGGTGATAACCCAACACTTCTAGAAGGTATCAGGTTTGAACAGACTAGTTTAATGTTAGGGTGGGCTCCCAACTGAAGGAAAGAGAAAGTATTTACCCTGGACCTGGCTTTTTAAAAAAAGAAGCTGATTCAGTCTCTAAGTTGGAAATAGGAGGTTTTTCAATGTTTTAGATTTCCCACCCTGCCTTTACATCATTTGTTAGTTTCCTTACATATTCAAATGAAAAGGAAACATATAAACTCAATAAATTAACATTGAGTCCTCACCTCCATACACACTTTTTTGTGGCAATTTAGCCAGTGCTTATTTAATATATTAAATAATTCAAAAGAAAAAGCTGCAAAGACAATCCTTATATCACTCATTGCAGTAATCCAGAATACGGAACATTATAATTTGTCTAGTACCTTTGTCTAGACTATTGATGATGAACCAACCTACTTGATGCCGAAAGCCATTGTTCTGTACCAGCCTGATACCGGCCCTGCAGAAAAGGCAGGGACAACCCCTTTTACAAGAAGGCAAGAGGCTGGAACTAATCCTGCCAAATTTATTAACATAAAAACATAAAACAGAGCAAACAGAGCAAAGAGAGCAAACACGAACCATGAAACAGGAGCTATTCAAATGGTTGCCTTCAGCAAACCAGCCCTCCCACACATTTCCCTTTTAAACAGTTCAGGGCATGGCTTCTCTCTGCCTCCTTCTGAGGTGCCCCATTGCCTTCCTCTGTTTACTCCTGATTGACTGCCTCCTGCGTCGGACGTCCTTGAAGAGGGCCAGCTGTGGGTCATCTTCATCCACGCTGTCAGGCTCACACAGCTGGGTCTGCGTCGTGACCAGATGGGAGGGGCCTGGCTGAGGGCTCTGTGGAGCCTCAATATTATTCTCAGCAAGCTCTCCAACACCCCCCTCCTCCTCCTCTGAATCGTCCGACCCAACTGCCGAACCCACAGGCTGACCCTGAATCACAACAGCCATCTGGATCTCTAGCAAGATCTAGTTCACCAGGTTGAGAACGTTTTTTCCCCCCAAAGAGCGAGTACAATCTTTCAAACTCAAGTAAACACCATTTCCCGCTGTAGTCATAGCATACTTTTATCTTACCAAGATCATAAAACATTCCTAAAGGTTTTTCTGCACCAGTGTTTTTCAAACTTAAGATGTGTGGACTTCAGCTCCCAGAAGTCCCCAGCCAGAATGAGTTGAAATCCATACATCTTAAAACTGTCAAGTTTGAAAAATATCCCTCTATACCTTCCACTTGTCAGTAACAAAATTTCAGAAGTCATCTGTATTAGTCAATCTGATCTAATCAATTTAATATTACACTTTAAGTCTGCATAGATTTCAACTAACCTTTCCCACTCATCAACTCTCTGTGGGGTTAATTTATGCTTATTGTTCCTGGGGTAGAGAAATTTCTGGCTGAAACAGCTTTCAGTCCCCACCAGAGGCTCCAAGGTGGGGATGGAGAGAGAAAATGAACAAAAATGGGTTAGAAATGAGAGTAGTCCCCTCCCCCACCCACCATCTGTCTGAATTGCCATAGGTCCCCTGCTGCTTTTATTTTTTTCCCTTTTACATTGTCTCAAGGGGACTACCTTGGAATCACTGTTGTTATGTTTGCAGGAAACAGAAAGAAATATTTTGGCATTGTCCTGTCTCTAATAGATGGACTCATACTATGGTTTGGGCTGTAGTAACTTAGTCATTGTGAATTGTAAACTTCACTTTCTGGTTCAGGTTTTGTGCAAATCCCATTGTATTCCCCCTCCCAATAAACAATGGCCTATAACACAAGGGATAAAATCACCTGTCTGTTGAAGAGCAGAAACACCCCTTTGAATATTCTTAAATGAGGTTGCTTGTTGTAATTAGAACTGGATTAGTTTAGATAAGGTGCAAGCTTCCCAGAGGATTTGCGTATCGGGTGGCATATAATATAAGCAATGAGGTACAGTCACCTCTCCTAATTAAAAAAAAACAAAACAAATTGTCTCCTTAATGCACATGCAGAGTGTTTTCTGCAACAAGCAGTATCGGATTTTTGATCAAAGACGTCCACAGAAGTTTTGATTTCTCTGCAGCTGGCCAGATTCAGGCATAAGCATGCAGAATTCCTCTCTGACCGTTTCTTTTTCTCTTTGTGGTTTTTTTATCTCTTTTGCATCTGCCTCTGGCTGACAAAAGCAAGCTGCTGAGGAGGGGAGGAATGAGGTGGAATGAGGGTAGCAATGGGGCAGCAATTCTCCTCTTACCGGAGGTTGTATGTGCTTGTGTGTGCGTGTGTGTGTGTGTGTGTGTGCGTGTGTGTGTGTGTGTGTGTGAGAGAGAGAGAGAGAGAGAGAGAGAGAGAGAGAGAGAGAGAGAGAGAGAGAGAGAGAGAGAGAGTATGAATGTATGTGTATAGGGTGCAAAGAAATAGCTCGCCATGATCCTCTGCTGCCAAGGGCTCAGAATGACTCTGGGATAGGTCTGGCCAAGAGCCATTGCAAAAAATAGGAGAAAATGTCTGATTCTGTCAGCACAAATGCTCCTTTTGGCTGGCTGCAACATTTTCCATGACACCATCAGCTCTGGCGGAGGGCGCAGGCCCTCCTGTCTGCACACAGAGGGTGAGGGGGGAAAAGCAAGGATGACAGATTTGACCTGACAGGTCTGAATGTTCAGATGAAGAAGCTGCTTTGCCTTTGTAGATGCATCTCAGGGGAACCAGGGCATAAAAGGAAAGAGGCAGAGAGTAAGAGGCAACGTTTCAATGATTCTTCCACTGAGAACCTGCTCTGGGGTACCAAAGGTCCCTGGGTAAATACCAAGTATCTTCACTCCAGAATTATACCTTGAAGCAGGTTACAGGCAAGACGGTTTCCCTCACAGCCTCCAGAAACAGCAGACTAACCTCTAGTGGATGCACAAATGTCTGATTCAGTACAAAATAGACTCATCGGAAACAAAGTGTCAGAGAGGTCAATCAACAGAGAGAAACGGCAGCAAACCACTCATAAGGATGCTGCATTACTTTGCCTGCAGATGTGGGAAACTTTGAGATCTCTCCTATAATTCTGGTGAATATATCTCAACTCCATTATTTTATTCCTCACTTTATGGAAGTGTGAACTTCATAGATCATATCATGTACCACTCCCATGTAAGAAATAATACATACACCTCTGTGGAGTTCCACGACCAACCTGTTGAACTACACTAGATCAGTCAATCTGGAAGTGGACTAGTTTAGGTGGCAGGGAGGATGAGAGTTTTATTAGTTCAACTCTAAAATCAAGAACTTGGTTTGAGTGACAATTTTCCACAGTGGAGTTCTGGAACATGTGAAGCAACAAGTTATGTGAAAGAGAGAACCTCAGGAAGTTTTCAGCATGTAAGTTGTGTTCTAGCTCATAAGCTCTTAGCAGTTATCCTTCTATCCTGAGTTTAATGCTGCAAATTACAAAGATATAAGACACATGGCCAAAAACCATTAATTTTGGTTGTCTTTCCAAATGCCCAGGTTTGCTATAAAAACCTCCATCTTTCCCATCTGGAGCTGTGACAATCTCTCTGAGAAAACAGAGCAGTTATTAAAGAAACAGGTGCTCTACAATATGGATTATGAAATCTATATCTAGAATTTCCCCTTCATGAGATCTCAATCTCCTCCTAGTTGTTCCCATTTTTACTTTAATTTTTATCAGTACAGGTAGTCCTTGACTTACAACCAGAATGGAGCTCGGAATTGCTGTCATAGGTCATGACAGTCATAAGTCAAGGCACCCATGTGACTGATCTGATTTTATAACCTGTGATGCTGGAATCAATCATAAATGTGGGCCAGTTGCCAAAGGCCCAAAATGTGGCCACATGAGCACCAGAAGGGACATTGTGACTTTAAATTTGGGTTGTAAAGTATCTTTTTAAGGGTCCATTATAACTTTGAATAGTCGCTAAGTGACTGGTCATTAAATGAGGATGACCTGCATCATAAATATTTCATCATGCTATTGCTACCAGCTAGTGATGTATAAATAATGTACTGTATAAACAGTTCAGGCCACAAATTCACTCTTTTCCCATGAGGTTTACCAGTATGATGCTATAGATCACCTTGGGTAGAAATAAGAAAACCACGGGCCATCTGTGGGGTGTTGTTCCAGATTTCCATTTCATTTGTGTTCCAATCACACCCAAGTAACACTGCTGAAATCTGACAGCAGAAATACAGCAGTGCAGTACTTGGCTCAAAATAAAAGACCAAATTATTCTTGCCTTTTAAGATGACCTCAACCCAGTCAAAAAAAAGAAACTGCTTTGCCTTTGATAATATCATTATGTTACCAAATTCCCTGGAGCCCTTGGGAACAAACAAACAAATACATTTTTCTACTTTTATAGTTCATACGTAATGCAACATAGTCAGGGAACATCAACCAGATCTTATCAACATGCACCATTAAACCACAGTGAACTGGCTTTGGGATAGACAAGCATCTGCCATGTAACCCAGACTTAACAGTTGTTGATAAGAAAGACAAAAAAGTCTGGATAGTGAACATTGCAATACCAACAGACTGCAGAACAGAAGAGAAAGAAACAGAGAAAAATCACAAAGTATAAAGACCCGCAAATAGAACAAGTGTAGCAAAAGAAAACAAAAACAATGCTAATGGTAATAGACACCTTGGGTGAAATCCTAAAACATCTTGAACACCCTCAGCACTGGCAAAATCAGTCAATTGCTAAAAGCACCTGTCCTTGGAACAGCTTATATTCTGTGTCTATATTTTAATATTATTAAAGAACAACATTTGCCTATCCCAGTGCTTGGGAAGGATTTGATAGGTGTACAGAAATGGCAAACCCACTCTAAACATCTGGCTGACTGTGCAGATAACTATAACAATAATATATTAAATGTAAAGCTGCCCAACTCTGGGCAGTTCACCAGTAATAATTCAAGGCTTATAAATTATGGGTTCCATTGTAAATATTTGTTTATGGCTTAGAAAGTAGGGCAACTTAGCTAATTCTAGTTTATTAAACTGTGTTTAAGCAAAAGGTGGCTTAAGGTACAATGTGTGAAAATTATTGATCCTTGACATCAGGGCTTGGCAATGTCAGGTTATAAGTAAATTAAATGGGTTTTATAGAGTTTCCTAGAAAGGAATATAGAATAAATTTGCTACTGGATTTTTGCTAGGCCAAGAGAAGAGGCAGAAGAAAGTTTCTGGCCATTTGGGGACAGTGTAAAACTAATTTCAAATTTCAAATCAAATCAACCTTTATTATCAAAGTACAACATGTGTACAATGAGATTGGCTGAGCCTCCCTTCATGCCCCCCCCTACAACTCACAGTGACAACAAACCCACCATCTTGTTACACCATGTGAGCTAATTGCACAACACGCCAGCCCCGCAAGTGTATCATACATGGAGTTATTTCCCATTTAGGAGCCTGACAGCCCATGGACAGAAACTGTTCTTCAGCCTGTTGGTACGGCTGGCTATACTCCTATATCTCCTACCCGATGGTAGGAGAGTAAAGAGATACCGTCCAGGATGTGAGTCATCCCTGAGAATTTTCCTCACTCTTCCAAGGCAGCGAGCCCTGGCGATGTCATCCAGTGGTGTCAGGGGACAGCCCACAATGTCTTGTGCTGTGCTCACCACCCTCTGTAGTATCTTTCTATCCACGGCTGTCAAGCCAGCATACCACACCACAATACAGTGTGAGAGGATGCTTTGTATAGTAGACAGGTAAAAGAAGGTCATCAGTCGTTGTTCTACCCTGTTCTTTCTCAAGACCCTGAGGAAGTGGAGTCTCTGTTGGGCCTTTCATTGTTTTTAAACATTGCATACTTCTGATGTGTAATTTAAATATCACCTTGAAGTTGTTCTTATTCTAGGAAGTTTCTATGGCACTTTTTGTTTTGTGGGAGATAATAAGAAAACAAAGAGGCCCTTGTCTGGGCATCATTTCCCTGGAGTCTAAATTTAAAAAAAAACAAAAAACACCATCTGATCTTTTTTGGCAGCTGAGTGACCATTGCACAGTTCACAGAAATCATCTTCCTTCAATCTCAAGAATCTCACCAAGCTTTAGATTAGTGCCTTCAATCTTGCAAAGGACGATGTTTGTATTAGAGAGACAGAAAGCTGGCAGTAGATGTTCATTTTCCCTGTGAATTAATGTGCTGATCCACCATCTGGAATCTGAGCATTAGTGTTCTGGCCTCAGGATAGGGGGCCCAGAGGAGAACATCTGCCTCCAGGCCTCCCAACAACACATTAACCACCACCCCCCAAAAAAAATTCACCTCATTTCACCTTATCTAACGTGTTGGGCAAATATCACCCATGGATGCAAGTTTGTGACTTGAGACAACATGGAGTCCCTCCACCAAACCTCCTTGTCCACTAATTTTCATTAAGTTCATGTAGTTTCAAAATGGAATAAAATGCAAAAGGGTGGTAGAAATCAATATATGAATGGGCTTAGGAAAAATACATTTTATAATGGATTCACACACATCGTGATGTGATCACTCCATTTTTATCTCTCCCCAGTATTGTCCTCGTGTGGTCCAAAAAGCCATTACAGTGTAATATATATAAAAAAACAGGCAGAGATTCAATCACATCATTGTGACCACTATATTGATGGTTTAGAAGGCTATCCCTGACTCTCATCCCCTCACATGTAGCAAACCCATTTCATAAGTTACGCAGATGGATCTGAGTTCAGAATCCTTCATGCAGCCTGTTCCAGAGTTGCATCAAGGTTTTAAAATGTGTGGATTCAACTTTCAGAATTCTCTAGCCAGAATGCTGACTGGGGAATTCTGGGAGTTGAAGTCCACACGTATTAAAGTTGTTGGGTTGAAAAGTACTGTTTTACAGCATTCTGGCAAAGAGGATACATTTAACATCCTCTGGCTGGGTGAGGATGCAGAATTTCATAAAAATTAAGTCATATAGGAGAGTGAGGATTTTCCAGGGGGTGGGGGGATGCTTTTAAGTTGTGGGTTTTAACTATGGATTTTAATGTTGTAGGCCACCTAGAGTCACAATGTGTGAATTGGGCAACTATGTAAATTTGTTAAATAAATATGGCATATAAGGATATTAGGGCTCATAAAAGGTAAAGGTAAAGTTTCCCCCGCACATGCGTGCTAGTCGTTTCCGACTCTAGGGGCCGGTGCTCATCTCCATTTCAAAGCTGAAGAGCCAGCGCTTGTCCGAGGATGTCTCTGTGGTCATGTGGCCAGCATGACTAGACGCCAAAGGCGCACGGAACGCTGTTACCTTCCCACCGTAGTGGTCCCTATTTTTCTACTTGCATTTTTACGTGCTTTCGAACTGCTAGGTTGGCAGAAGCTGGGATGAGTAACAGGCGCTCACTCTGTTACGCGGCACTCGGGATTCGACCTGCCAAACTGCCGACTTTCTGATCAACAAGCTCAGCGTCCTAACCCACTGAGCCACCGCGTCCCTTCATTAGGGCTCATACTTCAAGGCAAAATTCTTATGGGGCAAAAAACCCTTCATTTTTAATTTTTTACACTTGCCCAGATTCAGTGATGTGGCCAGAGTGAGTTCCAGATAAGTCACAGAAGGAGGATTCAGAAGGTGTCTTTGGATCTGAGGCCAAAAGTTGCTTACCTTTGTTTCATATGCTGCTAATTAAACTAATTAAACCTCAGTTTCCTGAACTGTATAATCTATACAGTATATTAAAAATGAGAAGCTATTGCTGCCCACTCCCCAACAAAGAATACAGGAGAAGATCACAAAAAATAAGCAAGGTTTTAGGACGAGGACCCCCCAAATATAGACCATGTGCTATAGGCAACTGACCGGTATCCTCTTTATGGTCCCCTAAGCCCCAATGGCTGGAAACACAGGGGAGATACTGTTTTCATTTTTGGTAGGTAGGAGCCGGGTGCTTTAAACCTTGCAATTTAAAGGACCACTTGAATGCCTTAAAACTCCTGAACACTTCCATGGGCATCCACGGGGTGTGTGTGTGTGTGTGTGTGTGTGTGTGAAAATGTGAAAATAGTCATTTTTTTGTTAATTTCATTTCCAAAGTTACATTTAGTTTTGAAGAAAAGTTAATTAATTATAATGATTGTAATATTATCCAAATCTGTAAATATTGATAGAATATCCCCCCTTTTTTCCCTTTAATCCATATTCAACATTCTAAGGCACCTAAATAATAGAATACTAAAAAATCTACTAAGTGTATAATCATTGCATTAAAGTATCATACTGTAGCAAACCTGAGAAGATGGAGCAATAGATGTTCTAAATGACTAGATTTAATAATATGTTAAAGATTGAGCTACTGCTATATTAATTCTTTATGGATAAATTTTTAGTTTCTACAAATGCTACTGATTTAGTCATTATTCTGTATATCTTCATCATTATTCATTTGTCATTATTCATTAGTCATTATTCATTAGTCATTATTCTGTATATCTTCATCAAGAGCCTTGGTGGCGCAGTGGCCTAATGCCTCCTTAAGTAACACCAGCTGCCTGCAATTAGTGCAGGTTCGAGTCCCACCAGGCTCAAGGTTGACTCAGCCTTCCATCCTTCCGAGGTAGGTAAAATGAGGACCCAGATTGTTGGGGGCAATTAAGCTGACTTTGTAATAATGCCACTGGGGTGTGTGTGAAAGCCCTAATAAGCAGGCATATACATAGAATGAAGGCTACTGCTAAGCTTGTAAGCCGCCCTGAGTCTTCGGAGAAGGGCGGGATATAAATGGAATTAAAATAAATAAAATAAATAAATTTTAGCCATTGTCTATCCACTGCAGGATGAAGGCTTTTTCCGCATGTTTCCAACCAATACGGTCCTGAGCTTTCTTTTGCCAAGTGGATCCGCAATACGTGCTGAAGTTGTTGATCCATCTTGTTTTAGGTCTCTTTCGTATATACTTTTTATCAAGTGGGATCCATTCTATGACTGCCTTGGTCCACCTGCCATCAGTTCTTCTTGCTATGTGACCAGCCCATTTCCATTGCAATTCTTTTACTCGCTTGATGATATCATGTACTTTCATTTGTTCTCTAATCCAGATGCAGGTCTTTCTATCTTGTCTTGTAATGCCGAGCATGCTCCTTGCGCCACTGGTAGCTTTTGTATCGATTGTGAAGTTCATGTCCATGTTTCACCAGCATATGTTAAAGCAGATAGCACACACTGATCAAACAGAATAGTGTGTGCTATATTGTATATATTGTATATTCTTTTCTGAATCTATTAGCACTATTATATTTTTGGTTGTACTTATTAGCCAAAAATTTCTGATTGAAGTAACAATGGCAGCTCAACCATGGAAACCATCTTCACTTTTTTGACATATTCTCTGCCTTCCTTGGGTGCAGATGAATCCTTCTAAAACATATGGCTGAATGTACAGGTAGTCCTCAATTTACAACTGAAATTGAACTCAAAATTTCCATTGCTAAGCAAGGCAGTTGTTAAGAGACTTGTGCCCTATTTTACAACCTTTTTTGTCATGGTCATTAAGTGAATCATGCAGTCATTAAGCAAATCTGGCTTCCCCCATTGACTTTGCTTATCAGATGCTCCCTAGGAAGGTTGCAAATGACAATCCCAGGACCTCAGGATGCTACAACTTTTGTAAATACATGTCAGTTGCCAAGCAAATTTGAGCATGTGACTGTGGAATGCTGCAATGGTCATAAGTATGAGAACTGGTCATAAGTCACTTTTTTCAGTGCCATTGTAACTTTGAATATTCATTAAACAAATGGTTGTAAATCAAAGACTACCTGTATGCCATATAAAAGCTGGACTGGCTCTTGCATCTACTGTTTCAAATGTTTCTCAAGACCTGCATTGATAGGATTTTGTTAATCTTTCTCAGCAGTGTAATCCAGACATCTGGATTACCTTTCTGCCCTTGATCCAGTGGTGGGATTCCGCC
Organism: Vipera ursinii; assembly: GCF_947247035.1. Lineage (NCBI taxonomy): Eukaryota > Metazoa > Chordata > Lepidosauria > Squamata > Viperidae > Vipera > Vipera ursinii. The sequence goes on from NC_139512.1 coordinate 333,375,076, forward strand.
GGTTCACACCGATTCGGTATTTTTTTGTTGACTTCAGTGAATCGGCTAATGCCCTAGCTCTTTTTCGCAAGGCCCAGAATGGACCACCAGAAATGCATGGATGCCACTTCAGGAAGTCCATTCTGGGCCTGGGAGGACTCCCTGGCCCAGAACAGACTTCTGGAAGTGACGTCCATGCAGAGAACTGGTTGTTTAGGTATTTGAATCCCACCACTGCCTTGATCAGGTCTCAGTAGCAAACAAGGACTTAAGAACCAGATCTTAATTTATGGATAGGACAATCACGAGCAGAAATACAAACCAGCTCACTGTTCTTCAACCTTGGTTTCTTGAAGATGTGTGTGTACTTCAACTGGCGGAATTTCCCCAGCCACATCTTCAACTCACCAGGGTTAAAAACTATTGAGTTAGATAGTTTATCAAAGCCATGTTAAGTATAACTTCAAGAAGATGGAAGAGGACAGAGGGAGATTTGGAAATTATAGTGGTGAACAGTTAAGGTTAAAGAGTTAATGTAACTCTTAAATCAGCAGCAGCTTTTTTTTCCAGCCTGAAATGAGACAGGATGATTTAATGACTAGCCAAGAGGTTCTGTGCTTCACACGAAGTCCAAAAACGATGTTAGTTTGCATGACTTTTGAAATATGCATAGCCATACTATCAACGATTAATCTATATCTCCCAAGATAGTGTACCCCTTAATTCCAATCACTGGGGAGAGACTAAACAACAAGAATGTTCCTGCCAAGTCCTGCTCACTCTCAGTTCCCTTTCCAGAGCCCAGAGAGGCTGTGCTTTTTTGACATTGGTGAGTTCATAGATGCTTGTGGGAACAAATATCCCCATGGACTCTCCAGTAGGGATTATCCCCTGTCTTTTAATTGTTTTATTCCTGAAAAATTTGAAAGTTGGCATGCTTCAAAGCAAAGCCCCCATCTACAGAGTTTTTATTTAATTCCAGGAATCTCTCTTCTCTTAGCTCTTAAGCCCCACTGGCATTCTGAAAAAAATAATATGATGAACTGCATTTTGAAATATGCTTACTTTTCCAGAAAATAAAAGGGGGGAAACCAAATAGAGAATGTCCTGGGGATTTTAGGGGTGGGAGAGAGTGGAAGATACAAGCAAGGCAGTAGCTACTTTTGTGAAGAACCTAGTATTTTCCATATATCTATCTTGTGAGACCCCTTATGACAAAAATGTTTGCATTTCTCATGGCAGAATCCTTGATTAGTGTGGAATAAGAAACACAGCATCTGAGTTCCCTCGACATGTGTAACTAGGTCAGGCACCTGCATTACCCAACATGGTAAACTGGGCTGATATTCACCTTAATTTCCTTATGGTTTGGGTTATCTTATAACTGAGGGTGCAATGCTGGTTAATTCATTGATCAGATTAAGTGTGTTGTGTAAACAGAGCTTCTTTCTATTCTCTTAAATGTCTTTTACAGCCAGATGACTGAATTCCCACCCACATCAAGTGCACCCTTGAATTCCTGGTCCTTTCTAGAAGCTGCTCCCCCTTCTCCAAACAGCAGCCTGGCATTCTTCATTGCTTTTGGCACAACAACGTGTTTGTAGTTTTCTCCATGTCTTCTTAATGCAAAAGAGATATATTTTGTAGCTGATGCTGGAGTGCAGCTATATGAAGTTTGAGAATCCACTGGCCTCACATTTTTAACATTTCCCTTTTTTTCCCCAAGCAGCATCACCAAGTTTATTTTCCACTGGTTCCAGTCTCCAACTGTCACCCTTCATTATCGTTCTTTGCAATGAGATGCTTGCTCTCAAAGTGGCACTGATAATCTCACAATGCAGAGAAAACAGAATAGAGCATCTGGTATTAATGAGGAATTAGTGGAGGACAGGGGTTATGAGTTAAAAGGCACCCAACCAGGCAGATTCCAGCTATAGAGGATTCAGCACAGACAAGTAGCCTGCATCCATGCTGGTTTTCTGCTTGGGCAAACATTGGTAGATGTTAATAGCTGCATTGGGGTGGGCTTCCAACCATGAAAATCAGTATGTCTTAGTGGCTGGTGTTGTCTTCTGTGAAAATGGAAGCAGCTAAGTTAAGGGTGGCCAATGGGCATCTGAAAGACAGCTGCCCGGTTCCTTCATATTTGGGGATTGTTGATATGTGATATTGTGTAGTGGGTTCTGGAGCACAGGAAGGATGCCGAGACGATGAGTACAGCATGGCAGATCTTTATTAGGTGGAAGTGACTGTACTGGGAAATAGGGGTTACCTGCCCTCCTTTTATACCTGGCCAGGTGAGCAGCCAGCCAATGGGTTTGAACCTCTGTTTCCTGCCAAAACTGGGTTCCCACCAAAACAGTTACAGTTCAATGCCCCCTGGTGGTGACTGCTATGTAAGTGTGTATGTGTTCTCTTCACCTGGATACATAACATGTGACAACTTTTTATCTCACAAACGGAAATAGTTAACTGTCGCAAGACATGCTATGAAAGTGCATATTTCATAGCTAAGACTATTAGGCCAGCATCCATTCTGAGAAATCCAGCGGTTGAATAATTTTTTGAGCATTTGCCCAAAGAAAGGGCCTTCAGAAATTGGAGGAACCCAAATGACTGGAAAAGATTTTCATTGGAATTGCATCCCTTATACCTCTTTTTAAAGTGGTTCCAGTCTTTCTGTCAGTCCCTGTCTCAGAAGGTGATGCTGGGGGCAACTCTTTAGTAGAATGTATCCTAAAGTTATTTTAGCTTGGCCCTTCTGATATTTAATAAACTACATGCAACTGCTAGGAAAGATCATCTGAAAAGATAACAGATCGTGGGTCCTGTAGATCACCCCCATCTAGTTTTAGGCCTGTGTTTCTCAAACTTGGAAATTTTAATATGTGTGGATTTCAACTCCCAGAAATCCCCAGCCAGCATTAATTCTATACCTCTTAAAGTTAACAGAATAAGAGAGTTGGAAGGGACCTTGGAGGTCTTGTAGTCCAACCCCCTGATCAGGCAGGAGAGCCTATAACATTTTGGACAAATGGCTGTCCAATCTCTTCTTGAAAACCTCCAGTAATGAAGCTCTTACAACTTCTGAAGGCAAGCCATTCCTCTGATTAATTGTTCTAATTGTCAGGAAATTTCTCCTTAGTTCTAGGTTGTTTCTCTCCTTGGTTAGTTTCCATCCATTGTTTCTTGTCCTACCTTGAGGTACTTTGGAGAATAGGTTGACCCCCTCTTCTTTTTGCCAGTGGGAACACTGCTATTTTGTCACCCCTAGTCCTTCTCTTCATTATACTAGGTAAAGGTAAAGGTTCCCCCGCACATGCGTGCTAGTCGTTTCCGACTCTAGGGGCCGGTGCTCATCTCCGTTTCAAAGCCGAAGAGCCAGCACTTGTCTGAGGACATCTCCGTGGTCATGTGGCCGGCATGACTAGATGCCAAAGGCGCACGGAACGCTGTTACCTTCCCACCGCAGTGGTCCCTATTCTTCTACTTGCATTTTTAGGTGCTTTCGAACTGCTAGGTTGGCAGAAGCTGGGACGAGTAACAGGCGCTTACTCTGCTACGCGGTACTCGGGATTCGACCCGCCAAACTGCCAACCTTCTGATCGACAAGCTCAGCGTCCTAACCCACTGAGCCACCGCGTCCCTTGCATTATACTAGATATACCCAATTCCTTTAATTAGTTAATTCAAATTAAAGTTGTCAAATTTGTAAAACTTGTGAGAGGGGCAAGGAACTAAATGCTCTTTAGATCCATCAGCATTTTTTACTCCCTGAGAGATTTCAAGATGCACTTCTTTGCCTGAGCCAATCTTCCAATGTGAAACGAGCAAGTCCCTGAGTGAGAAGGAGGTGCAATTAAATGGGCAGTTGCCAGGCAGATGCAACTTCATTTCCTGGGAGACTTCAGTGAGAGGCATAGATCTGGATAAAGGTTCACAATAAACTCCACCAATAAGATGATGCCACATCTGGTGATTGGCATCGTTTCCTGTGTGTGCTCTCCTTTTTAAGGACAGTCTTAATAATGAGACAGTGCCAGTACCCAAACATTTGGATTTCACCTCCTTGCTGAGAAGCAGAATTTGTGCTCTTAATAGAGGAGCGTACCAGCTCATCTTCTGCCATTTTCCTAATCCCCGTTGTAGCTGAATGCTCACTTGACAGGATGAACTTCAGCCCAAATAATCTTGGTATCCTTGTATCAGTGGCTTTGAAGGGGACAGATGAAAACACGAGGGAGTGGTATGTTTATAAGACCATGAAGATAAGAACCTGGGCAGAGGTAAGACAGTGCAATCAGTACGTGGATGGCAGCTGAGCAATGACTGGCTGGCAGAACTTTGTGCTTGGTTATTGGACAAAAATGACCATCTGTGATGAACTGATGTGTTCTTCACAGGTAAATATGCCATGCTGTTTTGTCAGCTCTATTTCTAGGAAGATTTCAAAAGGTCAAAAAAAGCTGGAACATTATGAAGCCAGCCTCAGACAGAATCATAAAGGTTTGGGGACAGGAAGACTGGTCATCTGGAAGTTCCCTTGGAATATACTACACAAGAGGTTCTGATATACCATAGTAGTGAGATTGTGGTGCTACTTCCAACAAACAGATGGAGGAGAATGTCATTTATTGTCCATTTGCTATTACCTAACTTTAACTTTTCCAATGCAGCCTCAAAAGTAAAGTAACATGCTATTATTGGGATAATTAATAATAAAGCATTAATAAAATAATCACATACAAACATTGTCTTCCTTTCACCAATCCCAATTTCTGAGCAACAAAGGAAAGTTTGGAAGGAAGGAAGGAAGGAAGGAAGGAAGGAAGGAAGGAAGGAAGGAAGGAAGGAAGGAAGGAAGGAAGGAAGGAAGGAAGGAGCCTTTGGACTTTCTTAACACATCCATTCATTCATTAGCATGTTACTTTATTTTTAGAGGCTACTTTGGAAAAAACCTGATCAACTACTGATAGCAAGCTACCATGGAACCATTACGGAAAAGGTTCCTTTTATGTTTAACCAAATTGTTAGGCCACAGAAGTGCACAACAGAAAAAGTCCTTTGTTCCTGATCTTAACATGCAAGAAGGCTGACACAATGAAGGCCTGCCTTTACTAAAACTATTAAAGACCTCAAGATGGGCTCTTTGAATTAGGCCCAGTGGCCAATGGCACTACATTCTACTACAGCTGAAGTTTCTGGGCTGTTTTAAGTACCTCAGAAACAGAAGAAATACGATTTGACCTCGGGGACTCCTCTGTAAATCTCAATTCAAATTTATATTTACAAGATATTTTGCATAGGTTTGATGTCATTTTTTATGTACACTATATGAGGTAGGAACCCATATGAATCACATAGATAGATAGATAGATAGATAGATAGATAGATAGATAGATAGATAGATAGATAGATAGATAGATAATCTCCTACTTGGTGGACAGGCATGCTGGTAGCAGCTGCTTTTTCTCAGCAGTTTGTTCTTGGCTGTAATGATGTCCAAATTATTTCCTGTACACTTTGTAGCTCTGTATTAAGGTCCTGCTGTAAGTCATTTGGATTCTCTCTCCTTTGGGCACATCTACCCTTGGGATTTAAAAATACTCCGATAGGTGGCTATAGTATATCTACACTATGCCTCTCATGTCAAACAAACTATTGTGGCATCCAATTGGAATTAGGCTGTTTTTACTTGCAGAAGGCAAGGAACATTATGCTCTTCCATAACAATAACTGAAGGGAGAAATGGGCATGTAGATATCTATCTTGGGTAGGACATACTAATTAGTGCTTCTGAATATTTTTATATACATTGTATTAAAAGTTTTAAAGAAAGGATAAAAACTAACAAAAACTGATACAGGATAAAGAAAACAAAGAAAAAGAGAAAGAAAAGAGTAAGAGAAAAAGAACTTTACAATTTCTTTTGCAGCAAACAGAAGTATAATTACAAACTTATCTCTTACTCTATGGTTACAAAAATCTATTTTTTTTATTTATATTTTTTTCCTAATCATCAAAACCACAAGTCATAAGTGGTTTTGATGATGAAAAAAACACAATTCTGTTTCATGTTAGAAAGTCTATCAGGGGTTTTCAGCCAGCAATAAATGTAGATGTTGTCTTCTCTTTAGCAATCTCTTTGCCAACCATTCCTCTGTTTGGGTAGCATTGTGCCTTTCCAATTTTGAGCACATAATAATCTCACAGCAGTTGTCATATACAAAAACAAAGTCCCGTGTATTTTTTTCCAGCTGTTGGTTCATTAGATCCAAAAGCAAAACTTTTGTTTTCAACTGTACATTATCCTTTAGAGCTTCTGAATATTTTGAGAATGTTTCTTGCAGTTTGGAGAGAAATACAGTCTTGGTATTCATGCATGTAGCTGCCAAGTCTTAGGGTGTTATAGAAGATGGAAGAAAGCAAAAGAGATTTGAAATCAAGACAGTGAAGAATAAAAGTACTAGAGAAAGCTGAGAGTCAGTTGTTCTTTAGTACATTTTGAAGAACTGGATGGTCTTCTCTAAGACTTCCTGATGCATTCCCATGAAGTTGCTACTCTGTCTGACAATACAACATACTGCATTGGTTTAACTCTCATAACCCCTCAAGAGATACAGTAGTTCCCTGACATGTGTGCCACCCCAAAACTGCCACTAAATAAGATGATAAATGAGAAAACATATTAAATGCAGAGGAAGTAATCCCATTACCTGTGATTGTTTTAAACAAATTGTGTCTTCCTTGTTTCCCTATTGTCCTATTCCTGCTCACTTTCTAAGGGGCAGTTTTGACATTTTAATCAAAAGCTGAGTATGGTTTCATCTCTTAAAAAACCCACAATCAGTACCCTTACTATTTATCCCAGTCCAAGCCTTTCATCTCACTCAACTGCAACATCTTGCTTTCCTTGAAGCTCACTCTTACTTCCACGGACATTGTTTTCCCTCCCCCACCCCCTATATGTTCTAGGTTGGACAAAAAAAACCCTGATATAGTATTGGTGATGGGAAGAAAGAAAGAAAGAAAGAAAGAAAGAAAGAAAGAAAGAAAGAAAGAAAGAAAGAAAGGAAGGAAGGAAGGAAGGAAGGAAGGAAGGAAGGAAGGAAGGAAGGAAGGAAGGAAGGAAGGAAGGAAGGGCTCTCAGCCTAATCCAGTAAGGTTGCTTTTTTCCATTCTTGGGTTTTGAACTTTAAAGATTGGATGGTGAGATGAGACATAAAATACTTGCAAGCGTGAGGTTGTGAGAAACCAATCCTTTTTATGGCCAAAGGAACTGCAGTGCACTCCTACATTTTTACAGGCAAACTAACAGAAAGGAAACCTTCATTTTTAGAGTAGATGGTACCCATGAGAAAGCAAGAAGCCCTGTGTGATCTTCTATGGCTAACATGCCTGGTTTTGATGAGTGTAAGGCACTTGAGAGAGGAGGAAATTTCTGTTCCAACTAAAACTTATTTATTTACAAGACTTGGGGGAGAGAGGCGAACAAAGGGGAAGATGGAGGATATGCTTTTCTTGGCCAGCTAAGAAACTTTGTCGCATTCTTAATCACTTCCAAGCAGTCATCTTTGGTCTTCTCCTTCCAAAGCCCCTTAGTTCAAAGAATAACAGCCGTTGTCAGTTGGAGGCAGATCAGGTTCCTAGACAGCTGGACACAGCTGCTTTTTATTTTTTGGTTTTACTCCCTAATTCCTGGATGAAGTTGCAATCCCTACAACACCACAAACCTTAGTCTTCCCTGGTTGTTGGCTAGCCAACATCCCTCTCTTCCAAAAATAAAGTAATTGAAAAATGAGTTACTAGCATTGAATTCTTAATTCAGTACTAATTTGCAGAGGACAAAAAAAATGAGATACAGTGTGTACCCTGGTTATATATTATGTTGATAATCCTAATTTTCAATGTCATGAGGTCAAGTAGGCTGTTTTCTGTTTCAACACAAAATAATGACTTGATTTATATAGATTATCAGCAAAAATTATGGAGAAGTGCTAGACTATCAATATATCATAGCAATGAAAGCCTGTGGTTGACCAGTGAAGAATCATAAAGTCTATAAACTATGGCCAAACAAAGTGATTCTACACAGCTGTACCATTTGAATCATCCCCCTTTGCTTATTCGGTTGCCAACTAATACAGTTGGATTCATTGAATGTGCAAATCAAATTATTATTTACAAATAACAGTAACAATAATTATTTTCTGAAAATAAAATAGCTAGAAACTCTTATAGAATAAATGCAAGGACTGTAAAAGCATATGATATAAATAGAATATAGAAACAGTCAAACAGAAATGTTTATCATGTTCCATCATCTGAAGGAACAAGGCATACAGAATAAAATAGCATCTTTTTACTGCTGATATAACCATTTTTATGCAATGTTATAGCCAAAGGCCATGGTATATTTTGCATTGGTTTTTGATTAAGTATATCTTGCTGGCTTGGATTTTGTTGATTTCTACACTAACTTGTCCGGACAAGAAATGGACACAGGGGATAGCCAGAAAGGTCCAAACAGGAACAAATTGGGGTAGAGGTAGGGCAGGAAGAATGTAATGTTGAAGCATGGAAGGCCAAATGGCAAATCCTTGTTCAGTTATGGCTACAGTTTTTCTAGCTGTCATTGAGCACATCTTGTAGGAAATGACCAGGCTGAGCCCAAGGGAGGGGGTCAAACACAACATCAGTCTCCAGTCCCTTCATTCCCTCAAGAGATCTAAGCCCATCCCACCTTGAATTCCATTGCCTCTTATCTACCACTTATTTGCTTTGACTGTTAATAGTACAGATTCTTGTAGAGAGCATAAGCTTGCAATAAACCTTGATAGTCATTTTAACTACCTGGACTTCCTAATTTTCCTGTGCTTGGCATCTATATCTTTCAAGGTAGCTTATCTCACAAGTTTATTGAGAGAATAACTTTTCCTACAAGCTGCTTAAAGGAAGACTACGAGTCAGTCCACAAGCAGATAGCAGGTTTTCTCTATATAGTCAATTGATTAGTGGGTTATTAATTTCCCCAAATTTGGAGAAAAAATCTTCTTCCCAAACTTTGCTAAAAATGTCCTTAAAAACTGCTTTGGGACATTCCTTGTAACCCTACTATCCCACTATCTTTAGGTTCACATAGGTTGTTTTTTTTTGTTTCACCTTTTAACATTTAAATAAATCAAAGCTTTTAGAAGAAAAAAAAAAGTATCAGCTCTCGTACTTGACTGGCCAGAAAAAAAAAGGGTTTGCATCAAAATGGTGTTTAATGTTGGAGTATATAATGTAGTCTTCAATTTACTTCCACGACAGTTGTTAAGTGAATTTTGCCCAATTTGGCAATCTTGCTTGTTGCAATTGTTAAATTAGTAACACAGTTGTTAAGTGAATCTGGATTCCCCATTGATTTTGCTTGTCAGAAGGTCACAAAAAGTGATCACAGGACCCTGGGACATTGCAATTGTCATAAATATGAGTCAGTTGTCAAGTGTCTGAATTTTGATCACGTGACCATGGGGATGCTGCAATTGTTGTAAGTGTGAAAAATGGTCATGAGTCAATTTTTTTCAGTGATGTTGTAACTTCGAACAGTCACTAAATGAACTGTTGTAAATTGAGGACTACCTACACCTTATTTTACAAATTACATAGATAGCAGAGATAGTTTTGTTGGGAAACTGTGCAGCCATTATGACACAGACTCTATAGTCCATGTTCCAAAACCTGGACCTTTGGGGTAGGTGGGTCATGGTTACTCCAAAAGTGCAATAAATTGGTGGATCTGAAATGGGTGTGAAAAAGACTTGAAAGCTCTGCCCTCCAGCTCCTTCCATCCCAACAATTATGTGCTAGGGCACAAAGTGAAACTCTGCTACTGGCCTCACTGCTGTGTAGCAGAGGCCCTTTATCAGTTGCTTAGTAGGCTTTTGTTGGGCTTTTAATTTAGGCTTTGTCCCAAGGGAACTTCAATCTACTTTCTCCTGGTGATAGACCTGAAGCATCTCAGAAGTTCAGAGCCAAGTTCAGGATCTCTCCCAGATTACCGAAGATCTGCCTCACATACAATACTCAACATGGACTACGATCAACACAAAATAAAGTGGGATGAATATTTCCTATGTTTTGGAAAATATATTTCTACTGATAACAACTAAAAATCTCAGTCATGTAATACTGCTAAACCCGTGTCTAGTTAGTAATCAGTTGCTATTCCAAATTCTTTCTCACAAGGACTACTGCCAGACCAAATACCCTCATTTTATATCTAGGCATTTGAGTTCTTTTTCTTAAGTGAAACACTTTGCGTGTGTCTCTGTTAAATATCATTCTGCTGTACTCAGCCAAATTTTCCTGAAACAGTACGTCTCAAACTTTGCAGAAATGCAACTCCTAAATGAATTTGTGGGACCTCCCATGAGTAAAACTAATAGTTTAACTGGAGTTAAAATTGGGCAAGAAATAAATATATTGTTTGCTTTCTATAATTAAGTACACAGATTAAATTACAGGACTTTGTCATTGTTGCTCACTGACATTTGTAAAGGAAAGATGAGGACTGAAGCCCAAAGAGAGTCCAAACTCTGCTGCTATTTTGCCTGTCCAAGACTGATCACATTTAACAATATGTGTGACACTCTTCTTGCCTGAGGGGTACTAATCAATGATTTGAAACCCCTGGTACAATATGGGAAGATCATTCTGGGTTTTATTCCTGTATTCTGAGATGTTAGCTGTTCCATCAGTTTGGTATCATCTGAAGATTTGATAAATATTTCCTTAGTCTCCTCAGAACATCAATAACCATGTAGACTCCAGAATCTAGTACTTTATCTTATTTCCACTCAATGGGCAAACCTTCAAAATGAAGCCTACAAGTATCTGGGCATTTTACAGTTGATTAATATCAAACATAGGCAAGTTAAAAATGTGGTTAGTAAAGAATACATCCAAAGGAGTGAGAAAGTTGCTAAAGACAAAATGGAAGAGTGGAAATACCATCAAAACCATTAACATGTAGGCGATACCTGTGATATGATACTGTGCTGGAATTATTAACTGGACACATGTTGAGCGAACAGTTTGGATCCTAAACAAGAAAACTGATGACACTCATGAATTGCAAAACAAAGCAATTAAAACATCTGGTCCATATGACTTTAAGAATCTTTTGCAATATTTTTAATTGTTTTTTTGTTATCAAACCTACGGTATTGTCCAAATACCATTTGGTTTAATAATATAAAGTCAATTAATTTTGTTGCATGCAGAGTCAAATGTTTCATTTCAGAGTCTAAGCTATCTTTCCTCAGAATCATCCCCTCCATAAATGCTGGAAATGCCATCCTGGAAATTCCAGGAGTTACTATCTTAAAATATCTTGAGGGAACCAGGTTGGGGAAGACAGTTGTATTCTAGCTTTGACTTAAGGTCACCATTCCTATATTAGGCAGGGAAATTAATTTGCTAAGTAAAGTGAAGGCGGCAATCAGACAAGATTGTTATCATTATACTTGCCAGCTTCTTGCATCTAAGACAGGTTTATCTCCTGATATGCTGCAGGGATCCCCAGACAAGTTTGGATAAAGTGCTTTCTATCCCCTCCCTATCCTCCTGTCAAGATTTTTTTTTTTTTAAAAAAAAAGCCCTGGTGCTATCTCCATCCACCTCACCATAACCAGGTTATTTGGAAACTGATTTGGGGACTATTGCTTAAAATATTGGGAAAAACTTTGAACTTTGGTGATGCAGGGAGAATTTTATAAGCTCAAAAATGGAAAGAAGCCGTAACTCCCACAATGGAAGAATGGATTTAAAAAGTGATGGAATTGGCAGAGATGGCAAAGTTAACCAGATTAATGAGAGAAAAGAACAAAACTATCTTTTTTTCTACTTGGAAACCATTTCTGCTCAAAAGAGATAAAAATGAAATTTTGGTTTTGGATTTTGATGATTAAATAGATTGTTGTTATAGAAATAGCTAATACTTTTTGTCTTTCTATAAGTAAAAAAAATGGGTTTATAATCATTATATAATTTACTGCACTGGAAAAAGTTAGAAGTCACTCTTTTGTTTTAAATTCTTTTCCTTTCCTTCACTCTAATCCCCTTTCCCGTTTGTTTAACTTTGTTCCCGTTGTCTATTTTTATTTTTATTTTATATAAAGAAAAAATAATAAAAGAACTAAAAAAAGAAAAAGAAAACTGAACTGGTTAAGGACAATAGGAGGTGGGGATGTGGAGGAGTTTAGACAGAACCACAGATTTGAATGGGAGCCTACATAATGGATACCAAAGCTGCAATCTTCCTACATCAGCAAAAACAAAGCCTTCCCAATCAAATGTTTTTTGTATATGCTGTGCAATTAGCGGAATAACAGAGTTGGAAAGGATCTTGGGGGGTCTTGTAGTCCAACCTCCTACTCAAGCAGGAGACCCTCAACCATTCTGGACAAATGGCTGGACAAACCTTCAATGATGGAGCACCCACAACTTCTGGAGGCAAGCAGTTCTACTTGTTTACTAAAGTAAGCAGTTCACTTAAAAGGTAAAGGTTCCACTGCACATGCGTGCTAGTCGTTTCCAACTCTAGGGGCCGGTGCTCATCTCCGTTTCAAAGCCAAAGATCCAGCGCTTGTCCAAGAACGTCTCCGTGGTCATGTGGCCGGCATGACTAGACGCCAAAGGCGCACGGAACGCTGTTACCTTCCCACCATAGTGGTCCCTATTTTTCTACTTGCATTTTTATGTGCTTTCGAACTGCTAGGTTGGCAGAAGCTGGGACGAGTAACAGGTGCTCACTCTGTTATGCAGCACTCAGGATTTGACCCGCCAAACTGCCGACCATCTGATTGACAAGCTCAGCGTCCTAACCCACTGAGCCACCGCGTCCCTAGAAGCAGTTCACTTACTTAAAAGTAAAATTCTAAACTGAACTGGGTTTGCCTCTGGAAGGTGTGATCAGTATAGGGACAGAGAGAGAAATAGCTTTTGTTTCCTTCTGTTTTTGTGTTTAAGGGAAGATGATATTGCCCAAACTGCAAAGACTGCCAGCAATGCTAGGACTGAGGAGATCCTGCGTGGGCCTGCTAACAATAGAAAGGGATGTGGAGGCACTGACATTTTGCAGCAGGGGAGGACAATACTTGTTGAAAGTAGAAGCAATATGTTGCACCTTATAATTAGAAATTGCCTGCTGACAACGCATTGGTGCTACACTGATCACCTGAAGGGGTTATGCTAGGATTCTCAACTCATTTACTCAAACCTTGTTTGGACTTTCTGAGCAGCATTTTATAAGGATGGTTTAAAACTCACCCAAATAAATGCCAACAACTGGAAGTGAGTCAATGATACTTTATTTTCTAAAGCTAGCAGTTATAGTGAGTCCCTGCTCTCTTACATCTCACCTTTAAGGGCCTTCATTGCATGGGTCCAGATTAGTTGAGCGACTGTCTTACCCCACTGAGATGGGCCCATCCCACTCGTGCCTGCAGAGGAGGCATGCAGCGGGTCCCATCGGCCCGATTATTCTGGCTGGTGGGGTCCAGGAGGGGGGCCTTCTCTGCTGTTGCTCCTGTTCCCTGGGACATCTTGTCCCTCCCCCATGTGAGAATGACCCCAACCCTCCTATCTTTTCATAAGGGCCTAAAGATGTGGCTCTGCCAGTTGGCTTGGGGCCCCAGTGGGGGAATAACGCAATGGAAGTGGTTGATTGAGTAATAGCAGATCCTACCTCCCCCTACTCCACCCCACCCTCCCCATGTGTCCTTAGATTTTAACGTCTGTGTAATGTATTGGGATTTTACTTGAACTGTTTCACATGTCTGTTTGAATGCTGCTTAAGGTTGCTCAATTGGTGTGTCTGTGTAACGGTCACTGACTAGTCAGACTTGCTATCTCCAAGAAGATCATTGGATGATTTGGGGCGGGAATGGGTTCCTTTAAACCTATTGGCCACCACCTAGTGGCCAACCATATAAGTAGCTGCGCAGAAGCCTCTGTTTCAGTTCTGTTCCTGTTTGCCTCAATAAAACAATGTTCCTGTTTGCAACCTCTCGTCTCGCTTATTGCCAGCAAAGAACTCACTACACAACAGTAACTTTTATGTTTTAACTGTATATGTAACTGTAAGCTGTCCAGAGTTACCCTATGGTAAGATAGGCAGCTGGCAGCCAATAAATTTTATAAATAATTAAAGAAGAGCCCCAAGGTTACATACTGTAGGTTTTATACTAGTGATTGATCCAAGATGCTTTAAGCATGCCCATACACTAGCAGAAAACCCTATATAATAGCTCTACATCTGATGAAGGCACCAGGTAGGGGAAAGTGATTCACAGGTATTACACTCAGTGTGAAGACACTACAGACACATTTCTTTGAAAGGCAGCAGAGCAGCTTTGAAATACAGTATAAAGGTAAAGGTAAAGGTTCCCCCGCACATGCGTGCTAGTCGTTTCCGACTCTAGGGGCCGGTGCTCATCTCCGTTTCAAAGCCGAAGAGCCAGCGCTTGTCCGAGGACATCTCCGTGGTCATGTGGCCGGCATGACTAGACGCCAAAGGCGCACGGAACGCTGTTACCTTCCCACTGTAGTGGTCCCTATTTTTCTACTTGCATTTTTTTACGTGCTTTCGAACTGCTAGGTTGGCAGAAGCTGGGACGAGTAACAGGCGCTCACTCTGCTACGCAGCACTCGGGATTCGACCCGCCAAACTGCTGACCTTCTGATCGACAAGCTCAGCGTCCAAAGCTCTAATTGTTATTCTAAGAAGCTGACCCTGCATTTTACTGCAGAAGGAGGGAGATAGAACAACAGCAGTACATATCCTTGAATCTGCAGCCTTTGCTAACAGCATAAATTCTATAGGTATTTAAATCATTGACAGCATATTGGCACAATTAGAAAATCCTTACTTAAAAGGAACTACCAAAGAAGTGCAGTTCAAGACACATAAGCTATACTGTGACTGTAAACCAATTATTATGGAGAAAACAGACAATTCAAGTTAACATTCTTATTTCAATTCTCCTCAAGAGAACTCCTTTGGTTTAAATTTGCAGCTGCCACCATTTTCCACCATTTCCCACCCCACCCCACCCCAAATGCTCAGCAGTGAAATCCAAGTGTGTCTCAGGGCCACAAGAAAAAGTTGGAGGGAATATGACCTGCTTGTTTCCTTTCTAAATAAAATCTGCAGAACATCTGCAGAGCCTGGAATTATCTGCTTCCCTCTCCCTGTATTTAAGTTGGAGACAGAGTGTGGACAGAAGAGGGCTTCATTATCCTCAGGGATGCCTACTAGCTCAGAGTCATATATCGAGTGGGATGTAGGTGGAGGCTTGGGAACATGAGATCAGGAAAAGGTTGGCCAGGGCAAACAAGCTGATTGAACCATTATGTATATTTCTGCCCTCTCAAGCAGTAGCCTGCTAGCATAAATAGGATAACATTTTAGATACACTTTTCAGCATGACCCGTGGAAGGCCTATAAAGTTGATAAAATATTTATTTCATTTTTAAATATGTATGGCCACATTTTGTTTTTAAATTTGCAAGGAAAAAGAGGTAGTGAGGCATTTCAATGTATTCTTATGCATTTGGGAGATGTGTTTTTATTCAGGATGACAATGATCAGCATCAACAACTGTTTATATTAAGTTTAATTTTATCCTGCAATGGTTGCCTGTATTTGTAAACATGAAGATTTATATGAAATGTTAACTGAAGATAAACTAAGGGTTATATAGGACATGTTCTGCTTTAAACCTGGGTTCCTCATTTCTTCAGTACATCTGCTGCTACTGTATATAATGATGGTGATAATGATGACCAGAAATGCTGGCTTGTTCAGTTTTCTAAGAATGAACACTTGGTTTCTTGTTGTCTACAAATGTTGCATGACTTGTTTGGGAACAATCCAGAAGCAAGGTTTAATGTTAGTAATTTGTTGCTTGTTCAGTACAGTGAGACAGTATAAACCAGCGATCCCCAACCTTTGTGGCTTGGCAGCCCGGCTGCGGGTAGGGAGGAATGCCCAGTTGAGGTTCAGCAACTCATGCGTCTCACATGCAGCTCAACTATTTGAGTTACACATATGCTGGCCCACCACTCATGCAGCCCAGTTCCTATTCCCCCCAGCCATGTGAGCTGCAGTGTACAAGCTCCGAGCACAAGGGCAAGTGTGTGCCCCAGCCCACCACTCACACAAGTCAAGCTGTGAGTGCATATGCATGCTGCCCTGCTGTTCATGTGCCCCAGTTGCAAATAGGCCAAGGCCTGGTAGTGGGCCACGACCCTGGGTTGGGGACCCCTGGTATAAACCATCTATTTGGTATGAACATACCACTGCCTCTCATATAGTCTCTTCAATAGAGTTGGGGTATCTATAGTTCCAGAATAATGATGAATAAAAATTCCCAACACCCTTAACTACACTAGATAATTTAATGGAAGCTTTATATTTGGAAGTCAAGGGTTCTGTGCTATGCAGATTAAGAATAGCAATGAGAAAACATGTTTTTCTGGGGAGGGTCCTTCCCTTTCTAATACATTGAGTGTGTTCTCATACCACACCTAACCTAGGAAGTTAAAGCTTTTTCCTAAACTTGGTTAGGGTTACCCACACAACCTTCAGAATGCTGTGGGACCCAGATTGATTGATCTGGGCAGAGGGTCAAATACAATGGATAGTACCAGAAAAGGAGCCATTTCATAATCAGTTATGTTTTGTGAATCAAGCATTCTACTATTAATCCCAGGTTCTTCCTCACTAGAAAAAAATAACTTCTATCCATTATGCATAAAATAAATGTTCCTCTTTCCTTCTCCTCTTTCATCTCTTCCTTGCTCACTTTTTTCTTTCTTTTTTTTTCAGTTCAGCAATGTGAATACTGTAATATTCATGGTATTAACAAAGAGACAACTTTATTATACTAATACTTTAGTGTCTGTGATGTATTGATTGCCAGTGCATACATCACATTAGACTGAGTTAATGATTAGCTTGTGAATTCAGGAAGTTGTGGGAATCCAGCCATAGTCTTACTACATTGTGTAAAACAGGCTGTAATATTAAGCCAGAACATGAATTGTCTGAGTTTAGCATGTGGTATGAACTGAGTCAATGGGTCAGTTATTCAAATTTGTAAAGGCATCAATTCGAAATGCCGGGTGTGTATGTCTGTGGGTGTGTGCACCCTTGCAGTAGCTTTTGCACAGAGGATCAGCGCTTCGTAAACCCTTAAAGACTCCTTTTTAGTACTGTTTCTCATTTTCAGAGCTGCAAAATCAGGGCTCTGGAACCTGAGCTCTGTGCTCAACATTCTTTCAGTGCTGAATTGGAAGTCACAAGATTTGGATTTCACTCATGGAGGGGAGGTAATATTTAGGGATCACGCTTTCTCTGGATTGGAACCTTTGCGGTGAGGTGGAGGGAAACGGCTGATGCTGAGTCAGGCTGAGAAGATGAGCAAAATTGCTTATGATCCAGCCTCTTTTTTCTTTTTATAGCCTTCTCCCTTTTCTCTGTGTGCACATTCTTTGCCAAATGAGAGGAGAGTCTCAGATCATTGAACTTCAGCTTGATGACGCTTCCTGAAGACAGGGGTCTCATAAGGACAGGCTGCCAGCAGAACTCAGGGGCCCATTCAGCCATTCCCTGAGGGCCCTTTCTACCACCCCACAGTGAAGGCTGTCCTTTTTTCTTTTTCTTTTACACAGAATGGAAGGAGTAGAGGTCTTCTTGGCAAGAACCGGGGGGTTCCAGGGAGAAAATCCCATCCCATAAGGGAGCTGTATGCCTGCATGTTTCCTCAGGAAGGTTCAGTTAGCAGAAGTTATTCTCTTCCTGATTCTCCTTCCCTTCATGCCATTCCTGTACAATTCAAGACAGGGCAGGAATAAAAGTCATTTAGGGCAGAGATAAACTTTGTGCAAGGGGTAAGACCCATACTTATCATTTGTTGTAGGAAAAGCAATGTCTGCCTGGAAACCAAGTCACTGGTACTTTGTGCATAAGCAAACAAATTCATGTATGCCTACATTGTTCGCATTTCAACCTGGACCATAGAAATGACTCACACAATTGCTGGACAGATTTTAATACAGAACTAAACCTGGCAATCTAAAAATCAGATTTATGACCACTATATCTAGACATAAGCGAATTCCGTGCCCAGCATTTTGGTGACAGATTATAAGAATTAACAAGAATTATATAACTTTGCATCATACATGCTGGTTGGCATAACTTTTGCCAATTTCTTCCTCATCTAAGCATGAAATTGGTGCAGAATCCTCAAATCTGTTTTTGGCCTTAATGTTTGACCACCCCCACCTAGGAGAATTGTCTGGGCACCAGTTTAGTCCCAACATGACTCACTGCTATAGTGCAGTGATACACGAGCTCAAGCAGTTTTTTGGGGGGAGAAAAAAGCCCTTTTCATCATTAACTTAAGACGTCAGCAAGTCAATCATAGATCAAAGAGCAGGAATCCAATAATCAAGAACAAATCAAAGCAGAGAGACAGGAGACTTGGTGGGGTAGACTGTTGTTGAATTTTTATCATTTATCTCTGCTTCAGATGGTGTGTGTGTGTGTGTGTATGGGCAGAATTTCAGAGTCTGCGAAGCTGTACATGAAATCTGTACTTGGATCTGGCTTCCCTAGAGCAGAGTCATTGGCTCCAGTGCTGCTGGAACCATCATGGCCAGGTTAATTGTCACAGATGCCTTATCTCCACTTCCTCCCCATCCTCCTCACCTATTGAAATGCCCAGCAGCAACACTGCATTACCTTTTGGTAAAAGTTTTCCTTTGTTTCTTCTTTTTTTAATGTTAAGATCAGGAATGTCTGTGGATCTGTGTGTCCAAAAAAGAAAAAAAGAAAAGACAAAGTTATGCTCTTTTTAATGTGGTTTGCACGCATAGCCCACATAAAAGGGGCAAGAGCTTTGATTGCAGTTTTGACTGTTATCTTAAGGTTGTTGGGTTTTTTTGCCCTTTCCTGCAAACACTTCTAGTTAAGATCAAGAAATTTGTTTTGTAGATTTTTTTTCTTCTTCTCCTTCTCCATTTCTTCCTTCCTCCCTATCTTTTTAAAATAAATTTAAGATTCTTGAGGGGAAATACGGTTAGCATCCATCAATCTGCCAATTCTATACTCAGCCCTTCCAGAGTATCCAATCCATTTGTCAGGACATTCCTTCTGAAAAGTAGGCACAAGGTTCATATTCCTTGCAACATGATAATTGTTGTCACTTTCATGCAGATTATTATTAGCCTTCATTAGGGATAATAATATCTGGATAAAAATAAGCCACTCTTAAGGACAATATCAAACACAGATTACAATTGTCCATTCCAAGCAGTTTTCTCTTTCCCTGTCCTCCTGTTTTTTCAGAGCCCTATGAAAATATTAGGCTTACTCCCCATCTGAGGATCAGTTTTAGTACACCAGCTACGCATTTTCCAAACTGAAACCCAAAATTACAGTCTTCACTTTCCCTTGATGTTGCCAGAAATCAGAAAGTAATCCAGAATCCAATTTAGTCCATCCAATTTCCTTCTGCCTCAGGGGATATTTTTCTCACTCTCTTAAACTCCCCTCCTACAAAAAAGAGTGTATGTTTGAAGGGGGGAGATGGTAACACAATACTGTGGGAAGTCAGCTCCTCAGATAAGGAAATATTAAAAGGGCAGAAAATATATTTCCTAAAAAGATGTTAAAGAATCAGGAAAGCATGCCCAGTTTTCTCAATAGTCCCAGGTCTCCTTCCCCCAAGCAGAAAACCAGTTCTATAGACATGCAAATGTAAACCATCAGGAAGGCTGGAGCTGGAACATTAAGAAGACAAAGACCTAAAATCTATATACCCCAGCCCAAGGGAAGCAGGTTATGACCTTTGGACATAATAGGATTGACCCACAACCATCAAGAATACCAGAAAGGCACACCCAGATTCAGGTCAGAATCTGTGACACAGGAAATACAAAACCTGAAACAGGAAATAACTCCAAACAAAAGGCTCCAAAGGGTATAAAAGCCTACTCCCTACATGTGCTCAGCCCTTTTTCAGCTAGAACCATCTTTCTGTCTGGCTGTCCTCTGCAATAAACTGTAACCTTCTTCCTAAAGCAGTCGCCATGTTTTTTTATCCCCAGCTTGGACTGAACCATGATGAAGACATTTCCTTCAACAATACAATGGTTTTGACTGGCAAAAGGAAACTTATAACTTACATCCATGTGCATGAATAAATAGAGGCATGTATTACATTTTAAAATATATCACAACTCAGTAGCCAAGACCTGATAAGACCTGATAATCAGAGGGGAATAGATTTAAAAACGATGAAGATCCATTAGAAGGCAATAAACTGTATATAGCTCATGGTTGAACTGTGGAGTACCAGGTGGTCTCTGACCTTGATTGTTTTCTTGTCGAAGTTTCATTGCCCAACTAAGTAATATCATCAGTGCAAATCTGAGTGGAGTTTGCTGCCTATTTAGATGTAGCAGCTTGCCTTTTCAGTTTTGATGAGTATGTAGTTTTCTTCTTGGTGGTTCCCTGATTAAAGTATTGTTTTTGACCTGATCCTTGCTTATCTGAATGTGAGTTGCTGGAGGGGATGTCTTGTAGTCTTTTTGTTTTCTCTTAGTTTTTTGTAATTGTCTCTTTTAAATGATGCCTAAAGTTGGTGTGTAAATGGTGGATATAGTCATGTTCTGAAAACATCTTTGTACCTGAATTTAAGACACTTGAAGGAGTTAAACACAGGTTTAGATATTTTTTATATCTTAACTGTGGATCTCCTTGGTGTTTCTTGGAAGTAGAAGTCTGATTTGGATACGTGATCTTAACTAGCAGAGCAACTCCATAACACTGTTGGGCACAGATGGCAAAAAAGGAAAGTGCCAATGAGGGAATGGCAGGAAAGGTCTCCAAAGGTGGGAAAGAGTTACTCCATACCATTATCATTAACTCTCTAGTCTCCAAGTCCATTATGGAGATGGAGGTATCTAACAAACTCACTGTAAAGCCCATCACAAAAATGGAGTTAATCTTGTGGAAATTTAAGGAATAAGCCCTTTTAACATAATTGAACACATGGTATGGCCATACCCAGCTACAAGCATGAATCCTTCTATTGTATATCTTTTGTCTGTTTGCATTGCTAAAGCCATCAGGTCTTAGTCTGGTTGGTGCTCCGACGAAGCACTGGCTGGAAGCAGCTCTGAATGTCTGAATAAGTATTGGGAATGAACCATCACTCAGAAACAACATTGCCCAAAGTGGAAATCTCCTTAATTTTTCTACTCCAAGGCAGAACGCCATGTCTTTCAGTGAACGCATTGTTCCTAAACCAGCGTAAGTTGAACAGATAGGGTTTTTTTGGGGGGGGGTATCTGTAAAAGAGAACTGTTAATCCTCTCTGTACCAGCAGATTATTCTCTGTAAATAGTGATACTGTTAGGGCTTAACAGACTTAGTGAGAGAGGAGGCACTTCAAATTCTCATGTATATGACAATGGCCTGCTCATTTTGCTGGGTTGGATTCTGCATATTCATCCCAAATTCCAGCCACAACGGCGCCAGTGTTAATGATTGTCATCCTACATTGTAAATTCAGTGTTTGTCTTGCAAACTACTTGTCTTCCTTCCTTCTTCTGATCCTAAATGGTAGGAAATTCTAAAAGGTAATGATAACATTTTCCTTGTCAGTCATGTCCAATTCTAGGGCATGGAGCTCATCTCTGTTTCTAGGCTGAGGAAGCCAGCATTGTCAGAAGACAATTTCCGTGGTCATTAGGCCAGCATGGCTAAACTCCAAAAGGGCACAGAATGGTGTTACCAAAGTGGGAAGGTAACCTACTAATCTACTTGTCTGCATTTGTGTGCTTTTGAACTGCTAGGTGGGTAGGATCTGGGGCAAGGAACAGGAGCTCACCCTGTTACATGAAGCTTGGGTCTCCAGATGACAAGCTTAGCAACTTTAACTGCTGAGCCATTGCTCCCCTGAAATCTATGGATGGTTTATTTGCTTTACTCTTTCATTTCTATTGGTTTTCCTACTTGGAGAAATTTGTTTGCCAAGGTAGGAACCTTTCTGTTTACTGATCATAGTATTCCATAAAGTACTATGTATGCCAAAGGCGTAATATTGTTCTCCTCATCAACACGTGACTCCATCAAACTCATTCAGTTTTTTTACAACTTCAGATAAAGGTTGTACTCATACAATAATCTTAAACATGTCAGTTACAGACCTAGCAGCTGTATTTGCACATGCTGGGTTAACATACGTGCTTGATTAATTGACATCTCCAAATATCTATGTAAACCTGGAAAATGGACTTCTGTAATAGGTGAATTAAATATACTGTGTGAACACACACACACACACACAAAATAAATAAATTCAGACAATAGAGATGAGAAAGATCTAGTACTAAACTGCAGATCTCTTCCCATCTTTGTGGAATTTCTGAGAGCAGATATCTTTCTTGTAGTGACTCGGGGAACAACGTTATTTCCCAGAATATTTTATAGGACTGAAGAAAGCAACATGCTGTTTATTGCAGCTTCGCTGCCCTTTAAATGGTCCCATTCTTTGTTTTTGTTTTTCATGTGTTTTTTTTTAAAAAGAGACCTGATAATTTTTGTAGCAAATTAACTGACAATTAACCACATGAATTTAGTGAGAATTAAGCATAAGTGTACAAGGTGTTATCAGAAACGGAATGGATAAAAATGCTTTTGCATGCTCACTCCCTTTTACGTGGTTGAGATGGGTCAGAATATTGTTCAGTGTGGCCCTGGACCAACAAACTTGTGATCTGGGTGAAAGGAAATCTGTGTTATTTAATACTTAGAGTTCACCCAAAATTCTTTCTGATCTCTGAATTTTCTGTGATTTAGAGGTTGGTTGTTGCTAAACAGTTTCCACAGGGATTAGTGTCTGTTGTAATTATAAACACCAAAGAGGTCTTGGTATCTCAAAACCTAACAGAAGTTTTGATGTATTACTTAATAAACATGTTAATAGTTCATCTAATTCAATTTGGCATTAAAAATTTCAAGACTCTTGATATTTTTTTTATTGTATGGCTTTCCTAGTATCAGTATAAGTAAAAATTTCCTTGGGACATATTGAAGCATGCCTTGCAAAGATTAAGCATTTTAGTTGGGAGAAACTAAAATAGTGATTTAAAGTTCCTGATTTGTAAAGATAAAGACAAAAAAATATGCTTTTGCTCATGCAAAATTGGAGGAATTTCAAGACCACTTAATCTTGATCAGTTCCACAAATGTCAAACTCACAAATTTTATACCATTGAAGAAAATATACTTGCACAGCTTCCAGTTGCCCTTCTTATTAATGGTAAGAATAACTGTAACATAATAGAGATCAAATACAAGATATGATTGATACTATGATCAACCCTCTACAATCTTTTATAATGTGCAAGGACTACTTTTTGTCCCAGATAATATTTTCTTTTGTTGAGAAAAACACATTTGTTCTGCAGATGATCCCACTACACATACTGTACATATACATGTGTGCATTTGCACACACTCACATCATTCCCTTTGTGCATTCTCTCTCCCTTCTGTCTGAGGTCATATTATCCTCTTAGAGTTTAATCTATCTGTAATTATGCCCTGTAATTGCAGAGCCATTTTAAAGCTGATTTTACTTCCCAGTTTTCATTTTCATGGATCCTGAGTCCCATCTATAAGTATATTTCTAATCATCCACCAGGAAGCTGTAAGAAGGTCAAGAAACAATCTCCTAGTGTGACACTGTTATACTAGAGATCACTTCTGAGGACCAGCAAGTGGCAGAACACATGCCTCACATGCAGAAGAAACCAAATTCAATCCTTGGAAGAGCCACCAGTTGAATAGACCAGAGTAGAAATCCTGGCTCAGGTGGACGCATAATATCATTTGGTCTCAGAAAACCTCCCTGATTCCAAGCAATGTAGTTTTATTCAGCATCTGAGCATGAATAACCTGCAGAAAATAGGTTTTGCTAATAAACCTATAAAGTAATGTAAGGGGATGCGGTGGCTCAGTGGGTTAGGACGCTGAGCTTGTCGATCGGAAGGTCGGCAGTTTGGCGGGTCGAATCCCGAGTGCCGCATAACAGAGTGAGCGCCTGTTACTCGTCCCAGCTTCTGCCAACCTAGCAGTTCAAAAGCACGTAAAAATGCAAGTAGAAAAATAGGGACCACTACGGTGGGAAGGTAACAGCGTTCCGTGCGCCTTTGGTGTCTAGTCATGCCAGCCACATGACCACAGAGACGTCCTCGGACAAGCGCTGGCTCTTCGGCTTTGAAACGGAGATGAGCACCGGCCCCTAGAGTCGGAAACGACTAGCACGCATGTGCGGGGGAACCTTTACCTTTACCTTTTAATGTAACTACCATTATTGTCATTTGACTCCACCAGAGTTTAGGCTTTCTTGAATCATCTTGCCCTAGAATAGCTTTAGCCCTAGTGGACCAAACTGGGAGGAAGGAAAGATTGCATGCATGTTAATCCTCTATTATATCATTGTTTTTCAAATGTGGCAACTTTAAGATGTGTCAACTTCAAAACCCAGAATTCTCCAATAGCATCTGGGGAATTCTAAGATTTGAAGCGCAAACATCTTAAAGATGCCAAGTTTGAAAACCATGCTCTATCATCCAGGGGCAGCCTTGGGGGTTGGAAGAATGGAAAAAACCCTCAAGATGGTGGCCATGCCTTTATGACTGAAACCTCACCACATTTTTACCTGTATTTTATGTGGTCATGGCCACCGCCCTGAGTTTCTTGGCACCCCACCCCTGATACCGTCACTCTTTTCCAAGTCATTTCCAGAATTTGTACAAATGGATGAAAGATGTGAAACCGAAAACACTGCCTTAGTTTTTAGATTAATGAAAGAAAGGGTGTCTGTTAAAGCTGAATGTCTGTTAAATTTAAATTTAGATAATTGCCATAATTGATGCCATTTGCATTAATTAATGTATTTTGCATCATTATATAATTGATAGCATAATTTGCATCATTATATAATTGATAGCATACATAATTTGCATCACCAAACACTTTGATGCAAATGACATGCATTATGTTAATTGTCCAGACTGCCTCAGAAAGAATAACCTATCTGTTATTTGAAGTCCACACTTATTTTTTTCCTTGGTACATCTGAAATCTACATAAAATCAAAGTTTTACTGTAGTTTTACTGGTAGACAATGCACTGCCAGGTTTCTTAGCAATTCCCTTCACATCTGGGAACTGCAATCTATTTTTCTGTCAGATTTTGACTAGGTTTCCTCAGAAAAGACATATTTCATAAAACTAGTTCTAGTCCTCAAGGAAAACTGTATTCTGTTCAACCAGATGCTGCTTTGTATGACTGCCATCACAACATTGCTAATAAAGTAGAATTCTGGCAAGATTGGCAGTTATTCCTAAGCATTCTTATAGGAATGGAAGCTGAAAAACAGCTTCTATATCTTTAAGGTTTGGTCCATTATTGGTCTATCCAATAAAATGGTAATTACTTGCCAATTCTTCCATAAATGAAATTGATGTGTTGGGCTATAGCTATTATAATCCCCAGCCAATCACATTAAAATTTGTTGACCTGATGTTTGTATATTTGTTGAATGTAGGTTGTTTAATGCAGGTATAATAAATGAAACAACTTTTTATTATCTTATGACTTAGTTAGTTTCTTTAATGCTGAAAGGATATAGGTTTCAGATTTGGAAAGAAAGGGAAAAAATCATCCTATGATCTTGTACAAATAAAAAAATTTTCCCCAGAAAAAACAGGTAGCTACTGACCCAGAAAAGTCTGAATTAGTATTGAATTGGTCAAATAAAATGAAATGTTAATATTTTCAAGGTGTTTGGGAAATGTTTTGAACCTGTAACATATTTGGGTTGGATCAAGAATGTCTGAATTCATATCCTACTGATCTATTGTAACCCCAGTTTTGTCTGGAAGATGATGATGATGATGACGATGATGACATGAATTTATATGTCACCCAGCTCATAGCAATTCTGGGCAATTTCTTGGGGTTATTGTTCTTGTTAATTATTCTTGGAAATAATAGTGAGTTATTTCTGTCAGCATTGGTTGACATCCACATAGTAAAGATCATGTAAGTGCTATACTTTGTTTCTAGACATTTCTTTTGCTGGTCCGCTAGCTGTGAAGAATAATAACTGCATTTATTCTTATTTTCTTATTTTGAAGTTGAAACCTGCCTCCTCATATGATTGAAACTCTGTTGTCACATTTTGGTAATCACATTTTAAGGGGCCTTCAGGGGATGAAAAAAAGGTACTGAAAGCATTGCAGATAACCCAGGGCCATAGGTTATCCAACCTGGCTTTTGAATGTGTTCAAGAGGTTAATCAACTCTTCAGATGTAATGTAAATTGTACAGAGTAGCATAGACATTCTCCTCATTCAGTTTTATATTCTCCTTACTTGGCCATCTCAATGATGCTTTCAATACACATTCTGATCAACTCTCAGATCCTCGTATGATTAACTCAGTTGGGAACTCATAATCACTTATCTTCCTTGTATCACCCCTTTACCATCACTACCCTTCTCTTTAATGTGTGTGTTTGTGTGTGGGTGTGTGGGTGTGTCTGTGTGTGCGTGCATGCATGCATGCTCCTTGCTTGAACAGAAGCAGCTTCAGCCTGCAAACTTTGGTGGTGTGGCTTTGTGTGCCAAGGTGTGTGCCAAGGTGTATGCCAAGGTTGTGAGGATAGAGGGTTGTGGGTGCAACATGGTGATGGATTATTGTAGCTTCTCCTGGCTCTTGAACCAAAAGCAGGTGCACATGGACCAGAAGAGGAGGACTTTGGTACAGATTGCTACACCACTGAGTTTGCAGGCCAGAGCAGCATCCCACCCAGCTGCGATTCCTCCTTTTTTGCAATCAACATTTTGAATGAGGAAGTGGCACAACCATCACCTATCAAGCCAGAATGAAAACTCTTCCTCTTTTCTCCCATGAAAATGGTATTCATAATCTATGAGGTGCTACTGACCAGGTTGCTTTGTTT
Organism: Vipera ursinii; assembly: GCF_947247035.1. Lineage (NCBI taxonomy): Eukaryota > Metazoa > Chordata > Lepidosauria > Squamata > Viperidae > Vipera > Vipera ursinii. Next base: position 333,402,153 of record NC_139512.1, read on the forward strand.
TTTGTTCCACAGGCTATGGACATGCAGCCCCTAGCACTGATGGTGGGAAAGTCTTTTGTATGTTCTATGCGCTGCTGGGAATCCCACTCACCCTGGTCATGTTTCAGAGCCTGGGCGAGAGGATCAACACCTTTGTGAGGTACCTCCTGCACCGCATCAAGAAGTGCCTTGGCATGAGACGGCCAGAAGTATCAATGGCCAATATGGTCACTATTGGATTCTTCTCCTGCATCAGCACCCTTTGCATTGGAGCTGCTGCATTCTCCTACTATGAGAATTGGACCTTCTTCCAGGCCTATTACTACTGCTTTATCACCCTCACCACCATTGGTTTTGGAGATTATGTGGCCCTTCAGAAAGAACATGCCCTCCAGACAAAGCCCCAATATGTGGCCTTCAGCTTTATCTACATTTTAACTGGGCTGACAGTCATTGGGGCCTTTCTCAACTTGGTGGTGCTCCGGTTCATGACCATGAATGCTGAGGATGAAAAGCGGGATGCGGAACACCGGGCATTGCTCACCCGCAATGGACAGGCCAGCAGTGTACATACAACAGACACTACTGCTTCCTCAACAGCTGCTGCATTAGGGGGCATTGGGAGTGGTGGAAGCAGCAGCAGTAGAGGAGGACTCCGAAATGTTTATGCTGAAGTTCTCCACTTCCAATCTATGTGCTCCTGCCTCTGGTATAAGAGCCGGGAGAAGCTGCAGTACTCTATCCCCATGATAATCCCCAGAGACCTCTCCACCTCTGATACCTGCATGGAACAGAGCCACTCCTCCCCTGGGCATTACCCAGAGACCCCATCCAACAGATGCTTCTGCAACACTCAGCGTTCAGCCATCAGCTCTGTTTCTACAGGACTTCATAGCCTCTCAGCCTTCCAAGGACTTATGAAGCGCCGAAGTTCTGTGTAGAGACTAGGAGTCCTTTTACAAACTCTCCTTCACTACTGAAAAAAATAAATAAAAGACAGGCATGAAACCCAGGTGGATATAAATGACAAAATAAAATTTTGAATTTATAAAAATAATTTAACTATAAAAAAGGAAGAAAGACCATGCACCTAGAGAGTGCACAATAAACTGATGGATCAGTCAGTGGGTTAGTTATGAGGGGCAATCTCCTGGGGAAACTGAACCACCAGGCTCTAGACCAGGAGCTAGTGGTGGATTCTGTTAAGTTCTTCTGATGATCAAGAAGGGAGAAATTCAGGTTGTCCTTCCAAAGGTCTGGCAACATTAAGTTGTCTCTTCTCCCCAAGAAGGAGGCTCGACATTCTTGTTGCTGTGGTGGAAATTTGAAACTTGTTTTGCAGCAACTCCACAAAATGTGAAACTTGAAAATATAAGGCTTTGCCCCCTTGTAAAAAATGTGTAGAACAGGGTGGCTCTAAAGTTGAGTGTACACATCTTAATTTGTGCCAAGGACTGATGGAAAAACCTTACATTAATTTTTCTCCAGACCAGTCCAATAAAGTGGGGTGAAAGGAGGGGAAATGATGTTACGTACAGCTCTTTATCCTCCATTTATTTTATTCCATCCATTTCAAAAAGAAAAGAGGGGTCTCTTTGCTTGCTTGTCATTGAAAGGCCATCCATTGGGGAAAACCATTATGTAGGAGAAGTTAGAAATCTTATAGAGGATGAAGAACCTGGTCCTGATTAGTTAATACACAAATGACATCAGTTACAAATGGCACATGTATGTACAAATAGTGGCTTTTGCTACATGGTTTGGCCAAATATCAGCAAAAGCTGTTTCTTATTCATTGTATCCCATTCACAATTATGACATTTATTAGTCTACCACCCTCCAGAGTACAACACTGTGCAAAGCAGTATCCCATTTGTATTTCTGTGTTTTTAAGTGTACACAACACAAGCCCATATGCTCTTCTGCAAAGCTTTCACACAGGCAAATCAACTCTCAAAATCGTGGTCAACTTCCTTTTCTTACTATCCCTAAATCCCACTGAATAGAATTCAAAAATGTCTTCTATATTTTCCCCTTTCTGGTCCTTTCCCCCATCCTCATAGGCTCTGTTATCCCTGAAAGGAATGCTACTACAGTATACTTCCCCCTCAAATCTACCATTTTTGAATATGTGAAATATTTAACTTCTTCACAAGTGTGATAAGGTTGTATCTCTGGCACTGTCTTGGCTTAGAATCTTTTCGCTATGATGCAGCAAGAGTCTGATGCGAAGTGAAGGCAGAGCCTAATCAAATCTCATCATTTCTCTATAACCCAAATTTCTATTCTCCTAGGATGTGCAATGTCCTCTAAAAGTTACTACATTTCTACAAATCAGATGAGGGCTGTGTATCACGGGCCACACTGCACCGAACGGACACAGCCCCAGTTTGCTAACCTGAATGTTTTATAGCAAACCTGGGAAAGTTGAATTAATTGGAAACCAAACTGTTCAGCCTTGGTTAACACATTATAACTTTAAGAATAACCCACATGTTTGCTCATAGGCTAGGCCAGTATTTCTGTCATTAATTGTGCAAGGCAAAGCATATGATGATACGATGGAATTGTTCGTTGGACTTCTTCCACCTAGCATGCAATTGCACCTTTGAATCCATAACGAAACGATGCACAGAGAAAAATTAGTATGGAAAGGATGAATTTTAAATTCTTCTCCTCCTTTGCTCTCTTTCTAGTGTTCAGAGGATTCTTTGACATCATTAGAAGAGTACTTCAATTGCTGATTGAAATATGTAATCCAGACTTGTCCCCTACCTTTGCCTCTCAGTTTGGTGATTTCTGCCTTGAGGGCATCAGGCTAAGAAAAGCTAGTGGGATTCACTGAAGAAGCCCAACATGCTTTTCACCTCCTGTTGCAATTCTCAGTTCATAATCTGGGAAAATTGCTTAAGCAGAGATTTCAAGATCTAAAACTAGTGAATGAACTTTGCTACTCTCACAATCTGGCTATTTTTCCTATGATGGTGGAAAAGGTCTGTGATTCCTTTCATATTTCTTCAAATGCTATGTCATCCACTCTAAAACCCACTCTAAGGCATTTTATATGGTCACAGTGATTGGAGATGGGCTCAAAGAAATATTCCAATGGGAGCCATAACTCAATATTTGTATTAACTGGATTCTTTGCAGCAGACCCCCAAGAATATACAACAGGATCCTCAAAGCAAGGATATTGCCTCCATGATGATGTATATAAGTATGTTGTTTATCTATGAACACTGATCATTTAAAATTATGTATGACGATAACTAGGCACACACAGTAGGATGTTAAAGAGACCCATGCAAAAGGGAATTTGGAGAACTGATAAAGTTAATTGAAGGCTCCCCCCCCCAAAAAAAACAATTTATCTTTAAATAGAAGCATAATGTGTCTATTCCCATTTTGGAGGGGGAGGGGATGTCTTAAATTCAGGACCCTCCTTAAATTATAAAAATACAGTATGACTGAGTTTGATTCTAGTCAGGGTGGCAGAATGAAAAGCAAACAGATCTGATCCATGAATGCAACAACCTGCCTTCTCTTAGCAGACAGTAAAAATGGGACAGCTATATGAGAACATTAACCCCTAACTTATGTTCATTTGGCTGCATCAGCAAGAGATGAACAAACATGTGTGACTTCAGCTAAAAGTCACTCCCGGTGCTGTCCCTGCTCTCTTCCTTCCTGGGACAGATTCTGCTGAGAGGCTCACAAAGCAACCAGGCTTTCTGGCTCAAATGGGCTCATGCATCAGTGAGCAAATTAGGCTAAGCTGGTTTTAGGCTAAAGCTTTTTGTATTATCATTCCTGCTCACGTGACCTTAGTATTAGAAGCAACTGGCACAGCATCACATTGACAAAAGTGTGAAACCAGAGCTGGCTGGAGGGCTGACCGGCAGAGTGTCTCCTTAGTTGCTGAGGCTGGTTGAGAAGAGTGTAAGAGGCACCCAAGTTTAGGAAAAGTTCTGAAGGTTCTTGTGACAGGAGAACATATTTGGACTCAATATATCCTTGTTTTATTGGAAAAAAAAACTCTCTGACTCATGCACCTGGTTTCAAAATGAAACCAGGATAGAAAACATGAAAAGAAGCTTAATGTTTCTGGGATCATATTACCACATTTTGCTACCAACGATTCTCCAACCAGCCATCAGTAGTAGGCTGCTGAGAAGAAGGAGATGAGAGGTTAACATTTCTAAAAAGAAGGCACAGAGAATATTTCTGAAGTTACAATAGAAGAGAATATCTGTAGCTCAGGATTGAGCTGTGAAGTCCTTGGTGCTGCTCTCTGAGCTTGATGCCTTGCTTGCAGACATTTCATTATCCAACTACTAGGTAACAATTCGTTACCTAGATGGGTAATGATATAGTTGCAATCAAACAACCTAACTCTGAAAGCACCAAGGACTCCACATTTCTGAGGTTAGTTTCTCTATCCCTTAATTCTCAGCCCTTGAGATGTGTTCTTTTTCATCCCAAATCCCAGACAGAAGGTTTTTGCCAATTCATACCTCAAAGAGTTGTCCTCATTAATTTTTTTTTACATTTCTATCCTATCTATTGGTTGAGCTAAGACAAATTAAGCAGGGTCAGACATGGTTAGTATTTGGACTGGAGAACCTCTAAGACATCCCACTAAACGGGAACCTGAAAAGAATTCAAGAAATGGGCAGTGACAAACCCCCTTCTATGAGAAAATTACTTAGAGGTCTCTTTGCATCCACAGGGATCAAACCTAACTTGAAAAATTTATTTTTATGGGGCCTACATGATGCCCAACATTTTATAAACAGAAGTAACAGAGGCTTCAGAGTATGTTACTTTTCAAATTGAATTTTTAAAATATTTTTTAAGCTTTAAAAAAATAATAAATTGGATGCTAAGGGAGATCAACCTAGGTATAGCCCATTAGCAGCTTGTTAGCTATTTCTACTTCTTCTCTAAGATTAAGTGGACATGGAAACAAACTCGAAGATGGAGTCACTACTCACTATTGGTAAACAATAGGCCTTATTTTACTCTTGAATATCTGATATTTCATTCTTCTGACAGTTGCTTTTAGAGGCACATTCTGTGTTTACAGAGCCTAATTTATTCCATGCCAAAAAAGGTTGTGTTCAGTTCAGCCCATGCTGGTGTTCTCCCTCATTGTGCAGGGGGATGTCTGCTACCCATCATAAAGCTGGTAGCACACATTACCTTTTAGGGTGCTTTCCAAAATTAATGTTATGGTGTACACCTAAAATATTGCACAGAAACATGGCACATTCTCTATAGATATTGGTAAAATATCTGTATCATGCATGTACATCCATCAAAGAGATGCCAGGTTTTACCTGTACCTGCTAGCTAACTAGCTTCTATTACAACCTGAGGTTTGCAATGACCTTTCAGTAAGACTTATGAACAAGATAGGTTGCCAGTAAGGGACTGTGCTTCTATTCATTAATCTATGGAAATGTATAGGAACAATGGAGCAAGTTTTGCCTTAACACTGGTGAGAGTATAGGAAGCAGGTGATGTTATCCAGAAGCTGGTCCAGGAAATTCTAGAATATGAATCTTTCACTTAATTTCATTAGCTGTTTTATCTGAAGGATAAAACAATAGGAAGAGTAAATAGTAAATAGTTTATCTCCTTCTCTGTTTTACACACTGCATAATATGTCAAAGGTCAGACTCACTGACCGAGAGAATATACTTGTCAAATTCTTGTCAGTATTCCCTGCTGTGCCTGCATGTACTAAATCTCATTTCCAGATTATGGAAATGCCTCTTCCTCTTCCCATTGCTGCATGACCTATTTATTTATTTTGCTTTTCTGCAAAATAAATCAATACATAAACTAAAATATCCCCAGAGGTGAATTTGTATAGTCCATTTAATGCATGGAAAAGTGCTGCAATGTTGCAAGAATCTACAAATGATATTGGTCCAGTCTGGAAATGCCAGGCTTTCAAACTATTGAGAAAACACTAGTTAAGGCCAGGAGATCCAAGAGAACACTGATCACAGGCCCATGTTTTTCCCCCTTATTCTCTGCTTTCCAGATAACATGTGGCTATATACTATGTGCAGACTGACTATGGCATAGCCAGCATTTCAGGGCAAGATTTCTCACAATTACAAGCCAATGGAAGTTGGATTTATCTGTATTTCCCATGATTAATGCAGCTGTTCCATCTATGGCTGCATTATCCCACTACCATAATTCCTTCTCATATCTTGTGCCTTTGCTGTGAGCTGTGTTTTCAACCATGCAACATTTCCCACCAAGCCTGGAAAAAGAGGACAGTCATGCCTAGTTATAAGGAACCTTTCTAAACATATCCCTTCTTGTCATTAAGGATTTATTTAAATCAACTCCCCTTGCTGGCTTGTTTGAATGAGAATTTCCCCTTTCCTTAATGCCATGTGACCCAAATCCATTTGAGAGCTCTTCAGGCTTGGCAACATTTTTTTTTATTTTGTGCTTTCTCAAAATCTAGTTGACTTTTAGGTGTAGCCCCCATGTCAAATTCCTGGAAACATCTTTCTAGCTACAGCAGCTTAATGTAGTATTCCTTTATGAGGAATGTAGAAGTAGAAGAAAAACAAGGCAACATCTCAAATTTGTTTGGTTTTATTTTAATGCAATTCAGTTTAATGTAGTTCTTATGGTTGCTTGCTAGCCCCATGTCTAAAAAACGTACCTCCACATTTCAATAAAATTTACGGTTCAACAACAATTTCGGAAGGATCTGCAAGATCTGCAGTTCTAAGACTACTGAATATGTTCCTCTGCAAACTGATATGGTCCAGAAAGTTTTCCTTCTGCCCTTTTGAATGCTGCCAAAATCCATGCAAGGAAGCAATATGATATAAGCTAAATATTTCCAGTGAAGTTCATGATGTCTCTTTCAATCAACTCCATTCTAGAGAGTCATATCTAAGTCTTGTTCAAACTAATAGGTGACAGCTGTTTGTAAGTTCTGTTATTATTGGTAGGATGTACGTTCACACAATAAAATGATCTGACTTAGGGTTTTATTTGGAGTTTTCAGGGCATGTTTTGCTGGCAGCCCTTATCAGATAATGCTGTGGTAAGGAATCAGGGTATACTTAATGCCTAATCAGGGTCTTTTTCAAGTTGAGGCTTGTGTCCAGGGAATACTAAATTCCACCAGCTTCTGTATTTTAAAGATAATAGACATATTTTTGTCCCATGCTACAAGATGAAATAAAGGCAAAAGAAAAACTAGTTATCCAGTGGCTTTGTTAAACCAAAAACCATCAATGATTCTCTCACACAATCAATGAATCATTTGGATGAATCATTTGGACAAGCAAATAAAGAATTAGTAAGCAGTCAAGACTGTAATATCTCTGAATGAAAGATTATGTAAATGGACCTGGATTCATTTCCCAACCAACCATTCAACAGAAGTGATTCTGTGTAACAAATATGATAAACAGTAGTCATTTTATGTATAAAAATACTCACATGATTTTAGTATTTTAAAATATCTACCTTGAAACAGGGGGTATTTGTTTATGCTCTTGTCTGCTAAGAACTTTCTCAGGACATTACAGCCAGGGAAGACAAAGATAATATCAGGGTGGGGAAAACCAAAATAAGGTATCCCAAATAGGAGCAACAGTGGTATATGATATTTGGAATACTCAGTACAGAGTCAATTGTATGAAATGCTTCTCTGATAGTTCCACTTAATACCTACAGCTATATAGTGTTTTCAGCTAGGATGCTGTGGGAAGTGGAGGTGAGGGGACAGATGGCAGTCATTAGAGGGGGGGGAAACAGTTCAGAGAAAGAGAAAAAAAAAATATGACCTGACTGATGCTCTGTTGCTCTGATAGACAACCTGATTTCAGAAGATCCCAAAAAGCAAACCACTTTGGATCAATGGTTTGTTGTATACCAAAACCAAAAATTACAAACAACTCATAAAGGTTGTTGGCTTTACATCAGAATAAATAAGATGCTGTGGGGCAGGGAACAAAGTTAATTAATAGATGGATAAAAGGGAAGCAGGAGAATCTGTGGGGGGAGTCAAAATGGTAGCCACGCCTCTGCAACTGAAGGCCCATCCCTTTTTATGTCTGTTGCAATGCATGTAAAAGGTTGGGGGACGAGCTTCCGTTGTGCAGTTGCAGCCACCCTCTTGACTTTTAAAAATTCCCCTGAGGGCAAATCTGAGCCAGTGGAAGCTTCCCTAGTTAAGTTTTAGGCTCACAGCCTCAGGTGTGGGCCCAGCAACACCACCTGTCTACTCTGTCTCTCATTTGCCAAAGAGCTGCTCTGCTTTCTGTCTCTGACTGTCATTGTACATTAGTCTAAAGACGCGACAACAATGGAAGAGAGAGATTCTTTTTTTTTCCCTCCAAAGTGTAAGATGCAACAATTTGCAATAGAGGCAACAAGATCCGGAACACCAGGAGGGATAGCTGCTGCATTTCTGTGAACGAAGAACCCTTGTACCAAGGACAGTGTTTTCTTCCTATTTATTTTATAGCCATCCATTCTATTTATTTGTCGTAAATTAAATGGGCACTGGAAAAACGGAAAAAAATAACAACATTGTACTTTTGCTTAGGAAGTTATAAAGCAGAACTTGTGTTTTGCTATTTTTTAACAGTGACTCTAAAACACCTATTTCTAATACTTGACATGTATATAAATGTTAGATATGGGATTTTCAAGGAGAGTTATTTAATATAAATGATCTATAGATGCGCCATATCTTGATAAATATAGACATACTGTTTGCAAACAGCATTGAAGACATCTTGCTTTTGAACAATTTGGGGGAATTTTATTCTTAGATGGGGTTTTTTTTTCCACAGAAAAATAAGAAATGGGGGAGGAAGGAGGGGGGAATTGAATAAAATACTCCTAGACAAGTCTTCTCTTTCTCATGCCAAAGCATATTTGTACTGCTCTTTTATTTTCATTTTAGAAACAAAATAAAAGTCTGGATTCAACCTCTCATTCTCTTTCTTTCTTTCTTTCTATGTATCTTTTTTTGGTTGTTATCCTAGTAGTAAGCCCCATTTAGAACAGTGTGTTTTTCAAACCTGACAACTTTAAGATATGTGAACTTCAACTCCCAGAATTCCCCAGCTAGAAAACACTGATTTAGAGTTTTAAGCGTTATCATATTTTTATTTTGCTTTTATGAACTGAATACAACCAAGAAAGAAAACAAAAATTATAATCAGAAGTGTCATTTGAGTTTAATGGATTATTGCTGAAAAAAACATTCTGGAAAGATGTGGTATCATTTGTGGCAGGTTCCTGAAGTTCTGTTTGAAACAGAAGACCATTCCATAAATCACATTGGCTTTCAAACTTTTCCTATGCCAATTTTGAAGGGAATTTGGTTTCTCATAATGGATACTTTTTAGCAAATGTCTGATATTCAGCATTAATATCAGACATCAGCATCAGCAAGCGTTATTATCAGAAATGTTCAGTGCACAAATGTCAAAAGATAAAATTAAATCATGTTCCTAAACAACTGAGAAATATTATTCCTATTTACCATACCATGAATAATATACTTATCAGACATGCTTATACCAATACCAGATATTGGTTGGATCCAAGTTTTTCCTTGCTCTGATGGAGCAAACTGTTCTATGATGGACTCAATTTCTTTTGGCTAAATTATAGATCTGAGTCAATTTTTGTCTTTAAAAAAAACTCAGCCAACTAAAATATCCCTTTCCAAAGATGGTTTAAGAATGTCACTTTATTCATAGGTCTTCCACCCCAAATTTCCTCTGGGAGGTTGGAGAGACTCTGAAACTATATGGATGTTGGTCCTGAGGGCTGAACGAGATGGTCATTTTCAAGTCATTCCCTTCTCCTCTTGGCTGAAGTGTCCTAATTTAAAATTCACTCCAGTTTTACTCTCACCAGAGAAATTAATGTTCCAAGCCAATTTTTATAATGATGTCTAAAATCCTAATTATAGTAGTGTCCATGAACCTTCTATGCTTAATCTTAATTCTTCCATTTAAAATAACTTAATACATCAATATAGGATTTCACGAACTTCCATTTATATTTATATAACAAAACTTGTTCTTGGAATTCCCAGTTAATTACAGCTATAGACTTGTATTACACAACATAGTTACTTAAAGACCTAACAGCTGCATCAGCATAGCTTATTAAGTCGGATTAATTTTAATCTTGGTTAGATGTTTTGTTTTTTTGTTTCTGAGAGTGGTTCATGTTTGACTGGGTTATGATTTAGTCATGTCATACTGTCATTCACATCATAGGAATTCAGTTACTAAGCTAAGCAAGTTGCACAAAGCCAGGAAAAATGGAAGACAAGATTGAGGAAAACCAAGCTGCAGTCCTAACTGTGCCCTGCCTCTAATTTAGTGGGATCTTTCTTTTTTTCTGTGGAGGAAAAAGTGAACAAGAGTGGCAAATTGGACACAAGTTTAGAATTTGAGGACTAGATGCAGTTGTTAATATTTTCATCAGTCCAAAATTGTAACTGTGCTACCAATGGGTGATTATCTTGGAAATAATTCCATATAATGGGATGCTGGAGGTTATAACTTATTAACCTCACTTAACAGAGAAACTGGGAACAATTTCTTGTTGGAATTTGTTTGAAGCAGTTTGCCTGGTTCCTGAGGGGCTAAGAGATGGGTGGGGAGATGGAGGCCAAGAGGTCCTGAGAACAGAGAAGGAAGCCTGCAGACCTCTGAGATATCACAAAGAAAGCTAGGGCTGGGTTGCAACCTTTGGGCCTCTCTCCTGCCTTGGCTTCAAGGCGTCCCTGATGAATTTGGTAACTATATTTATTTTTCCTTTTGTGAAATATGAAGAGTTGCTAATGAGAAGAGTATGTTCCACTCTCCCTCTGGCAAACAATTCCCATGGAAAGAGGCAAGCCGTTCTGTGTCATTCTACTTCTCCTCAATTCTGCAAGATTCAGTCCTCAATCATCTCTTTATTGAAGCTGCTGGAACTGGAGGTTAACGAAATGGTAAAGCAGATTGACAGCAAATGTGTATGTGTGGGTAGTTAGGTTTTTTTTTAGTGGGAGAGGGACACAATTACCTTGAGTTCCATACATGCAGGGACCTCCTCGTCCTCCAAAATAGGCTTCAGTGTTAGATAATCAGATGGACCAATGCTCTTTTATTCAAGGGAGTCAAATGCAAATCACAATTCCATTTAAATCTAAAAAGTTATCCAAAGTGTTATTTTGTTCTAGGTGTTTCCTTCCATACTCTCATTTGCAGTACCATTGGTTTCAATGAAGAAATGGGAGGGGGGGAGAGAACAAAATGTGTGGGATGTTGTAGGATGAAATGAAAATAAAATGGATCAGGGTCCCAAATGAAGACACTCTCAGAGCCTAAAAGTTGTGTGTGTGAGTGTGTGTGTTTGATTTATAATATTAACTTTTTCCCAAGGTCTGGTGGCAAGAAAACAACTTTAAGTTTGGATCGGTATTACCCAACCTCCTGTCCTCCAGCTCTAAAGACACTATCCAAAATAGTTCCACAAATCACCTCAGTATACAAAGTAAAGAAATGGGTATATTTGATTTGAATATTTATAAAAATGTATTTCCTCAATAGATTTGGCTATGAAGAAATCTATATAATATCAATGACTACATTGTTGTTTCTTCTACTTTAATTTCATTCCAATTTGTAAAAACTCCAGGGGGTTCTTTTTTCTTTCTAAGCTGTACCATTAGAGTTTTTTTAAAAAACAAATCTTCATCATTCCTCATGGTCTTTCCCTATCCAAAAAGCCCAGCATCTTTTTTTTCTACAATGGCCAGTGAAATACCTCCAGGAAGACTACGCCTATCCAGAGATACAGCAATATCCCTTATTTCCCATGTTAATCTGTAGTCTTCCAGCTATTTGAGAATCTGCAAAGAGACATTTTTAATTTGGGGAACAATAGATATTCATGTTTTGTGAGTACTAAGAGCAGATTCCAGAGCTCATGTTTGGATAAAATGCTAGTTGAATGGATGCACTTGACTACGCTTGTGATTGGATGCTTCTAAGCTCTTGCACTTTGCAATCTGTTTAATTAGATTCCTCACTAGCATGATTTAGATTTTTTTATACAGAGCAATGCCAATAACCCGTCCATTCTCAAATTCCCTGGAAATAGATCAGGGAGAAAGATGGGATGTGTGTTTCATCATTTCCTTGATCTCAATTAGCATTTGGTCCACGAGGCAGCCTCCTGTAAGAGATGCTGAATCACCTGCTGTTCACAGCAAATATTTGAGATAGTTCCCAGGCTTTTCAAGGGAATATCTGTTTTGTGTTCCATCACAGAGATTACACTACTGATGCTGCATTGTAATGATGTAAGTATAAGAAAAGGTAAGGCTGATTCACAAGAAAAAAGGTACATACTACAAAGAGATGGGTGGTTTTTCCAGGTGATTAAAATAGCTGGGAATTATAGAACATGAGGCTATCAAGTAGCTGTCCAATGCAACTCTTGCCCCCAATCCCCACTGTTCAATGTTCATAACATGAATATATTTATAAAGGAAACCACTAACATGATTTTGTTATTTTTCCTCTTCAATAGTGTTTCTCAACTTCATCAAGGTTAGGATCTGCAGACTTCAGTTGAACTTCAGCATCTTGCCCCCTGAGGTGAGATTAACACCCACTCTTCTGGCATTCCAGGAAAGCATTAAGACCTAGCTTGCATGGGGATCCAAGAATAGTATGCAATCTTGGGGGTGGCTGGTGACTTGAAGGTGCTCGCTCTCTCTTTATATTTTGTTTATTTTTAATGAAATTTATGGGGTTTTTTTAAACTTGTAAGCAGCTCAGAGCCACTTAGGAAGTGAGATTGGTGAACCAGCATACTCACAAAAGTCTGGGAATTGAAATGCACACACCTTAAAGTTGTTGAGACTGAGAAATACTGGTCTACAGAACCAAGCACAATAGCATAGCAGAGTGACATTGTGACAGGACCAAAATTTGGTGGGATGTACATAACAATCAGGTGAGCATGGCATCAGAAAGGGAATATGCTCTTCCATATCTGTCTCCTAATTCCCAAAATTACACTGACAGAAGAAAGTCCAAAACATACAGTTGAACAAAATCTTAAAGGCTAGCCAAAATTACAAGTGAACAAATAAACAAACTGTCAGTTTCACCAGAATGCTTTATGGGGCAAAAAAATTAAAAGCAGGGGATAGGAGAAAAAATAATGTATTAATTCACACAAGAGCTCAGATTTTCTCTCCAGAAAATCTGAAAGTTAGACTGAAGATAGAGATGGTGAGCAAATTGTTATTAGCAGTTAATAAATAAAGCCTAGCCTTTAAGCACTATAGTTCTGACAATAAATAAAAGTTCACTTTTGGGCATTAACCAGTGGTGGGATTCAGCCGGTTTGCACCACTTCAGCAGAACCGGTAGCTAATTTTTTGTTGCCCAGGCCCAGAATGGACTTCCGGAAGTGGCATCCACACAGAGAACCAGTTGTTCACATATTTGAATCCCACCACTGGCATTAACAGTGTAGTGATGGCATCAATGGAAAAAAAAATCAGGATGCTTTGAGGCCACTAACCAAAAAAGAGGATAACTGGTAACGTGGAAGATGAATGGTAACATTTTCAACAAAGCTTTCCATTGTACTTGTGGCAATTGGCTAACATGAAGAAGAAATATCACACTTCCTAAGAGCAGTCAGAGCATATGCCTCTGATATTGTATAACACATTTATATTAATGGATAAAGAAGGGAATAATTTTAAGGTCTTGGTGGAGAAAGGTAAGGCCTCCTTACTTACAGTATATACGGGTAGTTATGAGGAAGACTGCTTTCAGATCATACCTACAAAAGAAGATTGAAGAACTGAATGTATAACAGATCTGAAAGCAAAGAATGAGTTTTGTGACTTTGGTAAGTTGACAGAATCTTTGATCAAAGATCAAATTGTCCTGGACATTAGAAACAAAAGAATGCAGAAACATTCAGAGAGATTATTTGCCCTTTGGAAGCACTGTTGATCTATGCCAAACAGTAGAAGTTGCTCACTCGCAACTGAAAGTTATGAGGCATAGCAACAATTATACTTTGCATTTGGCCATCAGCTGTCATAAAACTTTCTGGAAAGGAAGAAAACCAGGAATGTCATCAAAAGCATAGCTTAGTCCTAAGAAGGAAATTGGGAGCAGGCAAAATGACTTGGAAACAGGGTGAGGTGTATGCAAACAATACAGCTGATGCCGTGTGAAGCATGCCAACAAACAATGCTCAGCCTAGGGCAGAAATGTCCCAAGCATGGAGGAAATAACCTTGGAGCAAAAGTGTCCAAAAGATTAGGTAAAGAATTCAGGAAATATACACAGAGACAAGCCGATACAAATCTGGAGAAGATTGTTTCTTCAGAGGTTCTATCAATATGGAAAGACATTTGGATTAAAACAATACCCATGGATAAGGATTGTGACTGAAAAAAGCAGCTAAGCACTGTCACTCTGTCGCATGGTGTCTCGCACACTCAAGTTGTATTTTGAGTTTATCTGGAAAAATATCAAGACTGAAATAGGTAAGGATTTTACACTCACTGTTTTTTCATGATCTAAGGCAGCTGAAAGGTGCTGAGATCTGGCAGAAAGAGACAGAGCAGAAGTTTGTAAGACAAGATGAAGAAGATGGCTAGCAAACTAGGCTGGATTTAAGTAATTTCAGCTGCTAAAGAATCATGTGTTCCAGATTGGACTGAAGGCCATTAAATAATTCAGGTTAAAAAGAAGATCCCTAAAGATGGCAGAGGCAGCTTTGAGAGGCTGTGTTCACCTAAACAGAGAGGAAGAAAAAGATCTGTAGAAGATTCAAGAAGATGATGGATATATTTCTAGCAAAGAGAGGTTTCCAGCTAAGTGTTATTAATAATTGATTATTAAAGGGTGAGGGAGATGGTTATGCATTTAGCTGTATTCCAAAATAAATACATTGATTTTATTTTATTTATTTATTTATTTATTTATTATTGGGACTTATATGCCGCCCTATCTCCTGAAGGACTCAGGGCGGCTAACAACAATAACATACAATAAATACAGAAGTTAAGATAAAATTAAAATTAAAGGCCTCTGTACAATAAATTAAAATTAAAATTAAAATAAATTAAAAATTAGAGTTAAAAAATTAAAAACATAATTAAAATCCCTGTCAGTCCAGGTCAGCCAGTTGAAAAAGGAGTGTTTTGAGGCTGCGGCGAAAGGACTGGAGATCTTGGGCCATCTGAAGCTCATGGGGGAGCTGGTTCCACAGGGCTGGCACTCCCACAGAGAAGGCCCTACCCCTGGGGGTCACCAGCCAACATTGTCTAGCCGACGGTACCCTGAGGAGGCCCTCTCTGTGTGAGCGTACTGGGCGATGGGAATTCGTTCCCGGCAGCAGATGGTCCTGCAAGTATCCCGGGCCTAAGCCATGTAGGGCTTTAAAGGTAAGTACCAGCACCTTAAATCTCACCCGGAGGGCAACCGGTAACCAATGCAGCTCACGCAGCAGGGGTGTAATATGGGAGTATCGGGGTGCTCCCATCACTACCCGTGCAGCCGCACTCTGCACCAGCTGAAGCCTCTGGGTGGTCTTTAAGGGCAGCCCCATGTAGAGAGCATTGCAGTAATCTATACGGGAGGTAACGAGTGCGTGGGTGACTGTGCGTAGGGCATCTCGGTCCAGAAAGGGGCGCAACTGGTGTACCAGGCGAATCTGGGCAAATGCCCCCCTAGCCACAACTCCAATATGATCTTCAAAACTGAGTCGTGAATCCAGGAGGACGCCTAGATTGCGTGCTCTATCAACGGGAGGTAACATCTCTCCTCCTATAACCAAAGATGGAACCTCTTGGACTAAACGAGATGCCGGCACGTAAAGCCACTCAGTCTTGGCTGGGTTGAGCCGGAGCCTGTTCTTTCCCATCCAAATCTGTACTGCTTCCAGGCAACGGGACATCACATCGAGGGCATCACTGAGTTGGTTCGGGGTGGAGATGAAAAGCTGGGTATCATCAGCATATTGATGATACCTCACCCCGAAGCCACGGATGATCTCTCCCAGCGACTTCATATAGATGCTGAACAGGAGGGGCGAGAGTACTGACCCCTGAGGCACCCCACAACTAAGGGGCCTAGGGGTTGACCTCTGCCCCCCTGCCAACACCAACCCTTTAGAAGAATTACTTTGAAGACAGGAAAATGGTCAATCAATGAAGGTAGAGCAGTTAGAAAAATAAAACAATTTATTGCTTTTTACTGCATTCTGGCCTTGTTATGTCCATTCAGGAGAAGGGAGAAGGAAATCTGTATATCTACTTAGGCTAAATGCTATTTACACAATTAGCCTTGCATAGCTGAAAGAAAAAGCAGTGCTTTTCATTTTGCAAAATTACAAATACAGGTAGTCCTTGACTTACATCCATTCATTTAGTAACTGTTCAAAATTACAACGGCATTGAAAAAAGTGACTTATAGCTGTTTTTCACACTTACCACTGTTGCAGCATCCCCATGGCCGCATGCTCAATATTCAGACACTTGGCAACTGGCTCATATTTATGACAATCATGTGATCACCTTTTGTGACCTTCTGACAAGCAAAGTCAATGGGGAAGCCAGATTCATTTAACAACCACATTACTAACTAAACAACTGCAGTGATTCACTTAACAACTCTGGGAAGAAAGGTCACAAAATGGGGCAAATCTCAGTTAACAATTGTCTCACTTAGCAATGGAAATTTTGGCTTCAGTTGTGGTCATAAGTCAAGGACAACCTGTAAAGGAAAAAAATAATTCACAAGAAGGTAATTGTTTACTAGAGTTTATATATATTTTTATATTTATATTTATATTTTATTAAATTTTTATACCGCCCTTCTCCCAAGGGACTCAGGGCGGTGAACAGGGCATATGATAAAAATACAAAACTACAAAAGTTAAAATAGAATTAAATTAATGCCCACGATAAAACAATAAAATATACCAATATTTAAAACCCAAATTAACTCCCCATCAGGCCAGGCCAGCTTGTTCAAATAGGTGGGTCTTTAACCCGCGCCGGAAGGAGCGGAGATCCGGTGCCATCCGGAGCTCCACCGGCAGCTGATTCCACAAAGCCGGGGCGCCCACAGAGAAGGCCCTCCCCCTGGGGGCCACCAGCCGACATTCTCTGACCAGAGGCACCCTGAGGAGGCCCTCTCTGTGGGAACGCACAGGGCGGAGGGGAGTCGACGCCGGCAGCAGGTGATCCCCGAGGTATTCCGGACCCATGCCATGTAAGGACTTAAAAACCATCACTAAGACCTTGAACCTCACCCGGAAGACAACTGGTAACCAATGCAGCTCACGGAGCAAAGGTGTAACATGGGAGTACCGGGAAACTCCCAAGACAACTCTCGCGGCCGCATTCTGTACCAGTTGGAGCCTCCGAGTGGTCTTCAAGGGAAGCCCCATGTAGAGAGCATTATCGAGTTGGATCTTGGGAATCTCAACCCCTACAAGGGGTGACAGAACAAAGAACAAAGTTTCTCAGTATGCATGCTACATATTGTTCAATGCAATAATGTCTATATTAGATTCAATTATACTCACAGACAGGGGTGTTTTTTTGTCATAGAACGCACTGGAACAGAGTTCAGGCACCTTTTTTTGACGGATTTTCCATAGTTCGTTCTTTTCCTATTATTGCCCTTCCTATCCTCGTTTGCTTTTGAAAATGTCCCGCTGGCAGTACAGTGCAAGCGGGGTCCCCTCTGCTGCTGTCTGCCTCCTCTAGGAGAAACCATGAGGTGCCAGAGCACCACAGCCAGAGTGTGACTTGATTGGCTGGGTCGGACCATGTGGTGTGGAAGCTGATGGTGGCGGTGGGAGACACATAAACATGGAGGCCATCTTTCACGACAGGGTGAGTGAGCCTTTTGCCTTCCCTTACAGAAAGTGGGTTGTGAAATTAAAAAGAGGCAAAGCAAGAGGAAAGAAAGGTGGCTGTAGTAGAAGCTTGCCTGACAGCGAAAATTTGCTGTTTCGGTTCCTTGGGTAGTTCAAAGGCTGGGATGTCTACAAAAATCTCTTTTTAGTCTTTTATATTTTATCTGCAAACTGCAGAGGAGAAGAATAAGAATAAAGCCAATGTCTTGTGATCTGGAGGTGTTATTATTATTAATAATATATATTAATTATGTATTGGTCAGATGTAAAGGTAGACCTACAGTATGAGTTTTAATCAGATCTATTTATTAAATTGAGTTTAACTTAAAGGTAAATTAAAAGTAATCTGTTCACTGACAAAGTTTCAACTTTAATTTGTTTCAAGTCAATATCCATATTAAACTCCAAATGTAAATTTTTCCACTTTGTTTGACAACTTCTTAAAAATAATTCAATCTTTTACAAGCAACCAAGTTTTGTTTTATTGGGCCAATTTCATTCCACACAGAAAGCTGACATTTCCAGTCATTAAACTAAATGGGTATGCCAGTGGTAAATGTCCCAAAAGATTAATAAAATGCCTTCTTGTAATTTAAAGCCACACAGTGCATGGTAATATTAATAGTATTAACTTACCCTGAACAAAATCCTAGTCTTTTAGATACACTAAAAGTTGAAGGGTTTTTTTTTCAACTACAAAGGTAAACCTTGCAGGGTAGGCAAGGTGGGTTGTATGACGTGTTTGAGTTCTGGCACCTTTTTTTTTCAAGAAAAGCACTGTTCACAGATATTCTAAATAATCCTTGCTACCATTTATTGCTCTTTTTATTATTACCTCACTCTTTACCTCTGCATTATTTTTTTCTTCCTTCCCATCATTGCCATTGTAAAAATTATAATCTAGACTTCTGATAAAATAGACTGAACCATGAGGCTTATAACATATTTGTTAATCAATAAGATACTCTTTATTTTTTATACTACAGATTAACCCTTAATTTTTGAAAAAGATTACAAAACATATGCTTTACAACAGAATAAGGGTCTAGTTTTATTTTTAGCCAGTCATCTGTTCCCCTGTGAAAGATTTTGTTCTTCTTTATTTACCATTACCTTTTGAAAAACATTGCTACATATTTTTCTACTTTCACAAATCCAAGTATCAGTAGACATGCTGTATAATTTGCATTGCCTTTTATGTACAAGAGAATATAGAAGAGAATATAGAAATTTACATTTCAGAAGCTTCTTGGGGTAATTCCATAACACAAGGATCCTTTGGAGCACCCCTCCCCAACCTTTTTGGATGCCAGGGACCGGTTCCATGGAGGGTGGTTTCTCCGTGGACCAGGGTGTGTGTGGTTTTGTGCACTGCCAGGATATCACACATGCACGGATGGGGCTTTGTTCACTTGCACAGCCTGGTTTCTGCCAGGCCACAAACCGGTACCACTCCACAGCTCAGGGGTTTGGGACCCCTGATTTGGAGGCTAATAGCCTCCAAATTTCTGCTTTTGGAAGCATCTGCAAGGCTTGGCTTTCAAAAACCACTTAATTGTCAAGACTGAATGAACAAGAGCCACAATGATGCCAAAGATAAAACAGCCAGTGCTTCCATAACCTAAGTTAAGAAAATGTGTGGGTGTGCTCCTGCTATATATTTCTCTGGGCACTTATATATATTCCTTTATTGGTCTCTGTAACTGCCACTGACTCAGAATAGTATTTTGTGAATGTCAGTTTTGTTCACTTACTTTATCTCATTTTATAATGCTGAGTTCATTCTGGCATAACAGCTAGCAAAATGGAAAGTGAAATGAAATGATAAAATACTTGTTCAGTATGTTTTCACCTCTGTTTCTCCTAAAATGCCTATTTCCTAATGTACTAATTATAATTTTCTGCATGTTTCCTCCTTTTGCACATATTTCCCAATAAATGCTTCTTTGTGTTCACTTTTTCTTAATATTTACTTTAAAAAAAACACCTCACAATTGCAAAGTAAGTTCAGTTCACCTATCGAAGTTACGAACTTTTGTATAAACATTTGGGCTGAATCCATTTGTCCTCCTCCATTTAAATCTAAAAATCTGTTTCCCCTCATTTATCAATGCTTGCCAAATGAGACCACTCTCATTCATGTCCTAATTACAGATATCTTATTAATAGAGGGATAGTGGCATGCTACAGAGGTTATTTACAGAGGCTCACATCTTCTTTTCTTCCAGCTCTTCTAGATTTCTAGAGGATATCTGATGCTCTCATTCTGTGTATTTGCTCTGGAAACACTGCGGATTCCATTGGCAAGACAATAAATTCTGGCTGTTTACAGGATGCTCTGTTTGAGATAATAGCATTAGAGTGTATAAAGAAGAACTGGAAAAAGAGATTTATTAAGAAATTTAACACCAAGGAAATTTGAAGCTCATCCTGAATGTGGCTGATCTGTCCCAGCTGGATCTATGACAACTCAACATGGTGTACTGACCAAGGCCAACTTGTCATGGCCAGCTCATTGTGAGACAACTCACTATGGCCAACTCGCCCCAGGACAACTCGCTGTGGGACAAGAGTTACATTAATATCCAAGAAATGGTGGAATAGAATTATTAAAGAAAGGATGCATAAGGAGGGACAGAATGAAATATGAAAGGCAAAAATTAAAATATTTTTTAAATTTATTTTAAATAGTTAAATAGAATTGTTAAAATGTCCCACAGTGAGTTATCCCATGGTGTGTTGGCTGTGGTGAGTTGTCCCACAGCAAGTTGGCTGCAGCAAGTTGGCCGTGGCACCTTGGCTGTGGCAAGTTGTCCCATTCCGGTCCCAGTCTGACTGATAACAAGAAAGGTGATTGACATGCCACCCACTATGTGCAGCGTAAGTGGGAGAGACCCCAAGCCTTTCTGGCATCCTTTGTTCACCTCTTTCTCACTAGCATATAGAGTCACTAGATTTGTATGGCAAGGGGAAAAAAAGGATTAAATATAAAGTTTTCCAAGATGCTAAGAAATGAGGAGGATTGGGATTGCAAACTGTATTTTGCAGCTGGGTGTTTGCTTGGGATGAAAGAGTGGGTGCTGCCGAGAAAAAGAAGATTTTTTAAATTAGAAGAGCATAATCTGAGGTTTGAATGACATTTTTTTCCTATTGTACGATAAACGTAAGGTTAATGTAGATTTCTTAAAAAATCATTATGACAGAAGCACCATATTGAAAATATTAAATAATAAACTCAGACTGTGTCAGAAAATACCTCTATGTTTCTTTAGTTTATGGTTCAGCACAAGAAGCATTTTATAGGAAAGAAATAGCAGAATTTGAAGCTGGATTATGTACAAATGATGAATATCTAACTGCCAGAATGTAGAAACTTTTCCTGAAATTTGAAATGAAGGATGTACAAGTGAAAGAGATTATGGAAAAAGGAAAGTTTGATGTAACCTTAGAGCAAGAGAGGGTAAAATATAAATGGACTTATTGCTATTAAGAAGATTGGAATGTATTTCTTTACTGCTTCTTTTTTCTTTTTCCTTCTTTTCTATCTCTTCTTTTTTCACCTTTCTATTACTTTTCTCCATTTGTCTTTTCCTTAAAATTCGTATTGCTTTTACTACCAGTATATGAAAAAATATTTAATAAGAATCATTATCTATTTATCTGCCAGTGTCATTCTGTCTGTCTGTCCATCCCTCCATCTATCTATCTATCTATCTATCTATCTATCTATCTATCTATCTATCATCATCATCTATCTATATCATCATATGCCAACTTCATAGCTGCAATAAAGCAATTCCTCATCCAGTAAAGCTTTAGGTACAAACATGAAGCTTGCTGCTGGCAAATTATTGATACATCTTTCTCATTATAACATTATAACTCATGAGATTATATCCCTCTTAAGTTGTAGGTGATCCTTTCAACTTCCAGTGCCAGAAACTGAATTTTGGAATAATCCTTTATATTCTGCTCTTTAATAAGAGTCTCTGAAATTCTGTCATATACTGTATTATGTGACAATGTAGCAACATATACAGGATATTCAGTTTCATGCAGTGCTTTTTTTTAATCCTTTGTAGCTACCTGTTGCAGGGTGTGGTATCTGTGGTGACCAAGTTCCTTCACCTGATGAATAGAACTATCCTTCACTCTCAGATGTTTAGAAGCAGAAACTCAGCTCCAATTCTTCGTCCTCTGCGGCATCTCTGAATGGCTTCAAGCCAGGAATTCTCACAAAACTTCTTTTGTTCCAATATAATGCCCTTTTAATTTAAAGTTTTCATTAGGAGGGTTTTTTTTAGTCTAGAGGAATAAATAATGCATTATTTAATCATGCATGCCAATTTGCACATTCATAAATTTATCAAGACAGAATGAAATGGGGAAAGTGGAAGAGGGGGAAATGGAAGATGATTTTGTGTTCTTGGATGAGTTATGAATTATTACTGGAGACAGACAGAAATGCAGATCATTGGTCCATGTGGTTGGTCTACAGGAGTCAAAATACATTCAATAGATTCTCTCTCACTTTCCCCTCTTGCACATCGGGGAGGTGGAAAATCCAATGACCCTGAGCCCATTCTGAAGCTTCTTCTGACCATGCTCACTCTTTGGAAGCTAAAGTGACAATAGTGTACAATCCAACATCAACTAAGCATAGTTTATAAAGAAAATATCCTTTGGAAAACTTTTTTAAAAATCCAGCCAAAAACAAATTCTATATTTGCAATCAGTTCATATTGTATTATTGTCCCAGTAACTCCAGTCCTCAATACCCCACTAACTATCAAGCACAAGAAATCAGGAGCTAGAATAGCAATAGCAAGAGCGATAGCACTTAGACTTATATATGGCTTCACAGTGCTTTACAGCAATCTCTAAGTGGTTTACAGAGTCAGCATATTGCCCCCAACAATCTGGGTCCTCATTTTACTGATCTTGGAAGGATGGAAGGCTGAGTCAATCTTGAGCCAGTAAGGATCAAACTCCTGGCTGTGGGCAGTTAGCCTGCAATACAGCATTCTAACCACTGCACCACCACGGCTCTTTGAATAGAGTTCAAAAGCACTGAGGGTTTATTCCATGCAACATATACACAAGAATCTGATCTACTAATGGCTAAACAGGCAAAAATGATGTCATATAAGAATGGGAAGCTAGTTAGGACTCTTTTGAAGGTGTAGGGACTCCAGACTGATGATGTATTTGACCCCATTCTTGGGCTCAGCCTGGTTATCTCCTACACTAACCACTGGTCAAACTAAATGAACTACCAAACAGTTCCAGGAATTGAATCCAGCATTTATATTTCCCTTTGTTGATCTTCACATTAAAATCTGTTACCAATAATTGATTGGTGTCTGGGAATTCTGTTTCATAGCTTATTATCAACCAGAACCTTTTGCAGAATATGATTTTAAAAAATCCAAATGGTGACTGTAATAATGTGTTTGGAGCTCCACCTTGTTCCTGGACCATGTGAAGAGCAGTACTTCAGTTGCACTGTCACAGTAGACATCTTGACATTTTTTAACCTGAAGACAGTCCTGGTAATAGCAGTTATAAGGCTGGGTGTCAGAAATTGACTCAATAAGGTTTACTAACAAAACTGGTGAGAGCTTCCCAATCTGTGAGTTAGTCACTGCCCGCAGCATAATTCACAGTGATAGAATTTATTTATTTGTTTGTTTTTGTTCATTCATTCATTCATTCATTCATTCATTCATTTTAACAGATTTACATGGCTGTCCATTTTAAGTAATTCTGAGCAGCTCACCAAACAATAAAACCAAACACTAAAACAATCATAAATCCGTAAAGACAGCGAAGTAATAAAACAAACAGAATAAAACTGAATGCTGATTCTGTGGAGGCTTCCCTTTCTTCTCTTATGAAAATCACAGATGATTAGACCACCTACACAATCTCAGAGAGTCGGTGATGAATCAAACCACTTGGTGGGCTTGGCTACAAATCAATGACAAACATCTGTCCAAGAGTGATGACAAGATTTTAGATTGGAGAAATAATTATAGAAGGTACAGCGTATCAAAAGCAAGAAATATGACCTGCTAGATCTAACTGAACTTCAGTACCCAGCCTGGTTCAACTGTCATGGACTTGCCAGCTTGGGGTGGCAGGACATTGTAGCAATATTTAGAGAAGCGCAATTCCACATTATTCTGGGGCATATATGTTTCTTACACCCAATAAGATTAATTTACTTACAGTGACCATAGGTTCCTTTTTAATAAAGGACAATCCTTCATTTCAGAAAGCTGCCTGTTAGGTTTATTTTTCAAAATGGCTAGACATTGATATCTGAACACAGATCTTTTTAACTAATCTAGCTGAAATGTAAATATATATAAAGGTAAAGGTAAAGGTTCCCCCGCACATGCGTGCTAGTCATTTCCGACTAGGGGCCGGTGCTCATCTCCGTTTCAAAGCCGACGAGCCAGCGCTTGTCCGAGGACGTCTCCGTGGTCGTGTGGCCGGCATGACTAGACGCCAAAGGCGCACGGAACGCTGTTACCTTCCCACCGTAGTGGTCCCTATTTTTCTACTTGCATTTTTACGTGCTTTCGAACTGCTAGGTTGGCAGAAGCTGGGACGAGTAACAGGCGCTCACTCTGTTACGCGACACTCGGGATTCGACCCGCCAAACTGCCGACCTTCTGATCGACAAGCTCAGCGTCCTAACCCACTGAGCCACCGCGTCCCTATAAATATATATATTGCTAGTCTATGTATGATATGCCATATGCCAAATACATTTCTGAAAAACTCACTTTTGCCCTTCATTCACACAAGGGAAACCAGTTAATGTGCAGTCTTTCACATTCATGTGAAAAAAAATGGAGACTGAATTTTCTTTTTAAAATAAAATTACATATACTATTAGATTTTACACATTTTATTAGAAAATGCATTTCTATAAAGCTCTTCTGAGTTTTCCTCCTGAATTTTCCTTTATAAAGCAAAGCTATACGCATTTAACATTTATTTATCCTTATGAACCTCTTTCAGATTTAGCCCTTTTTCAATGAAGTAAGAAAAATAGCTTGGTTAAAGTGACACAATATAAACAAAAAACTGAGGTAATAGTTATAGACTGCTGATATCCAAAATTTCTGCATCTTTTTTTTTCTTTTCTTAACTTGGGTTACTGAAATGAAGAAAAACATGAAAGAAAATAGTGTGGTTGGTTTGGTTAGTTCATAATTGAGTGCATGAAAATGAATCCAGAAAATGAATTCATTCAGTGGAGCAGTGGGCTAATGCCTCCTTAAGTAACACCGGCTGCCTGCAATTAGTGCAGGTTCGCATCCCACCAGGCTCAAGGTTGACTCAGCCTTCCATCCTTCCGAGGTAGATAAAATGAGGACCCAGATTGTTGGGGGCAATAAGCTGACTTTGTAATAATGCCGCTTGGGGGGGGCGAAAGCCCTAATAAGCAGGCATATACATAGAATGAAGGCTATTGCTAAGCTTGTAAGCCGCCCTGAGTCTTCGGAGAAGGGCGGGATATAAATGGAATTAAAATAAATAAAAATAAATAAATAAATATTCAACACAAATTAAGTTAACTATCATTCTGAGCTGAAACTGAGAAGTAATTTCAATTCCATGAGATACATTATTCTTAATTTATTAAAGCACAACATAATCCCTCTAATGGCAGCACTTAGCTGATCTTAGTTGACCTTGGAAAGCTAACCAGAGTCAGATTTATCTAAGAGTAAAGTCGAACTTGAAAGTACTACTTTTTGCTTTCTGGACTTTGAAAAAAACAAAGCTGATCTCCAAAACATGGAGTGTATTCATTCCACTTATAGGCAAAAAGAATGATGAAACATAACCTGCAGACCTAGACCCATGTGGGTCGCACCAAACCCTTGAAGGAAGCTCAAGAGACTAAATTCAAATTGTATTTTTAATGCAAAACAACCAGAAAATGAGACATTTTTGCAGTACTTAATCCATTTAAATTGTAATTAGGTTTGTTTTTAAATCACAGGTAATCTTTGTTCATATTCCACCACTGTTTTGGCTTAGCATTTCCACTTCTTGGAGCACATTGTACTGCATTCCCCACTCGGGGTGTCTGCAGTGGGATCAGAATAATCAAAATGGAAGCCTCACCACACAACTGAAGTCTTACCCCTTTTTAACATATTCACTGTTCGACCTGCCAAAAGCCAAGTCCAGTTGTGTGTCCCTGGTCTACAAAAACTTTATTGAAGAAGTTATTGTACTGATAAAGGAAAATATTTGTGGCTCAGGGTTCAAATGAGGGATCCTTGGTGCTCTCTGAGCTTGGTTGCTTTCTTGCAGACTTTTGATTATCCAACTTGGTAACATCATCAGTGCTCTCATGTCACAAGTTGTTGTGCCCCCATAAACTTGAAAGAGATGGTGCTGTGTTTATTAATGATGTATATCTGGTTGCCAAGGGTTACAAGAGGCTTCTGGCTACTAAAATTCCAAGCAGGAGAATGGGCCAATGCACAAGTCACTCCATGAAGAAAGGAGAGCTAGAAGAATATCAGGTAAGAGACATTCATTCTTCAACTCCAACCATTAGTTCTCATCATTATTCATGCCTTGTCAAAGGCAGACATGTAGAACAGTGACCTCCAATCTTTCAGGTACAAGGGAGCGATTCTGTGGGGGAAAAATTTCCATGGAGCAGGAGGGCATGGTTTCGCACATTACCTAGATCCCACACATGTGCAGATGAAGCTTCATTCATTTGTGCCACCCAGTTCATGACAGGCCATGGACTGGTACCAGTTTGTAGCCCAGCAGTTGGGGACCCCTGATATAGAACACAAAATCATATTCAGCTAAGTGGTGTCATGTCATCTTGACAAAAACCCAGAACCTATTCCATATCCAACCAGTAAGAAGCCATAACTAGCTATGATGTGATTGAAATGTCTGCCTCACTTGTATGTTCAACTATAGTATCGGTAGGCTGATGGAATTATGATTTCTCCAGAATAAACGAAAATGAGGCCCAGATAAATTAAGGCAGACATGGGCAACTGGTTGACCCAGAACTTGTTCCCATTTTCTCCCTGCTTCAAGTTTTTGGGAAGCTGAAGGCCACAATGCCATTGATTGAGTAGGATCATCAAGATAGATAGGTCACAGAATATCACGTTTTGAGGCTTATGTAATGCTTTGTTTTCAACTACAAGGAAAGTATCTCTTTGTTTTTCAGTAGCCTGGTTTCTGGAAAGTCTGGGGGAATAAAGGAACATATGCAGTCCAGTGTCTGCATGTTGCCCATTCTACAGTTAGGGATACTCAAATCTTTCATGCAGCCTACTGAACAGGATCCTATTCCTCCCTTTCAGGAGGTCACATGACTCTGAATATGAGTAACTGAGGAACAACAGGGTAACAAGAATATTGCTATAATGCTATGCTCCTGGGCTTCGCAGACATTCCCAGATAATTAAACAGGATGCTGCAATAGGTAGGCTTTTTATTAATGCAGTTTAAATCTTCTGAGATCTATCTGGAACAGGGAGATCGTGTTCAGTCCTCCATCTTTATAGCAAAATGCTTGTTTTGTTTCTCTTGGCACATTGAAGAGACTCTCCTAAAGCCACACAACTATTCTCTTACCTCTCTGATAAATTCCACACATTTTATGAAAACATTATTTTAACTTTCCTAGGATATCAGAAATAATGGCCAAGGAAAGCTTTTCAAATTTATCTTATGTATTCCTATATGCAAAACCACGTGATTTCTGCCAACATTGGCTGATAGGACAAATGTATGGTTGTGTTTGCATTCATTTGTTTGTGTGTGTGTGTTTAAAAGAAGCAGGTAGGTTCTCTCTGTCCCTCTATTGTCTGTCCCATCACACTGGCAATGAAAATAAGGATGGCTCATTTTGTAGTATGACATCTTTGTCATTTCCTGCAGGTGTTGACATTTCTCACCAAAGGAGAAATACTTCGGTAAGTTGATCTTTAATTTATTTCATATAGTCTGAGTCTTGCTATAAGTAAAGAAGACCAATCCAGATCATAACAACAGTGGGTGCAAGAAGCTGACATTAGTATTCTAATTTAAACTGGATGCCCAGTTTTTGTTCTAGGGTTGAAAAAAAAGTGGCGAAGTCATAAATGCTAAGGATATCTTTAAAATAAAAGCAGTTTTGCCCTGGGTTAGTGATTTGAGTCATCAAGTGTAGGGTTATATGGCCCCTGTTTAATGAGAAATAAACTCTTGATCTCACAGTAGATAGAACTTGGAATAATGCTTTGCTTTTCTGGTTTGCCAGGGGGTTGCAAAAATTGCAGCCAATTAGCCATGAAGTTACTAGAGGATTATTGGTGTGAAATGTTTGGTCTTTTGTTGTTTGTTTTGAGGAGGGCTTTTAAAGTGTGAAATCAGTCCCTTAAACCATTGCAAAACTAGTCATTAATTTTGACCTTCAGGTGCTGAAAACACATAATATTGATTTTTGGCTACATCCCGAGGGAGTGGGGAGGTAGGCAAATACATCTATCATACATAATTCTTGCATGGTGTTAAGTTGCTTGAATTTTAGGAGCTATAATTGCCTTTCATAGTTACCTATGAAGATCCAGTCCATTAACCATCCAAGGGTTATTTACACTCTCAAAGTGTTGATGAAAGCAAGTAGCTCAATTTGAAGCCATATACTAGTTAGCATACAGGTTTAGTTCTCAGGCAGAGGATTTACCCAGCTTGAACTAATCTGTGATATAATTGAGGGTCATGGTGTCAACAGAGGGCTTTCTAACAAGTAGACTGATCCAGTAAATTAGGCAAAATTTTCTTAGTTCCGAAATAAGTAACAGCTTATTCAAAACAAACAAACAAAAGCATTTGATGGAATTCCAGCAAATGAAGTCAGGATAGTCTTATTCCAGAGCAAAAACAGTGTTATTAGAAGACTGTTTCTAAGTAATTTGAAATCAGAGGTTCTTGTTTAATTGGGAAGCTAATATTTTTTACCTTAGAATTTTTTTCCTGATGACAATATGTACCAGGAGGTTTTCCAAGTAATGTTTGTACTACTTACAAAATATTTGCCATTGTCTTTTTCCTAAAATTGAGAGAACACAAATGGTCCAAAGTACCTTAATTTGATAGCATGTGTTGGATTTTATGGTTACAATGAAATTATTCAGTTAATAATGTGGAGGTTTGAAAAAAACAGCTTTTCTGGTTAGTTACTTCCTATTTCCCCTTCTAAAACTACAAAAGAGAAAAAAAATCTGTTTTGAAATATTCATGAGCTAGCATCAGTAAATGCCTGAGCAAACTCCGAAATAAGAAACTTATTTGAGTTCAGCGGATTTGGTAGCTTTCATATCTTGCTTCAGGTATTGGTTTTACTTCTTCATGTTTCACCAAGACACCCAGATCCTTTGCAAATGCATTGTTATCCGTCATTGGTTTCCTGCATTTTACACTCATGTTTTTAATTAGTCCTACCCAAATATGGTACTTGTATTTGTCCTTCTGAAATCCCTGTTGTTGGCCTTTGCCTATTCTTTTAAGTGTTCTAATATATTCCTGAATCTTGATATTGTTCTTTAAGAGTGTTCTGTACCAGCCTGCTACCGGCCCTGCAGAAAAGGCAGGGACAACCCCTTTTACAAGAAGGCAAGAGGCTGGAATTACGCCTGCCAAATTTATTGCTACAAAAACAAATAGAACAAAACACGAACCAAGAAAAAAGGCGCTTTTCAAGTGGTTGCCTTCAGCAAACCAGCCCTCCCACGCATTCCCTCTTAAATACAGTTCAGGGCGTGGCTTCTCTCTGCCTCCTTCCAAGGAGCCCCATTGCCTTCCTCTGTTTACTCCTGATTGACTGCCTCCTGCGTCGGGCGTCCTTGAACAGGGCCAGCTGTGGGTCATCTTCATCCACGCTGTCAGGCTCACACAGCTGGGTCTGTGTCGTGACCAGGTGAGAGGGGCCTGGCTGAGGGCTCTCATCAAGCTGTCCAACCCCCTCAGCAAGCTCTTCAACACCCCCCTCCTCCTCCTCCTCTGAGTCATCCGACCCAACTGCCGAACCCACAGGCTGACCCTGAATCACAACAAAGAGATTTGATAAATTAATAATCAGTTTTTGTAACTATTTATCTAAGTGGCTTATAAATATGTTCAACATTACCCCTTCCTTCTACCTTGATGTGGAGCCATTGATAAACACTCAATGGGTATGGTTTGTTAAACTAATTCTGCATCCATATAGCAGTAGTATAATTAAGGTCATGTTTTGTGATCCTCTTTACAAGGCTCTTAAGAGAGACTTTGTTAAATTCTTTGGAAGAGTTAAAGTTATTACAGAATCCAAAAGGTACTTATAAGAACTATCTTTGCAATCAGTTGCTTGCTTTTGATATTCTTCTCTTTTCCCAGGCTAGATCCTTCACTAGGAAGGAGTGAATAAAACTCTAATTATTCCCCCAGCTCCTTCAGTCTCCTGGCCTGTTCTTTCTAATATCTTTCAGCATCTTTGAATCTGTAACTATATATTATTTGTTCCCAGGTGGATCAGTAGATATTTGTCAAAGGGCTTAAATAATCTTTGGAGCTTTTTTATTACATCTTCAATATGTGCCCAGGAAGGGAACATACTTCTCTTGATCTGGAAGTAATGGAGTAGGAAAAATGGTGCAGCAGTAGATAAAATTTAATCCCTACACTATTAATAAAAACAGTATGTCAATGTTCTTATTAGCAGAAGCAGCATAAAAAGTGTTGTTCATTAGTGACAGAACCAGCAACACAGAGCTAGCAAAATTTATTTCTTTTTCCTTGTTTATATCAACAATCTGTGCCATCCAGAATCAGTGTGTTATGAGGTGGGGTAACAGAAAGGGAGAAAACTTTCAAAAAAGTGTTAAATCTTTTTTTTAAAGGAGTAGAGCTCGTTCAAAAGGAGCATTAAACATGTGTATATAAAAATGGCCCCATGAATCCAATAAGTACTTTGGTCAAGCATCATGAGGCAAAGTATTACATGGCCCCTACACACAAACAGATACACACACACACACACACACACACACACACACAAATAGCAGGCAAGAATATAAAGATCTAGCAATGGTTAAGAGCAGGGAAGTTGAAGAAAGAGACAGAGGGGTTAATTATGGCTGCACAAGACCAAACCTTAAGAACAAATGCATACAAAACTAGAATTTAGAAGACAGCAGCAGATAGCAAATGTCATCTCCACAAAGAAGCTGAAGAAACCTAGTTAGCTGCTGTAAGAAGATCGCACAGACTGGTTATAAACAACAGCATGACAAAGCAATAACAATAGTGCATTGGAATACCTACAAGAAATACCACTTGCCTGAAAAGAAGAATTGGTGGGAAAACAAAATAGACAGATTAATAAAAAAATGAAGAAGTGTTCTGGGACAAGCGTTTGCCACATAACATCTCAGACTTAACAATTGTCAATAAGAAAGACAAAAATGTCTGTATAGTGGACATGACAGTATGTGGAGACAACAGAATAGAAGAGAAGGAACTGGGGGGGGGGGGATTCAAACAATAGCATTTCCCTATCCCAGGTCCTTAGAAAAGACTCTGTAACTGGATAAAATGGTCAAATCTAATATAAACATCTGGCTGACTGTACAACCATAATTAAAAAAGTAATAGATTCCCGGTGAGGCACTACCTTGATGTGGCTGAGGACTTGTGTGCTCAAGGATGAGAGAACTATGCCAAGGTTCAGTCATACCGGACAGGTCTCATTAGAGGATAATAGTATAATAGTGGTCTGGAAACCCTGGATAGTTTGGGCAGAAAATTAATGATAATGAATCACACCCTTCATCCAGCCAGTGATGTTGACAGTTTCTCTTTACCAAGGAGCATAATGGGTGTGGAATGTTGCAAGTACCCCAATCAGTTAAAGAAGAAAAAGGGACATTGGAAGAATATCTGAAGAACAGTGAAGAAGATGCGTTAAAGGCAGTACACCAGGAAGCCTTATTGAATACCAGTGAGACCAAACTAGCCTGTGAGAAAGATCAGATGAAGAACAGAAGATAAACATGACGAGGCAATGTATTACATGGCAAGCAGACACAAACACAATTAGCAGGCAAAGCTAGTTTTTAAAAATATTTTCTTAAGTCATACCTTTGGTTCACTGTTTCTTCTTTTTTCATCCTCTGTGTAACTGCTTATTGTCAAAACAATTACGCAAAGGGCATGAATGAATGTCTGTGATTTAGTCCTGTTGTTTTATTTGGAGCTTTGATGGTTTCAAATTGTTAGGTAATGTGGTGGATTTTAATATGTTAAATATTCATGTAATTGCTGTTTTAGTTTGATGTTTTTATAAGTAGCCTGAGTGGGGGCGGGAGGCTTTACAAAGCCTTGTGAAAGGAGTTCAGAATTTAAAAATTATAAAATCAACATGCAAAATACAGTTTATGGCAACCTTGACAGCTAAGGACTGTATCAGCCCACCAACTGTTTTCTTCCATTTGCAGCATCCATGAAACGTTTTGTAGTTCATGCCCCCAAGGAAAAGATTACAGGAAAGAAAAACTCACAGCAGAGCAAGTGTGTAGCTGGCCACAGCTGAAGGTAAGCCTGGACATTTGCCAGCAAAAAAGAAGACTCTATGGACAGTATTCTCTGAATGAGAAGTTAAATTGTTTCTCAGCATAAGGTGAAGGAGAGAGATGATGGGTAACTTTCCCTGCTGCCCAGGAAGGCAGAGTCATACAAACCAGATGCTTGATAAATTGTTCTTTTCCTTCTGTTGCCTAGAAAATATCTACCAGTCAACCCCCTTTTTCTAACAGAAGCATTTCTTTTCACCACTGAGCTGTGGGGGCGCAGTGATTAGAATGCAGCACTGCAGGCAAATTCTGCCCACAGCCAGGAGTTTGATCCTGACCAGCTCAAGGTTAACTCAGACTTCTATCTTCCAAAGTCAGTAAAATGAGGACTCAGGTTGTTGGGGGCAGTACACCAACACTGTAAACCCCTCAAGGTATACTGTAAAGCACTAAGAAGCATTATGTAAGTCTAAGCGCTATTGCTATTTACTTAACTGTACAGTTCGTGGAATCAACTTATGAATGAGGAACATTGTTGTATATTCTTTCATAGCCATGAAGGAAGCACGTAGCCTTCCTAGATGCTAGTGTTTGTTACTATACATACTATTCTTGGATACCTTTTCACAGCAAACTGAAAAGAAGCTCAGTTTGGCATTATGGAGGCATATACTATATGTCACACAATAATCCAGGAGAAGACTATGCATGATCATCCGTATGATCTCCTATTAGCTCAAATAAGCATGGGCTGTGTGATGACAGATGATAGGACTTACAGTCCAAATTAACCTATCAGAATTAACCTATCACATTTATACAGTAGTACAAGAAGAATGAAGCTGCAGACACTCTATTCAGCAATTCAGTTTATGCTACAGGTAATCTTCAACTTAATGGCCACAACTCATACCAGAATTTTGGCTGTAAGTTTTGATCATTAAGTGATTGCCTTTGCTAGTTTCCTGGCCAGAAAGCTAGCGAAGTCAACCTTCCTCAAGTCTAGAGAAGCAATCTTTCTCAAGGCTATTCAGAAACAAGGAAATCAGCTAGCAGACTTCCAGTTCCTGGCTAGTCTTGAGAAAGACTGTAAGTGATAACTTTCTAACTATGCTTGGCATGGGTTGGGTGTGCCTGTCAGCAGCTGCAGGGAAAGAGAAGGGTAAGTGGACCTAGATGTGGTGGGGCAGGGAGAAAGCTCAGGCCTCTTGGAAATGTGGAGAGGGAGGGGAGAGAAAAGACCATGTTAGGGAGGGGGAGAAGTTGCAACCGCTCCCACAGTTATTAGGGTAGGTGCTCACCCAAGCACCCAAATTTTGATCATGGGACTGCAGGAATATTGCAAGGTCAGAACTTCTGGCATGGGTCGTAAGTCCCTTTCTTTGTTCAGCAGTTGCTGAGTTAACTGTTGTTAAGTCAAGAACTATCTGTATTCACAGTTGGGGAATAAATTCTTCTTTCCCTCTTCTTTTTGTTATTTTATGAACTCCTTAGATGATAACGTCATCTGAAACACAGCTTTAGGAATGAACTGGACATAGTGGATCAATACTAAACTTAATTCCCCATGGCAAAGCATGTGCATATTAATTCCATTTACATTCAGCTCTAGTTTGTTTCCATCAAAATATTATGTCTTCTTCCTTCAATGCAATTAAAATGGTGTTTCCCCAAGCTCAAAAATACTTATATTCCTTCCACATCGATCCATGTACAAGAAGAATATCTTCATCCACATTGCAGATAAAAGGCCCATTAAAACAACACTTCCCCCACCATTGTTAGTTTAACTAAAGACCAAACCTAGGTTGTTTTGTCATCTGACGCCATGTATCAGTGTTCTCCTGATAATATTGCAATCTCAACATTTGCAGCTTACAATCCAATTTTATCAAGGACAGTCCTTGATTTTTTTAAAATGAGAAGTTATTTGGGGTGCTTTTGGAATTATATTTCTGATTACTTTGTGAATGCATTGTGTCACCAGTGCACACATACAGCTTAATGAGTCCACATGAACACTAAAAGGTCCTATGCACTGTTCACACCTTGCCATTTCATGGATGCTGAGGGATATTTTGAACTTGATAACACATTGTAGAACATTTATATTTTTGCAGCATATTTTCCACTAAAGAGCATTAATTTTGTTGGCTTTTTAAAGCACAGAGAGAAAGCTTGTATAGCAAAGGAATACAGCAGCAGGTAACAGAACTGAAATACAGATTCAGTTCATACCTCCTATTTAATGCAGGAAATCTAAAGCTTGATAATCTTAACAAATGGCTGTCTAATCCCTGATAAAAACCTTGCCTCCAGTGCAAATGGAGATGTATATCTTGGAGATAGGCAGAATATGAGACTATAAACTTGTCCTACTTTCATCAGTAAAGTGTCAGAGAGAGATGGCACTGTCCTCAGATACTTGTACCTTTAACAGCCCATAAACTCTCCTGGCCTTGAAACAGCTTCAAAAAAGAAAGAAAGAAAGAAAGAAAGAAAGAAAGAAAGAAAGAAAGAAAGAAAGAAAGAAAGAAAGAAAAAAAGAAAGAAAGAAAGAGAAAGAGAAAGAAAAGAAAGAGAAAGAAAGAAAGAAAGAAAGAAAGAAGAAAGAAAGAAAGAAAGAAAGAAAGAAAGAAAGAAAGAAAGAAAGAAAGAAAGAAAGAAAGAAAGAAAGAAAGAAAGAGAAAGGCTATAATGGAACATTGATTGATTGACTGATTAGTTGTGTGCCACATAATTCTTGTTGATTCTTATTAATCACATAGATTTTCTCCATGCTGATCTGTTTTTAATCTGATCTTTCAGGTCTTGCACTCAGAGCCATTCTAACTCACACCACCCACTCCACCCACAGACTCTTTTTCTCTTTCCTTCTACTTTTCCCAGCATTAGAATATTCTCCAAAGAGTTAGATCTTCTCACAATGTGTTCTAAATAAGATAATTTGAGCTTGGTAATTTGTGCTTCAAGTGAAACCACTGAATTGACTGATGGAACAATTTAGCAGTTAAATTAAGTAGTAATATTATGTGTTTGACTACTCTGATGTGGGAATTCAATCATTGTGGTTAGTTAACTAGAATTTATAGCTCAGAGTTATGTGTGACCCTATGTGTGAATGTGTGCATCAGGCTCTCTTCGTCCCCATCTTTCTTAATTTTAAACTAATTTAATGATTATGCATTGTTTTTATATTGTAATGTTTTTATTGGCTTTTAATGATTGCAAGCCATTTAGAATTGCCTCCAGGCATAAGATGATGAATGAATGAATGAATGAATGAATGAATGAATGAATGAAAAACCTACCCATTCTGAGTATCATTCAAGTACCATATTTGGCTGCAAAATCTGGGCACAATGCTAAATCAGAAGCAACAGAAGGCTAATCATAGACCATAGACCCAGCTGTCCCAAAGAGTTGTTATAATTTCTTAACATCATCAATTGGCAAAGCCCTTGTTGTCTAATGTATTAGGGAAGGTTGAAGAGGGCAGTGTAGGCAACCACATAAACTCTATTATAGTGCATTACCCTTTTATTTGCTACAGGTCTTCTGACACACAGAAAATAGTGACTGGATGTTATATTTGTCTAAATCTAAAGGAAAACTAAGATTGTGCAACAATAAAATCCTAACGTCTGCTCAAATCTTGGCAAATATTTCAAAATGTGGATTTCGGTTAATTCATGTTGGAAACTCTAAAAATGAAAACAGGAAAGAATAAATCTGTGTTTTTAACCTAATGAAAAATCCCCCTGTGAAAATATAATATTTCTTCAAACTTCTTTTTTTCTTTTATTGTCTCCTATTCAAATTTCATTCATGCCATCCTCTACTGAAAACTCAGCACTTTCAATTAACTCAAAGCAACCTTCCATCTAGAAGCAAACACAAAAATAAGTTTAAAAAATACTGCAGTTTAATGTTTATTTAATTACCTTCTTCAAATATGGAACCCTGCCAGAGGACAGTTTGGATGGTGGGGAGAGAAATTGTTGTTTATGAGTGTTCCAATTTCTCTATAAGTTGGGATCCAAATTAGACTGCATAAAAATTTCTATTCCAAATCCCTTTTTTCCTATAAAAGTTTTATTATTATTTTTAAAAAAAAAAATACAGTCTTTAGTGCTTAGTAAACAACATGTCATAGCCGAGAGTTCTGACAAAACGTGATCCATTGGAGAAGGAAATGGCAACCCACTCCAGTATCTTTGCCATGAAAACCCTATGGACAGTACCAAAAGGCAAAACGATATGACGCTGGAAGATGAGCCCCTAAGGTCGGAAGGCGTCCAATATGCTACTGGGGAAGAGCAGAGGGCTAGTACTAGTAGCGCCAGAAAGAATGAAGCGACTGGGCCAAAGCCGAAAGGACGCTCAGCTGTGGATATGTCTGGTGGTGAAAGGAAAGTCCGATGCTGTAAAGATTTTTTCTCCATAGGAACCTGGAATGTAAGATCCATGAATCAAGGCAAGCTGGACGTGGTCAAACAAGAGATGACAAGACTGAACATTGACATCTTAGGTATCAGTGAACTAAAATGGACAGGAATGGGTGAATTTAATTCAGATGACCATCAGGTATACTACTGCGGGCAAGAATCCCTCAGAAGAAATGGAGTAGCCTTCATAGTCAATAAAAGAGTAGGAAAAGCAATACTGGGATACAATCCTCAAAATGACAGAATGATCTCAGTTCGAATCCAAGGCAAACCATTCAATATCACAGTAGTCCAAGTCTATGCCCCAACCACTGGTGCTGAAGAGGATGAAATTGACCGGTTCTATGAAGCCCTACAGCACCTTATAGAACTAACACCAAAAAATGATGTCCTTATCATCATGGGGGATTGGAATGCTAAAGTAGGAAGCCAAAAGATAACCGGAATAACAGGCAAGTTTGGCCTTGGAGTACAAAATGAAGCAGGGCACAGGCTGATAGAATTTTGTCAAGAGAATACGATGGTCATAGCAAACACTCTTTTCCAACAACCCAAGAGACGGCTCTACACATGGACATCACCAGACGGTCAACACAGAAATCAGATTGACTATATGCTCTGCAGCCAAAGATGGAGAAGCTCTATACAGTCAGTAAAAACAAGACCAGGAGCTGACTGTGGCTCAGACCATGAGCTTCTTGTTGCAAAGTTTAGGCTTAAACTGAAGAAAGTAGGGAAAAGCACCAGGCCAGTCAGGTATGAATTAAATCATATCCCCGTTGAATATACAGTAGAGGTGACAAATAGATTTAAGGAATTAGATCTGATAGACAGGGTGCCTGAAGAACTATGGACAGAGGTTCGCAACATTGTACAAGAGGTAGCAACCAAAACCATCCCAAAGAAAAAGAAATGCAAGAAAGCAAAATGGCTGTCTGAGGAAGCTTTGCAAATAGCTGAGGAAAGGAGGGAAGCAAAAGGCAAGGGAGAAAAAGAAAGATACGCCCAATTGAATGCAGAATTCCAGAGAATAGCTAGAAGAGATAAGAATGCCTTCTTAAATGAACAGTGCAAAGAAATAGAAGAAAACAATAGAATAGGGAGGACCAGAGATCTTTTCAAGAAAATTGGAGAGATGAAGGGAACGTTCAATGCAAAAATGGGCATGATAAAGGACCAAAATGGCAGGGACCTAACAGAGGCAGAAGAGATTAAGAAGAGATGGCAAAATTACACAGAAGAACTATACAAGAATGAGCTTAACGTCCCTGATAATCACAATGAGGTGGTCACTGACCTCGAGCCAGACATCCTAGAATGTGAAGTGAAGTGGGCCTTAGAAAAGCTGAGCAACAACAAAGCTAGTGGAGGTGACAGTATTCCAGCTGAGCTATTCAAAATCTTAAAAGACGATGCAGTAAAAGTGCTACACTCAATTTGCCAGCAAATTTGGAAAACTCAACAGTGGCCACAGGATTGGAAAAGATCAGTTTACATTCCAATTCCAAAGAAAGGCAGTGCCAAACAATGTTCAAACTATCACACCATTGCACTCATTTCTCATGCTAGTAAAGTCATGCTTAAAATCCTACAAGCTAGACTCCAGCAGTATGTGGATCGAGAACTACCAGAAGTACAGGCAGGATTTCGAAGAGGCAGAGGAACTAGAGATCAAATAGCCAACATACGCTGGATCATGGAGAAAGCTAGAGAGTTCCAGAAAAACATCTACTTCTGCTTCATTGACTATGCTAAAGCCTTTGATTGTGTGGATCATAACAAACTGTGGCAAGTTCTTAAAGAGATGGGAGTACCAGAATATCTTATTTGTCTCTTGAGAAACCTATATGCGGGCCAAGAAGCAACAGTGAGAACTGGACACGGAACCACTGATTGGTTCCAAATTGGGAAAGGAGTCCGGCAAGGCTGTATACTGTCGCCTTGCCTATTTAACTTATATGCAGAGCACATCATGAGAAAGGCAGGGCTAGATGAATCAAAAGTTGGAATTAAGATTGCTGGAAGAAATATCAACAACCTAAGATACGCAGATGATACCACTCTAATGGCAGAAAGTGAAGAGGAACTGAAGAGTCTCTTGTTGCGAGTGAAGAAGGAGAGTGCAAAAGTTGGGTTGAAACTAAACATTAAGAAAACCAAGATCATGGCATCTGGCCCTCTCAATTCCTGGCAAATAGATGGGGAAGAAATGGAGGTAGTGACAGATTTTATTTTCCTGGGCTCCAAGATCACTGCAGATGGGGACTGCAGCCAAGAAATTAAAAGACGCTTGCTCCTGGGGAGGAAAGCCATGGCAAATCTAGACAGCACACTAAAAAGCAGAGACATCACCCTGTCAACAAAAGTGCGTATAGTCAAGGCTATGGTCTTCCCAGTTGCAATGTATGACAGTGAAAGTTGGACCATAAGAAAGGCTGAGCGCAAAAGAATTGAGGCCTTTGAACTCTGGTGCTGGAGAAGACTCCTGCGAGTCCCTTGGACTGCAAGGTGATCAAACCGGTCAGTCCTAGAGGAGATCAACCCTGACTGCTCTTTAGAAGGCCAGATCCTGAAGCTAAAACTCAAATACTTTGGCCACCTAATGAGGAGGAAGGACTCACTGGAGAAGAGCCTAATGCTGGGAAAGATTGAGGGCAATAGAAGAAGGGGACGACAGAGAATGTGGTGGCTGGATGGAGTCACTGAAGCAGTAGGCGTGAGCTTAAATGGAGCCCAGAAGATGGCAGAGGACAGGAAAGCCTGGAGGAACATTGTCCATAGGGTCGCGATGGGTCGGACACGACTTCGCAACTAACAACAACAAACAACATGTTGTCTGGGTTCAAATATTTCATTTTAACTTCTTCAATTGTGTTCAATACTACACAATCCAGTATTTTTTCCCTGATCCTCCTTTCTTCTTCATATTTTTTCCATTTTCCCCTCATTACATCATTACAATTTTTGATACTGTTAACGTATACAAAGTTAGATATAAGCTTCTTCATCCTATTTTACTAATATCATACAAATAACAATAATATCTATTCACAGATATATAATGTCAATTCGTTAATCAATATCCTATTTTTCGTGCTCTTGTTAGGGTTTGAGTTCCCATCAGTATTTCAAATATCTTTATCAGTTATGATTTTCTCAATATTAATCACATTTATATAGCTGAAAGTTTTATTCAAATCAATCGTCCTCTTATCTTAATATTTCCCATATCAAAAAAGAGAGAAAATGCTATCTTAATTCTAAGTCATATCTTTCATTATAAAAGTATAATTATATCTAAGGGTCATCCATTCTTTTAATCTTATTCAAACAAGTATTTAAACATATAATACCCCTCCTAAAAGGTCAAATCTTCTGTTTTTTTAAATCTGACTCTCGCTTTCTTTCTTTGCCAGGTTGCTTTCCAAGCCAGGGCAATTAGATCGCCCAGGAATTTTCTTTCTATTTTTGTAAAAATTGCTTGGCATGAGGAAGACGATTTAGGTAGGGTATTTTTTTTGGGGGGGGGGGAATTCTGCCCATTTATATTCCTTAAACAACTCCCAGTTCCTTTCTCCCTCCATTTCTCTTTTCATTCCGTCTCCCAAGTTTTAACATTTCCCTTAACAGCTCTATATTCCCTTTTTAAAAATCTTCTTCCTTGCCATCAAACATATTTTGCAGACCTAAGGGGTAAAAGGTCTTTTGCATTTTCATTGTTATAGCTAAGTCTGGCAGTATTTTGTTTGTATATAGTCATTTATATTTCCCTTCTTTTATCTCTTCCATCTCTGACTCCATTTCCTCTGTTTTGTCTTCTGATTTCTGGATTATTTGTTCATACTTTGTAGATGTTATCTGGGAACCTTCTAGGTGTAGATTTAATTTGGAGATTTGCTCATTTATATTGTCTAAATTGTTTTTAGTCTCATTATGATTTATTTTTATGTCCTCTTTGCATTCAACAATGGTTTGGTGAATTAGTTGTAACATAGAATATATTTCTTTCTGAAAGGTGTTTGCTTTTTCTTGAGGCATCATTCCTGGAGATCCTCTAGTATCACCAGTAAGAGTGGATCAAAGTTTCCTCTAGTTTTCTGGTCTTTATATGTATCCTTTATAATCGAATAGATTCAAAATATAGGTTCAATTCTGAAAGCAATATTTTATAGTAATCCTTTGTCTCAAGTATCCAAAAATTGTCAATCAGGCAAAGTTGTAATCCACGATGTTCAAAGTGTTCAAAATATTCAACCTTTCTGAAAACAGCTCAAAGGTCTCTCCCAGTCAGGCATAGTCTAAGGTCAATTTTTTCTTTCTCTTCCACTAGCTCTTGAAGTTAAAAGTCCAAGATGACCTCCAAGGTCCCTTCCAACTTATTATTATTATTATTATTATTATTATTATTATTATTATTATTATTATTATTATTATTATTATTATTAAGTTTAATCCACTTGCACTGTTTTATGTTTACATGTTTGATGACAAACAGCCTTATGTTTATAAGTGACAGTTTTCCTACTAAGTACCTGCATGTCATAAGCATATGAATTAAAATTACCATATTAAAATAAAATCTGATGTTTTTTAATTTTTATTTGATGTGCGTTGGAAGAGGGGTAGTCTTATATGGTGAGTATAGCCCAAACCCTATAATTTAACAGGAAATGTAGGGGGTCGTCTTATATGCCCAGTCGTCTTATACGCCAGAAAATACGATAATTTACTGTAGACGGAGCTCAGGGCAGAGATTTGTACAAGCAGGTTTAAAGATTCATTCATAAATAGCTTCAGATTGAAATCTAAGTAAAGTTTTAGTTTATCCTAATGCTTACCAAGATCATGGCATCTGGCCCTCTCAATTCCTGGCAAATAGATGGGGAAGAAATGGAGGTAGTGACAGATTTTATTTTCCTGGGCTCCAAGATCACCGCAGACAGGGACTGCAGCCAAGAAATTAAAAGACGCTTGCTCCTGGGAAGGAAAGCCATGGCAAATCTAGACAGCACACTAAAAAGCAGAGACATCACCCTGCCAACAAAAGTGTGTATAGTCAAGGCTATGGTCCTCCCAGTTCCAATGTATGGCTGTGAAAGTTGGACCATAAGAAAGGCTGAGTGCCAAAGAATTGAGGCCTTTGAACTATGGTGCTGGAGAAGACTCCTGCGAGTCCCTTGGACTGCAAGGCGATCAAACCGGTCAGTTCCTAGAGGAGATCAACCCTGACTGCTCTTTAGAAGGCCAGATCCTGAAGTTTAAACTCAAATACTTTGGCCACCTTATGAGAAGGAATTACTCATTGGAGAAGAGCCTAATGCTGGGGAAAATTGAGGGCAAGAGAAGAAAGGGACGACAAATAATGATGTGGCTGGATGGAGTCATTGAAGCAGTAAGCGTGAGCCTAAATGGACTCCAGAAGATGGTAGAGGACAGGAAAGCCTGGAGGAACGTTGTCCATGGGGTTGCGATGGGTCAGACACGACTTCGCAACTAACAACAACAACAATGCTTACTGTACTTAAATTGGAAGCCACAGTTCCTCTATTTTAGCAGCCATTGCTTTTGGAGAAATTGTGAAGGATAGTGCTTATGTATTTATTAGATCATAAGGAATGTCAATCTTTCATTTCACAATCCTATCTATAGTGACTTTTAATCTCCTTGGCTTCTAGCACTTCAGTTTATTTCCAAGCAAATTCATCCCAAGGAGCATTTATAGTATGGTGCTACTATCCCTGCTATGGTGAAATTCTACCTTTGATAAAACATTGGACATTTTCCTTTCCCTGAAGAATTTATTTGCAGAAAATTGCCCACAAGCCTGGTGGAAAAGAGGTCTCTTGTGTATAGCCCCTAGTAGCAAAATTTCTTCAAATGGTAATAGATCCTTTTAGATCATGGTGTGATAGTCTGGTTCATAAACATGCTAAATCAATGAATGGTTGGGTTTTTGCAACAAATAACACATTGGATTATTCTTTTTTTTATTGAAAAGTTTTACAATTTTTAAATACAATGAACTCCCTCCTCCCCCTCCCCTCTCCCCAACCCTCCCCTCCCCCCTCCCTGACTTCCCAGAGCTGAATACAGGGTATAATGATACAAACATAAACTAAAATATGCTAACAACAAAAATAAAACATTAAGTTCTATCGGACTTTAACTCTCCATAGTCATAATATTAATAAAGTAACAAATAACTAATCATACATCATAAAAATCCACTACTTATTCAAATGCTAAATGAAACTTTTTAGTCCCATATTTATTCTGAATATATTCAATCCATCTTCTCCATTCCACAATATATCTCTGTTGCGATTGGTCTTTCAAATATGCTGAAATCTTTGCCATTTCCGCCAAGTTGGAAACTTTCAAAGTCCACTCTTCTATAGTCGGCAATTCCTCCTTCTTCCAATATTGCGCAACTAAAAGTCTTGCTGCCGTAATTAGATGCAACATCAACTTAGTGTCTATAACAGTAGTATCTGTAATAATACCCAATAAAAACAATTGCAGAGAAAACTTTATCCTTTTCTTAAATATCTTTTGCATATTCCACCAAATTTTAATCCAAAAGGCTTTAACCTTTTTACAAGTCCACCATATATGAAAATATGTTGCATCCTCACAACCACACCTCCAACATTTGGGCTGGCAGTTCGGATACATTCTTGCTATTTTTTTAGGGTGCCACCTATAAAACATTTTCTAAAAATTCTTAAGTTTTGGGCCTGTGTAAATTTTACATTTCTAACCCAGATCTTTTCCCAAGTATCCATTGTTATAACTTCTTGAAAATTCTGGGCCTACTTTATCATACAATCTTTCACAAGTTCCGTTTCTGAATCAATTTCTATCAATGCATTATATATCCTTTTTATATGTGCTTGACCTTATTCTTGTCTTACCCAGCTATAGCATTGAATAAAAGCCTAAAATCAATCGTAATCTAATCTAATCCAATCCAATCTAATCTAAATATATTAATAATCTAGTTCCATCAAGACTCACTATTAGTCCATTGTCTTTTTGAACCTGCTGCTACAGCAATATTCCATTTTTCTTCTTCTTAACATTTCCCAGAGTGGTAGCCATGAATGAGTAAAGTGTGGAGAACAGGTGATGATTTCCACATAGCTTGTCTTCTCCTGCAGAAGTGATTCAGGCCAGCCTAAAGGAAGAAAAGCATTGGCAGTAGTAGCAAAAGAGACAATGGGCATGGGGACATGGTGCCCTGAAAAGATTTTACCAAAGACCTACCAAAGAACTCATGAACCAAGAATGGTTGTTTTTAATTAGTATGATGCATTTATTAGAAGGGTTACACAAGCTGAACATAGTTTTGAATGTGAAGAGAATACATGAGAGTTGCTTAGCAGGTACCAATTATAGTATCCAGTATAGGTGAAAATCGAAAAATTAGA
Organism: Vipera ursinii; assembly: GCF_947247035.1. NCBI lineage: Eukaryota > Metazoa > Chordata > Lepidosauria > Squamata > Viperidae > Vipera > Vipera ursinii. The sequence goes on from NC_139512.1 coordinate 333,446,586, forward strand.
ATATCGTGCAAAAGTTCATTTATTTCAGTAATGCAACTTAAAAGGGGAAACTAATATATGAGATAGACTCATTACATGCAAAGCGAGATAGTTCAAGCCGTGATTTGTCATAATTGTGATGATTATGGCTTACAGCTCATGAAAACCCCAAATCCACAATCTCAGTAAATTAGAATATTGTGAAAAGGTGCAATATTCTAGGCTCAACGTGTCCCACTCTAATCAGCTAATTAGGCCATAACACCTGCAAAGGGTTCCTGAGCCTTTAAATGGTCTCTCAGTCTGGTTCAGTAGGAATCACAATCATGGGGAAGACTGCTGACCTGACAGTTGTGCAGAAAACCATCATTGACACCCTCCACAAGGAGGGAAAGCCTCAAAAGGTAATTGCAAAAGAAGTTGGATGTTCCCCAAGTGCTGTATCAAAGCACATTAATATAAAGTTATGTGGAAGGGAAAAGTGTGGAAGAAAAAGGTGCACAAGCAGCAGGGATGACCGCAGCCTGGAGAGGATTGTCAGGAAAAGGCCTTTCAAAAGTGTTGGGGACTTTCACAAGGAGTGGACTGAGGCTGGAGTCAGTGCATCAAGAGCCACCACACACAGATGGATCCTGGACATGGGCTTCCAATGTCGTATTCCTCTTGTCAGGCCGCTCCTGAACAACAAACAACGTCAGAAGCGTCTTACCTGGGCTAAAGAAAAACAGACCTGGTCTGTTGCTCAGTGGTCCAAAGTCCTCTTTTCTGATGAGAGCAACTTTTGCATCTCATTTGGAAACCAAGGACCCAGAGTCTGGAGGAAGAATGGAGAGGCACACACTGCAAGATGCTTGAAGTCCAGCGTGAAGTTTCCACAATCTGTGTTGATTTGGGGAGCCATGTCCACTGTGTTTCATTAAGTCCAGGGTCAACGCAGCTGTCTACCAGGAGATTTTGGAGCACTTCATGCTTCCTTCCGCAGACAAGCTTTATGGGGATGCTGACTTCATTTTCCAGCAGGACTTGGCACCTGCCCACACTGCCAAAAGCACCAAAACCTGGTTCAATGACCGTGGGATTACTGTGCTTGATTGGCCAGCAAGCTCGCCTGACCTGAACCCCATAGAGAATCTATGGGGCATTGCCAAGAGAAAGATGAGAGACATGAGACCGAACAATGCAGAAGAGCTGAAGGCCGCTATTGAAGCATCCTGGTCTTCCATAACACCTCAGCAGTGCCACAGGCTGATAGCTTCCATGCCACGCCGCATTGAGGCAATAATTGCTGCAAAAGGGGCCCAAACCAAGTACTGAGTACATAAGTATGCTTATACTTTTCAGAGGTCCGATATTGTACTATGTACACTCCTTGTTTTATTGATTGCATGTAATATTCTAATTTTCTGAGATTGTGGATTTTGGGTTTTCATGAGCTGTACACCATAATCATCATAATTATGACAAATCACGGCTTGATCTTGCTTTGCATGTAATGAGTCTATCTCATATATTAGTTTCCCCTTTTAAGTTGCATTACTGAAATAAACGAACTTTTGCATAATATTCTAATTTTTCGAGTTTCACCTGTATATAGTTGTAGGTTCCAGGTTGAAATACTGCACTTTTTATGGGGGCTGCCTTTTTATCTAGTCCAAACACTTCATTTTGTACATAATTTAGGATTTCCAGTTTAATATCTGGAAAGTTATGATTGACAAAGAAGCCCCCTAATTCCTAAATAAGAATTCAAGGTGATGCCCATTTCTACATTCAAGGCCACTCATATAGTCTGAAAGATTTAGATCAGACACTGTCTCATTTAAAGCCACATTGCTTGTTGCAGTGGAAGAATTGGTTGTATAGCATGCAAGCAAAGCAGAGAGTGTTAATTGCCCAGAAGTGATGGAGATGCTGTTTCTGTGAGAACTAGAATGAGCATGTGCAAATCACATTTAAAGATTCAACCACTGCAGGGTTTAATTAAAATCCAAGAATAAATATAGTTAGCCATTCTGTCAGTTTAGATTACAGTGAGTATGTTTACATTTTTTACACATTTAATGAAAGCTATTTGCATAGATGAATGTATAGGCCAACATTTGGCATTTATGTGATCAACTCATTACAGGAGGAAAACAGAACACTGGAAATTGTATGAAATACAACTTAAAAAGCTTCTCTCTCTCTCTCTCTCTCTCTCTCTCTCTCTCTCTCTCTCTCTCTCTCTCTCTCTCTCTCCCTCTCTCCCTCCCCCTCCCTCCCTCCCTCCCTCCCTCCCTCCCTCCCTCCCTCTCTCTCTCTCTCTCTCTCTCTCTCTCTCTCTCTCTCTGTGTGTGTGTGTGTGTATAAAATTAATAATAGTAGCAATATAAATAATTCATTGCATAGTGTTCTTCACCTTGAGGCATTACCTGGGAAGTCCAGGCCTGTTGGCTAAACTGGGAAATTGAAATAAACCTCCCAGAAGAAGGCAATGGCAAACCACTTCAAAATTACTGCCAAGAAAACTTGAACTCATCTTAAGGGTATGCTTACTTTTTTATGGTCAAATAAAAGTTTATGCCACTTCCTACACACAAAAAAAAACACATTTCAAAGCATCTTACAAACATCAAATATGCATACCTTCTCCCATATTAAAGACAAATTCAGTAAAAAGGAAAAAGATAGGAAAGAAGAAAAGCAGAAACAAAATAAAATCACCCATGTTAGTGGAGAAAAAATATGTGAAGGTTTGACAGGTGCCTAGAATGGTTTGACAGGTGCCTAGAATGGTAGTTGACCCATGGATTTCAGGAGTGAGCATTCCGGAGTGTAGGTACCACCAGTCAAAATCCCTCCAGAGACTTAGGGAGGAAATATTTGTTTACTGTATGTAGGATACAACAGGCACATCATATCATTAAAAGTCTCTGAAAAGGTGGAAGAGATATATATCCAATCACATCTCAGAGCCTTTGCATCCTTTAACAATATTGCCCACTATGAAGAAAAATCTTGGATTTCTTTTTCTTGTTGTTCTTTGTCCCATCTTTTGGAGACAGTTGCATGATTATATTCTCTGCACTTCAGGTCTCCTATCTAGGTAATTCTCACAAGTTAAGCTGAAATTGTCTTGCAATTAACAGAGCACTCACACCACTACTGAGAAAGTGAACAACTGCAAGATGGCACACTGCCGTTCTTGGCACGTACAGCAGGACTTCTGATAATCTCAGCAAGCAATATGATGTATAATTACAAAAAGACCCTGGTTCCAAGTTGTTCAGGGCTTTGTACATCATAAGAAGAGCATTAAACCTGGCTTGGTAATTAAATGAAGTCACTGAAATTGATGACTCCTATGAAATCAAACTTTTGGTCTATCCACCTCAACATTGCCTATTATTAGGGAGACTTTTGGTCTATCCACCTCAACATTGCCTATTATTAGGGAGACCTTATGTCCGCGGGAGACCACCGTTTCTCAGATAGTCGGGTGTGAGTCTCTCTTTGTGAGATTTGGTTCTGGGGCGCAGTTGGGTTTGCTGCTGACGTACATTTCGCCTAGTCGTGCAGCGGCAGCCCTGCCCGAGCTGCTTGATATCCTCTCAGGGTTGGTGGTTGAGTTTCCCAAACTTATAGTTTTGGGAGACTTCAATCTACCATCCCTGGGAGGCTCATCTGAGCTAGCTCGGGAGTTCATGGCTTCCATGACGGCCATGGACCTGACGCAAGTAATTTCTGAACCAACTCATGAGGGAGGCCACACTCTTGACCTGATTTTTTTATCTAGACGGTGGTTGGATGATCTTGGTGGGGGCTCTCCATTTATTATGCCCCTGTCATGGACCGATCATCATCTCCTGCGGATGGTCTTCCGTTTTGCCACCCCCCGCCGTGGGGATACGGAACCAATTAGATGGTACCGTCCCAGACGCTTAATGGATCCTGATAGATTCCAAGCGGCGCTGGGGTCCCCACCTGCCTCCATTGCTCACAGCTCGGCGGATGCCTTAGTGGAAACCTGGGAAAGGGCAGCCACTGAGGCACTTGACCGGGTTGTACCCTTGCGGCCCCTGACCCGGCGCAGATCCCAGCGAGCTCCATGGTTCTCCGCAGAGCTCCGGAAGATGAAGCGTCGGAAACGGGGCCTAGAGAGCTGCTGGAGGTCGAGCCGATCCGAACCCGACCGGTTGCGGTTAAGAACCTATATTAGGTCTTATCTCGCAGCGATGAGGGTGGCGAGGTGTAATTACTTCTCTACCCTCATTGCGTCCGCAGATAATCGCCCGGCCGCCCTGTTTAGGGTGACTCGCTCGCTCCTTAATCAGGAGGTGAGGGAGGATCCCTTGCAGGGTCGTGCTGAGGAATTTAGTCAACATCTGTCGGATAAAATCGCTCGGATTCGGACCGGTTTGGACTCCAGCTGGGCAGAGTCAGGCGAGCAGGACACGGACGGTCTTGTCAATGTTATCTGGGAAGAGTTTGATTCTGTGACCCCTGATGAAGTGGACAGGATTATGGGGAGGCTGAGCTCCTCCACATGTTTGTTGGATCCGTGCCCTTCCTGGCTGGTTTATGCAGCTAGGGAGAGGACACGAGGCTGGCTCCAGGCGGTTATATCTGCTTCTTTGAGTGAGGGTTATTTCCCCACCGTCTTGAAGGAGGCGGTGGTGAGACCTCTCCTCAAGAAGCCTGCCTTGGACCCAGCTGTATTGAACAACTTTCGTCCAGTCTCCAACCTTCGCTTTCTTGCGAAGGTTGTTGAGAGTGTGGTGGCGCATCAGCTCCCTCTGGTCCTGGATGAAGCGGATTATCTGGACCCCTACCAATCGGGTTTCAGGCCCGGGTACAGCACGGAGACGGCATTGGTCGCTCTGGTGAATGATCTCTGGAGGGCTCGAGACAGGGGATATTCCTCTGTCCTAGTCCTATTAGACCTCTCGGCGGCTTTCGATACCATCGACCATGGTATCTTGCTGCGGCGTCTCAGGGGATTGGGAGTGGGAGGCACGGTTCTTCGGTGGTTCTCCTCCTATGTCCTGGGACGTTCGCAGTCGGTGTTGGCAGGGGGGCAGAGATCGGCCCCTAGGTCTCTCGTTTGTGGAGTTCCTCAGGGGTCGGTTCTCTCGCCTCTCCTGTTCAACATCTACATGAAACCGCTGGGTGAGATCATTCGTGGTTTTGGAGTTGGGTATCATCAATATGCCGATGATACCCAACTTTTCTTTTCGACCCCAAACCACCCCAGTGATGCCCTCGCTGTGATGTCCCGTTGCCTGGAGGCGGTTCGGGTCTGGATGGGGAGGAACAGACTTCAGCTCAACCCTGACAAGACTGAGTGGCTGTGCATTCCGGCATCCCGGGACATTCAAAATGTTCCATCTCTTTCTATGGGGGGTGAGCTCTTACCCCCCGTGGATAGGGCTCGCAACTTGGGAGTCCTCCTAGATTCACGGCTTACCCTAGAAGATCATGTAGTGGCCGTGACTAGGGGGGCTTTTGCCCAGGTTCGCCTGGTGCGCCAGTTGCGGCCCTATCTGGACCGGGATGCCCTGTGCACGGTCACTCATGCGCTCGTGACCTCTCGCCTTGACTACTGTAATGCTCTCTACATGGGGCTTCCCTTGAAGACCACTCGGAGGCTCCAACTGGTACAGAATGCGGCCGCGAGAGTTGTCTTGGGAGTTTCCCGGTACTCCCATGTTACACCTTTGCTCCGCGAGCTGCATTGGTTACCAGTTGTCTTCCGGGTGAGGTTCAAGGTCTTGGTTATGATCTTTAAGTCCCTACATGGCATGGGTCCGGGGTACCTCGGGGACCACCTGCTGCCGGCTTCAACTCCCCTCCGCCCTGTGCGTTCCCACAGAGAGGGCCTCCTCAGGGTGCCTCCGGTCAGGGAATGCCGACTGGCGGCCCCCAGGGGGAGAGCCTTCTCTGTGGGTGCCCCGGCTTTGTGGAACCAACTGCCGGTGGAGCTCCGGACGGCATTGGACCTCCGAACTTTCCGTCGTGGTCTGAAGACCCATTTGTTTGAATTGGCTGGTCTGGCCTGATGGGGGAGCTGGGTTTTAAATTGTTATTTTAGATTGTATTATTGTTTTTTAATTGGGCATTGATTTAATCTCTGTTTTAACTTTTGTATAGTATTGTATTTTTATTTATATGCCCTGTGAACCGCCCTGAGTCCCCAGGGAGAAGGGCGGTATATAAATTAAATAAAACGTAAATAAAACGTATACAAGAGCTTCCTTAGTTGTACATATAACATTTTGGGCACATGAAATAGGCACTCAAAGGGGAAGAGGCACTGCCTCCCACAAAATAACTATTACTCTACATTGCCAATCACAAAATCCAAGTTTACTGGAAGAAAAAGTGGATAGGTTGACATCCTTACAATTCTTTAGTTCCTGGGTTTATTTTTATTTATTACATTTATGGCCTCCTTTCTTCCAAGAAAGTGGATCTCTTATTCCTGTGTTGCACCCAGTTTCCTTCCTAGTCAGATTCAACAGATAGTTCAGCACCTAGATATCTGTAGAGCAATCTTTTTACCCTATGTGATCACTGAGAAAATTTGCGCTGTGACTTCCTGCCCTGCAAGAAGTGAAGAATAAATGGATGAGTCCTGATGACACACATTCTCAGTGGTGGCCCTCACTTTTGGAGCATCCTGCAATTTAGATTCAGGAATGCCACCAACTGCCAAGTCTTTAAGAAGTCTGTAAGATTCATTGTTCCGCGGGTCCTATAGGCACTGATGATACAAACATTGCTAGTTTGTTCATTTATTAATCACATTTATATTGCCACCCATCTCATAAAAAGTTTGAAAGAGGGGTTAAAGAGGCCATCTACATTAAGAGTGAACAGCCCTTTCTCAACAGAAGGGGAGGGACATGACACCATCTATGACCTGAATATAACACAGTCCTTTCAGCAGTTCCAAGAAAATTCCACATTCATTTGCACTATTCAAGCAACCCAGAGGGCACAGATAAACCTTGAAGTGTCCTCATTGACTCTCAGAAAGAGTGCTAAAGTCTAGATGACTGAAAGAAATATAAATCCTTCCATTCTCCACCATTCAGTCAGAACTGAAGAAGCTTCCTGGATGAGAAGTAAAACATCTTCAAGCAAAACAAAGAAAGTCTAGTTGTCTTTTGAAAAAAACCACCTTTGGGACAACCATGACTTGGATGACTGAGAATCTCCATAGACATTGGTTACTAATGGGTAAATCACATGGCCATGACTGTGTTTTCCTTTCCCCCTTCCTCCATATTTGGAATCCTTACCTAAGTACTTAAATAATTAGCAATAAGGGGATTATTGTTTATATTAACATTCATTGGAGAAGAAGAGATTACAAGAGAGTAATCAGGTACATGTTGGCAAATACACCACACTGTTTGTTTAGCACATGCAAGACTGTCAGTGCAACCACATTCCTTGCAAGGTGTATTCCCTGTTGTGTGCTTGATTACTTTCTTATAATCCCTTCCTCTCCAATCTCTCCATTCTGCAAGTGGACACAAAAAGAAAGAATAGCAAAACAACAGGTCAGGCACAGGATAATATATACTGATTAGAATTGGCAACCATATGACTGAGGATATATCAAAGTTTATAAATGTAGACATTGATCATAGAGTCATTTTTTCAGTATCATAATTTCAAACAGTTTGAACAAAGCAGTTGGTAAGTGAGAACTATCTGTACAGTTCCTCAATTATACAATGTGTAACCCAAGAGCAATTCACAAAGAGAGAACACATAAGGGTGATGTTGTCCAAGAATCAATCAATCCATACATACATACATCCGAAGCAGCAATCAGGACTGGGCCCTGCAATAGTTTGCAACATTGGATGAAACTTTTGGCAATAGGAGCTGTGCCACAAAATTAGGAAATTAAAATATTAGCTTCTCTAACAAATTAGTTTTCTCTACATGCTGTTGAAAATTGTTATAAACATTAAGGAGATGAAGGCGATAATGAGAGGGATAATATTTAACAGTTGCTACATAACCCTCACGAGACCTGTACATCTAATCAAACACACTACCATTTCTGATAACACAACATAGGTTTCTTGAGAAGGTAGTACATTACCAAATGGAGTAATATTGACTATCCCCCCTGAGATCTTGCTCAGAGTTCTTTACAAGGCAGCTTTTGTAGAATGAAATTAATCATCTTCTGTATCCTGGTGCAACATAATTTTTTCACTGACAGAACTGTTTCTTAACAATAACCAAACCATTGCAGACCTCATTTTTTTTAAAAAAAAATATATATATCAGCAAATGCAGGGCTTGGAAGTAGGAGGTCTAAAGGAATCTTCTTTTAGTGACAAAAGAGGAGTCATTCAATTAATTGTTTGGGGAAAATTAAAGCAGCATTTATTTCCTTGTGAAAACTGAACTATTATGTTTTTTTTAATTTTAATTCCATTTATATCCCGCCCTTCTCCGAAGACTCAGGGCGGCTTACAAGCTTAGCAGCAGCCTTCATTCTATGTATATGCCTGCTTATTAGGGCTTTCACACACACCCCAAGCGGCATTATTACAAAGTCAGCTTAATTGCCCCCAACAATCTGGGTTTTCTTGCCTTCCTCCAAAAGTATTATTTCAATCAGCAGCAATTTGGGGGCTTTGATATTTGTGAATATCTCAAATTCATATAGACCCAAAATTCATATGGATCAACTGGAGAAAATGTGCAGTAATATGTGTAAAGAAGAAAGAAGCTTGCAATTTGTTAGAAGAAAATAAAAAGTGTACTTCCCCCCCCCCCAAATCTCTGATATAGTACACACTAGAACCGAATTGGCTTAAATGCTTGGCTGTGTGAATTAGCTGAAAAACATATAAAAATATATGAAAGAATGCAATTTAGCAGTTCTTGAACTGTACATCCTTTATGTAGTTGGACAGTCTGCAAAGATGGGGTGATGGTGTCAAACCTGACTCAACTCCATAGTTGCCTGCACCTGTTTTTGCTCATAGCTTTGTCCAACAGTGATGGGGGGAGGGTGGTGAATTCCTAAGGGTGGGGCAGGGGAGAGGCTATGGAATGCAAGTGAACCTTCTGTTGCTGGAGAAATGTTATCTACCAAGAAGGTCTGACCGGAGCAGAAAGTTTTTCCCAAAGCAAAGGAACTGAACTCAAATGGCGAACTGTGAACTGTGGGTGGCCCAGAAGAGAAGAGGGTAGTTACCTATGTGGTTTTTCAAGGGAGAATCCCAGAACTGCTTTTGCCATGCCTAGATGGATTTCTCAATAAAGCTACACTCTCGGTCAATCTAAAGAGCCTGGAGTTTCTTTTGTTGAAAGTGTCAAATGAGACAGATGACAGGGGGCACTTAAGTTAGTATTAATCTTGCACCACCTGCCTTATTTTGCTTTTGCTGCCTTATTACAGTAAATAATGTGGATCCTTATATTTGAGAAATAGAAATATCAAAAATGGCTATACACAGACAGAGAGAGAGGGGTCTCTCTCTCTCTCTCTCTCTCTCTCTCTGTGTGTGTGTGTGTGTGTGTGTGTGGAGAAAGAGAGAGAGAGAGTTGAGACCTTAAATTTTGAAATTTACCCTACCCTGTAGCAAATGTGTTCTGTAATCACTGTTTGCCCCATTAGTAAAACTTGCAAAACAAGTTGCAAAACAAATAAACAAATGAATAACTTTATTAAAATATACAAAGACCACAATTTTCTTGAAGAATAGATTACAAAACATCTCCTTTGCTTTTGTACAGCTTCTTCTCTAATTACCCTGTCTTGCAGAACAGGGCTATCTTCCAAATTGCCTTTTGACATTCATGAGCCACGTCAACACACAAAAAGCTGAGTGGCTTTTGGCTTAAAATACTAGCCCAGAATTAAAGGAAGTAGCCAAAAATAGTATTTCAAACAGCTCTCCGGGGTTCTGAAATAAAATTGGGACTGAATCATTTTGTTTTGTTTTCTGATGATTTCAGAATAGACTAAAGGCCATATGTAAAGCTGACATATGATCCAGTTTTCAGATCTTTAAGAAATGAGTCTCAGGTTAAGGGAAATTACAGTAATAAGATGTGGATCAGTAGGAAGCTAACATATATTCCCCACACCTGTGCAAGGTTCACTTGAGGGCACACTTTATATAAACCATCCTGACAAGTGAATAACACTCAGTTGTGGTTCATGTGGTTATTCAGTCAAACAGTGAGAAACAATGAGCTCCCCAAACACCTTCACTATGTGATTAGCTGAGGAAAGAGGCTACCCACTAATAAACAAAGCAAAACTCTAACCCAGGCCTCTACTCATTTAAATAACCAGAAAACTTTGTCAGGGGTCAGAGCCTCTAGTTAGAAATATAATATGCTTAACCAAGCAATGAATGATGTAGTGGTTACAATTCTGTAATCTTCTAATTTTATGTTACTTTATTTTTGTTAGTTTACCATGTGCAAACTAAACTCATTTCATTTGTTTTTAATTAAACATATGGAGTGACAAGAGTTTAATACAACAAGCAGGTTAAATATATTTGATTATACTGTAACTATTTGGATTATGGCTGGTGTTAAAGCAACATCTGTTTCCTCAAAGAGCTATCCAAAGTACTGAGGATTTTGTTACTGAGAATGGGTCCTGTTTTCTATGCCAGATAGTATCCATCCATTCAAAGCACACTGGTCAACTTACTATGCAACAGAAATAAAATGGATTACGGATTTATTCCTGGCTTTTCAATTCACCCAATCCTAGCAAAGCAAATTATCCAGGACAGTGCAAACTGAGGCAAAACCAAAACAAAATAAGCAGAGCTCTGTTAATTTTGTGAAAGAACGATAACTCAGGCAGTCCTCTGGCTTGGAATCTTCTGTCTTGTTACCATGATCTCCCTGAATCCTGTATTTACACAGTGATCTGGTGAACTTTCATACCCTTGAGACAAGTATGGCAATTCTTGCTGAGATTGGTCTCAGGGCAACTTCTGAATATCAAAACTCAGAGGTCTCAAGCTTAACTTGGGGACAATTGAATTAACAATAGGAAGTATTTACCCTTTTAGAAATGTAATTCTCAAAACTGCCCTAAGAACAGATAGGTTTGAATGGGAACAATTTTCTTTCTTTCCAAAACCCCCCTTTTTTCCCTAGCACACTACAAACAGTAGAAGATCCTGCTGTACTCACTTTCTCTCACCTAGACTCCCTTGCACTGAAGTTGACAAATTGCTAAGATCTATTGACTTTGAATTAAAATGAAGAATTGCCTGTAATTTTTCCAATAGAATTTAAATGATCAAATTGGTTAAAAAAATTCTGTTTGTATCTCACTGTAAGGATCGTTAAGATCTTTATGTTAATCAAAACTCACTTAGCAAAGCAAGTTCAGAGCCAAAGAATTAAAGGATGCTGCTCCCAAACTCTTGCTGGTATTTTATGCTGAATATTGTTTAAAGGGATGACAGCAAATCAGATTTGATGAATAACTGATTGTGGAATAAAGTAGGCCCAGGATCCTGTGATGCTATGCCACCAGGTCAACATATATAGTATCCAAGGCAAAGCAGGTACTAGGGGTTTTTGAGGTTGACCATGCTGCAGTATTTGAGCACATTCCAGATGGATTTGACCCTTGATAATCAATGGATAAACAGAAAGGATGCCTTGCCATTGTAATTGAGTCTATTTACCTTGCTGCCAGCTGTCTTCTTCTTTTTCCTTCCACTTTTACCAGGATTAGCCCATTCCTAAAAGATTTAGGTGTTCACATAATGTGTCTGAAGTAGGACCATTTGAGTCTGGTCATTGTGCTCAAGGGAAAACTGGGCTGATATACTAGAAGATCTATTGGTTTGTTTTCTTGGCTGTCCACAATATTCACAGGAGTCCTCTCCAACACCAAAGTTCAAAAGCATTACTGTTCCCATCCTACTTCTTCAGGGTCCAACTCTCAAATGTCTCAGGGAATACCATGATTCTGGTCTTTGTAGCTATAAACACATTAACAACACTTGAATATCTTTTACAATGCCTTCCTTCATAGTTGCTCTACCAAGTGCTAGTCTGTGGTGTATTATTATCTCTTTGCTGTTGATGGTTGATTCTAAAAGGCAAATGCTATCCACCACATCAGTATCAGTTCTAAGGCTAATTATTCTACCCATTGTCATTAGTTTGGTCTTTATATTTAATTTTGTTCCATTTTTTTCATAGTTCTTCTTAATTTTTATTACAAGAGGTTGCAGATCCTTTGCATTTTTGTCTATCAGGATAGGGAAGCTATTCTTTTTCATGGGATGCACGTATTGCTTAATTTAATTCAAAACAAGTAAAAGATTTTCACAATGTATTGCATTTGTGTGTTTATGTGTACCCTTAATATTAGTCAGTGATAGTACTCTCCAAACGCCTGAAATAATATCATATAGAGGAAGATAAATGTAAACATAAATGTAATAAGAGGCCCCTGATTATGTTTTTATCAAATTTTTTTACGGGGTTGGGGAGAGGGGTGGGTGATAGGGGTTGTCTGGCTTTGGGGGGCGGCCAATCAACCATAGTTCAGGCCAGACTTGGGTCTGACCGCGCGGGGGGAGAACGAGGGGTCGTTGTCTCCGGGGCTCATGAGCGGGTCGTGGGATTACCAATTCCCACGACGGGGAATGGCAGCAGGTGGATAGACAGGGGGCCATATCGTTACTGGGAGCGCCGTCTCCGCTATTTGCAAGCGGTGGGGCGCTCTGACCCTCTGCTTCTTTCCCGAGGTTCCGGGAGCGAGGATGTGCAGCCTCCTGAGCTCAGGCTGGTGTACCTGAATGCCAGGTCCGTGGTTAACAAAGCTCCCCTTGTTAGGGATTTAGTTGAGGGTGAGCATGCGGACCTGGCTTGCATCACGGAGACTTGGTTGGGCCCAGAGGGTGGGGTCCCTTTGGTTGACCTTTGCCCACCAGGCTTCCGGGTGCTACACCAGCCTCGAGCTCAGGGTAGGGGTGGGGGTGTGGTGGTGATTGTTAGGGAGACCTTATGTCCGCGGGAGACCACCGTTCCTCAGATAGTCAGGTGTGAGTCTCTCTTTATGAGATTTGGCTCTGGGGCGCAGCTGGGCTTGCTGCTCGTGTACATTTCGCCTAGTCGCGTAGCGGCAGCCCTACCCGAGCTGCTCGATATCCTCTCGGGGTTGGTGGTTGAGTTCCCCAAACTTATAGTTTTGGGAGACGTCAACCTACCATCCCTGGGAGGTTCATCTGAGCTTGCTCGGGAGTTCATGGCTTCCATGACGGCCATGGACCTGACGCAGGTAATTTCTGAGCCAACTCATGAGGGAGGCCACACCCTTGACCTGATTTTCTTATCTGGACGGTGGTTAGATGATCTTGGTGGGGGCTTTCCATTTATTACGCCCCTGTCATGGACCGATCATCACCTCCTGCGGCTGGTCTTCCATTTTGCCACCCCCCGCCATGGGGGTACGGAGCCAACTAGAAGGTACCACCCCAGACGCCTAATGGATCCTGATAGATTCCAAGCGGCGCTGGGGTCCCCACCTGCCTCCATTGCTCACAGCTCGGCGGATGCCTTAGTGGAAGCCTGGGAAAGGGCAGCCACTGAGGCACTCGACCGGGTTGTACCCTTGCGGCCCCTGACCCGGCGCAGATCCCAGCGAGCTCCATGGTTCTCCGTGGAGCTCCGGGAGATGAAGCGTCGGAAACGGGGCCTAGAGAGCTGCTGGAGGTCCAGCCGATCTGAACCCGACCGATTGCGGTTAAGAACCTACATTAGGTCTTATCTCGCTGCGATGAGGGAGGCGAGGTGTAATTACTTCTCCACCCTCATCGCGTCCGCAGATAATCGCCCGGCCGCCTTGTTTAGGGTGACTCGCTCCCTTCTTAATCAGGAGGTGAGGGAGGATCCCTTGCAGGGTCGTGCCGAGGAGTTTAGTCAACATCTGTCGGATAAAATCGCTCGGATTCGGACCGGTTTGGACTCCAGCTGGGCAGAGTCTGGCGATCAGGACGCGGGCGGTCTTGTCAATGTTATCTGGGAGGAGTTTGATTCTGTGACCCCTGATGAAGTGGACAGGATTATGGGGAAGCTGAGTTCCACCACATGTTTATTGGACCCGTGCCCTTCTTGGCTGGTTTATGCAGCTAGGGAGAGGACACGAGGCTGGCTCCAGGCGGTTATATCTGCTTCTTTGAGCGAGGGTTATTTCCCCACCATCTTGAAGGAGGCGGTGGTGAGACCTCTCCTCAAGAAGCCTGCCTTGGACCCAGCTGTATTGAACAACTTTCGTCCAGTCTCCAACCTTCGCTTCCTTGTGAAGGTTGTTGAGAGTGTGGTGGCGCATCAGCTCCCCCTGGTCCTGGATGAAGCGGATTATCTGGACCCTTACCAATCAGGTTTCAGGCCCGGGCACAGCACGGAGACGGCATTGGTCGCTCTGGTGAATGATCTCTGGAGGGCTCGGGATAGGGGATATTCCTCTGTCCTAGTCCTATTAGACCTCTCGGCGGCTTTCGATACCATCGACCATGGTATCCTGCTGCAGCGTCTCAGGGGATTGGGAGTGGGAGGCACGGTTTTCCAGTGGTTCTCCTCCTATCTCCTGGGACGCTCGCAGTCGGTGTTGGCAGGGGGGCAGAGGTCGACCCCTAGGACTCTCACTTGTGGAGTTCCTCAGGGATCGGTCCTCTCGCCTCTCCTGTTCAACATCTATATGAAACCGCTGGGTGAGATCATTCGTGGTTTTGGAGTTGGGTATAATCAATATGCTGATGATACCCAACTTTTTATTTCGACCCCAAACCACCCCAGTGATGCCCTCGCTGTGATGTCCCGTTGCCTGGAGGCGGTTCGGGTCTGGATGGGGAGGAACAGACTTCAACTCAACCCTGACAAGACTGAGTGGCTGTACATTCCGGCTTCCCGGGACACCTGGGATGTTCCACCTCTTTCTATGGGGGGTGAGCTTTTACCCCCTGTGGATAGGGCTCGCAACTTGGGAGTCCTCCTAGATTCACGACTCACTCTGGAGGATCACATAGTGGCCGTGACTAGGGGGGCTTTCGCCCAGGTTCGCCTGGTGCGCCAGTTGCGACCCTATCTGGACCGGGAGGCCTTATGTACGGTCACTCATGCGCTCGTGACCTCTCGCCTAGACTACTGTAACGCTCTCTACATGGGACTTCCCTTGAAGACTACTCGGAGGCTCCAACTGGTACAGAATGCGGCCACGAGAGTTGTCTTGGGAGTTTCCCGGTACTCCCATGTTACACCTTTGCTCCGTGAGCTGCATTGGTTGCCAGTTGTCTTCCGGGTAAGGTTCAAGGTTTTGGTTATGATCTTTAAGTCCCTACATGGCATGGGTCCGCGATACCTCGAGGACCACCTGCTGCCGGCGTCGACTCCCCTCCGCCCTGTGCGCGCCCACAGAGAGGGCCTCCTCAGGGTGCCTCCTGTCAGGGAATGTCGACTGGTGGCCCCCAGGGGGAGGGCCTTCTCTGTGGGTGCTCCGGCGTTATGGAACCAACTGCCGGTAGCGCTCCGGATGGCATCAGACCTCCGATCCTTCCGTCGCGGGTTGAAGACCCATTTATTTGAACTAGTGGGTCTGGCCTGATGGGGGTACATGGGTTTTTTATATAGGCTTGTTTTATTATTGGTTTTAACTTGGGCATTGATTTAATTGTTTTTTAATGTTTGTATTGTTATTTATATTTATGCCCTGTGAACCGCCCTGAGTCCCCTTGGGAGAAGGGCGGTATAAAAATCTCAATAAATTAAATTAAATTAAATTAAGATGAAGAGCTGTCATTCATGGACATGGAATGATAGATGTAAGTTATGTAAGTTAGATGTAAGTAAGGAAAGGAAATTACTGTTGAATGTTAGAGAAAAAAATCCTAAGAGTATAGTATTAGCAATATGACAGTGAAGCCATAATTACTCAGAGAAGTGTTGGACTCTTTTTCACTGGATAGGTTCAAGTGGAAGATAAACATCAGTTGTGGACGCTTCAAGTGGACGATAGGCTTCAATTCTGAATGCTTTAATATGGAATCATTTATAAAAAAGAGGATTCAAATCAATATCTCAAGTGTCCCCTTCCAAAAACATGATACAATTCTTTAATTTTTCAAAAAGGAAGGTTAGAACTAATACAACAATATAAATTAAGAAAAAAGAAAAGTGAAAGCTAAAGCTAAATGTGCAAGAAAGAGAGAAAAGTAAAAAAAAAGAAAAGAAAGAAGATAAAAAGAACTTCTTTACAGCAATTACAACTACAATTATAAATTTACCTCTTACTCTGTCACAGCATAACTCTCTTCTTTTTATTATCTATCCTGTCTAATCATTAGAACTATAAATCAGAAGTTCATTGTTTTCTGTTTCATGCAAAACTTCTGTAAGGGGTTTCCAGTCAACAGTAAACAAAGTTGTTTTCTTTTCTCTGATCAAACAAATCAGTTTAGCTATCTCAGCAAGTTCCATGATCTTCACCAACATCTTTCCATTGTGGGTAATGCTGAGTCTTTCCATCTTTGTGCATACAATAATCTCACTGCAGTTGCAATATAAAAAAAAACAAAGTTCCATGACTTTTTCTCAACGGTTTATCCATCAATCCCAAAAGAAAAGCATCTGGTTTAAATTGCATATTAATCTTTGAAATCTCCTGAATCAATGTGTGTATTTGAATTGAAAATGTTCTAGCCTTTTTAAATGACCACCAAACATGATAAAATGTCCCTTCTCGTTGTTCACATTTGCAACATAAATTTGAAGTGCCTTTATACCTTCTGGACAATTTCTCTGGTGACATATAACAATGGCATATTAAAACCAACCATCTTCTGATCCATTGGATCCCTCTGAAGAATCAGGGCCTGAAGCCTCATATGCGTTTTGTTTTTTTTAATCCCATTTATATCCCGCCCTTCTCCGAAGACTCAGGGCGGCTTACAATTTAAAGCACAAATCAATATGCTTAGCAATAGCCTTCATTCTATGTATATGCCTGCTTATTAGGGCTTTCGCCCCCCCCCTAAGCGGCATTATTACAAAGTCAGCTTATTGCCCCCAACAATCTGGGTCCTCATTTTACCTACCATGGAAGGATGGAAGGCTGAGTCAACCTTGAGCCTGGTGGGATGCGAACCTGCACTAATTGCAGGCAGCTGGTGTTACCTAAGGAGGCCTTAGCCCACTGCTCCACCAAGGCTCTTGGGGGAGTGTTCCAGCACTAGGCCCTCCATAGCCTTCCCCACCCTGAGATACCTCATATTTGCTTAACAGCAGTAAAGGTAAAGGTAAAGGTTCCCCCGCACATGCGTGCTAGTCGTTTCCGACTCTAGGGGCCGGTGCTCATCTCCTTTTCATAGCCGAAGAGCCAGCGCTTGTCCGAGGACGTCTCCGTGGTCATGTGGCCGGCATGACTAGACGCCAAAGGCGCACGGAACGCTGTTACCTTCCCACCGGAGTGGTCCCTATTTTTCTACTTGCATTTTTACGTGCTTTCGAACTGCTAGGTTGGCAGAAGCTGGGACGAGTAACAGGCGCTCACTCTGCTACGCGGCACTCGGGATTCGACCCGCCAAACTGCCGACCTTCTGATCGACAAGTTCAGCGTCCTAACCCACTGAGCCACCGCGTCTAACAAATTTCCAACATCAATCAATGCCTAGCATTTCCAACAAATGCTAGGCATTGATTTCACCCTCTTAGCATGAAACAGAGGCCAAGTGGGCTGTTTTCCTAACTTAAACAAAATAATGCAAGGCAAACTCCAAAGCAATTTGTTTTCCTGCTCACTATAGTTGAGACAAAAAAAAGAAGTCTTGGACGATACTTGTATGTGCACTTAAATGGGAGGAATAGCTACTAAAATAAAAGAGTTTTATTGCTTGTGGACAGGGCCAGGTGCCAATTGGCTTGGCTAGATACTGGGTTGCTGTTCCCTGTTGTTTGGATATATGAAGGTTCCTGGCCTTGATCCAGTAACTGTCATTAAATTTAGGTTTTAAAATGCAATGGACCTTTTCCCCCCCCTGAACTCTATTACCCCAGTCTCTGAAGAGTGCTTCTTAGGGAGGGGGATGTTGGGAAAGAGAACAACGGACTACCAGGACTACCATGCCGTCTATGTGGCTCTAACTCTTGATGTTTTCTGGATGTTAGCCAGCATCCAATATCAGCTTACAAACTACTCAAAAGACAAACTTTTTTCCATTTATGCAGACAGAGACATAATGTACTCTGTGTTTGCTTTCTTCTTCCCTCCCTTCATTTTAAATAACAGCTGTGGGAGGAAAAAAAAGCGTTCAGTAAATGGAAAATCATGAGGGGGAGACTGGGCCTTGATCTGGGCCATATCTAAATTCTTCAACTACTTTGAATTCTGTTTTCTAAAGATTTTATATACAGGCTGGGGCAGAGGAAAAACTCTTCGGTGATGGACATGCGCCATCTTCAGGGAATCTAATGCATTGCACCTCTTTGTCTGCTTGCCACAGTTTTTAATTATGGAATATCTAAATCTTATCTATCCAATTAAATAGTCCATAATAGATTGTAATAATGGTTATAAATGCATATATACCTGCATGCACATATATACAGATACACAAAGAGAAACAGAGTATAGACAGAGATGTGAGCAAGCTGGCTAGAGAGATGGATGGGGGGGAATGGATGGATGATGGATAGATAGATATAATTTCATTCATTGTACAGTATTTATATTCCTACTTTCTTTAACTTAAGAATAACCCTCATTTTTATATTTGCAACAAATTCTGTGCTGTTGAGGATATTTAGTTGATGGATAGACTAAGGCCTTTAATCAATCTAATCTGTCTGTCTGTCTCTCCCTTTCTTCCCCCCATTTGTGTGTGTGTGTGTGTGTGTACGCGCATGCATGTATGTGTGCATGCCAATTAAATCTGGGCTGTTCCAAACAACCCAAATGACAAAGTTTGAACCATCTTTTTTCTTCAGTAACCTGACATAATGTTTTAGTACTTTTGAAATTTTGTTTTTGAGTTGTCATGTATTCATCCCATTCTATTTTCCTCTCACAAAAGGAAAATCACAGCAAACTAAGAAGTTCCAAATCATACATGCAAGGAGAACTATACAATTTCAAATGTGATCAGACTATGAGCACCATAAATCATACCTCGGGTAGCTAAGCCACAAAACTATAAGCATATAGTTTTATAGTCACAAAACTATAAGCTTCTTGCAAAATATCCCTCGAAAGAGAATAAAGTTTTCCTTCAAAAATAATTCAGAAATGGGTGTTAGACAATCGTGAAAGCCTTATCACCCATAGCTTTCTGATGGGGCAAATCCCTGTTTTGAAATGCAACATAACAGTATGCTTGAAGCCCAGTTTTGTCTAGATGTGGGACAAAAAGACATTTGTGGGGAGGAGTCTATGAGACCCACAACATCAGATGTAGGCTGTAATAGGATCTGGATGACCTCTGATTCCCTTTGAAGTTTAAGACTCTCTTTTTAATAAAAAAAAAAACTCTAGAGGACAAAAATCTCCCTTATTTGGGGCACAATAATAGTTTTCACAGAAAGCAGTATACATGGTACGCATTTTCAAGACTATTTCAGAAAGCACTTATTTTCCTTTCAGGAGGAACAATAGAGAATGAAGATTTCCTTTCTTTCTCTCTCTTTTCTGATTTGTTTTTCATTAGTGTTCCTGGCCAAGAGTGAGACAGAATCTATTTTAGAGAGAAGGCTAGAAATATCCGCCTCCCATTGCAAACCCTTCAACCAGGGTTGTCTCTGAATCTTAATCTTAAAACAGAAGGAACTCAAGAACTTGTTTTGCTGGGCAGCATAATTAGACATATGAGTAAAACAATGTAAGGATTGAAAGGATTCTTTTAAATTTAGTAGAGAAACTAAACCACAAAATTTAGTACTATAAAAAGAAAGGTGTGTACATATTGGTGGGCATATGCACATTAACATATGGATGGACATAGGAAGATCTCTGCTAGATTATGAGATTCAAGGTGCTGGTGATGACCTATAAAGCCCTAAATGGCATGGGTCCGGGTTATTTACGGGAGCACCTCTTGCCGGCGTTAACTTCCCATCGCCCTGTGCGCTCCCACAGAGAGGGCCTCCTCAGGGTGCCGTCGGTCAGGGAATGTCAACTGGCGGCTCCCAGGGGGAGAGCATTCTCTGTGGGCGTGCCTGCCCTCTGGAATCAGCTTCCAGTTGAGCTCCGGATGGCTCTTGACCTTCGCTCGTTTCACCGCGACCTGAAGACTTGGTTGTTTGAACAGGCCGGCCTGGACTAAGAGATTGGATTTTAGAGTTTAAATTTTAAAAAATTTAAATTTTAGAATGTATTTATTACTTAGGGCTATTGATTTAATCTTATTTCAATTTTTATACCTTGTGTGTTGTTAGCGTTTTAATTGCCCTGTACACCACCCCGAGTCCTTGGAGAGGGGCAGTATATAAATCTAATAAAATAAAATAAAAATAATAAATTATTTCAAAGTCCAAAATAACCAGCTAGATGTTTCTGACCTCTTCTACTATAGCTTCCTAGCACCCCTGAATCTCTACAGCACCCCTGAACCTGGAAATTTTATGCACCCATAAAATAGTCTCTCTACTTCATGGCTTTGTATAAGATCCTCCATTTTAAATCCACTATAGTCAATAATCAGTTACATATTTGAACATTTTGTTTTCAGATAAGTGAGTTATTGCACTATCCCATGGTTTACTCATTATTAGTTGAATAGACCATAACTGGCTAGGGTCACACAAAGAGCTAAGATAAAAACAAATACACTGCTTTAGAGATTAGTGTGAAGTACAAATTTCAACTACTACCTTTGGCAAAGGATTGAAAGAGTCCCCAGAGGTCTTCCAGTCCAAACTTCTGCCTGGGCAAAAATCCTCATGTCTCCCAGAAAAATGGCTGTCCAATCTTTGAAAATCTCCAATGATGAAACATCCACAATTCTAGGAGGTAGATTATTCCACTACTTAATAGCTTTCATGAACAGGAAAGTATTTTTTTTTTGTTTTGAGTTTGGATCTCTTTGTAAATTTTAAACCCATTGCTCTTTTCCTATCCTCATGAACTACGGAAAATAAATCCATACTGTCTTCTCTGTGAC